>NC_091291.1:20666653-21266653 GCF_032444005.1 Ranitomeya imitator | reverse complement strand
ATGTGCGCTGATTACTGCACGCTGTGTTGCCTGATTGCCGGCCATAACAGTACAAGGAGCCCACACCAATGATTCCCAATAGAGGGAGAAAAGAAATCCTGACATCATTTTTTTTTCTTAGCTCTGTCTTCAGTCTTTTTTTTCCCCTAGACATTAGAGTGCTTCAGGACACAGCTGTGGACATGGATATTCAGGCTCTGTGCTCCTCAATGGATAATCTCGTTGTAAATGTACAAAAGATTCAAGATACTATTGATCAGAAATCGATGCTAGAACCAAGAATTCCGATTCCTGATTTGTTTTTTGGTGACAGAACTAAGTTCCTGAGCTTCAGAAATAATTGTAAGCTATTTTTGGCCTTGAAACCTCATTCTTCTGGTAATCCTATTCAACAGGTTTTGATTATTATTTCTTTTTTGCGCGGCGACCCACAGGACTGGGCGTTTTCTCTTGCACCAGGAGATTCTGCATTGAGTAATGTTGATGCATTTTTCCAGGCGCTGGGATTGCTTTACGATGAGCCTAATTCAGTGGATCAAGCTGAGAAAAATCTGCTGGCTTTATGCCAGGGTCAGGATGATGTAGAAGTATATTGTCAGAAATTTAGAAAATGGTCAGTACTCACTCTGTGGAATGAATCTGCACTAGCGGCTTTGTTCAGAAGGGGTCTCTCTGAGGCTCTTAAGGATGTCATGGTGGGATTTCCTATGCCTGCTGGTTTGAATGAGTCTATGTCCTTGGCCATTCAGATCGGTCGTCGCTTGCGCGAGCGTAAATCTGTGCACCATCTGGCGGTATTGTCTGAGAGTAAACCTGAGCCTATGCAGTGCGACAGGACTATGACTAAAGTAGAACGGCACGAACACAGACGTCTGAACAGACTGTGTTTCTATTGTGGTGATTCTACTCATGCTATTTCTAATTGTCCTAAACGCACTAGGCGGTTCGATAGCTCTGCCGTTATTGGTACTGTACAGTCCAAATTCCTTTTGTCCATTACCTTAATGTGCTCTTTGTCATCATATTCTGTCATGGCGTTTGTGGATTCAGGCGCTGCCCTGAATCTGATGGATTTGGATTATGCTAAACGTTGTGGATTTTTCTTGGAGCCTTTGCGGTGTCCTATTCCGTTGAGAGGAATTGATGCTACACCTCTGGCCAAGAATAAGCCTCAGTACTGGGCCCAGCTGACCATGTGCATGGCTCCTGCACATCAGGAAGTTATTCGCTTTCTGGTACTGCATAATTTGCATGATGTGGTCGTGTTGGGGTTGCCATGGCTACAAACCCATAATCCAGTATTGGATTGGAACTCTATGTCGGTAACCAGCTGGGGTTGTCAGGGAGTACATGGTGATGTTCCATTTTTGTCTATTTCGTCATCCATTCCTTCTGACATCCCAGAGTTCTTGTCGGACTTTCAGGATGTATTTGAAGAGTCCAAGTCTGATGCCCTTCCTCCGCATAGGAATTGTGATTGTGCTATCGATTTGATTCCTGGTAGTAAATTCCCTAAGGGTCGTTTATTTAATTTGTCCGTACCTGAACACACCGCTATGCGCAGTTATGTGAAGGAGTCCCTGGAGAAGGGACATATTCGCCCATCGTCGTCACCATTGGGAGCAGGGTTCTTTTTTGTAGCCAAGAAGGATGGTTCGCTAAGACCGTGTATTGATTACCGCCTTCTTAATAAGATCACTGTTAAGTTTCAGTATCCCTTGCCATTGATTTCTGACTTGTTTGCTCGGATTAAGGGGGCTAGTTGGTTTACTAAGATTGATCTTCGTGGTGCGTATAATCTGGTGAGAATCAGGCAGGGAGATGAATGGAAAACGGCATTTAATACGCCCGAGGGTCATTTTGAGTATCTGGTGATGCCGTTCGGACTTGCCAATGCTCCATCTGTTTTTCAGTCTTTTATGCATGACATTTTCCGTGAGTATCTGGATAAATTCTTGATTGTTTACTTGGATGACATTTTGATCTTCTCAGATGATTGGGAGTCTCATGTGAAGCAAGTCAGAATGGTTTTCCAGGTACTGCGTGCTAATTCCTTGTTCGTGAAGGGATCAAAGTGTCTCTTCGGTGTGCAGAAAGTTTCATTTTTGGGGTTCATCTTTTCCCCTTCTACTATCGAGATGGATCCGGTTAAGGTTCAGGCCATCCAGGATTGGACTCAGCCGACATCTCTAAAAAGTTTGCAGAAATTCCTGGGCTTTGCTAATTTTTATCGTCGCTTCATCTGTAATTTTTCTAGCATTGCCAGACCATTGACCGATTTGACCAAGAAGGGTGCTGATTTGGTTAATTGGTCTTCTGCTGCCGTGGAAGCTTTTCAGGAGTTGAAGCGTCGTTTTTGCTGTGCCCCTGTGTTGTGTCAACCTGATGTTTCTCTTCCGTTCCAGGTCGAGGTTGATGCTTCTGAGATTGGTGCAGGGGCGGTTTTGTCACAGAGAGGTTCTGGTTGCTCAGTGTTCAAACCATGTGCTTTCTTTTCCAGGAAATTTTCTGCTGCTGAGCGTAATTATGATGTGGGCAACCGAGAGTTGCTGGCCATGAAGTGGGCATTCGAGGAGTGGCGTCATTGGCTTGAGGGTGCTAAGCATCGCGTGGTGGTTTTGACTGATCATAAGAACCTTACTTATCTTGAGTCTGCCAAGCGCTTGAATCCTAGACAGGCCCGTTGGTCGTTGTTTTTTGCTCGTTTTGATTTTGTGATTTCATACCTTCCGGGCTCTAAAAATGTGAAGGCGGATGCTCTGTCTAGGAGTTTTGTGCCCGACTCTCCGGGGTTATCTGAGCCGGCGAGTATCCTCAAGGAAGGAGTCATTGTGTCTGCCATCTCCCCTGATTTGCGGAGAGTGTTGCAGAAATTTCAGGCTAATAAACCTGATCGTTGTCCGGCCGAGAAACTGTTCGTCCCTGATAGGTGGACTAGTAAAGTTATCTCTGAACTTCATTGTTCGGTGCTGGCCGGTCATCCAGGAATCTTTGGTACCAGGGAGTTGGTTGCTAGATCCTTCTGGTGGCCATCTCTGTCACGGGATGTGCGTGCTTTTGTGCAGTCCTGTGGAATTTGTGCTAGGGCTAAGCCCTGCTGTTCACGTGCCAGTGGGTTGCTTTTGCCCTTGCCGGTCCCGAAGAGGCCTTGGACACATATTTCGATGGATTTCATTTCTGACCTTCCCGTTTCTCAAAAGATGTCAGTCATTTGGGTGGTCTGTGATCGCTTTTCTAAAATGGTCCATCTGGTGCCCTTGGTTAAATTGCCTTCCTCCTCTGATTTGGTGCCTTTGTTCTTCCAGCATGTGGTTCGTTTACATGGCATTCCTGAGAATATTGTTTCTGACAGAGGTTCCCAGTTTGTCTCGAGGTTCTGGCGAGCCTTTTGTGGTAGGATGGGCATTGACCTATCTTTTTCCTCGGCCTTCCATCCTCAGACTAATGGCCAGACCGAACGAACCAATCAGACCTTGGAAACATATCTGAGATGTTTTGTTTCCGCTGACCAGGATGATTGGGTGTCATTTTTGCCGTTGGCTGAGTTCGCCCTTAATAATCGGGCCAGCTCGGCTACCTTGGTCTCTCCATTTTTCTGCAATTCTGGGTTCCATCCTCGTTTCTCTTCAGGACAGGTTGAGTCTTCGGACTGTCCTGGTGTGGATAATGTGGTGGACAAGTTGCAGCAGATCTGGACTCAGGTAGTGGACAATTTGACCTTGTCCCAGGAGAAGGCTCAGCTTTTCGCTAATCGCAGACGCCGTGTGGGACCCCGACTTCGTGTTGGGGATCTGGTTTGGTTATCTTCTCGTCATATACCTATGAAGGTTTCCTCTCCTAAATTTAAACCTCGTTTTATTGGTCCGTATAGGATTTCTGAGATTCTCAATCCGGTGTCTTTTCGTCTGACCCTCCCAGACTCCTTTTCCATACATAATGTATTCCATAGGTCGTTGTTGAGGAGATACGTGGCACCTATGGTTCCATCTGTGGAGCCTCCTGCCCCTGTTTTGGTGGAGGGGGAATTGGAGTATATTGTGGAGAAGATTTTGGATTCTCGTGTCTCTAGACGGAAACTCCAGTATCTGGTCAAATGGAAGGGTTATGCTCAGGAAGATAATTCCTGGGTTTTTGCCTCTGATGTCCATGCCCCAGATCTTGTTCGTGCCTTTCATGTGGCTCATCCTGGTCGGCCTGGGGGTTCTGGTGAGGGTTCGGTGACCCCTCCTCAAGGGGGGTATACTGTTGTGAATTCTGTGGCTGAGTTCACTTCTGTGGTCACAAGTGGTATTGCAGTCTCTGGGCTTCCTCCCTCAGGTGTTTTGGTGAGCTCGTTGGCTGCCTTGCTATTTAGCTCCACCTGAGTCTGTCTTCCTTGCTCCTTGTCAATGTTCCAGTGTTGGATCTGAGCTACTGCATCTTTCCTTGGGCCTGCTGCTCTGCTAGATAAGTGCTTCTAGTTTGTTTTCTGTTTTTTCTGTCCAGCTTGTTATTATCTTTTGCTGGAAGCTCTGAGAAGCAAAGGGGTGCACCGCCGTGCTGTTAGTTCGGCACGGTGGGTCTTTTTGCCCCTTTGCGTGGTTTTCGTTTTAGGGTTTTTTGTAGACTGCATAGTTCTCTTTGCTATCCTCGCTCTGTCTAGAATATCGGGCCTCACTTTGCTGAATCTATTTCATTCCTACGTTTGTCTTTTCATCTTGCTAACAGTCATTATATGTGGGGGGCTGCCTATTCCTTTGGGGTATTTCTCTGAGGTAAGTCAGGCTTGTATTTCTATCTTCAGGCTAGTCAGCTCCTCAGGCAGTGCCGAGTTGCATAGGTAGTGGATAGGCGCAATCCACTGCTGCTTCCAGTTGTGTGAGGATAGATCAGGTACTGCAGTCTACAGAGATTCCACGTCTCAGAGCTCGTCCTATTGTTTTGGGTTATTGCCAGATCTCTGTATGTGCGCTGATTACTGCACGCTGTGTGGCCTGATTGCCAGCCATAACAGATAACACATAGCGGCATGTCACTAGGTATTACAGCGGATTTATAAATGGAGCAATATATAATATCTTGGCTTATGTAATACTTACAAGAAAACATCTGTAATAGCAGGAAGGTAAGAACCCAACAATACGTGACATGACTGACCAACATCATCCTGACACCCAGTCTTCATCAGTCGTGATTCACTGCGGCTCCATCGAGCACAACGTCACTGCAACAAAGAATAAAAATGTAACTCATTATACAATAACTGCATTATAGAATGAAAGACAATGCCAAAAAGACAAAAGGTTTCCTCCAATCATCTGCCCTGTTCAATATTTCCCATGGGTGGTCAGTACACAAAGTAACAAGTACGTAACAAGGTGTCGATTTAGGGATTAATAGAATAGAAAACAGCTACAAATGTGTCTTTCCCATTGGAGGACCCAGAACATGGATTATAATTCATTTCATTAGTCGGCATGTAATACTTAATTTGTCCTGCGGAGGCGCTGCAGGGGAATTGAATACTTGCTACGGCATATTCCAGATGATCGCTAATCTTGGTGATTCTTTAAATTATATAAGAGAGACAGCATTTTTAAAGGGGCTTTCTGATTTAGACATCAAATTTTCCTTTTCATAGTAATATATGAATAATTCTAGGTTATTAGACTGGGATGCTCTTTACATGATCCTCATCGGAGGGGAGAGATGTTAAAAAGAGTCTTTACTTCTCTCATTGATTTGGATTTAACCTCTCTCCACATCATCCAGATCATCGTGGGACATGGCCATTAATGGATTATCGTCGGACAGGTGAGAAATATGGTGTTTTATTATTTTTTGTCGTTTACAGTGGGACATGGGCTTCAATGGATTATTGGCGGAAAGGTGAGTATAACTTTGCTTTTTTATTGTAGGTGGATAAATTGTTTTTGTGAATACATGAGTAAAATAGGTTGTGTATTTTTTTACAATCTGACTATGGGGTTTAGTAATGGGGGCATCATATCAACTCCTCTCCATTACTAAGCCCTGGGCTTGATGTCAGCCGCCATAAACCATCTAATATCTACCTCAAACATATTACTCCAATTGCCACTGCACTGCACCAGGGCAAGTAGGAAGAGCTCCAAAGGGCAGATCACTGTGAGCGACCCAAAGAATTGCGGCAACCTCAATGAGATCACTGCTAGCACAGTGATAAAATTCCATCTGTGCTCGCGGTGATCTCAATGAGGTCACCACAGTTCATTGCCCCAGGTCACAGTAAAGTACCTGTGGGAATGCAGTGACAGGCGGTAACCTCTATACTGTCACGGCTTTTCACTGAAGTTGTGCTCGCAGCAGCTCATTGTGTCATGGTTTTCAGAATGAATGGTTGCATAATGGCTTAGTTCATTTTGAAAATCAGATGTCGCAGAGATGGCTTAATGCATGAGGTCGTATGGATTATCTTCACTTTGGACAGATGAGGTATATGGTTGCTAATTATTTTATTTTTTTCACAAGGGACATTGGCATCGGAGATTATCTTCACATCTGACAGATGAGGGACATGGTTGTTTATTATTTTTTGTTTTTTTACAGGGGACATGGGCTTCAATGGATTAGACATAAAGGTGAGTATAACTTTGCTCTTTTATTTTTATTTAAAATAAAGGAGTCAGTGTGTTTATTTCAAAACTTACTATGGGGTTAGTAATGGGGCTGCCTTATAGACACCTCTACATTCCTAAGCCCTGGGCTCGATGTCAGCTGACAATACAAAGATGATATCAACCCCACAAAAAATACCCCACCTGCCATTGCACTAGTGCAAGAGGGAAGAAGGAGCCTAAGTGCTAGATTTGGTGCATCTTATGGAAGCGCAATTTCTGTGTCGACTGAGGGATGATGTTGGTAGCCTGGGAGGGGCAATATCTCTGGCCCTTTCCCAGATTATTAATATCAACTCAAAGCTGTCTGTTTAGCCTTTGCTGATATGAATTGATAGGGGGACCCTGCCTCATTTTTGGGGGGATTACCAAGAAGGTTAAGCAAACAGCTGTGAGCTTTTATTAATAGCCTGGGAACCATAAGGGGTAATGTTCCTTGTCCCAAATTATGAACATCAGCCCCAAGCTGTGGGCTTTCCCTGTACTGGTTAAGAAAGTTACACAAGAGCCCATGCCTTTACTTTGTATAATTCTTTACACAGAATGTACACAGAGGGTGCTGAATACAAGTCCCATCATTGTCGCCTGGCATGCTGATCTCATGGAAACCAAACAACAATGATGGGAGCTGCTTTCAATAAGAAAGCAAGAATTAGCTAAATAACTGAGCAGGAAAAAATGTAAAGCTCTTAAAATAAAATCCTCTAAAAAATGTTATGGGTTGTCTCTATTCCTCCTATCAGGGTGTCTGTTCGCAGTGAATGACAGTTCTGCCGTCCAATCAAGGGGTGGGGCATGTCGAGCTTTCAGAGCTTTTAGTGACAGTTTAGTCAGTTCTATTATTTTTATTTTAACAATAATAAATGTGAAAAAGAGGGTCAGGGAGTATTTATTTCAACTTAAGGATTTTATTCATGCTGTGTGTTTATTTCAAAACTTACTATGGGGTTAGTAATGGGGGCATCTTATAGACACCTCTTCATTACTAACCATTGGGCTTGATGTCACCTGACAATACAAAGCTGACATCAACCACGACACTGTTATCCAATTTGCCAGGGTAAGTGGGAAGAGTGAGGCTACGGGCCAGATTTGGTGCAACTTATGGACGTGTCATTTCTGAGGCGACTGAGGGCTGATGTTGGTAGCTTGGGAGGGGGGGCAATATCCCTGACCTCTACCCATGCTATTAATATCAATCCACAGCTGTCTGTTTAGCCTTTACTGGTTTGATTTAATAGGGGGGACCCTACGTCATTTTTTTTCTGGTGTCCCCCATAAAGTAACCAATAAAGGCTAAGAAAACAACTGTGAGCTGTTATTAATAGCATGGGAACCTTTTGGGATATTGTCCCCTTTTCCCAGATTATTAACATCAGTGCCCAGCTGTTTGCTTTCCCTATGCTGGTTATGAAAATTATGCAGGAGCCAGCGCCTTTTTTTAATTTAATTCTTAATTTTACACATGATGTACACAGTGGGTGCTGAATACAAGTCCCATCATTGTCGCCAGGTCACGCTGATCTCAGGGAGACCAGGCGACAATAATGAGAGCTGCCTTCAATACCGGGCACCTGGGGTCAACGCAAACTGTACCACTTGTTCACAGGCGCTGGTACATGTTATCCATGTGCACGTGTGCAGCACACATTTTGTCCGTGCTACTCCAAAAAAAGGACATGTCTGCGGGCGGGTACCACAATTGAACATAATGAGTGTGCATTTTTCCATATTTGCGGTCCTTAAAAAACAGAAAGCATATAAACAAAAAAAGGAAGTGTGAAGGGGCCTTAGATTGCTGTCAGATGTAGCTTTGCTCATGAGATCTGTGTGTGCTTTGTGCTCCTAGTCTTGTATTCTGATCTTTGTTGCTCATCCTTGGATTTGCCTTTAACCATCTTTTTGCTTAGCCCTTTTGTCATGATCCACTACCTTCTTGTGCTTTGTACTCCTAGTCTTGTATTCTGATCTTTGTTGCTCATCCTTGGATTTGCCTTTTACCATCTTTTTGACTAGCCCTTTTGTCATGATCCACTACCTTCTTGTGCTTTGTACTCCTAGTCTTGTATTCTAATCTTTGTTGCTCATCCTTGGATTAGCCTTTTACCATCTTTTTGACTAGCCCTTTTGTCATGATCCACTACCTTCTTGGAATTTTGACACTGAACAGTGCCCTGATTATGCCTTTGTCTTACCCCTCTGTCTATGATGTACCCTCCTGTCTTTTGACCTAGGACCTCTCTGACTATCCAACCTCGCAGCTTGTCCATGAGTTGTGATTGCGTCACACTGGTAACTTGCCAAAGAAAAACTCTTTGCAAACTTACTTGATACATGATACGTTGAAACAGACAATTGCTGGGGAGTTTCAGTAACCGGACCTGTCTAAACAGGTTGCACGGCAGAATAGGCTGCACAGCTTTAATATTTAAAGGAGCTGGCTTCAACCGATTTAAAGGGCTCCTGAACTAGAGATTTTCTTTAGGCTAAAGTAATTCCTGCCCAGTGTTATGTAAAATCTAACCAAACAATACATCCCCCAAAATATTAGTGGTTTCGGAACTTGGGTGCATGTTCTAATGAGATTAAATGAAGATAAAAATAGGAAGCAAAAACAACAAAAATACATATTAAAGCAGGTGACACATAAAATGCTTCTAAAGCAAATGTCTTAAAAAAGCAAAACTTGGGTATTCAACGTAACACGGAGCATGAGTCACTGCAGTTATTTCAAGAGATACTAAGCACGGTACAAATAATACATACCGTCCAATATCCCAGATCTCGTTACCCGCATTTCTTCTGAATCTTATTATCTATAAAGGTCCTTATATTGTTGGGATTTACTGTTGTGCTTCCTCCTTGTGCTCTCAATAAAACTGTCAAAAGTTTTCTCATGCTCTGATTACTTTATAAGCTGATAGTGTGTGCAGACAAACAAAACCAGAAGTTCCCAGTCTGCGTGAGTTGCTCAATGTATAAGTTTGCATGTGAGTATTTTCTCTTGTGGCCCTTCCTCCTACTAACACAGCAGATCAACAGCAGTTACTTTTTATTATTGTACACAGGGGCAGTATTATATTAGTTATATTCTTGTTTATAGGGGCAGTATTATAGTAGTTATATTCTTGTACATAGGGGCAGTATTATAGTAGTTATATTCTTGTACATAGGGGCAGTATTATAGTAGTTATATTCTTGTATATAGGGGCAGTATTATAGTTGTTATATTCTTGTACATAGGGGCAGTATTATAGTAGTTATATTCTTGTACATAGGAGCAGTATTATAGTAGTTATATTCTTGTACATAGGAGCAGTATTATAGTAGTTATATTCTTGTACATAGGGGGCAGTATTATAGTAGTTATATTCTTGCACATAGGGAGCAGTATTATAGTAGTTATATTCTTGTACATAGGAGCAGTATTATAGCAGTTATATTCTTGTACATAGGGGCAGTATTATAGTAGCTATATTCTTGTACATAGGAGCAGTATTATAGTTGTTATATTCTTGTACATAGGGACAGTATTATAGTAGTTATATTCTTGTACATAGGGACAGTATTATAGTAGTTATATTCTTGTACATAGGGGCTGTATTATAGTAGTTATATTCTTGTATATAGGGGGCAGTATTATAGTAGTTATATTCTTGTACATAGGAGCAGTATTATAGTAGTTATATTGTACATAGGAGCAGTATTATAGTTGTTATATTCTTGTACATAGGAGCAGTAGTATAGTTGTTATATTCTTGTACATAGGGACAGTATTATAGTAGTTATATTCTTGTACATAGGGGCTGTATTATAGTAGTTATATTCTTGTATATAGGGGTAGTATTATAGTAGTTATATTCTTGTATATAGGGGCAGTATTATAGTAGTTATATTCTTGTACATAGGGGCAGTATTATAGTAGTTATATTCTTGTATATAGGGGGCAGTATTATAGTAGTTATATTCTTGTATATAGGGGCCAGTATTATAGTAGTTATATTATTGTACATAGGAGCAGTATTATAGTACTTATATTCTTGTATATAGGGGAAGTATTATAGTAGTTATATTCTTGTAACAAGGAGCATTAATATTGTAGTTATATTCTTGTACATAGGGGCAGTATTATAGTAGTTATATTCTTGTACATAGGGGGCTGTATTATAGTAGTTATATTCTTGTACATAGGAGCAGTATTATAGTTGTTATATTCTTGTACATAGGGACAGTATTATAGTAGTTATATTCTTGTACATAGGGGCTGTATTATAGTAGTTATATTCTTGTATATAGGGGGCAGTATTATAGTAGTTATATTCTTGTACATAGGAGCAGTATTATAGTAGTTATATTGTACATAGGAGCAGTATTATAGTTGTTATATTCTTGTACATAGGAGCAGTAGTATAGTTGTTATATTCTTGTACATAGGGACAGTATTATAGTAGTTATATTCTTGTACATAGGGGCTGTATTATAGTAGTTATATTCTTGTATATAGGGGTAGTATTATAGTAGTTATATTCTTGTATATAGGGGCAGTATTATAGTAGTTATATTCTTGTACATAGGGGCAGTATTATAGTAGTTATATTCTTGTATATAGGGGGCAGTATTATAGTAGTTATATTCTTGTATATAGGGGCCAGTATTATAGTAGTTATATTATTGTACATAGGAGCAGTATTATAGTACTTATATTCTTGTATATAGGGGAAGTATTATAGTAGTTATATTCTTGTAACAAGGAGCATTAATATTGTAGTTATATTCTTGTACATAGGGGCAGTATTATAGTAGTTATATTCTTGTACATAGGGGGCTGTATTATAGTAGTTATATTCTTGTACATAGGAGCAGTATTATAGTTGTTATATTCTTGTACATAGGGACAGTATTATAGTAATTATATTCTTGTACATAGGGGCTGTATTATAGTAGTTATATTCTTGTATATAGGGGGCAGTATTATAGTAGTTATATTCTTGTACATAGGAGCAGTATTATAGTAGTTATATTCTTGTACATAGGAGCAGTATTATAGTTGTTATATTCTTGTACATAGGAGCAGTATTATAGTTGTTATATTCTTGTACATAGGAGCAGTATTATAGTTGTTATATTCTTGTACATAGGGACAGTATTATAGTAGTTATATTCTTGTACATAGGGGCTGTATTATAGTAGTTATATTCTTGTATATAGGGGTAGTATTATAGTAGTTATATTCTTGTATATAGGGGGCAGTATTATAGTAGTTATATTCTTGTACATAGGGGCAGTATTATAGTAGTTATATTCTTGTATATAGGGGGCAGTATTATAGTAGTTATATTCTTGTATATAGGGGCCAGTATTATAGTAGTTATATTATTGTACATAGGAGCAGTATTATAGTACTTATATTCTTGTATATAGGGGAAGTATTATAGTAGTTATATTCTTGTAACAAGGAGCATTAATATTGTAGTTATATTCTTGTACATAGGGGCAGTATTATAGTAGTTATATTCTTGTACATAGGGGGCTGTATTATAGTAGTTATATTCTTATAAATAGGAGCAGTATTATAGTAGTTATATTCTTGTACATAGGAGCAGTATTATAGTAGTTATATTCTTGTACATAGGAGCAGTATTATAGTAGTTATATTCTTGCACATAAGGACAGTATTATAGTAGTTATATTCTTGTACATAGGAGCAGTATTATAGTAGTTAAATTCTTGTATATAGGGGCAGTATTATAGTAGTTATATTCTTGTACATAGGAGCAGTATTATAGTAGTTATATTCGTGTATATAGGGGAAGTATTATAGTAGTTATATTCTTGTAACAAGGAGCATTAATATAGTAGTTATATTCTTATAAGTAGGAGCAGTATGATAGTAGTTATATTCTTGTACAAAGTGAGCAGTATTATAGTAGTTATATTCTTGTACATAGGAACAGTATTATAGTAGTTATATTCTTGTATATAGGGGTAGTATTATAGTAGTTATATTCTTATACATAGGGGCAGTATTATAGTAGTTATATTCTTGTACATGGGGACAGTATTATAGTAGTTATATTCCTGTACATAGGGGCAGTATTATAGTAGTTATATTCTTGTACATAGGGGCAGTATTATAGTAGTTATATTCTTGTACATAGGGGTAGTATTATAGTAGTTATATTCTTGTACATAGGAGCAGTATTATAGTAGTTATATTCTTGTACATAGGGGCAGCATTATAGTAGTTATATTCTTGTACATAGGAGCAGTATTATAGTAGTTATACTCTTGTACATAGGGGGCAGTATTATAGTAGTTATATTCTTGTACATAGGAGCAGTATTGTAGTAGTTATATTCTTGTACATGGGGCAGTATTATAGTAGTTATATTCTTGTACATAGGGGCAGTATTATAGTAGTTATATTCTTGTACATAGGAGCAGTATTATAGTAGTTATATTCTTGTACATAGGGGCAGTATTATAGTAGTTATATTCTTGTACATAGGAGCAGTATTATAGTAGTTATATTCTTGTACATAGGGGCAGTATTATAGTAGTTATATTCTTGTACATAGGGGCAGTATTATAGTAGTTATATTCTTGTACATAGGGGGCAGTATTATAGTAGTTATATTCTTGTACATAGGGGCAGTATTATAGTAGTTATATTCTTGTACATAGGAGCAGTATTATAGTAGTTATATTCTTGTACATAGGGGCAGCATTATAGTAGTTATATTCTTGTACATAGGAGCAGTATAATAGTAGTTATACTCTTGTACATAGGGGGCAGTATTATAGTAGTTATATTCTTGTACATAGGGGTAGTATTATAGCAGTTATATTCTTGTACATAGTGGACAGTATTATAGAAGTTGTACTT
This sequence comes from Ranitomeya imitator, assembly GCF_032444005.1. Taxonomy (NCBI): domain Eukaryota; kingdom Metazoa; phylum Chordata; class Amphibia; order Anura; family Dendrobatidae; genus Ranitomeya; species Ranitomeya imitator. Next base: position 21,253,132 of record NC_091291.1, on the reverse strand, counting down.
TTGTACATATGAGAAAATAGAACCTATAATTGTCACACTTTTTGTTTTTTTCACATTCAGGGAAGCATGCCCCTCTTCTGCTCTCCGGTGATCATGATTGCTAAAATGTGACTGTTATAGGCAGAGGAAATTTAAAGCCACTTTTTTTTAAAGTCACTTCTTCCAGTTTGTGGCTGGTAACTTTCAATAACCAATATCTATAGAACTCTCCCACTGAATAAAGAACGACCCCTTAATGGCATCAACAGGTAACTAAGATTTTTCTGCATCTCCTTTCAGCAAACAGTATCATATTCTCTAATTATGGGTTTTCTTGGGATTTTAGGAATACATACATGACTAATGTAATTCTGACAATCCCTATGCTGACAGAAGTGTTCTTAATGTCAATGTTTAAGATTCTATTTATTGTGGCCGCTATTCTTAGATGGTTTATCTTCTAGTTCCTCTTTTTTTGGAAGCCTGCTTTTCTTACTATTCGGCTGACGGCACCTGTTTGGGGGAATAAAAGCTGTGATATCGTAATTTTACTTTCTTGGTAACAGAGATGTGATGTCTGTATCCGCCATAGTGGTCCCACGGGGCGATTTTGTAAACTTTTAAATATAAATGTGTAAATGTTTATATGACCACCCTTTTTTTCCAGATAAAACCCTGTTGCGCTATCTTGTCTCACAGCTATTTTTCCGTGGCACTACGGATGGCACTGTCAGGAGGACAGTGTGGCTGGAATTGTTGGAGGGCACTGTATAGTATCATAGCAGATGGTATTATTAGAAAAGGCACTAAGATGGGAATTGATTGAGGTACGGTGAATGGCAGAACACTTGGCACCAGGCAAGGAAACACTCATATAACATGTGGGGAAAAAATGCTGTTCAGTTGGTGGATGGGTCTCAGAGGATGGTGAGGAAAACCATGTGTTATAGGTTTACCGTGGTAAAGAGGGGCCACAAGACTGCATTGTCTCTGATTTCTTGTACTTCTCCATTGATTAGAAACACTTAACCTTAATGTTAAACAGTGCCTGTTTCTAACAGCAGTTCAGGGGTTAATCTGCTTTGTTGGTCTCAGCTGTTCAGTGTTGGCCACTCCACTATGCTCTCTATACTCACCTCTCGCAATCAGGAATTACCAGTGTTTATTTCATGTTACCTGGCTCTGGATTTGGAGTTGTTGGTTGTTTGAGGAGGCATTTGAAGTGTTGTTCAGAAGACTATTGCTTGATGATTTGTCTGTGTGCAAATGCTAAGCCTCTCCTTTTTGGTTTTTCCTTCCCTTCGCCCTCGGTGTTTCACTCTCTTGTTTGTGAGTGCATATTTGTATGAATGTTTTTTTTTCATTTATCCCTGTACGTTTTCCTTTGTTAGTCTGGTTTGTGTATACTTATACACTACAACTCCCCATTTCCCTGGGTGGGGGAGGGGACAGATAAGGGCTGCTTTAGAACCTCAGTAAGGCACGTGGCCCTGACGTCTTCACCATCAGAAGTAATCTGTGGTGCAAGGATAGCTAGGGCGCCCCTAGCTATAAGGATGGGGCCCCTATCCCTGGGATATCCTGCTACTGTGCCGTGACATCTTGTTTTACTAAAAAGAAGAAAGTGGGCATTGCTAAATACATTCAAAGAGCTACTGATGGGTAAACAAAAGACCTAGAAATATTAAGAGAAAAAGTGACACATCGTAAACTATTAGCGCACATCATATATCTTTAGAAAATCAGCTTTATTGCTAGATGATAAAATAGACCATGAATAAAATATCCACTCATTAAAAACACTAAACCCTATGGACACCAGACAGAATATACTGGAATTACTGTGACCCAATCACAATAAGACACCAAACTGGCAGGAAAATAGGTGGAAGAATAAACAAGTTAAAGGGTTACTCCACTACCGTAATACTGATGCCTTATCCTATGAATTGGTCAACAATAGCAGATCGGTGGAAATGTCCCCAAGCATCTTCACCGATCAGCTCTTTTCTAAGCCGGATTTTAGCAGATGCACAGCAGAGTAGTGCACAGTTACTGAGGGGGGAAAAAATTGGAAATTTATAAGAAAAAAATGTTTTGATTTTGTCGCCATTTTCCGAGACCTGTGATGTTTTCATTTTTCGGGATCTGTGACTGGTGAGGGCTTATAACAAGCTGATGTTTTTACTGATGCCATTTTGGGGTAGATACGATGTTTTGATCGCCTCTTATCGCATAAGTAATTCTGGTGTTTTGCTTTTTCTTGTTACGCCGTTTACTGATCAGATTAAATTATTTTATATTTTGATAAATTGGAAGTTTCTTTAACCCCTTCCTAACATGCCCCGTTCTAGTACGGCGCATGTCGTGTCTCCCCCTTTGATGTGGGCTCCGGCGGTGAGCCCACATCAAAGTCGCGACGTCAGCTGTTTTGTACAGCTGACATGTGCGAGCAATAGCGGCGGGTGAAATCGCTATTCACCCGCCGATATTAACCTGTTAAATGCCATTGTCAAACGCTGACAGTGGCATTTAACCGGTGCTTCCGGCTGTGCGGCCGGAAATGAGCGCATCGCCGACCCCCGTCACATGATCGGGGGTCGGCGATGCATCAGGATGGTAACCATAGATGTCCTTGAGACCTCTATGGTTACTGATGCAGGCCTACTATGAGCGCCCCCCTGTGGTCGGCGCTCACAGCACACCTGCATTTCAGCTACATAGCAGCGATCTGATGATCGCTCCCATGTAGCTGAGACGATCAGGCTATGCCAGCTTCTAGCCTCTCATGGAGGCTATTGAAGCATGGCAAAAGTTTAAAAAAAATGTTTTTAAAAATATGAAAAAAATAAAAAATATATAAAAGTTTAAATCATCCCCCTTTAAAATGCAATAACGGGCGATCAAAAGAACGTATCTGCACAAAATTGGTATAATTAAAAACGTCATCTCGGCACGCAAAAAATAAGCCCTCAAACGACCCCAGATCACGAAAAATGGAGACGCTACAGGTATCGGAAATGGCGCTTTTTTTTAACAAAGTTTTGCTTTTTTTTTTTCACCACTTAGATAAAAAATAACCTAGTCATGTTTGGTGTCTATGAACTCGTAATGACCGGGAGAATCATAATGGCAGGCCAGTTTTAGCATTTAGTGAAGCTAGCAAAAAAGCCAAACAAAAAACAAGTGTTGAACTGCACTTTCTTTGCAATTTCACCGCACTTGGAATTTTTTTCCCATTTTCTAGTAAAACAGTGGTGTCGTTAAAAAGTACAACTCCTCCCACAAAAAATAAGCCCTCACATGGCCATATTGACGAAAAAATTTAAAAGTTATGGCTCTGGGAATGAGGGGAGCGAAAAACGAAAACACAAAAACGAAAAAGGGCCGCAGCGGGAAGGGGTTAAGCAGCCACCCCAAATTATATATTTTTAATGGTTTTTAAAATGTCTGCAATTTGTGTGTTCTCTCCGTATTTGCTTAGGTTTCCTCCGAGTCACCGGTTTCCTCCCACACTCTAAAGATATAGTGATAAGGAATTCTGAGTGTGAGCCTCAACATGGACGGAGATGATGAAAGTGCTGTGAAATTAATGGCGCTATGTGAGTAAAATAAATAAAGGAGCCTAATGCCGTCTCTGCCATTGACATTGCTAAAAAGGGCATTATGACCTCTGATTTATACGTGACCTGGACTTCCTAATAATAGGACATTTCCGGGTTTTCCAAAAGGGCAGTGTGATTAGAAGGTTGGGTTTAGTGTATGTTGTGTAGAGGTTGTCAAACTTGTAAAGGTCCCGATAAAAGCCAAATACTAAGTGGTAAGTGCTACACCCCAAGTCTATGGAATACCGTGGGACACAGATAGGTTCTGCCAACCATTACCTTTCGAAACAATAGCTCTCCTTTCTTCAGTGGATGTCCTTCTACCACCTTAGGCAACGCCGGAGAACACAGCCAGTATGGGGACCAAATTACAGCCTTAGGGTCTCCAGACAGTGACTGTTCAGCTCCCTCTGACAAAGTTTTCAGTTCCTTTTAGACTGACGGTCAATGATCGTGTGTACACTTGGCAAACAATTCACAACTTCTTAGTAACAGCGACAACAGCAACTTGGGAACAATGAGCGCTTCTCACTGCAGGAAAGTCAGATGATGACGGTGAACATATTGGGGACATTTCTAGTTTTCACTTAACAGTTCCAACTTTAGGTCTTCGGGAGACAATGATCTTTATTAGTGCTGTTTTTAGGAGGGAAGTCCCGCGTTTGGTCTCCGAACTTTTTTTGAATGGCTTTAAAACAAGTCCTGCTCTAACAAACATGCGACAAGTTCCCTTTAGTGGTGGCTTACAGGAGCTTTTTGCAGCAGACTAATCTATTCTTGAAAACAATTCACAATGTCTTTTAAGTTTTCAATATAAATTGACACTCACTTTGGGCAGAGTAGATATTTGATGCCAGCTTAGCCCTTTTGATCTTTGTTCCCCTTTTTGTGCCATGAAACTCCAATTTTTTTGAAACTGATAACAAAAGATCAATTGACTCTTGGTCAAGGATAATATCGCAGTGGATGCAAATAAATCTAACTCATTTATCCATACTGTAACCACATTGATCGTACTGGAAGAACTCACAAATAGCAATTATCAACCATTCCTCAAAGCATTATGTAGTCGTATGTAAATTAAAGTGCCCATATACACGTGTTCTCCATGAGAAATGTGGAGTAAAACTGAACATACTGTAGAAGATCCAGGTAGGACTGGTTTAAATACCAGCACTACAGGTCTTTATTAGATGCACCTGGCCGGCATTAACTTAAAAGCAGGGCCTCTGGTCACTATGTGTATCAACCTGCTGGATGTTGCACAGAGTCGAGTGTTCTGCTGGTGAGTGACCAGCCAAAATGTATAGCTGGGAGAAAGACATGCTTGTGTCTCTCTCTGAATGGAGACTGCACGGATCAGCTAGGACAGCTGAGCAGTCTGTGTGTTGGAGCTGCAGAGAAATATGTGGTAGCTTAAACTTGTGCAGTGTGAACTGTGCATGGAGTTGGTGCTGGAAGCTGCTGGAGCTAAGATTGAAGATGATACCAAGACATGGTAGGATTGTATCTCTTTTTTGAGTAAAGTTTGCAAAGACTGTAATCTGTTGGGGTGAGCCCGCACTGACATACAGCTCTGGGAAAAATTAAGAGACCACTGAAAAATGTTCAGTTTGTCTGATTTTTCTCTATATTTTTGAGTAAATTGTAAATTGTTCTTTTATTCTATAAACTTCTGACGTGTCTCCGAATTTCCAAGCAATACATTTTGTATTTTTTTTTCTGAAAAGGAGAAATGGTCAAAATTTAAAAAAAAACAACAACAGTGCTTTCAAACTTCAAATAATGCAAAGAAAACAAGTTCATAATCATTTAGAAACAACAATACTAATGTTTTAACTCAGGAAGAGTTCCGAAATCAATATTTTGTGGAATAACCATGATTTTTAATCACAGCTTTCATGCGTCTTGGCATGCAAAAATGTAAGCAGTTGTTCTTTGTTTGATGGCTTGTGACTATCCATCATCACCTTGATTATATTCCAGAGGTTTTCAATAGGGTCCAGGTCTGGAGATTGGGCGGCCATGACTAGTTAATGCCTACCGGAAAGCATGAATCTCTACAATACCCATGAAATAGCTGCCAGTTGGACATTAGTTTGGCAGACAGCTCTCTCCTGACTCCCTACACATGAGCGCTTGGCTCGGTCGAATGTTCATGTGTTTTTGAGTTGAGAAAGCTGATGTTGGATACTTTTTGGCTTCCCTTGAAAACAAAAGGATCGGGCACTGAAATCCCATTTGCCCAATCTTTCTCTTCCCCCGAGACTAAGAGTCACGAGACCTCCATACACATCAGATGAATGGCCGATCCCACCAAAATCAGAAATTTTGTCTGACTTCTACCTAATATGTGGGGGACACCTCTGGTAGCGGTTATCTACCTGAGGAACAAAAGGATTGGGTGTGTGACTTCATACTTACTGACCCTTATCTCAGCCGACATCATCTAATGGAGAACTTTTGGGAGGACCTCATACACAGATGGGATAGTGTGCAAACAATAAAATTAATAATCATTTTATTTATATAGCGCCAACATATTCTGCAGTACTTGAAAATTGAAAGGGGACATGTACAAACAATAAAGACATTACCGAGTAATACATTTACAGAAGGAGTGAGAGTCCTGGTCGCGAGGAAATAGGGGAAGCACATTGGGTAAAAAGTGCATGATCGGGTCATCAGCCAATATGTAAGTACAGTTACCCAGTGCTATTGGCCACATGGGGGATGTGGACACAGATTAATAGATTCTGAGGAAAATTTATAAAGGGAATGTGTAAGAGTTAGATTACTGAAGTCAGGTGATAGACCAGTCTAAAGAGATGTGGTTTTAAAGCATGCATAAAAATGAGGATTGTCTGGGGTAGCACATTCCAGAAAACTGGTGCAACATAAGAAAAGTCTTGGATATGGGAATGGAAGGTTCCTCTCATGGACAGTGCAGCACCTTTTTTTCTGGGTGTCCCTGCAGATGTCATGCTGACTGACAGCCAGCTCCCCGCAGTTAGGCAGTGGGGAACTGGCTGTCAGTCAACATGACATAAATAAAGATAAATCTCAACACCTCTATAGAGAGGAGCAAAAGAGAAGATGCTGCTCTATAGATGTGCCATCAGAATCACCAGTCAGAGCAATCTGTGACCTCTCTGAGCTGGCAGAGAGCAGTGCCAGGAAGAACAGGCAGGTAAAGGTCCCGGATAACCCCTTTAAAAGGCATCAAAGCTGAGCCCTTGTTTTTATGAAATACTGCTCATTCCTTTCCACAAGATGAATCCACACCATGCATGAATCCAAATGTATTGCTTCCTTGCCAAAAATCCTATTCTTGACAGGAATGTCCTATGGAACTGGGCAAATAATAGAGCCGGAGTGGCAAAGACTGGGCAAAACTTCCTGGTACCAAAACCACATTAAACTCATTTGCATATCCATTTACTGGCTGATTTCTCCGTAACGGAGAAGTGGAGAGGCCATGAAAAAATATTGCTGGACTTGTCTTTGAAAGAGCTACCATACATGCACATGTAGTTTGGGGGTAAAATCTTGCTGACAGATTCCCTTTATTAGTGGCAGCAATGAAGAAATAAGATCCAGGACAGTTGAAGATTTTGATTAAAATCCTAACATTTTTACAACAGTAAATATTAATATCGCAGGGCTTCTGTTGAATATGAGTATTTTAAGGAACTGAAATTGAGGATTTCATCAGAATCTTCTCCTCTACTGAATCTAGTTTTTTTGTTGTCACATTCTTGTTTGCATCAATAAACTGAGAGTCCATGAGATCTACTATTTTTCCCCGATAAGGATTTGCTGCAAGGATAGCTTTTTGAACTTTCTGAATTTAGGTAAAAAAATTTCTCATGTTTGTATATGCACCATTCTTTAAAGGGAATCTGTCACCCCAAAAATGGCCTATGAACTAAGGCCACTGGCATCAGGGGCTTACCTACAGCGTCAGACCCAGACCGTGACGCCCATCTGACCGGACCGCAGCAGGACCACCCCTGGGTGAGAATAATCTAACCTGTTTTTCTCATCTTTCAGGATACATCGGCTGGTGGCCCTAGTTTATAGGCCATTTTTGGGGTGACAGATTCCCTTTAAAAAAAAGTGTCAAAGTTGGCATTGCTTTAAAGGTTCAGTGGTCTTGGTACTTTTTATCCCCTTTGATATATAATATAGGAAATCTATACATTTCTTTATATAAGAAATATGAAAATCCCTCCAAAGCGCTGGCATTTGGTAACTCTAGTCTTCTGTCCAATTTATTGGCCACTGCCTATTATCAAATGGAATCCATCTCCAGGAGCCGAGACAAAGGAACAAGACAGATTACAGGAAGTGGGGGTGGTCTTTGGTTCTCTACAGGAAGTAGGACCGGGCCTGTATCTCTCTACAGCATATATAGGTGGATCTTTGGCTCTCTACCAGAAGTAAGGGCGGGTCTTTTGCTCTCTACAGGAAGTAGGGACAGGTCATTGTCTCTCAACTGGAAGTAGGGGCAGGTTTTTGCCTCTCGACTGGAAGTAAGGGTGGGTTTTTATCTCAGTACAGAAAGTAGGAGCAGGTCTTTATATCTTTAGAAGTAGGAACAGGTCTTTGGCTCTCTCTCGGAAGTAGCGGCAGATCTTTGGCTCTCAACCAGAAGTAGAGACAGGTCTTTGGCTCTCAAATGGAAGCAGGAGAAGGTCTTTGGCTCTTGACCAGAAGTAGGGACAGGTCTTTGGCTCTCAACTGGAAGGGCGGCTCTTTGACTCTTTACCAGAAGTGGGTCTTTGGTTCTCTACCGGAAGTAAGGGGGGGCCTTTTTTTTTCTACAGGAGGTAGTGGAGGGTCTTTATATCTCTACAGGAAGTAGGATCGAATCTTTGGCTCTTTATCGGAAGTAGGGGAAAGTCTTTGGCTCTCAACCGGAAGTATGTACAGGTCTTCGGCTTTCGAACAGAAGGGCGGCTCTTTGGCTCTCTGCTGGAAGTGGGAGTAGGTCTTTGGCTCTCTACTGGAAGGGCGGGTCTTTATCTTTCTACAGGAAGTAGAGGAGGGTCTTTTTATCTCTACAGGAAGTAGCAGCGGGTTTTTGGCTCTTTACCAGAAGTAATGGCGGTTCTTTATCTCTACAGAATGTACAGGCGGGTATTTTCCTCTCTATCGGAAGTAGTAGTGGGTCTTCCAAAAGCAATGGACAACAAGTTACAGCACATTGAGAATAGAAAACGATTCTGGACATATTAGACTGGTATGTGCACTAAAAGCAGCATTAACATGTAGCAGGGTTAAGGAAGTAACAACGATATGCTTTATTATGGTTTTATTGTGATAGGACAACATCTAAAGCTTGTGGCTTGCAGCACAACAGGTATCTTTCTTTAGGTTCTCATTAGGCTTCACAATATGATGCTGCAGTTGAGTGAAATTTAACTGTAAACCATCTACAAAGTTTAGGGCAGCCAAACTCGGCAAATGTGTTGCTCCTGCCGGTCAACTGCTGCGAAGACACTAAAGATGAGCATAGCATTGCATGATGTTATTTTTTGCACAGTGCTTTAGCCATTTTTCTTCTCACTCTTCTACTTCTAGGCAGGTTTAATCCTCCATTTTCCCACGTAGAAGCCCTTTACTAAAATTTAAGAAGTAGAAGTTAAGCTGTGGGCTGATAGTTATTCTATCCTCCAGAGACTGATCATACCAAATATTATCTTTCCTCAACGCAGCGACATGCATGAATTCTCATGTTCCCCTGATATACCATGCATGATTGACTCTTCGTCACCGACCTACACAGGGTTTCCTCCCTCAGCAAACACAGTTTTGTAAAAGACATCTAAATGTAAGATGTGTGTGCTACGTTACACACATAACGGATGACTATGCTACAAGCTTGACGCCATCTAGTGTTCAAAAAATTAAGAAAAAAATGCATTACCATTATTTTTTAGTTATGTGTTTAGTTTACAGGTCAGGTTCACCAGAGTAAAAGATTTTACAGAGATTGTCTAGCAAAGTATAATGTCACCTGATCATAGGATACATGTACGACTGCTGGGACCCCCACAAATTTCTACAAAAAAAGTCTTGAATCCTTCTGGTCATTTTCTTAATATACAAGGGTTCTCAGAAAGTCAAGAAATGATTGAACTTTCTCAGGGCCCCTTATCTATCTGTGACAGCAACGCAAAGAAAAGCAATATGTTGATGGAGGAAAAATGTAGCTGGTGGTCACAAATGGAAAAAAATGTCTATATGAAGTATTTAGTAGTCAAATGGAAAACAGTACTATATATACAGTCACAAATAAAAAAGACACTCTAAACAGTAAATACTTATGTCAGGAGGGTGTCATGTTCCCCTCGAAGATCTGGAATTAGATGGTCTGGTCATGAATCGAAGGTCTTCTTTAGAGGTGGTGTGATTTGTATTCCATATTAAATGGATTTAGTTTCCACTGATGCCAAAGAGGTTAAATAATGACCCTTTCTATGCTGGTCAGAAACATGCAGCTCCATTTCAGCTGCTTCTGATCCAGTTATTGCCTCTTTCTATAAAAACTGGTCAGACTTTCTTGTCCCTGCTGGTGAAAGATTTGTCTTCCTGTGCTGTGTACTAATCTAAGTGGTTGGAGTAGTAGTGATCTGTGGTTTGCTGTAGTACATGTGTGTTTATTGCCTGGTCCCTGTTCTCATTTAAGTTATTCCTCCCAGTCCCTATCCTCCTCCCTATTGTTGGTGCTTTTGTATGATAGAGGTTTTCTGTTATCCCTGTTTTGTCTTTGTGCCTTGTTTACCTTATATTTTTGTCCCATGCCTCATGGGGTGGGAACAGATCAGGGTTTATCAGGAGCATAGTAAGGGCGGAGACTCGGACCTCTCTACCTTCAAGAGTACCCACGGGACAAGGATAGTTAGGGTTCCAGCTCCAGGGACAGTTTGAGGCCCCTCTTCCTTAACGAAGACCATCAGAGTGTGACAACTTAGTACTTACAACAAAAATGATTTCTGTACTGTAAATATTTAGTACTCAAAAATGAAAAAATAAAATAGGTATTTTGTACCTATACAGTATATTACAAAAAACACTCTCAGGGTACAGTAAAAATTTAGAGAAAAAACACTCTGTATACAGGAATTATTCAGTAGTCACAAATGAAAAAAACATCTCCATGTACAGGAAACATTTAGAAGTCACGAAAGAAAAAACACTGTAGACAATATTTCTATCTGCTTAAGTATGCAGTACAGAGTATCCTATGAAGATGGCACCAGCTCACTCATGACTACAAGTTGGAGCCTTCCTCTTCACTTTAGCTGATCATTATCTCTAGCATTTTGAGGAGGACAGGGTAACTTCAGGGATCGTAGCTTGTCAGCTGCTGGAGCGGGTGTTCAGAGTCACGTTGTCTTCAAGTAGCATATATTCCCAGTTGGGGATCCTTCAGTGTGTATGGTTGTCTTCTGTAGACCTTCTCCTTTGGCAGCTGGACTCATCCAACTGAACGGTGTCTTGGCGCGTCCTGTAGTCACCTGGCTCCCCTTCTCCAGTGAGATATCAGTATGCTGTGTGGAATAAGTCCCTCAATGTTCTTTGCTTTGCTGTTCAGAAGACTAGACAATCAATCTCTGCAAGTGAGAAAACTTGGAATAAACTAGATGTCACCCAGGTGACACTTCTCTAAGAACTTTCTCAACCAGGCAAAATCATCTTTACACCTTGATTGACCTCCAGTAGAAGGTTTCTACTCAAGCTGCCTCCTTGCCAAGCAACAAAGAAGTTTATAGAGATTTTGAGGTTTATTCAAAGAAACGTTGTTCTTCGTAAAATATAAAAGTTCAAAACTTTGCAAAACCTGTGGCTTTCAAGATATTTTCTTGTTGTTATGCAATATGTTTACGTCTGAGAGATAAATTTCAGTACCGGTTATTTGAGGAACACCATTACTGGAGCTGTGTATAGTAACGAGCCCTGCCCATGTGTACATTATATCCTTTGTGTGTAGAAAATAAAGGCTCCTATTCAACAGGTATCAAAAAAGGTTTGATAAATTAATTCCTTCCATGAAAAGTGCTGTTTGTATTATACAGCTTTAATTTGCTTATATCGGTGGCGGTCAAAGGTAGTTTGGATTATGGCAGCTTAACCCCTTAAATTCTATGGTCAATAACAACCAAGGCACCAAAGTGGTTCTAAGGATATCGTGAAACTGACAGACGTATTGCAGTGGATTAGACAGGACATCAAGTCATCGTAGGTCAAGCCCCTTGGGGAAAAAAAAACATTAACAGCTTAAATATTTATATATACATTATAAAGATGAATTTCAAAACTACCGAAGGTTCCAATGATCAGTGTTGGGACCATAATCTGGACGTGGAAGGAACATAATTTCACCATAAACTGGCCATGACCAGGTACTCCTGAGGAATAAAAAGAATTATCAAATCTTTTTCTCATCTTTCAGGATACATCGGGGGCTTACTTATAGTATTACAGAATGCTGTAGATAAGCCCCTGATGCCAGAGGGCTTAGCTCACCCTCGATGTTGGGGGTGACAGGTTCCCTTTAAAGCTGAGAGATCATAGAAGGAGCCCACGGGACCTACAAGATTTGAAGAGTCTTCTGAGAAAGAATGGGCCCAAATCACATCTGAGCAATGCCTGTGACTAGTTTCTCCATACAGGAGGCATCTTGAAGATTTAATCACCAACAAAGGCTTTTGTACCAAGTATTAAATATATTTCAGTAAGCGTGTTCAATACTTTTTCCCTGTGTCATTTCTCATTATTACAAAACGTAATTTATGGACATCTATGGTGATTCCTTATCTGTGTGGATTGGATGGGCTGTTACTGACATCTGGTGAGAATTTCATGTCAAGAGCACCTTTAGAAATAGATTTACTTAGAGAATCTGATGTGTTCAACTCTTTTTCACCCGATATATATATACCGTATATAAAAAATACGGAGTAAAGTCTGAACTATTGAAATATTATGTTATCCATCACATATCATAAATTAGATGTTTTTCAATCATCCTCTCCCCCACCCAAAAAAGGAATAAAAAGTATTAAAAAGTTATATGTACCTGAAATAAATGAAAACTACAGCTAGCACAGCTGCTTTCCTTGTTACATTAGCTTTTTAATCAGAGGGATTTTATAACTTTCTCTTTTTAGTCTTTTACTACTGGTTTTGTGAGTTTGCACTTTTTATCGTGATGGAACCAGTGTAGCTCGTCAGACTTTCTTATCATATAATCCCAGATGAGCAGATCGTCAGTGTTTTGCTTTTTATTGCAACATGAGCAAGAGCAGAATGAAAAAAGAAGGCTTGAAAATTAAAGGGTCTTCGGGAGCGCACTGTTCCCCAGCCCTCCGGCGCTCCTGATGATTGACAGGTCGGGCCAGCAGCTCACCCGAACTGTGCGTATTCCCATGCTGCCATCAGAGGTAATTTTCACTCTGCAGCATTGGAAGAGCTCGGGAATGCTGAAGTTGGACAGATCCAGTGCTGTGACCAGGTTTAAAGGAGCACTTGTAAGCTGATATCAAAGAGCTTGTAAGCGTTGTGCTCCTTGCCTAGGAGACTGTCCGTTACTGGGAGATGGCACAGGCAGCCACTAACCTATGTAATGAGCAGTAGACTAGTAACGTAAAAATCCCTCTTTTTGTAAAGCAGGGAGGATTTTTAATAAGAGGTAACATGCAAATTTTCTTCTCTTTGCAAGCGGGCAACTACCATGTAACACATTTAACAGAACAGGGAAGTATCGCGTATACCAACACCTAGGTTTGTTAAAATAGGAAGGGTTAAACCCCACCCCCCAGGGTCTGTAAATGAGACCCACTTTTTGGGGAAGTAAACAAAAATCTCACAGTTTTTGGGCAACAATTTTCCAAGACTGTCTTCGAAAATTCATAACGGTAATGGAAAATTAGACATTTTTTGTCAACTGCGGTGAGCATACACGGTGGTCCACATAGTATATTAGGGGACAGTTACATATTTTGTATCACAGCTCTGGGACTTCGATAATCCCAATAGAGATGAGGCTTTATTTTAAGTAATTTGCCTGAATTAACAGGAAATTTTGACTTGGTTTTATGGTTTTCTTGTTTAACAACCAGCAATTTCCTTCAGTTCCTTTATTATAACTTACAAAGAGCATCCTCCCCCCACAAGAAAAAAAAAGAAATATTTTGTCCCACGTTTTCCTCCTGGTTTTAACCCTTTCTGAGTATTATCTTGTTACCGGGCGATTAAAAGTCAAACACTTTGCCCCATCCTACAGATCTTCCCTTGATGAGTCAACCAAAGGACGTAAAAGTTTGGTTCTGTACAAGGGATGTACACTACTTTTCCTTTTAGAAAACTTTTCCCCTTGTGGTCTAAAAATAATGAAAAACAAGCTAAACTTGTCTACCGATCCCTTGACGCTTTTCCTTAGCTCTCCCCAGGTCCTTCATTGGTCTCCTTGCTTTTTCTTTCAAAGGGGACCACGCCTGATACCACACCAGATGAGGAAGATATTGACGGGGACTTGGGCAGTGCCCCATAGAAGCGAGGTGGGTCGGTAGGTGGGTAAGAGTTTATTTTCTTTACTTAGACCATGCTGGGCAAAATAGAGATTGTTCAATGAAGTTGCGACGGCCAAACACAGAAGTCAGTCTGTGGTGGAGGGTACAAGTGTGGAATGAAGGGAAAAGGCTGACTTATGCACACAGATATTACAGACCCTTCTTGTAGATAAGAGATGAGCATACAGATTTGATCTACCCTTGTTCTCCATGACAGGCAGACCGGGCAGTGCTTGCATCTTCATCATCTATCCTTTGCCCAGCATCTTGGGTGACTTTTCTGCTTACTAGGCCCACAAAAAGTCATGAAGTTTCAAGACCTCACATGATGAGGATCAAATATTTGATCAACCCTTCTATTTTGCAGCCGGAGCGGGGCAGTGCTCACCTCTGCATTATCAGTCCTTTGCCAAGTATCTTGGTTGCGTCATCTGGTTACTAGGCCCTCAAAGCGTCATTAAGTTACTAGACCTCACGTGATGAGGATCAAATAGTTGATCTACCCTTGTTTTCCGTGGCAGCCGGACCGGGACAGTACTCACATCTGCATCATCAATTCTCTGTGAAGTATCTTGGTTGCCTCTTTTGCTTACTTGGCCCACAAAACGTCAAGTTACTAGACCTTGCGTGATGAGGATCAAATAGTTGATCTGCCCTGGTTCTCCATGGATGCTGGACCGGGGCAGTGGTCACGTCTGCATTATCAATCCTTTGCCAAGTATCTTGGTTGTCAATTCTGCTTACTAGTCCCAGAAAACATTATGAAGTTACTAGACCTCACCTGATGAGGATCAAATAGTTGATCTACCCTTGTTCTCCATGGCAGCTGGACCGGGCAATGCTCACATGTGCATCATCAATTCTTTGCCAAGTATCTTGGTTGCCTCTTCCGCTTACTAGGCCCACAAAACATCATGAAGTTACTCGACCTCTTGTGATGTATTGAGAATGGTCACACCTCAACATCATGCCGTTACAAAACCCTGAACTAACCTCGGAGGACAGAACTAGATGCCAAACAGAATTGTTTATTTGAATCTTTTTTTCTTATGTCTATTGTAGACCCATACTGTACCTCCACTTGTCATATGAGAAAATATGTGGCATGCACCTTACCTGCAGCATTAGAGAGATGTGCTTCAAGCGCCATACAAAGACTTCTAGATCAGTATGGACTTTGCCACCAGATTTAACTTAAAGCTAAGTGGCAGGCTCTCTGTCATACACAGCGTGTGAAACCTTTAGGATAAGTTCACACAGGGCGTTTTTGCTGCTTTTTTTCTGCAGCAAAACCTGATCTTCTTGGCAGGAAAGAAGCTGTGTCAAAAACGCAGGTTTAGGTGCGTTTTTTGGTGACTTTTGGTGCGTTTTTTTTCCTCTTTGTACATGCCAATAAAGTTGAGTGCCCCCAGAGAAAAAAAAAACTTCCTGAAGATAGATAATAATAATAATCTTTATTTTTATATAGCGCTAACATATTCCGCAGCGCTTTACAGTTTGCACACATTATCATCACTGTCCCCGATTGGGCTCACAATCTAGAATTCCTATCAGTATGTCTTTGGAATGTGGGAGGAAACCGGAGTGCCCGGAGGAAACCCACGCAAACACGGAGAGAACATACAAACTCTTTGCAGATGTTGTCCTGGGTGGGATTAGAACCCAGGACCCCAGCGCTGCAAGGCAGTAGTGCTAACCACTGCGCCACCGTGCTGAATGAATAGATAGAAATAGAAAAATAGATTGATAGAAAAAATAGAACAGATAGATTACCTGCGGTATTCTCTTCACTGGCATTTTCCCACGGTCCAGAGGTTACCTGCGGGCAGGCTGTGAGAGGGCGCAGGCTCAGTGACGTCACCGCTAGTTACTGAGCCTTCGCCCGCTGCGTCTTTCATTCCCCAGTAGTTTACAGCCGGGAGCAGTCGCATTAGCAGAGTTCCCGGTTGTAAATTTTATCTCCCCCAGATATGGATTACTGCGTGGGACACTCGTTATATTGGACTGCGTTGGACCAATATACCTGTGGTACAGTGTCAAACACTGTAATGTTAGACCCCCATTCAAGTGAATGAGGTTGGGGTCCGCTCTGCTGGATGACAGGCTGCATGGACGCATCACGAAGCCTGCCATCTAGAGGTAGCCGAGCCGAGTGTGACGTCGCATCCGGCTCTCCTTGACTTTTCTGCAGCAAATACGCTGTAAGAAAGTCAACCTGCGTATTTGCAGCGTTTTTTCACCATCCATTCAAGTCAATGGGTGAAAAACGCTGAAAAAAAACACTGAAAGAAGAGGACTCTGTGCCTTTATACGGGCCCTGAACAAATGTATCAGGTCTTACAATGATCTGATTAAAAAAAAACACATGAGAAACATGTGGGTGGACATCAGACCACGCAGAGACTTAGTGGCACTTTTGCAGTCAGACAGTTATCTCCTCACTTTCTTCACTTCCTCAGCTTCTTAAGTCTTATGGTTCCGAGTGAGCAGCGAGTGACTGTCTATCTAGCAATGATTTTACTGTACTTCCTTTTTTTCTAATTTTGTAAACTAGATATCACTACATTTTAGTTTTCCTGTGGGTATTTTTGTTTGTGGGAGCACAATGTCAGGGCTCCTCTGGGATTTTGCATGTGTCCCCTTTATATATTAAGATAGGGGATAATAATATGTCTCATTGTACAGACGTATAGGTCAGGCAATGCTCCCTGGGAAAAACTCTATGCAAATGAGTTCTTCTCAAGAAGACAGAGAGATGTCTCTCTAGTGCCTCCTAATGGTACTGGAATGGGTCAATCGTTTTATGCACATTTTATAGAGAACGTATGCTATTTGCATGAGTCCTTTTGGCTAAGATCAAGTGTAGTGTTGCTCGAAAAGGCGGAATTGACCTGGGCAGTCTTTGTAGATAGGTAGATTATTCACTATGGTGTGCTAGTTACAATGCCGAATGGCTTACATAGTCATCTGGTGGAGACCCTCGCTTCCAGGATCGATGTCATTAGGTCGGGTGAGTTTGAGAGACAGAGGTGCGAAGTGCCCCAGGAGTGGTGACTCTGCAGTGCCTTAACTCCCTGGGCGGGGGACATTTTTAAATTCCCAGTAGACTGTCCTATAAATACCTTCATTATTTATTGGTTTTCACTTGTGTGCCACCCTATCAATGTGTGTCTTGTCATTAGCACTTCTCAGGGTGTAGTTCTCTTATGGGTTCCCTCCTCGTCAGTATAAGGGGGGAGTGAGTGACCATCAGGGTCCGCTTTGCCTTGAAAACCCTTGGCTCCCTTCTCTCGGTGGGGAATTGACCTAGATACTGTAACTCTTCGTTCTGCTTGGATAGCAGCCTAGGCGGATGCTGGGGACATTAGAAAAAAGATAGTAAGGCCGCTGGACTGGAGGTCGGAGGTGGTGACTCTTGGCCTACGAGGAGTGATGTCAAGAGGTTGCTTGTTGGACCAAGTGTTGATCTTGCTTCCTGAGGCCGGAGATACCGCTCAGATATACTTAGAAGGTGGCTACTTATAAATGACTTTTAAAGTGGCATTCTACTTTTTTAAAAAGTAGTTCCCAAATGATAACATTCGCATAAGAAAATCAGATAGTACACAGCCTCCCCTGATTCTGCATCAGCTCTCCGTCACCGTTCCAGTATCTGCGTTTTGACTGCAGTGGTCTCATGATGTCGACTGCTCACATCACCATTGCAGCCAAACACTAAGCTCGGCGACTTTTTCAATGTAGGTGGCACAAGCTTAGTGATTGGCTGCAGCCATGATGTGTGATATCAACTGCTGGAGCCAAGATACAAGACCCTGGCTGTGGTGGACAGACCTGGAGGGCGAGTACTAACATTTTATTTTATATGTGAGAAATAGTTTGGTGAAAACTTCTTTAAAGACAGTAGATGCTTCACTCCGATTATTCAGCCGATAGTCATCTCTCCCATGCACAAGAACGTTCCTTAAGCCGAGCACTCTTGTGCTCTCTATAAGGATGTTACTGGGTGACATCTTTGATGGCGGCTAGTCTCTGGGAGGACAAACCATTCTAAATAGGCCATAGCCGATCCGCCTCTCCCCTGATGATCAGCACCCCTAGACTCTTCAGAGTGTTGGCCGAACCCATCGATATCGACAGTGTAATGGCTTTGCCCGGTGCCTCCGCACGGTTCCCCTCCTCCCTCTATGTGGGGGCAATGGCATACTCACCGCCCCAGCTGCAACATCATCCTTGTGATCCTCCTCCTTTCCTGTGCACGTCGCACTGCGATCCGGTGGCACGCCTGGTGTGTGAGCGCACATGTCAAAATGCCTGAAGCTAACAGTATTTAGTTAAAGTAAACTCCTGCAAGATGACTTCCAACCAACAGCTGGGTGGCATCTTGAATATAAGGTACCCTCCCCAATTGGGAGGTGCCTGAACAATCTCTAAAGTGTAGTCTTAGTGGTCTTGGTGTGTATAACTTTATGTTGCCAGGTCCTCCTTCCTAGTCTGTAAAAGTTATTCCGGTATCTTGTGTTTCCATTAGTCTAGTACAGTTTGTCCATGTCGGTGGTATCTTAATCCTCAAACCACTTCGGTGGTACACTTACCCGAATTCCTGGTCCTAGTGCAGCCAGTTCCAAAACTGTTTCTTGTCAACTGCGTGTGTGAACAAGAACCTGTCTTCTAGATCCAAGCTGTCCATACAGTTCCTCTGTCTCCGTATCCAGCTCAGCAAAGTCTCCGTTCACCATCTCCACGTCCAGTGAACCCTACAACTTGGGATCGGCAGCTGCAGTACCGAGGAGTGGTACCTGGCGGCTACCTGCGGCCCAGTCTACCTCCACCATCAGGAGCTCCAGTGAACACCTGGTAGTCCCTTAGCTATGCCCCTTCCTAGGCCGACCCGGCCATGTGGCATAGTGGGTCCTCGAACCACCTGCGAGCATGACAGACAGGTTTGGCCGACATTAGTCTAATGTATACGTGGGTGGCTTAAGCAACAGATCTCTTCTTGCAGTAGAATAGATAATTTACCTACTTTACTCACAAGAACCATCGGCAAAATTAAGATTTGCATTGAAATTTTTCCAAATGACTAGATACATGGACGCAACATGGATAAACTAAGACATGAAACCTATCCATTTGTGTAGGCCATTTTTGGCCAAGGCAGTACTGAATTTTCTGGCACTGTGCAAAATCAGGAAAGTCAAGGCAAGTTTGGGACAATCCGAGTGAGTCTGCAGGATGCCACCCTTTCTCTACCCAGTTTGGTGTCTATCAGTTGTTGGGTGTCAGGTGGAAGATTTGGGGGATAAAATAACATTTGGGTCCCTCCATAATAAGTTGTCCACGACAGACAAAAGGTATAAATATCAAACAACATCCTCATAGCGAACGTCTAGACCGTGTGGGAACTTCAGTCGTTGCAAAAGCAACTTCCCAATTAGATGTGATGGGAACACAGCCAGCGTGGTCTGCAACCATGGAGAAGCATCCAGCTCTCGTAACGTTGTGTGTGGTGGTTGGAAACATCTGCGTGCTCAGCTGTCTATATTCAGAATTATTCCAGGAAATTTCTGAGGGGCTACAATACATTTCAATAAGGGACTGAGACATCTAAATGGTTGTGTCCTTGCGTGCCTCATTCAGACGCCCGTCACGCATTGCCTGGTGTGTTGTGATGAGGTGCCATAGTAGTCATGGACCTATTGAAGACTCAACCCAAACTGGTTGCTGCCATCTCTGTACTCCCTGAAACCGGGCTTCACATCAGGAATCCATTTTTAATTATATTCTGCAGGTCTGGGCCATTCCAGAACTTCCATCTTCTCTTGGATCGCTGTCGTACTGAAAGGAGAAATTCCTCTTCCTTTTCAGCTTCTTAGCAGAGGCTCTGTCCATAATTCCCTCAACTTTGACTAAAGACCCAGTTTCAGGTGCTGAAATGCAAGCCTGCGCATAATCCGCCCCCACCTTGCCTCACTGTGGGTATGGTGTTCTTCTGATGACGTGCAGTGTTAGCTTTGTACCTTTACGAATTATGACCAAAAAGTTCCCCCTTCAGACTTATTAGACCTTAATACGTTTCCCCAATGCTTTTGACAGACGCCATGGAGGTTTTAGAAAAACACAGCTGGGCTAGGAAGCTGTTATTTGCAAGAAAAGGCTTCCACCTCACTGGTCAGACATATGGCAAATACCAAGGAGTGTTGTCGCATGCAGGACACAAAACCATGACTCGCCTGCAGCTCCATTAATGTTGCTGTTGGGTTCTCCGCAGCTCGCAGGAACAATTTTCTTCTCCTGTCTAATAACTTTCCACAATGAGATCCCTTTGCTGTGTTGTCAGCTGTTTATGGACCAGAAATTGTCAGGAAAATCCTCCTAGAACAGCGACACTTTGGGTTTTGTCTTTGTAAGTAAAGGCTACACATCACAGGCTGGACATATGGAGAATACCGGAGATTGTTGTCACATGAGGACACATCGAGGACTGGCCAGAAATTCCTGCAGCTCCTTTACTGTTGTCAGGAAAATCCTCCTAGAACAGCGACACTTTGGGGGTTTATCAGAATGGCTGCAAATGCTATGGCCCCGTTACTATGAACTATGAGGAGAAACGTACGTTATGGTTTCGACAAAAGGGTTAATGCAGCCATCTTGTCCGTCATCTTTTAGTCAAGAGCAAAACTCTTCATCCCCTCACATATTGTGACTGCCGTCAGTCCCGCCATCTCTAATACTGGCACAATAACACATAACGGTAATAAAAGGCTCTGCCCATTCAAGACCTTCACCAACATGGCGGCCTGAGCGTCACCTGATGACGTCACGGCAGCGCCTTAGTAACGGCTCACCCTAGCGACGGTCTCCAGGGAACACTGCTTAGGCGGAAACGTTCACACGTCGTGACGTTACGTAAGAGGGCGGAGCTTCCTACCCCTGCATGAAAGCTTGGGAGCCCCCGTCCCCGCCTCTCTACATTTTCTCACTGACAGGAAGAAGCAAGATGGCGGCGGCTGACGGGGACGATTCTCTGTATCCCATCGCCGTGCTCATCGACGAGCTGCGCAATGAGGACGTGCAGGTGAGGGCGGCGGGGCCCGGAGCCGCCGGGGAGCCGGTGCTGGGTGCGGGCTCCGGCCGTCTGCTGGGGACAGGAAAGGCCCGTGGGGCCGAGGAGGAGTGACGCCCCCTGTGTGCGCTGCATGCTGGGAGTTGTAGTCCAGCGCCGAGGCCTGACCGGCATGTATCCCCACAGACATGACTCCCAGTGCCCGCCCTCTGCGTGCAGGATGGGCTTAGATACACTGGGGTATCGCACGGGGTGGGCTTAGATACACCGGGGGCTGAGGCATAGCTAGGGTTTTGGCTCATACCCCAATACTGAGCCTCTGCTGCCGTATGTGTCCCTATTACTGCACCTGATACCCCAATACTGAGCCGCTGCTGCCGTATGTGTCCCTATTACTGCCCCTGATACCCCAATACTGAGCCGCTGCTGCCGTATGTGTCCCTATTACTGCCCCTGATACCCCAATACTGAGCCTCTGCTGCCGTATGTGTCCCTATTACTGCCCCTGATACCCCAATACTGAGCCTCTGCTGCCGTATGTGTCCCTATTACTGCACCTAATACCCCAATACTGAGCCGCTGCTGCCGTATGTGTCCCTATTACTGCACCTGATACCCCAATACTGAGCCGCTGCTGCCGTATGTGTCCCTATTACTGCCCCTGATACCCCAATACTGAGCCGCTGCTGCCGTATGTGTCCCTATTACTGCCCCTGATACCCCAATACTGAGCCTCTGCTGCCGTATGTGTCCCTATTACTGCACCTGATACCCCAATACTGAGCCACTGCTGCCATATGTGACCCTATCACTGCCCCTGATACCCCAATACTGAGCCGCTGCTGCCGTATGTGTCCCTATTACTGCTCCTGATACCCCAATACTGAGCCGCTGCTGCCGTATGTGTCCCTATTACTGCCCCTGATACCCCAATACTGAGCCGCTGCTGCCGTATGTGTCCCTATTACTGCTCCTGATACCCCAATACTGAGCCGCTGCTGCTGTATGTGTCCCTATTACTGCCCCTGATACCCCAATACTGAGCCTCTGCTGCCGTATGTGTCCCTATTACTGCACCTGATACCCCAATACTGAGCCTCTGCTGCCGTATGTGTCCCTATTACTGCACCTGATACCCCAATACTGAGCCACTGCTGCTGTATGTGTCCCTATTACTGCCCCTGATACCCCAATACTGAGCCGCTGCTGCCGTATGTGTCCCTATTACTGCCCCTGATATCCCAATACTGAGCCGCTGCTGCCGTATGTGTCCCTATTACTGCCCCTGATACCCCAATACTGAGCCGCTGCTGCCGTATGTGTCCCTATTACTGCACCTGATATCCCAATACTGAGCCGCTGCTGCCGTATGTGACCCTATTACTGCACCTGATACCCCAATACTGAGCCGCTGCTGCCGTATGTGTCCCTATTACTGCCCCTGATATCCCAATACTGAGCCGCTGCTGCCGTATGTGTCCCTATTACTGCCCCTGATACCCCAATACTGAGCCGCTGCTGCCGTATGTGTCCCTATTACTGCACCTGATACCCCAATACTGAGCCGCTGCTGCCGTATGTGTCCCCATTACTACACCTGATACCCCAATACTGAGCCGCTGCTGCCGTATGTGTCCCTATTACTGCACCTGATACCCCAATACTGAGCCGCTGCTGCCGTATGTGTCCTTATTACTGCACCTGATACCCCAATACTGAGCCGCTGCTGCCGTATGTGTCCCTATTACTGCCCCTGATACCCCAATACTGAGCCGCTGCTGCCGTATGTGTCCCTATTACTGCACCTGATACCCCAATACTGAGCCGCTGCTGCCGTATGTGTCCCTATTACTGCACCTGATACCCCAATACTGAGCCGCTGCTGCCGTATGTGTCCTTATTACTGCACCTGATACCCCAATACTGAGCCGCTGCTGCCGTATGTGTCCCTATTACTGCCCCTGATACCCCAATACTGAGCCCCTGCTGCCGTATGTGTCCCTATTACTGCCCCTGATACCCCAATACTGAGCCACTGCTGCCGTATGTGTCCCTATTACTGCACCTGATACCCCAATACTGAGCCGCTGCTGCCGTATGTGTCCTTATTACTGCACCTGATACCCCAATACTGAGCCGCTGCTGCCGTATGTGTCCCTATTACTGCCCCTGATACCCCAATACTGAGCCGCTGCTGCCGTATGTGTCCCTATTACTGCCCCTGATACCCCAATACTGAGCCTCTGCTGCCGTATGTGCCCCTATTACTGCACCTGATACCCCAATACTGAGCCGCTGCTGCCGTATGTGTCCCTATTACTGCCCCTGATACCCCAATACTGAGCCCCTGCTGCCGTATGTGTCCCTATTACTGCCCCTGATACCCCAATACTGAGCCTCTGCTGCCGTATGTGTCCCTATTACTGCCCCTGATACCCCAATACTGAGCCGCTGCTGCCGTATGTGTCCCTATTACTGCCCCTGATATCCCAATACTGAGCCTCTGCCGTATGTGTCCTTATTACTGCACCTGATACCCCAATACTGAGCCGCTGCTGCCGTATGTGTCCCTATTACTGCCTCTGATACCCCAATACTGAGCCTCTGCTGCCGTATGTGTCCCTATTACTGCACCTGATACCCCAATACTGAGCCTCTGCTGCCGTATGTGACCCTATTACTGCCCCTGATACCCCAATACTAAGCCTCTGCTGCCGTATGTGTCCCTATTACTGCCCCTGATACCCCAATACTGAGCCTCTGCTGCCGTATGTGTCCCTATTACTGCCCCTGATACCCCAATACTGAGCCTCTGCTGCCGTATGTGTCCCTATTACTGCCCCTGATACCCCAATACTGAGCCGCTGCTGCCGTATGTGTCCCTATTACTGCCCCTGATATCCCAATACTGAGCCGCTGCTGCCGTATGTGTCCCTATTACTGCCCCTGATATCCCAATACTGAGCCTCTGCTGCCGTATGTGACCCTATTACTGCCCCTGATACCCCAATACTGAGCCTCTGCTGCCGTATGTGTCCCTATTACTGCCCCTGATACCCCAATACTGAGCCTCTGCTGCCGTATGTGTCCCTATTACTGCCCCTGATACCCCAATACTGAGCCGCTGCTGCCGTATGTGTCCCTATTACTGCCCCTGATATCCCAATACTGAGCCGCTGCTGCCGTATGTGTCCCTATTACTGCCCCTGATATCCCAATACTGAGCCGCTGCTGCCGTATGTGTCCCTATTACTGCCTCTGATACCCCAATACTGAGCCGCTGCTGCCGTATGTGTCCCTATTACTGCCTCTGATACCCCAATACTGAGCCGCTGCTGCCGTATGTGTCCCTATTACTGCACCTGATACCCCAATACTGAGCCTCTGCTGCCGTATGTGACCCTATTACTGCCCCTGATACCCCAATACTGAGCCTCTGCTGCCGTATGTGTCCCTATTACTGCCCCTGATACCCCAATACTGAGCCGCTGCTGCCGTATGTGTCCCTATTACTGCCCCTGATACCCCAATACTGAGCCGCTGCTGCCGTATGTGTCCCTATTACTGCACCTGATATCCCAATACTGAGCCGCTGCTGCCGTATGTGTCCCTATTACTGCCTCTGATACCCCAATACTGAGCCTCTGCTGCCGTATGTGTCCCTATTACTCCACCTGATACCCCAATACTGAGCCTCTGCTGCCGTATGTGTCCCTATTACTGCCCCTGATACCCCAATACTGAGCCGCTGCTGCCGTATGTGACTCTATTACTGCCCCTGATACCCCAATACTGAGCCGCTGCTGCCGTATGTGTCCCTATTACTGCACCTGATACCCCAATACTGAGCCTCTGCTGCCGTATGTGACCCTATTACTGCCCCTGATACCCCAATACTGAGCCTCTGCTGCCGTATGTGTCCCTATTACTGCACCTGATACCCCAATACTGAGCCGCTGCTGCCGTATGTGTCCTTATTACTGCACCTGATACCCCAATACTGAGCCGCTGCTGCCGTATGTGTCCCTATTACTGCCCCTGATACCCCAATACTGAGCCGCTGCTGCCGTATGTGTCCCTATTACTGCACCTGATACCCCAATACTGAGCCGCTGCTGCCGTATGTGTCCCTATTACTGCCCCTGATACCCCAATACTGAGCCGCTGCTGCCGTATGTGTCCCTATTACTGCACCTGATACCCCAATACTGAGCCGCTGCTGCCGTATGTGTCCCTATTACTCCACCTGATACCCCAATACTGAGCCTCTGCTGCCGTATGTGTCCCTATTACTGCCCCTGATACCCCAATACTGAGCCTCTGCTGCCGTATGTGTCCCTATTACTGCACCTGATACCCCAATACTGAGCCGCTGCTGCCGTATGTGTCCCTATTACTCCACCTGATACCCCAATACTGAGCCTCTGCTGCCGTATGTGTCCCTATTACTGCCCCTGATACCCCAATACTGAGCCGCTGCTGCCGTATGTGTCCCTATTACTGCCCCTGATACCCCAATACTGAGCCTCTGCTGCCGTATGTGTCCCTATTACTGCCCCTGATACCCCAATACTGAGCCTCTGCTGCCGTATGTGTCCCTATTACTGCCCCTGATACCCCAATACTGAGCCGCTGCTGCCGTATGTGTCCCTATTACTGCCCCTGATATCCCAATACTGAGCCTCTGCCGTATGTGTCCTTATTACTGCACCTGATACCCCAATACTGAGCCGCTGCTGCCGTATGTGTCCCTATTACTGCCTCTGATACCCCAATACTGAGCCTCTGCTGCCGTATGTGTCCCTATTACTGCACCTGATACCCCAATACTGAGCCTCTCCTGCCGTATGTGACCCTATTACTGCCCCTGATACCCCAATACTGAGCCTCTGCTGCCGTATGTGACCCTATTACTGCCCCTGATACCCCAATACTGAGCCTCTGCTGCCGTATGTGTCCCTATTACTGCCCCTGATACCCCAATACTGAGCCGCTGCTGCCGTATGTGTCCCTATTACTGCCCCTGATATCCCAATACTGAGCCTCTGCCGTATGTGTCCTTATTACTGCACCTGATACCCCAATACTGAGCCGCTGCTGCCGTATGTGTCCCTATTACTGCCTCTGATACCCCAATACTGAGCCTCTGCTGCCGTATGTGTCCCTATTACTGCACCTGATACCCCAATACTGAGCCTCTGCTGCCGTATGTGACCCTATTACTGCCCCTGATACCCCAATACTGAGCCTCTGCTGCCGTATGTGACCCTATTACTGCCCCTGATACCCCAATACTGAGCCTCTGCTGCCGTATGTGTCCCTATTACTGCCTCTGATACCCCAATACTGAGCCGCTGCTGCCGTATGTGTCCCTATTACTGCCTCTGATACCCCAATACTGAGCCGCTGCTGCCGTATGTGTCCCTATTACTGCACCTGATACCCCAATACTGAGCCTCTGCTGCCGTATGTGACCCTATTACTGCCCCTGATACCCCAATACTGAGCCTCTGCTGCCGTATGTGTCCCTATTACTGCCCCTGATACCCCAATACTGAGCCGCTGCTGCCGTATGTGTCCCTATTACTGCCCCTGATACCCCAATACTGAGCCGCTGCTGCCGTATGTGTCCCTATTACTGCACCTGATACCCCAATACTGAGCCGCTGCTGCCGTAAGTGTCCCTATTACTGCACCTGATACCCCAATACTGAGCCTCTGCTGCCGTATGTGTCCCTATTACTGCACCTGATACCCCAATACTGAGCCGCTGCTGCCGTATGTGTCTCTATTACTGCCCCTGATACTCCAATACTGAGCCGCTGCTGCCGTATGTGTCTCTATTACTGCACCTGATACCCCAATACTGAGCCGCTGCTGCCGTATGTGACCCTATTACTGCACCTGATACCCCAATACTGAGCCGCTGCTGCCGTATGTGTCTCTATTACTGCCCCTGATACTCCAATACTGAGCCGCTGCTGCCGTATGTGTCTCTATTACTGCCCCTGATACCCCAATACTGAGCCGCTGCTGCCGTATGTGACCCTATTACTGCACCTGATACCCCAATACTGAGCCTCTGCTGCCGTATGTGTCCCTATTACTGCACCTGATACCCCAATACTGAGCCGCTGCTGCCGTATGTGTCCCTATTACTGCCCCTGATACCCCAATACTGAGCCTCTGCTGCCGTATGTGTCCCTATTACTGCCCCTGATACCCCAATACTGAGCCGCTGCTGCCGTATGTGTCCCTATTACTGCCCCTGATACCCCAATACTGAGCCTCTGCTGCCGTATGTGTCCCTATTACTGCCCCTGATACCCCAATACTGAGCCGCTGCTGCCGTATGTGTCCCTATTACTGCCCCTGATATCCCAATACTGAGCCTCTGCTGCCGTATGTGTCCCTATTACTGCACCTGATACCCCAATACTGAGCCGCTGCTGCCGTATGTGACCCTATTACTGCACCTGATACCCCAATACTGAGCCTCTGCTGCCGTATGTGTCCCTATTACTGCACCTGATACCCCAATACTGAGCCGCTGCTGCCGTATGTGTCCCTATTACTGCCCCTGATACCCCAATACTGAGCCGCTGCTGCCGTATGTGTCCCTATTACTGCACCTGATACCCCAATACTGAGCCTCTGCTGCCGTATGTGTCCCTATTACTGCACCTGATACCCCAATACTGAGCCTCTGCTGCCGTATGTGTCCCTATTACTGCACCTGATACCCCAATACTGAGCCGCTGCTGCCGTATGTGTCCCTATTACTGCACCTGATACCCCAATACTGAGCCGCTGCTGCCGTATGTGTCCCTATTACTGCACCTGATATCCCAATACTGAGCCGCTGCTGCCGTATGTGTCCCTATTACTGCACCTGATATCCCAATACTGAGCCGCTGCTGCCGTATGTGTCCCTATTACTGCACCTGATACCCCAATACTGAGCCGCTGCTGCCGTATGTGTCCCTATTACTGCACCTGATACCCCAATACTGAGCCGCTGCTGCCGTATGTGTCCCTATTACTGCCCCTGATGCCCCAATACTGAGCCGCTGCTGCCGTATGTGACCCTATTACTGCACCTGATACCCCAATACTGAGCCTTTGCTGCCGTATGTGTCCCTATTACTGCCCCTGATACCCCAATACTGAGCCGCTGCTGCCGTATGTGTCCCTATTACTGCCCCTGATACCCCAATACTGAGCCGCTGCTGCCGTATGTGTCCCTATTACTGCCCCTGATACCCCAATACTGAGCCGCTGCTGCCGTATGTGACCCTATTACTGCACCTGATACCCCAATACTGAGCCGCTGCTGCCGTATGTGTCCCTATTACTGCACCTGATACCCCAATACTGAGCCGCTGCTGCCGTATGTGTCCCTATTACTGCACCTGATACCCCAATACTGAGCCGCTGCTGCCGTATGTGTCCCTATTACTGCACCTGATACCCCAATACTGAGCCCCTGCTGGCGTATGTGTCCCTATTACTGCACCTGATACCCCAATACTGAGCCCCTGCTGGCGTATGTGTCCCTATTACTGCACCTGATACCCCAATACTGAGCCCCTGCTGGCATATGTGTCCCTATTACTGCCCCTGATACCCCAATACTGAGCCGCTGCTGCCGTATGTGTTCCTATTACTGCCCCTGATACCCCAATACTGAGCCGCTGCTGCCGTATGTGTCCCTATTACTGCACCTGATATCCCAATACTGAGCCGCTGCTGCCGTATGTGTCCTTATTACTGCCCCTGATACCCCAATACTGAGCCTCTGCTGCCGTATGTGTCCCTATTGCTGCACCTGATATCCCAATACTGAGCCTCTGCTGCCGTATGTGTCCCTATTGCTGCACCTGATATCCCAATACTGAGCCGCTGCTGCCGTATGTGTCCTTATTGCTGCCCCTGATACCCCAATACTGAGCCGCTGCTGCCATGTGTCCCTATTACTGCACCTGATACCCCAATACTGAGCCGCTGCTGCCGTATGTGTCCCTATTACTGCACCTGATACCCCAATACTGAGCCTCTGCTGCCGTATGTGTCCGTATTACTGCCCCTGATACCCCAATACTGAGCCGCTGCTGCCGTATGTGTCCCTATTACTGCCCCTGATACCCCAATACTGAGCCGCTGCTGCCGTATGTGTCCCTATTACTGCACCTGATACCCCAATACTGAGCCGCTGCTGCCGTATGTGTCCCTATTACTGCCCCTGATACCCCAATACTGAGCCTCTGCTGCCGTATGTGTCCGTATTACTGCCCCTGATACCCCAATACTGAGCCGCTGCTGCCGTATGTGTCCTTATTACTGCACCTGATACCCCAATACTGAGCCACTGCTGCCGTATGTGTCCCTATTACTACACCTGATACCCCAATACTGAGCCGCTGCTGCCATATGTGTCCCTATTACTGCACCTGCTGTGTGATTCTCTGTACCTTCTAAATTCTAAAGCACCCCTCTATGATATAGTAATGCCGGGTGCAAGTGCTCTAGAAAACAATGCCCATATTTTGTCCATAGAAAGTAATATTGCCCTGTGTGCCCCTTTGATGGCCACAGTAACCTGAGTTCCCCTATAACAATATGTGCCCACTTTACATTTAATAAATTCCCGAGTTTCCCCCTGTACGGCTCCCCTATACACTGCATGATGCTCTGATACACAGTATAATGCACCCACACAGTATACTGACCCCTTAGCAGCCCCCAAACTGTTTTATGGCTCCAACACTGTATAATGACCCCCACACTGTAATCTCCATACTGTATGATGGCCCCCTAGATGGCCTCCATATACAGTAGCATAATGCACAAAATAGTCCACAATATAGTATAATGCACTCCCCATAGGCAGACTCTATAGCATACGGCAGCCCCCATAGGCAGCCCCTGTAATAAGGCAGCACCCCCATATAGTCAGACCCTGTAATAAGGTAGCACCCCCATAGGCAGACCCTGTAATAAGGTAGCACCCCCATATGCAGAGCCTGTAATAAGGTATCACCCCCATAGGCAGAGCCTGTAATAAGGTAGCACCCCCATAGGCAGAGCCTGTAATAAGGCAGCACCCATAGTCAGACCCTGTAATAAGGTAGCACCCCCATAGGCAGACCCTGTAGTGAGGCAGCACCCCCATAGGCAGACCCTGTAATGAGGCAGCACCCCTATAGGCAGACCCTGTAATAAGGTAGCACCCCCATAGGCAGAGCCTGTAATAAGGCAGCACCCATAGTCAGACCCTGTAATGAGGCAGCACCCCCATAGGCAGACCCTGTAATGAGGCAGCACCCCTATAGGCAGACCCTGTAATGAGGCAGCACCCCTATAGGCAGACCCTGTAATGAGGCAGCACCCCTATAGGCAGACCCTGTAATGAGGCAGCACCCCTATAGGCATACCCTGTAATGAGGCAGCACCCCTATAGGCAGACCCTGTAATGAGGCAGCACCCCTATAGGCAGACCCTGTAGTGAGGCAGCACTGATCGTTTTTTATTTTTTGCTACTTATTCCCCCAGTATCACAAGATGCCCCCTATCCTTACAATCACTGGAGATCGGACTGCTGGCACAAGCTGACTTTATTAATACTATTTTGGGGTGGATATGTTTTGCTTTTGCAGAATAACCTAATTCTGGAGTTCTCAGTTTAGATTTTGTTTTCCTCGTTATGGTCTTAACTGATTGGATAGGTTAATTTGACATTTATTTGAATTTTTTGGGGGACATGCAGTTGCCCCAATTGGCCGATCCCTTCTAGTACTGCTATGTATAGGGTATATCATGGTCTCCTATGAAGAGACCACTGATCCTCCACCATCATGGCTAGCCATCGGGACCCTGTGATCTTGTCAGTGGGAGGTCAGTGATTGGGGAAACTTTCTCCCTATGGTAATTTTCCGTCTTTGACGTTTTGTTTTTGTCTTGCAGCTCCGTCTGAACAGTATTAAGAAGCTGTCCACCATTGCTCTGGCCCTGGGGGTGGAGAGGACCCGCAGCGAGCTCCTGCCTTTCTTGACAGGTACTTGGGAAGGTGGAGACTGAGCCCTTATTCTTAGGATAGACCATCTTTATCACATCGGTGGGGGTCCAACAGTGGACACTTCCACAACTAGCTTCCATACCTGGAGGCAACCAAATGTACACACCTATCGGAGCCGAGCAGTGCTGCCCTCTCAGGAGTCCATGCCAGCTGATCTGCGGTGCCCAGGAATGGCCACTACAGTGCCACCGCTGATGGGTTGCAGTGCCCCACATCCAGACTTCCTTACACCCGTTGGTGGTTGGGGACCACTGAGCAGTGAGAAGATAGAAGAGGACTTGGTGCTACTGCAAAGTTGACCATGCAGGAAAAGCCCTTTAAGAGTTACTCTATGTATTGAGGGGGAAATTGGTTCCTAAATACCTGATAATTTCTACTTGATCACTCAGTTGCGGTGTCATTACCAGAATCCGTAAATGTTTTCTTATCTGCAGACACGATCTATGATGAGGATGAAGTTCTGCTGGCCTTGGCCGAACAGTTGGGGACCTTTACCTCTCTGGTTGGGGGTCCGGAGTTTGTGCATTGCTTATTGGTAGGCCGATCTATAGTGTAAATGAATGACCCTCCTTCTATGTAGATGGCCTCTCTGACCACCTCTGTCTTGCAGCCTCCTCTTGAGAGCCTGGCCACCGTGGAGGAGACCGTGGTGAGGGACAGAGCCGTGGAGTCTCTGCGGGCCATTTCGCACGAGCACTCCCCTTCAGACCTCGAGGCGCACTTTGTACCCTTGGTGAAGCGGCTGGCCAGCGGGGACTGGTTCACCTCCCGCACGTCGGCCTGCGGTCTGTTCAGCGTCTGCTATCCCCGGGTCTCCAGCTCCGTCAAAGCTGAACTCAGACAGTGAGTGAATGGGTTAATTCTGCATTGAAATGTATATTGCCCATTCAATATGGCTTGATGGGTTTATGTCTGTAGTTCATGGAGTCTGGGCGGACTCCAGCTGTGGCCTCCCATTTGGTTCAGATGGAGAAGTAGGAGAATGTGGGTGATTATTAAATGCGCTTTTTTTTTTTTTTTTCTCCTCTTTCCCCGTCCTAGACACTTCCGTAACCTGTGCTCAGATGACACCCCTATGGTCAGACGCGCCGCCGCCTCTAAACTGGGGGAATTTGCCAAAGTTCTGGAGCTGGAGTATTTGAAGAGCGAGATCATACCCATGTTCTCCAATCTGGCGTCGGATGAGCAGGTACAGACCGTAACTAGCGTCGTGGGACCGGTCCTCGCACATCCTACATGCACGCTCTCATCGAGCCCCTTTACTTGTGTTTTTCCCAGGATTCAGTGCGTTTATTGGCCGTGGAGGCCTGCGTCAACATTGCCCAGCTGTTACCCCAGGAAGAGCTGGAGCCGATGGTGATGCCCACCCTGCGGCAGGCTGCCGAGGACAAGTCGTGGCGGGTTCGTTATATGGTGGCCGACAAGTTCACAGAGGTAGGTGTGGAATTCGTGACCGAAAGAAGATGCATTAAGATTTGTAGTGTCTTGAGCTCCCATAAAATGTAAGACCATCTTAGAGCCTCGTTAATATCCTAATATTAACATCTTAGAGCCTCATCATTCCTAATCCCATGTCGCGTCTCTACCTTCAGCTCCAGAAAGCCGTTGGGTCCGAAATCACCAAGACTGACCTGGTCCCTGCTTTCCAAAACCTGATGAAGGACTGTGAGGCTGAGGTGCGAGCTGCGGCTTCCCACAAGGTCAAAGGTAACAGCCAGGGCCCGTGACCACCATTCATCTAATGAGCAGACTGTCTTAAAGGGATTGTCCATAGCTTTGATATGAAGGCTATATTCTTACAATAGGTCATTTGTAAGGAGGTGACATCCGTCTCTCTGTACTATGAATCCACATCATTCTCAGGGCGAGACCAGGCAAATTCTGCCCATGTAGTTGCAGTTAGTAAGTGCTGTCACTTTATTGTTGATTGATGGGGAGGCAGTACTATCTGTGCCATTATCAATCACTGGAGAAGATGGAGATAGTGCCATCTTTGCCTATGTTAATACAGGGCGATAGTACAGTCTATGCTTTTTTTTTTTTTTTTTAATACATGGAGCCAGTACTATCTGTGCCTGGGTGCCTTTTATGGGGGAGCCATTACGATCTGTGCCTTTTTTTTCGGGGGATCCAGTACTATCTGTGCCTGGGTTCTTTATACAAGAAGGTCTTTCAAACGTGATTGAGTGCAGTACAGTCTGAGCAATTATCTGTGCCTGTATTTACAGGGATGGAGCAGGCGGCAGTGGTCTGCTTCTATAGGGGCAGGCCGTACATACGCCGCTCGTATAGCTGCAGTTAGCAGGTACATCCATCTGACAGGGAGGCAGTATTTTCTGCAACTATGAAATACAGAGGAGGATTGTTCTTAAAAACATGAATTAGCCTAACATTATATGCAATTCATAATTCGTATAATATGATTGGGTGCTCTTAGTATATCTTCATATTTGATAAGGGTAAAACTCTGATCCCTTTGTGCCCACCACCAATTAAAGGGTAGTAATATTAATAGATGCAATACCCCCCCACATTTATTGCAAGTAATATTAAGTCAATATGTTCTTATATTGACTTAGCAATTCTACTGGCAAGGTGATATGTGACATATAGTTTAATTTATGTAATATTCTTATTTATTTATTTTGGTATAAAGATTTATCTACTTTTTTATATTTGCGTCTATAAACTATTTATTTTTAATATTATTACAATATTTAAGACTATATGTGGTTATTGCTGTCCACGATTGACACAGCTGAGCCACATCGTCCCAGTGCGATCCCTTCTATCTACTGTTTAGTGACAAAGTTAAGTCTGTCTATCTATTTATCTATCTAATCATTTTCTGCGACTTTGTAAATATTGACTTAAAACGTGATTGTTTTCCTTCCTGTCATGCTTTAGGTCTTCACTGAACTTTTTTGAGTTTCTATTCCAATATTAGTCTTTTTTTTACAGTGTTAACGAGTTGTTTGCCCTGGTGGCCAGTTGTTTGCCCCCCCTCAGTATATAAACCCCCTTTCCTTGTGATACTGATTTTGCAATGCACGGAACTTGCAAAAATATACTCTGAACTTGCTGTTCCCCTTTGGCGCTCCTTCATACAGCCTCGGTCCACTCCGAAACCTCAGATCTCATTTTTCTCTTCCCTTAGTGTCTCTGCCTCCCTTGTC
This sequence comes from Ranitomeya imitator, assembly GCF_032444005.1. Classification (NCBI taxonomy): domain Eukaryota; kingdom Metazoa; phylum Chordata; class Amphibia; order Anura; family Dendrobatidae; genus Ranitomeya; species Ranitomeya imitator. The sequence goes on along the minus strand of NC_091291.1, from coordinate 21,218,654 downwards.
TGCCATTGTCTGTACATCATAGCTATTTCCCAGCCCGTTTATTGCAGTCACCCGCAGTGCCGCATCTGCCATGTAAGATATCGGGGACTATGCTTGGTGATAAATCTCCATATTAGTATTATATATGGCTGGCTATTACTGCGAGGCGATCGCTCCGCGGACGGCACCTACTGAGATCCCGACTTAATGTGGCAGTTTACTGTAACGAATGTCCAGACACCGCGGAGCGTTTACAGGGAGCGACTGCAGGACGCGTCTCTGACCCTACGGACATCACTAAGGAGCTGCGCCAGTTCCTGCACCCCAGATGGCAGGGTCATTAGGACGTCTCCTCATTAAGCCTCTCTTCAGTGCCTAGGATAGCCGGGAGCCGCCTGGTGTGTATCCAAGAAGGCGACAAGTCTGTTCTCCAGACGCCCATGTGTCTCCATAACTGCAGCAGAGAGGAGTGTGCCTAAAGTCAGGAGCCAGAGGCCGTGCCGAGACCCCAGGGTTCAGTCACAAGGGGTCACCTATCTGGCTCCAACAAACATGCTGCTGGTGAAGGCGGCAGATGATCTCTTCTGTCCTCTATTCTGGATTTTGCCTAGTGATTGAAGGGATTATCTGACCTCTCTTGTTTTAGAAGTGATGGTCACTTATAATTTAACATCCTCCTTGTTATATTCCTATCTCCAAGTTCCTATCCCATTATGTAGTAATATTAGCAAATATCTCAAATTAGAAATGTAGTGTATTTCTTCTGATTCACTGACACTTTCCTCATGTGCAGGCATTGCAGGACCTTAGGTATCCATGGTTACGACCACTCATTGCAGGACCTTAGGTATCCATGGTTACGACCACTGGTATAGTGACTGCTAGTGGTCGTAACCTTGGATTTCCATGGTCCTTGCAATGCTTGAACATAAGACCTAGCAAATCAGAAGAACTATACTACATTTTTATATGGAGGGATTTGCTAATCTTTCTATTACACCTACTACATATTGGGTTAAAGTCTTGGAGATGGGAATTCCCCTGTAAGGCGGTGCTTGCGGGGGTATTTACTGACCACTCTTCCCTGTTTCTCGTAGAGTTCTGTGAAAACCTATCCGCTGACTGCCGAGAGAATGTGATTATGACCCAGATCCTGCCGTGCATCAAGGTAATGGCATCATGCGGCCGAGTCTGCAGCACAATCCTCACGCGTTACGTGGGGATTCACCCTGCACAAAACAGCGGCCGTCTGTGGCATTTCTGCCACACGAGCTTCATTTACACGGACCGTCGTGAACAGTGTTGGTGCTCGCGTCACCATTATCTTGCAGTGTAAATGGGTTTCCGATGAACCAGCGTAGCGCTCATTCATTGGGTGATCTATTTTGCACGTTGTCCTGTGTAAACAGGCCAAGAACAATGGCGGCCTATGGAATACTATTAATAAGAAATCAGACGATTCATTACAATATTTACGTGTAGTTAATACCGTAATGGACGTACCACATCTTCAGATATCTGGGGGCTGAGGAATTTCCCACCATCGGGACTCTACATTATTTGATATAGGAGGTCCTGTCTCTATACCTTTTACCTAGGTGGGCAGGGCGAGTAATTGGACATGATTACAAGATTTCTCATTTGTGTGTTCTGTTCTCTGTTACACTAGGAGTTGGTGTCAGATGCCAACCAACACGTGAAATCAGCCTTGGCCTCGGTCATCATGGGCCTGTCTCCCATCCTGGGCAAGGAAAATACCATCGAGCATCTTCTTCCCCTCTTCCTGGCTCAGCTGAAAGATGAGGTGAGTGTATAGCGGCTACTGAGCAATGTCTGCCGGCATGCTGTCGTATGGCGGGTCAGCCACGGCCTCGCGTCCTCAACTCTTTAGCCTGATTCCTCTCCATTAATATAGACTTTGGACTATCACCCATGTGTAAAAATCACAACCACGCAGTTTACTTAGGTTCCCCTCCCGCCACCCTACAAACTTTATTCAAAGTAACTTTTCCAGCAGATCTGGGTGATGAGCGCCTTGATTTTAATCAGTTCCTCTTTTATCCACTTGGGGCAGCTTTGTGCATGACTTTTAGTTAGCCTGGCAGCTCGTCACCTAACATATACCATATGTATGTACCACTTTTTCTGGCCTGTAAGACTTTTTTTTTTTTTTTCCCCTCCAGAATTTTGGGGAAAATGGGGGTGCACCTTATACACCAAATGTAGCTTACTAGGGAAGGGAGCAGCGGCAGAAGTCAAGCGATGATGCAAATCCCAGACCGTAAGGAACAGCTGTTTGGCAGTGCTGGGCCTCCGCCGTCATTCTATGAAAGTGCGGAGCCCCCGCAATTCCATGGTTTTAATTCCGGGACAAAGGCTGCTGGAGACGGACTGAGATCTCTGCTCCCCAGATTGAAATCTGCACATGCGTCACATTGCTTCTGCCGCCCCTTGTACCCACACCAATGACCTAACACTGGAGTGCTGATGCTGAGTGTCCTTCTGAAGTTTCCCACATCGGCCATGTTTGAGCACCTCCGCTTCTGTGGGTCCACTGGAAGCACTTTCTTCTGTTGTCTATACAGTGCTCATCAAGCACTACGTAGATGACTGAAGCCATGATAAAGCAAACAAGTACTGAAGCCATGATAAATCTTGTCCGTCTTCTGGGGTGGGGGGTCCCAAGTTAACTTTGACAGCCGGAGATCTCCCCTTCTGGTACATGGCAGCAACGTTAAAGCAGCAAGTCTGGACCCACACTGCGTGTCATCAAGAGTGTGCGATGCCTGTCTGTCTACAAACCTCCACTTGAGACATCCTGGATGCTGCAAATACTGGGAACACTGCAATTAAATTTAAGCAATGGCTTTCCAAACAGCGGTGGGGCTGCTAGATGCCAGATCTGGGGCAGTGCTTTAAAGGGGTATTTCGATGTGTGGAGTTTAAAATTTACACCAACCCAATGGTGGATGATAGACTTCTGTGGGGCCACAACTACCATAGCGCATCTGTGCCACCCATTCTTGCTTTCTCGCGATCAGTAGGGCCGATACTGATTTGACAGTAATCTCCTTTCCATTGGGTTACTTGCCCAGTGCCCCTTTATTCACGGCTGGACGGATGTTGGAAGGAGCTGAATTGCTGTCTCATTTCCTCACTCGATCTCTCCTTATAGTGCCCAGAAGTGCGGCTCAACATCATCTCCAACCTGGACTGTGTGAACGAAGTGATCGGCATCCGGCAGCTCTCCCAGTCACTGCTGCCTGCCATCGTGGAGCTGGCGGAAGATGCCAAGTGGCGCGTGCGTCTGGCCATCATCGAGTACATGCCTCTCCTTGCCGGGCAGCTGGTAAGTGGCAATTCCCAGACAGAATGTTATTGCATTGCCAGGTTTTTTTTTTTTTTTTTTTAAGCTTTTTAGATGCAGTCAGTTTTTAGTATGGCTTGGAAATCTGATGGCAATATTATCAACACTTCTTTTTTTTTTTTTTTTTTTTTTCCATTTTTTCCATTTAATTTTCTAACATTCACCCTTTTTTTCGAAATTGATGGCAGCGACACATCTTAAAAAAAAAAAAAAAAAAAAATTGACAAAGCTGGAAAAGTAATGAAAACCAGCCGGAGGGTCAGTTTTTACTTGATGTAGTATGACCCGCTCAGACATGATCCTTTTTATACACAGGGTCTGTCCGAAGCAAAAGTAACCAGAGGTTCACCAAATCGGGGAACAGCTGCGACTAAGAATTGTGGAACAATTTCAGAAAAATGTTCCTCAACGTAAAATCACAAAGACTTGAATATCCCTCCGTCTACAATGTACAACCTCATGAGAAGGTTCAGAGAATCTGGAGAAATCCATGTGTACAAGGGACCAGGTCGGCGCTCAATATTAGATGCCCGCGAATTACAGGCTCTTAGGCGGCACTATATTAAAAACGGCATGAATCGATCGTGAATATCACTGCATGGGCTCAGGAGCGCCTCCAGAAATCCTTGTCTGTGAACACAGTCCGCCGTGCAATCCACAAATGTAAGATAAAAGAACGATAATTTAATGAAGTCACATATACAATCCATAAGCGCTGCTGTCTTTTCTGGGCCAAAATGGGAAGCTGATCTGTGGTTGGATGAATTAAAACGCAACGTAAAAATCTATATGGAATCCTGCCGTCTCAAGAGAAGGACCATCCAGCTGGTTAGCAGGACCATCCAGCTTGTTATCAGCGCACAGTTCCTGCATCAGTGATGATTTGGGCTGCATTATGGCCTATAGCAGGGGCAATACTCACATGACTCACACTCGCATTCAGGCTGAGCATTATATAGAGGTCTTAGAACAATATCGCTCTTCTCCATCCAGACAACCTCTATATCAGGGAAGGCCTTGTATACTTCAGCTAGACGGCGCATTCGTCACAGCAGATCCGTTCCGCAGAAGAGGAGTTCAGGTGATGAAGCGGCCACCTTCAGTCCAGACCTTTCACCAACAAAATATTTAGGACGTTATCAAACAAAGACCCCGGACCGTGAAGCGCCGAGAATCGGACGAGCTGAAAACATTTCTCTCAACTCCAGCAATCGTCTCCTAATTTCTCAGACAGTGGACACAATTTGGGCTCCACTTTTTTGAGATGTGTTGCTGCCATCATTTTCAAATTTTTTTTATTTTTTTTCGAATGAAATAGAGAAATGTTCAACTTACGATATGCGTCCGATGTTCTGCTGTAAATATGATATAGCAGAAGAGGTTTCAAAATCACTGCATTCTGGCTTTCTTTACACTTTACATAGCGGCTTAACTTCTTTTATAATTGAGGTAATCTGAGTTTTGTTACTTCTCGTCTCTGTCTTTGCTCCCGCTTAACTCTGCTCTTTAAGAGAGCTTGTCAGTTCAAAGAAATGGAGTAAGTCCATGAGTGCCACTCCATTTTTTTTTTTTTTTTTTTTTTTTTTTTTTTGCTCTATTGTGGAGATAATCATATTTTGTTGCTTGGCATGCAGTATGTGAAATCTCTCATTGTAGTGCAACTGGTGATTCTTTACAATCTCTTTTCTTGGAACACACAAATTTTTTTAAAAAATGAAGTAGCAATGAACCACCAAATGACACGCCAGTATTTATCGGAACATATTAAAACGTATACCTGAGGCATTGTCGGAGGATTATCATTAAAAGGTATTACCCAGAGAAATCCTGTTTGTTGTACGCATTTACTGTGTATAAACTATACAGGGTATAAATGGGCAAAATCTCAAGAAGTGTATATGCTTCCACGATGTCAGAATATATCTGTAGTAAAATGTATCAGGGACAAAGATAGTCAAAGCACAATGCCAAGCTTGCACTGTATGATGCCTCCGGATAAGTGTTTCGCCTTGTTGCTTTACCGAGGGGAAATGCTCGCCAATTATAATGTTGTAATTTGCATCATGGCTACTCCATTAGTTTATTTTTTTAATTTTTTTTTACATTTGTGTCCTTCGTCAACAGGGGTAGTTTTCAGCTCATTTTTTATTTTCTTATTTTGGTGGAGCTGTGTAATTATTTCGGTCCCCAGCACCCTGCTAGTCATACAGCAAATATATTTTGTCAATATTATATATATATTTTTTTTTCTTCTTTTCTTGGGGCGCACCCTTCTGTCCCCTCCCAGATTCTGCTGAGCAACAATTGAGAGAACAATGAAAGTGTCTCCCAATTGAAGGTGCACACCCCTAAAGAAGATTGGGAAGAAATGCCCAGCTGCACTACAAGCAGAGATTTCACATACTGCGCTACAAAAGCAGCAAATGTAAAAAATCTCTGAAAGATGTAAAATTTGAGCTTAAACAACATTAGTGGTTAAAAATGTACTTATTTTTTTTCACCACCTAATGGTATAAAATCCTGTGAGGCACATGTGGTGTCGATATGATCACTGCACATCTAGATTAATTCCTTGTTTGTAAAACTGGGTCAGTTATTGGGCGTTCCGCTGCTGGGGCACCTCAGGGGCTCTGCCAAAGTGATCTGATGCCGGCAAACCATTCCAGCAAAATCTGATCTCCGGTGTGGCCCTGCTTCCCTTTGGAGCTTTGCACTGTGCCTCAAAAGTAGTTTTTGACCCCATTTTGGGGTATCTGTACTCAGGAGAAAATGAACTGTAAACTTTGTTGTGCAATTTCTCCTATCGTCCTTCTTGGATGTTTAAAAACTTGGGCCTAAAGTAACATTTTAGTGGAAAAAATGGCAATTTTCTGTATACTTGTCCAAATGTTATAGAATTCTGTGAATTGACTAAAAGTTAAAATTGCTCATCACCCCTCGGTTTCCAGAATACGGTCACTTGTGGGGGTGTCTGCCGTTTCGGCATGTCAGGGGCTCGTCAGATGTGACACGGCATTCCCAATCTATTCCAGCCAAAATTGAGCTCCAGTATTCAGTTGGCGCTTCTTCCCTTCCGATCCCTGCCGTGCACCCATGCAACAACTTTCCATCACATATGGGGTATCGGCGTACTCGGGAGAAACTGCACACAGTATTGTATGTTCTGTTTTCTCCTGTTTCCCTTGTGAAAATTAAAAAATTGGGGTTAAATTAACATTTTTTTTTTTTGTGGGTAAAATTTGTATCTTATCCTTCCACATTGTATTAATTATGAAGGACCTGGAGGGTTAATAAACTTTGTTTTTTTTTTTTTGAGCACCTTGAGGGGTGCAGTTTTTAGAATGGTGTCACTTTTGGGCATTTTATGTCAAGTAAGCGCCTCAGTCACTTCAAATGTGATGGGAGCCATAAAAAAAAAAATGGGTGTTAGAAATTGAAAAATTGCTGATCAACTTTTATCCCTCCTACCAATGACCATGTCATGAAAATGCCGCCTTGGAATCGGGGGGGGGGATGCGGTGAAACTTTCCAGGGTTGTTACCATATAAGGTGACACTGGTCATCATTGTAAAATTTGGCTTGGTCAGGAAGGTCTAAACAGGCTTGGGGGTGAAGGGGTGAAGCCGTCCTTCATGAGTTTCCGAATATCCGGACCCACACAAATGCTTTCCTTCAGTTTTGCTTCAGTCCCTGAAACTTGGTCCACAGGTACTTAAATCTCGCCTGCTTTCGGCTGCGCTTTCAAAATCTGCTCCATCAGTCCAAGCTTGATGTGGAGCGGTGGCAGAACTTTCGCGGGGATCAACTAATCTTCCCGCAGCCATGTTCTGGAGACCAGGTTGCAAAGATGATCTCGTTGGACATCCTAGCCCAGCTGTCCCATTTCTCACGAGAAGCATGGGCAGGACTAAGAAAACAGTAAAATGGAATTTGCTCACTGGGGAAGGTTGTGAAAGTCACAACCGCTTTGTTCGTTGCTGCCGATCCACCAAAACGGATAATATTCAAACTTGTAGATTGACGTGGAGAGAAGACCGCACTGCCGACGATCCAGAAATGCAATAGGAAACCAGACGCAGGTTTTATTTGTCTCGCGGTGATCACACCATAGCACAGTGAGTTATTGTGTTATGTCCTGATGAAGGTGTGATCACCTCGAAACACATTGACAAATCGAACTTCATTTGGTCTCCTATTCTATTTTGGATCCTCGCCAGCGCGGACTCTATATCCACCTTCAAGTTTGAAGGATCCAAGAGAACTTTCAGATCACCACATCATCCTTGATCCTTGTAGTTGAGTTTCTTGAGGATAGTCTAAATTCTCACAGCTTTCCTTCAAATGCACTGAAGAGCATGCTTGCTGTCATTGTGCAGTAGCACAACTTTCAGTTGTTTTTTTTTTTTTTTGCTGAATCAATAGCATACCCACTTGCATTGTATTCAGTTAAATTTTTCCATCAGCCCGTGAAAATTATTGCAATACACTAGAGCCCCATCTTGAGAAATGTATGGATGGGATTCCTTTTTTCTCTGCTTCTGTGCCATGAAAAATGGGTACCAAGAGCTAGCAAGTGTTTTTTTTTTTTTTTTTTTTTCTTTCTTCAGTCTAGAGCCTTAAAGTTCTGCAAAATGTTTAGGAAAACCAAGTCCCTGACTAAACTTAAGCTGTGAAAAAAGCTGCGGCACATTGGGACCTGTCTGAAGGTCTTTGAGCTCCTGAGATGATTTTAGGATCACAGGCTGCATCAAAGTGACATCTAAAAGCCAGTTAAACATTTTTTAATAAAACACAACTGCAAATATTTTTTGTTTGTTTGTTTCAAATGCATGCATTCACATTAAAAAAATTAAAGTGGTCAACCCGTTTTAAACAGCAGACTTTATCTAGAACACCGCATCTGGCCTGTCATGATCAATCACCCCAACTGGAGTGGCTCCTCCAGCCCACCCCTCAATTCTGGCCCTTACTTGGTCCTGATCATTGGATCTACTTTTATATAGAACAGGGATTTTCTTTGACCTCTACTTTCCTTTTTTGTGATCTTAAGATATGATTTTGCTATTCCTCTGCTAAATTGTTTAAGAAATATTGGCAATATTCGATTGCATTAAGTCCTCCTAGACTGATGTCTCTTAGAGATTCCCCCCCAGAATCTTGAGCTGGTGTATGTGCTGGAATCTGCCGGTGGACGAGCCACATCCTGTCCTTCACTATCCCTGATGGGCTCCTCATAACAAAATGTGCAGCTGAGGCGCTTATTACCAGCAGGGGGCGCTCTAGTTCTTTTAGAAGGCTGACTTTGCTTTGACATGCAGAAATGGTGTTATGTTATATTTATTATTATTTTTATTTTTTTTCCCAGGGTGTAGAGTTCTTCGATGAGAAGCTGAATTCTTTATGCATGGCGTGGCTGGTGGATCATGGTAAGTAATGTTAAGTTTTAAGGCCCTGAACGGATTAAGTAATATGCATGCTCGAGCTCCACTACATGGATTGATGGAAGTCCCGTGCAACCAGACTCATAAATTACAAAAATGATTTGTTTCTAGAAGCCCAAGCCAATAGTGATGAGCAAACGTGCTCTGATAAGGCGTTACCTGAGCATGCTCTTGTGTCAAGTATCTTCGGTGTGCTCGAAAAATATTAGGGCATTCCTCGCCGCTGTTCGGTAGCCGAAACACACGCAGGGATTGCCCATCACATTTTTTGAGCATGCCGAAGACAGTCGGTTAACACATGAACATGCCCGCTCGGATGACACATTCACTCATTACTAACTGACCGTATTCAGCAATGGAGACCGGAATAACCCTTTAGGTGCGTGGTGTAAGCAGCGGCGACGAGTGCAATGAAATGCTCACCTAAGTGGTCAGCAATTTCCTCCCGCACTGACGTCCCCATTGGATTACACTCCCCAGCATCCTCGGATACATTTTTGTGTTTAAATTGCTCGTCCCTTCTCCTGTCTTTCAGTGTATGCCATCCGAGAGGCGGCAACGAGCAATCTGAAGAAGCTGGTGGAGAAGTTTGGTAAGGACTGGGCTCAGGCCACCATCATTCCCAAGGTGCTGGCCATGTCCAACGATCCAAACTACCTGCATCGAATGACCACATTATTCTGCATCAACGTGAGTGATCAGCAGCTCCTCTTGTTTCTGTGTAGTAGTTTCATATTTTTTTTTTTTCTTTTTTTTTTTTTATGAAATGACAAGTCACACCGTAATGTATATTAGTATAACCCCCAATCCTGGTACCTACATGGGATGGGTCCCACCTCCTTTACTCCTTTAGGGTCTATTGAGACCCTGCTCTTCAGTATCAGTAGCGCTTTAATGCAACATGTAGTAAACGCTTTTTTTTTTTTTTTTTTTTTTTTTTTTTTGTTACAGGCGAAAGATGCAAAATGTTTCGCCTGTAAAGACTGCTTCTTGCTTCTTCAGGTGCAAGGCTCGTCTACACACCATTTTTTATTTTTTATTTTTTTCCCCCACTCCAGCCATTTCTTAGGCACAAAGTGAAGTTTTAAGAATATTACTCGTAATATAGAATTTTTTGCTGTTCCCACCCCTTCATTGATCACTGAGGCTGTGTTAAAAAAAAAAAAAAAGCCTCAAAACTGTATATGATGTAGAATAGACGCTGCATTATTTTTATTTCACTTCACTGTTGGGGGGAAAATTGTCGTGTGAACATGCTTTTATCATCTGCTTTGAATACCCACTTAGAAGAAAAGCACGGCCTCTGATTGGTGAAAAGTTTGTGTCCGGGGTGATAATTTAACCCGCACCTCTGATTTTTGCTTCTTTGGCTCCAGGTTCTGTCAGAAGTTTGTGGACAAGAAATCACAACCAAGCACATGCTGCCCACGGTGGTCCGGATGGCCGGCGACGCCGTGGCGAACGTGCGTTTTAACGTTGCCAAGTCTCTGCAGAAAATAGGACCCACTCTAGACAACAGGTAATAAAGACGATGGGTGGCACGGTCTATCACAGACCCTAATTCACAGTTATACAGTGAAGTATCCAAGGCAAAACTTTACCTATAAAGTATATTCCATCTTATAAATGAGTTCGCCGTGGCTGATTCTGCTTTGCTTGTCTGTTTAACCATTTAGTTGGCATTTTCTCTGGTGTGTGGGCTCCTTTATTCTTTAGATGAAGTAGGACGGTTTATGTACTGTATAAACCGAGACCCCTAATTTTGCCATAAAAAAAACTGGAAAAACGTATGGAGTATAAGCCTAGGGTGGGAAATGCAGCAGCTACTGGTAAATTTAAAAAATAAAAATGGATACCAATTAAAGTAAAATTGAGACTTCAGTAGGTTTTTGAATATATTGAATCCGGAGCCCCATATAATGCTCCATACAGTTCATGATGGGCCCCATATAATGCATAAAAGGTTAATGATGGGCCCCATAAGATGCTCCATAGAATATTAAGCCCCAATTGCTGTTGCTGTGATTTTAAAAGAAAAAAAAACACTCGTCACTCAGGTCCCCCTGCACTTGCGATATTCACCTGTCCCCATTTCACCGCCGCGCGTCGCTGTGTCTTCCGCAGTGACTGTTCAGGCAGAGGGCGCGCAATAACAATGTAATCGCGCCCTCTGACCTGAATGTCCCAGCCAGAGGACACTGAAGACTGAGCCCGGTGGTGGAACGGGGACAGGTGAATATTGCAATGCTCACACTTCCCCCATCATACTCGCCTGCTCCCAGCGCAGTACCTTCTTCTCTGGTGCCTGCCGGCAGTTTGTTCAGGTGTTCAGCGGTCACATGGTACCGCTCTTTAAAGTAATGAATATGCGTCCATATTCGTTACTTTAATGAGCGGCACCACGTGACCGCTGAACACTGGAAGAAGCTGCTGACATCAGAGACCATCTGAGAAGCGGGGACTGTGCCGTGAGGGTGAGTATGTGACAGCCGCCACTCCCCGGCCAACATCCAGCCCCCCCACCCCCACGAAACCCCCCACCCCGGGACAATGACTCGAGTATAAGCCGAGATGGGCACTTTTAACCTAAAATAAATAAATAATGGCCTGAAAATCTCGGCTTATACTCAAGTATATACGGTATTTCACTCTCGCCTTTTTATATTCTCTTACGCTCTGTTCTCGTAGTTGGGGGTCTACCTGTTTGGCAATGTGTAGGTGGTGAATACTTTTCGCTAGAATATTCCTTTAAGCCTCCATACATCCAATACAAACATATCATTTTGCAAGTCCTTTTCCAGTGATGGTTGCAAAGCGTTGCCCAACATGTTTGGTGATTTAGGTGTAAAATGAGACATGGAGGATAAAAAAGCTGTTTTTGGTCACCGTGTAATTGCAGACCTGAGATAGTGAGGGGGCGAAGACTGATCCTGGCACACATTTGGCAGGTTGAGGCGATGGAGGGCCGTATAATCTATTATCCCAGTGGCGAAACGCCTTCCTTTTCCATCTTTGGGTTATTTCCATCTCAAAAATCGTAGCGAATACCCCCAATTAGAAATGTAGTATAGTTCTCCTGATAAGCATGTTCTGGGCATTGCAGTAGCTTGGGTATCCATGGTTACGACCACTCATATAGTGAGTTACTAGTGAGCTTAACTATGGATACCTAAGCTGCTATATAAATAAATAATACTGCAATGTCTTGCTTTGAGAAAACGATAGTTTACCAGAACAACGATTCTACATTTCTAATTTTAAAGGTTTTTGCGATTTTATGAATTTTATTTATTAGTATTTTATTTTTTAGTAATTTTAATGTTCTATATTGAGATAGGATCTTGGAGACTGTAATACCTTTAAGTGTTATTCCAGTCTGTTGGAATCTGTAGGGAATAATGTAATAAGATTATTAATTGACGTCTCCATTAATGTTTCTTGCTCGTTGCGTTGGCAGCACCTTGCAGAACGACGTGAAGCCGATTCTGGAGAAGTTGACTCAAGACCAAGATGTCGACGTGAAATACTTTGCACAAGAAGCACTTACAGGTACACGCATGACATTAATCTGCAGACCTTTCCCATTCAGAATACTCTGCTTTCCTTCTTGTAATCCATGTTTGTGTCCATAAGGTCAGTATAAGGCTAAGTTCACACTGGGCGTTTTTGATGCAGTTTTTTTTTTTTAATTTTTGCCAATCTTCAGATGCATTTGGCTATGTCTGAGATTATAGAAATTTCATGCACAGCTTTTTATTTTTTTTCGTATTTTGTGGTTTACTTTGTTTTGTTTTTTTGGACATGGAGCATGTCGCTTCTTTCAGTGTTTTTCATTTAATCGAAAAACCGCATCAAAACCTGCATTTTTGTCGCAGCCTTTTCTGCCAAGCGCTCAGGTTTTGCTGCAGAAAAAAAAATGCATCAAAAACGCCCAGTGTGAACTTAAGAGTAAGGCAGAGCAGTAGCTTTTAGGACGCATTCACTCAATTCTCGCCGAGCTCGTGCCTCAGTTTTAAAGCTGTAGCCTGAGTTAGGCTTCTTTTACACTTGCTGTGTTATTTTTGCGTGCCATATTGCCATAATTTTCACGGTCTGCCGCAAAAATACTGGTTTCAAATAGTAGGGAAAAAGTATTGGGGGAAAAAATGGCAATCAGCAAAAACAAGCTTCTGTTTTTGCGGCCCCATTAATTTTCAATGGCTCCTTTTTTTTTTTTTTCTTCTTCTTCTTCCCACGGTCGTAAATACGGCCCATATGGCATAAGACGCTCCGACTAATTTTTGCGGTCCCATAGAAATCTATTGGGGCTGCAAAATTGCGGCAAGTGTAAATGAAGCCTTAATGTTGAGTGAGCAGGTGGATTTCAGACGACCGTAGGCTCCCGTTAGACGTTGCCGCTTAGCTGGAGTCTCTTGACTTGGGAGTTGCACATCTTTGTTCTATTTTCCTGCCACAGTGTTTGTGATAATCAGTGTTTCAATTTGTAGAAGGAAGAAGTTAATTTCGATTTTTATTTTTTCCACCATTTCTTCTAGTGCTGGCTTTGGCGTGAAAATAAATTTTCATAACCCTGTGGTGACACCGCGTACTTCGGAGTGATTTATATATATATATATTTTTTTTTTCTTTGCACGATTTCCACTCACATTTGTGCTCATGACGCCACATCGTACCTCGACCTTGGCTCAGTCCTACCCGGTGGTGTTCGCTCTTTCCCACAACCTCCCGGATCTCCACTACTTTCCTTTTCATAACGCTGGACAATACTTCCTATGTATTTAGTGGCTGTGGCTTTTAACTCTTTAATATGCTATTACTCTGTCCAAAAAGGACTCAGAAAGGGGATCACAATGTTCATATCGGGTGCTTTGTTTCTACCGTAAGAATTTATCTAGGTATACCGGGAAGAGGAATATGGCAGCTTCATCAGTATTTTTTTTTTTTTTTGTGACATTCTGCTTTCAGATCCCTACAATTATTCCTATAATATACTGTGTAGTGCTTTAACATTGTACATACTGATTAGGTTCCTCCTATTGTCGGCGCAGCTTCCGGCACAGAGCAGCCGCCCCGACAAAGGGACGTCAAACACAGACGCAACTTTGTAATGGTGCTGCCTGCCGCTTCATTTTTTTTTTTTTTTTTTGTCTCACAACACTATATTGACATAGACTTTCCGCATTCAAGCTGCTATTTTTGTCCTGGAATTATTACAAAAAACAAAGTGTAGTATTGTTTCACTTTGAACGATATTCTACAGAAAATTTGTGGAAATTTTTTTTGAAAAGGTCAGAAGATTGTACCCAAAATTACGTCACGCTGGCAACGGTCACGGTCTGTAAAGTCGATTGAGTGTTCATCAATTTGAGCTGCCTTGATTTGTAAAGTCGCATTAATAAATATACAACTATTTGTTTCCAGAGGTCTCGGTTTGTGATTGCATTGAAAGCAATTTTTTAAGAAAGAGCGTCGTCTTCTGAGCAGTTCTAACCATTTTGCAAAGTTCTCTGAAAAAAAACAAGCCACTTTTACAATTTGGTTTCTGGAAATCTCAAGAACAGAGGAATTTTTAATTCAATAGTGTATACGGTCCGTTGTCTAGATTATCAGTCGCTTCTAGTGTGTTGACAGGCTTCCTAGGCAAGGAGTGCATACTTGTTAGCGCTACTGAGGAAGCCTGGATCTGAACATGCTTGCAGCATGGTAGAGTGCACAATTTGTTCCAGTCTGAACGGTCATTTGTCAATGAAGTACCATCACCCCAGGCAAGTATGAAGTAGGGAGGCAGGGAGAGCTGTGTGCTCCTGAAGATGGAAGAAAAGTGAAACGCATCCTCTGCAACTTCTTGGTTACTTGGCTTCTGCTTGTTGTCTAAAAAGTGTATAATAGTTCTAGCAACAGATACTCTGGTCTAAAGCATAGAGTAAGAATTGCATCAATTACTGCCCTGAAATGGCCACTTGGAAGAAAAGTGAAATGCATCCTCTGCAACTTCTTGGTTACTTGGCTTCTGCTTGTCGTCTAAAAAGTGTATAATAGTTCTTCTAGCAACAGATACGCCGGTCTAAAGCATAGAGTAAGAGAATTGCATCAATTACTGCCCTGAAATAACCACTTGGAAGTTGATTAACTGGTGAGTAACACCTTTTGATAAAAAAAAAAAACCCTTAACGAATAAAATCCATAATAAAAATGTAATTGGTAAATAAACTGCGTAATTGAATGAAAATAAGTTGCTTAGTTAAAACCATTAGGATTAAAAAAAAAAAAAAAAAATTGAGACCCCCGTCACTTCAAGGTGACCCTAATCAGGGCAGTCCTAAGCTCTAATCTAAAAATCTTACCATTTGGCAAGTAACCTGCATGCGGATTAGGACTGAATCTGGTTGGCGCATACGCATATAGTGTCCAGCTTAAGGAAAAGGCAGGTGGTGCAAACGAACGAAGAGAGTCTGCATGCAGCATATGTCAGCGAAGATATAAATCTAAGCCGGGTTCAATCCTTCTCAGCTCTTACCCGCATACACGTCACTTGACACATGGTAAGGTTGTAATACTAGAGGTTAGGACTGTCCCTAGTGGGGTCACCATGACGTGGTGGGATGGCTTTTACATATTTTTTTTAATCCATTTTTAATCCCTTCATGACCTTGGGTTTTTCAGTGTTCGTTTTTCGCTCCCTCCCTTCTCAGAGCCATAACTTTTTTTTTTTTTCGTCAGTATGGCCATGTGAGGGCTTTTTTTTTTTTGTAGGACGAGTTGTACTTTTGAACAACATCATTGGTTTTAGCATGTCGTGTACTAGAAAACGGGAAAAAGATTCCAAGTGCGGTGAAATTGCAAAAAAATTGCAATCCCATGCGTGGTTTTTTTTTTTGTTTGGCTTTTTTGATAGGCTCACCAAATGCTAAAACTGACCTGCCATTACGATTCTCCAGGTCATTACGAGTTCATAGACACCAAACACGTCTAGGTTCTTTATTATCTAAGTGGTAAAAAAAATTCCAAACTTTGCTCGTTACAACTCTGCAGTATTAAAAGGATCTCGCGTCTGTCAACACATGTTGACACAAGCTTCATGTCTCTTAACATCAGTGTTTGAAGTTTGTGATTTGGATGAAATATTGAACTGTAAATGCAATTTTCTTTATCGCCTCTCATTGGGGGACACAGGAACCATGGGTGTATGCTGCTGCCACTAGGAGGCTGACACTATGCAAATAAAAAAAGTTAGCTCCTCCTCTGCAGTGTACACCCCACCGACTGGCATTATACTCTTCAGTTTAGCTTAGTGTCAGTAGGAGGTGGACACGGGTCTTTTATTAGACCCTTATCTACCTCAATGTGCGTCGTTTCTTTTCAGGTTTTTCCGGAGGGATACAGGGTGAACAGTCACACCTGTAGTCCCACAAGGCGGACTATGAGTACGGCGTGTACTGCCACCCCGTATCCTCATAGATCCCTCTCCAGGACCAAGAGCCTAGCACACAAGTGTGCTTAGAAGTCCGGTCCTAGCTCTGTCCCCCACCCACTCGCCCACCAGAGCCTGTCGGTTGGAGGTGATGAGGACGTCCACCACCAGCTCCCATGGACGTCTGATACCTTCCCCAAGGTTTGAGGTTAGTAACGGACGGCGTGGGATGATATTAGGTGAGTATACTTCCCGGGGGTCCCTTGTTTTCAGTATTCCAGGCCACTTTTTTGGCCTGGTCGGCGTGCCTTAATGGGGTCCCAGTATTCAGCAGGGGTCCTCGCAGCACCTTTCCCCATTCTCTGCGCGGTGGTCCGGTCTGGCGCGGCGGTTTTTCTGCCAGCCGTGCTACCTTTCCTGCACCTAGCACCACCGCGGCCCCCCGGCGGTCGCCTTTTCTTCCTAATTCAGGCCCCAGCTTCTTCCGGGGCCTACTTGCGGCGGCCGTCTTCTCTGACACATCAGCCTGCGGCAGCGTCCCCTCCTTCCCCCCCTTTCTAGGCGGCGGCCTCGCAGGCTGCTGCACCGCTCACCTTCCAGCCGATTAGCGCTGGCACCGCGGCCTTTTCCTCCGGTCGCCGGCTCCTATTTTAGGCCCCGGCTTTTTCCGGGGCCTACTTCCGGCGTTACGCCCACCGGCAGCAGCGCTCCCCGTGTATGCGGCAGGCTGCCGCGCCTTTTATTCCGGGCAGCGCCTGCACAGCGGTGCTTCTCCGGCTTCTAATTTAGGCCCCGGCTTTTCCCGGGGCCTACTTCCGGCGACGCCGCTCCGCCCACTTCCCCTCTACTCGGGCGGGCTTTTTCCCCGCCGAACATCCCCACCTCGGACGAGGCGTTGCTCCGCCCACCGAAGCCATCTTTGTACTCCTGGCACGCACGTCCCTGAAATCGGTGTGCTGCAGGGGCTTACTGGGGGTTCGAATTCACCTGGCTGGACTGCTGCACATCCAGAAGGGAAAAGCGTTCCCTCCAACCTTCCCTGAGGGACCACGACCTGGGCTGCGTCTTCCGTCTGCTATTTCGTCAACCGTGAGTGGCTCTGCAACTGCAGACTTACCTCTGCTCCCACTGTCCCCTAACCCTCTGGCATTCTTTTCAGACCTTTCCCTCAGGTCAGTTCTCTCCGCTCTGTCAGGATTGTTCCCACCGCCCAGGATCCCCCTGCCGATCCGCCCGAGAGTGATACCCCCATCCCTGGCTGGGCTTCCTCTCTGTCACAATCGGTGGCCAATCTAACACGGGTTTTTCAAACTCTGGTTTCTGTGCTGGATCGATTATCTCCGCAGACACCCGCAGTAGCTAGCGGGTCGCAGGAGCCTCCGTCCGAGCCCTCCATGACAAGCCACAAAAGGTCCAGACAGGAACGACGGTCTGAGTCCTCTTCCAGCTCCATCTCGCCACACGGTCCTCCTCTGCGGTCGGCGTCCTCCCGATCCTCCTCCCCTGAGTCAGGCGAGGCGTTCTCTGATGCGCCCTCGGAGGATATTTCGGAGCTGGATTCTAACCAAATCGCCACCATGAGGGATATGGTCCAGAATCTCATTGGAGCTGTAAACCAGACCTGTGGCATCAAGGATCCCTCTACGGAACCCGCAGATCAGGCGGTTTCGTTTAGACGGGCTAAATCACCTCCCAAGTTTTTTGCTCCTCATCCTGAATTCGAGGAAATCATGTCCAGAGAGAGCGAATCCGACCAGACGTTTTCAGAGGGGAAACCGCCTGGGTGTGTTGTCACGCGGAGCATCACTGAAGGATTCTAACGAAAAGAGTTATAGAATCCTTTGCGAAGTCAGCCTTTGAAGCGGCTGCAGCGGCTCTATGCCCAGCCTTTGCTTCCACTTGGGTTTCAAAATCCATTTCCAAATGAGCCAAAGAACTTCGCCGAGATATCCTGGACGGGGCACCTCCCTGCCAACCAGATTTCCCACGCTGATGAATATCTGCGTCTTGTGCGGCTCAGACGTCTGGCAATGCTGTTGCCATCCGCCGGACCGTTTGGCTCAAGGCCTGGCAGGCGGACTTATCTTCCAAAAAGTCCCTTACCAGTCTGCCCTTCCAAGGCTCTCGTCTCTTTGGTTCCAAGCTGGACCAAATCATTAAGGACGCCACCGGGGGTATAAGTTCTCTTCTCCCCCAGGCTAAACCTCGTCGCCCTCCTCCTAGACGGCAATTCCGATCCTTTCTGCCTTTTCGTCGCTTCGCGGCGTCAAACTCTTTCCCAGCAACAGAGGCCACAGGCACGTCAGGAGTAGAAAGCGTTATCCTTTAGGCCCACTCCGTCCTGGCGTCCTCGCTACTCCCAGGGTAGATCCTCCAGGCCCAGGGCTGGAAGATCCTCCTCGGCATGACTCTCGACCTCAGTCCACCTCTCAGGTTGGGCGGCCGTCTTCTCTTCTTCAGAGACGTGTGAATCTCCGCAGTGGAGGATGCATGGGTCAGGGAAGTTGTATCCTGTGGATACAAGATAGACTTTGTTTCTCGACCCCGGGATCGTTTCTTCGAATCCCGACCTCCAAGAAATCCCGCTCTAGTTTCGGGTTTCTTCACAGCCAAAGCCGGGGTAATCGTTCCCGTCCCAGAAAAAGAACGATTCACAGGTTTCTACTCAAACCTTTTTGTGGTACCGGAAAAAGACGGCAAGGTTCGCCCCATTCTGGACCTAAAATTGCTGAACAGGAGGGTTTGTCTGAGACACTTCGGGATGGAATCCCTTTGTTCAGTAATGGCTTCCATGGAGGCTCAGGAATTTCTGTGCTCCACGGATATTCAGGACGCCTACCTCCATGTTCGGATATTCCCGGGACATCACCGATACCTGCGCTTTGCAGTGCTTCAGGAACATTTTCAGTTCGTCACCCTGCCGTTCGGTCTTGCAACCGCCCCAAGAGTTTTCACGAAACTCATGGCGGCGCTGTTGGCAGTCTTGAGGGTCAGAGGCCTGGTTCTGTTCCATACCTCGACGACATACTCATCAAGGCTCCATCTTTTCTCAGGCCCGCCAAAGCCTGTCCATCGTTCTCAACACCCTAGCCCGCTTCGGCTGGCTGGTCAACCTGAAGAAGTCATGCCTTATTACTTCTCAGCGCATCATCTTTCTGGGCATGCTCTTCGACACTCGTCACACCAAGGTCTTTCTTCCCGAAGACAAGAGATCCATCCTTCGTCGGGACATGCGCATGTTCCAGGGCCTTCGGTCTCCCTCCTTCCGAGCGGCCATGAAGGTTTTGGGGAGGATGGTACCAACATTGGAAGCGATTTCTTTCGCCCAGTTTCACTCGGGACCTCTCCAGCAAGCCATCCTGTCTCACTGGGAGAGGTCTGTCTTCTCCCTGGACCGCCCGATTTGACTTTCTTCCCGGGTCAAACGGTCTCTCAACTGGTGGCTCACGTCACCTCATGTCTCCCAGGGCAGGTCTTTCCTTCCAGTTCACTGGCAAGTGGTGACGACGGATGCCAGCCTGCTCGGCTGGGGCGCGGTGTTTCGCAAACCTGACGGTTCAGGGCCGTTGGTCGGCGCAGGAGTCAACGTTGCCGATCAATGTCCTCGAGATCCGGGCCATTTTTTTCTTTCACTTCATCTCTGGGAAGGGATTCTCAGGGGCCTTCCAATCCGAATCCAGGCGGACAATGCCACGGCGGTGGCATATGTCAACCATCTACGCGGGACTCGGAGTTTCTTGGCCTTGGCCGAAGTATCCAAGATCCTCCTCTGGGCAGAGGAAACGGTTCCGGGGTTATCTGCGGTGCATATACCCGGCGTGGACAATTGGGCCGCCGACTTCCTCAGCCGCAAGGGTCTCACGGCAGGGGAATGGTCCTTGCATCCGGAGGTCTTCCATCAGATTTGTCTTCGATGGGGGACTCCGGACATGGACCTCACGGCGTCTCGAATGAACAGGAAGGTTCCGCAGTTCGTCTCCAGGTCTCGCGATCCTCTTGCAGTGGGCGTCGACGCTCTGGCCATTCCTTGGTCACAGTTTGTGCTGCCCTACCTGTTCCCGCCCCTTCTGCTTTGATCTTTTTCAACAGTTTGGGAAGTAATGGAAGGGGTGCCGGTCATTCTGATCGCCCCGGATTGGCCCAGGAGAGCTTGGTTCGCGGAGCTCGTCAATCTTCTCGCGGACGCTCCCTGGCGCCTTCCAGACAGGCCCGATCTGCTGTCTCAGGGTCCGATCTGCCACCCGAATTCTCGGTTGCTCAGTTCAACGGCGTGGCTGTTGGGACTGCAGTTCTAAGAGCGTCCGGTCTTTCGGACCGGGTGATTCACACCATGATTCAGGCTCGGAAGCCTTCGTCTTCCAGGGCCTATTATCGTACCTGGAAGAATTACTTCCGTTGGTGCGAGTCCAACCGCGTTTCATCTATGTCCTTTTCCCTGCCTTCCATTTTGGCCTTCCTTCAGGCAGGACTGGGTTCGGGGCTAGCTCTTAGTTCCCTGAAGGGCCAAGTCTCTGCTCTTTCCATCCTTTTTCAGAAGACTTTTGCCTCCCGACCACAGGTTAAGACCTTCCTTCAAGGAGTAGCACACGTTGTCCCTCTGTACAGGGCCATTGTGGATTCAGGGGATTTAATCCTGGCCCTGGACGTTCTGAGGGTTTTCCCCTTTGAGCCTCTCAGGGAGATTCCCCTGTCAGTTCTATCTGGGAAGGTAGCCTTTCTTGTGGCCAGTTCTTCTATCATCCGCGTTTCCGAGTTGGCGGCCCTCTCTTGCCGTCCTCCGTTCTTGGTCATTCTCCAGGACAAGGAGGTCCTCAGGCCTCCGCTTTCCTTCCTTCCTAAGGTGGCGTTCTACCGTCCTTTTGTCCAGCTCTGACTCATCCCCTTGAGTGATCGTTGAACAAGCTGGACCTCGTCACGGCAGTGAGGATCTACCTGGATAGAACGTCCACTTTCCGGAAGACTGATTCTCTTTTCGCCTTTCCTGATGGCACGCGCAGAGGCCAATCGGCTTCTAAGGCGACTATTGCTCGCTGGATCTGAACGGCAATGCTGGAGGCTTAACGGGTCGAGGACAGAGTGCTCCCTCCTGGGATCAAGGCTCACTCTACCCGGGCTGTTGACGCCTCCTGGGCGGTGCACCACAGGGCTTCCGCCCTACAGCTTTGCAAAGCGGCAACCTGGTCTTCCATTCACATGTTCGCAAAATTTTACAAGGTCCATACCTACGCTTCGGCGGACGCCAGCCGAGGCGGAAGGAACTTGCAGGCGGCAGTGGTCAGTCCTCTGACCTGATGGAATTCTGTTTTTCCCGCCCTGGGGACTGCTTTGGGACGTCCCATGGTTCCTGTGTCCCCCAATGAGAGGCGATAAAGAAAACAGGATTTTTGGTTGCTTACCGTAAAATCTGTTTCTTGGAGCCTCCATTGGGGGACACAGCACCCTCCCAATGTTTCTCAGTTCCTGTTGGTTTTTGTTCTATGACTGTCCTCACGTTTACAGTTCTCAAGTTTGTGGT
The DNA here is from genome assembly GCF_032444005.1 of Ranitomeya imitator. NCBI lineage: Eukaryota > Metazoa > Chordata > Amphibia > Anura > Dendrobatidae > Ranitomeya > Ranitomeya imitator. The sequence continues at coordinate 21,196,941 of NC_091291.1, read as the reverse complement.
TATGGTTTTCAACCTTGTTGTTTTTCTCCTACTGCTTTCTCACTAACTGAAGAGTATAATGCCAGTCGGTGGGGTGTACACTGCAGAGGAGGAGCTAACTTTTTTTATTTGCATAGTGTCAGCCTCCTAGTGGCAGCAGCATACACCCATGGTTCCTGTGTCCCCCAATAGAGGCTCCAAGAAACAGATTTTACGGTAAGCAACCAAAAATCCTGTTTTTATAAATAGTTAACTTCCTTAACTTAAGGTGAAGCTTACTGAAGTAAGCTTCACCTTTTTTATAAAATGTTTTTCATGGCTCCCATTAACCCCTTTCTGACATGACATATAGGTACATCATATGTCCCCCTCTCCCTATTTGATGCAGCCTCCGGCTATGAGCTTTTCCGGCACATGTCAGCTGACTTCGTCGGCTGACGTTGCCCCTAAAAGCTGCGGGTGGAATTGCAATCCACCCGCAGCTGTTAACATGTTAAATGCTGTTGTCAAACTCCGACAGCGGCATTTAACATGCACACACCGGAAGCGCGTCACAAATTCCGCCCATTGGTGCGCATGTCACAGGACTGGGTGTCCAATGATTTTTATCAGATTTTTGGAAATTTTTTCTCCATTTTTCAATTTAAAAAAAATCCTCAACCTGGAGAATCATAATGCCAGGTCAGTTTTAGCATTTGGTGAGCATGGTAAAAAAAAATAACAATTAAAATGCACTTTTTTTTTTTTTTTTGCAATTTCAACACACTTTGAATTTCTTCCTGTTTTCTAGTACATTTTATTAAATTCAATGGTGTCCGGCAAAAAAAAAAAAAAGCCCTCACACTGCCATATTGATGGAAAAATTCAATAGTTATGGCTCTGGGAAGAAAGGGAGCCAAAAACAAATACATAAATGGAAAATGGCCCAGGGGGTGAAGGGGTTAAAGGGAATCTTGGCAGCAGATTCGTGCTCCAAAATTTGAGAGCAGCATAATACAGAGACGGAGACCCGGACTAGTGATGTTACTAACTGGGCTACTTTGTCTAGCTTTGATTAAAATCTGTTTTATCTTCTGTAGATGTAGCGTTGTATAAAACAGATTTGTATAATATTTGTGTAGATGCCACTTGCTATAATTTCAGATGTATGGGTAGCGCCCAAAGACTGGATCCAGGGAGTAGAACTCTCACCTCCGTTGTTCGGCGGCGTCTGTGCTCATGCTGAATAGAGGCAGCACTTGCTGTGGAAAGTGAGCGTTGTCGATCAAAAATGGAGGAAAACCCAACATGCTAAATTATGGTGTGCCAAGCTCTTGGCCGTGCCAACGGTGCCCAAACATACCCTCCGTTGCATTCAAATTATTTTCTTGGGCACTTTACCAACAGGTACTATGCTAGTATGATTTCTTTATAGGGGCTATGCATCTGTGGCCTACGTATTTCCTTGTATCCCCTTTTCAAAATCTTCCTTAAATTAATGCAAAAATGAATGGCTAGTTCAATAACTTCTTTTTGCGCGTGCTTGGGTTACTTTTCCACGTAGCGCATACAAGAACAATGGAAAAGGAAACCTCAAGGAAAGTACAATTGATGAGTTTATACACTTGTTTAGTTGCAATTTTTTTCCTGTATTTTACAGCTGTTGCTTTAAACCAAATGTTTAAGGCGATACAATCAATTATTGATCATTCTGGTTTTAGAGACTTGTCATAGAAAAATGGGCAAGAGTTTGGTTACAGTAAGGGTAAGTGAAGTGGAGGGTGAAAAGTGAAGAACAATGGCCACCATTAATGGTCTGGTGAGATGCACTCAGAAGAAGGTCAGAAGCAATTATTTCACCTATTGTGTGCCCTGTGAAAGATGAATATTCTTAGTCTGGGCATCCTGGAGGGTTTTTTTTTTTCGTAGGTCGAGAGGGCCCGTAATGAAACCAATGGAGGTTTCTTCACATCGTCACTTCTGAGGCTTGGCTAGTTAGGGACATTTAAATCTAGAACTGAGACATGTAAAACTAAGATGTTGTCTTGTTCGTGTAAACCTTACTGTCTCGCCATACCACTATTTCCTATTTTTAACATGCATTCAGGAAATACATTATTTTGGAGGAGCTTTTCTCATCAGATAAGTAAAAGTTAATTCAAGTCGTAACAAGACAAGATAGAAGCAAAAGAAAATCTGGACTATCGGGTAAATTTGTACTCTGTAATCTGGGAAATTAATGACTGTCTCTTATAATGGGATTATGGCATACATAAGGGTCAGTAGAAGGGTTGGGATTTCATTACAACGGTGTTAGGCTTGTTATATGGAGCAGCAAAGATTGTCTATGCTGGATGAATAATATGTCCTCTAGAATGAGATGTATCTGTACATCTAGAACATTACTCTTAAGGATAGCATTGACTCTTGTCATGAATCTCTTCTCGAGAGCCAATGTTCTATTGGCAACAGAGTGTTGAGCCTCAAATGTCAAAAATGGAAGTTTAACATATGGCTGAGTTCTATCGCTCTTTTCCCAACGTTGGACCTGGTTTCCAGAACTAGAAAAAGATGGCTGCTTATTGTAAAAGTTGCTCTACGCTTCTCTACAAGTTGAATTCGGTCTTGCCACTCGGCGACATCAACACGATCACCAAACAATAATTTTAGTGACATAATCTCTTGATGGGCATGATGTGGATACTTTATCTTTTTTTTTCCACAGGAATCATATAATGTTTCTTACAAACAAGTCTGAGTTTCAATTGAATGTATCTGATGGAACTTTGCATCCCGAAATCACGGCACCAAAGGTGATATCGGCGGTCGTCTTGTTAATCACGTCCTTGTTCGGATTGGTCATGAATGTTCTCTACGTCTGGGTCCTAAGATTTAGGATGAGTCAAAATGTCAACACCACTTGGTTCCTCCATCTCATCATCACTAATCTTATTTTTACGCTAAACATGCCGTTTATAGCAGCTTATGTGCTGAAGAATCCTCTTTGGAGTTTTGGAAACTTTATGTGCAAGCTGAATAATACTTTGATTTATGCATGTGTGCACGCTGCAATCTTCTTCCTCACCGTGATCAGCCTTGAACGTTTCTTTTTGGTATATTACCCACTCTGGTATCGAAAACGCATGAATCTTCGTTGGGCTTCTATCATCTGCTGGTCATTATGGGGGGTGGCTATCTTATGTAGTTCACCCTACCTGGTGCTGTGTCACGAAGAAAAAGAAGGCAACATCTCAGTCTGCTGTTCAGACTTAATCATCTCTTGGAATGAGGGACGCCCTCAAAAACTTGACCAGGCAACTGTATGGGGCCTTTTTGGCTTCCACTTTGCTTTGAGTTTCGTATTACCGTTTGGTCTCCTGAGTATTTGTTATTTCCTAATTGGCCTCAAAATTAGAACGGAACATCTTGCCAAGTCCAGAAAACCATACAGACTGATTTTAATAGTTGTGGTCTCATTTTTCATTTGCTGGACCCCCTACCATATTCGTTGCGGGATGATTGTGGAAAAAGGAAGATTTCCTGAGGACGTCTTGCAGTTACTCATAGTCCTTACCACCTGCTTTACGTGTGTGAACTCCTGCTTTACCCCCATACTATACCTCTTCATCATAGATAGCTTTAATAAAGAGTTCAGGAGATCTGTACAACTACTCGTTAGCTTAGTGCTCAAGTAAGATGCCTTCACCAGCTATGCTCCTTTATTGTATGTGAGGGCTTATTTGCTACCACATAAAGTAATATGTTGAATAATTTCGTTATATTAATTTTTTTTGTATTTTTTGTTTTGCACTCAATGGTTTTGTACCTTAACCACCTGGTATTGAGCACTAGAACCCCCCCACTGATGACAAACAGAAGGGGGCCATAAGCCTCTCTGTAAATGGAAGGTTAGTCTGGATGTTCTACCATTTCATATCTCCATTGTGCGCTTCACACGAGCGTGGACCGTTGCTGTCTTCCACAGTCCATTCTCTAATGAAGGTCAGAATTTAGAAGACCAAAACTTCTATTTTTTATGGATTGTTACCACAATAAAATGTTTTGCATTTTACACAAGGAGTGCCAAGTCTTTTTAGATCTTCTAAGTTGGGTTGGAACTCTACTTGTGGATCCAACGAGTTTATACATTTACTGTCTCACTAGAAGTTCCGCATACTCCATACCGCTCCATTCATGCCAAACTTTGGTCCCAATGTTCTCGTAGTTGGGATGATTGGAAATCTACTTTGACTTTACCATTGGTTGAATGACAGAATATCGTTTAACCTACACTACGTGTGTCTAGTATAGGTAAGATCTCCATGGACACCTTGTGATCCTAAGGGATCGGATAGATTTGTAGAGGTCTCACATAAAGCTCATGGACCCAAATACAAGCTCTAAAAGGGACCTCCATCTACCATGTGTCAAATATAATTCTGGAGTCCTTTCATGCAGCAGAAGACCCTATTGATCCTTTTTGGGCTCCAGTTCCTTAGTACGGTTTATATGTAGCTGGTTCCCTGTTGACCCATCCTGAACAGAAGAACGTATGAGACTAAAAGCTGTCAAAATGCAAAGAACCCGATTCTTCAAGGTGTTTATGGAAAAATTATGCCGTAAACGCTGAAAATTGCAAAATATTTGTGGTTATATTGAGCAACTTTTTCCATTTTTATGCCAGTTCCGACCCACTCCTGTCAAAGTGGGTGTAGCTATTCTGTAGCCTTTGACACTGATTTTGGATGGTTACTGTACTCTTGGCACACATTGTCAGTTTACGATCACCAATTAGGCAGTGCAGATAATTATCTAGTTTTTCTGTGCACTTTTTTTTACGTAGGTCTGTGTACACCGATTGGCCCCACTTTTGATCCCCCTTAGTGTTCCAACCTCCGCTGATAGGCAGGCTACAGAATAGGTACTAAGATAGGGTGTGGTTAGCAGTTCCCTTGATTTATCGCTCTAGATTATTCTCACCACTTGTATGTACAGTACAGACCAAAAGTTTGGATACACCTCATTTAAAGATATTTCTGTCTTTTCAGGACTGTGAAAATTGTAAATTCACACTGAAGGCATCAAAACTATGAATTAACACATGTGGAATTATATACTTAAAGTGTGAAACAGCTGAAAATATGTCTTATATTCTAGGTTCTTCAAAGTAGCCATCTTTTGCTTTGACTGATTTGCACACTCTTGGCATTCTCTTGATGAGCTTCAAGAGGTAGTCTCCGGGAATGGCCTTCCAACAATCTTGAAGGAGTTCCCAGAGATGCTTAGCACTTGTTGGCCCTTTTGCCTTCACTCTGCGGTCCAGCTCACCCCAAACCATCTCGATTGGGTTCAGGTCTGCTGACTGTGAAGGCCAAGTCATCTGGCGTAGCCCCCCATCACTCTCCTTCTTGGTCAAATAGCCCTTACACAGCCTGGAGATGTGTTTGGGGTCATTGTCCTGTAGAAAAATAAATGATGGTCCAACTGAACGCGAACCAGGTGGAATAGCATGCCGCTGCAAGATGCTGTGGTAGCCATGCTGGTTCAGTATGCCTTCAATTTTGAATAAAGCCCCAACAGTGTCACCCTCAAAGCCCCCCCCACACACATCACACCTCCTCCTCCATGCTTCACGGTGGGAACCAGGCATGTAGAGTCCATCCGTTCACCTTTTCTGTGTCGCATAAAGACACGGTGGTTGGAACTAAAGATCTCAAATTTGGACTCATCAGACCAAAGCACAGATTTCCACTGGTCTAATGTCCATTCCTTGTGTTCTTTAGCCCAAACAAGTCTCTTCTGCTTGTTGCCTGTCCTTAGCAGTGGTTTCCTAGCGGCTATTTTACCATGAAGACCTGCTGCACAAAGTCTCCTCTTAACAGTTGTTGTAGAGATGTGTCTGCTGCTAGAACTCTGTGTGGCATTGACCTGGTCTCTAATCTGAGCTGCTGTTAACCTGCGATTTCTGAGGCTGGTGACTCGGATAAACTTATCCTCAGAAGCAGAGGTGACTCTTGGTCTTCCTTTCCTGGAGCGGTCCTCATGTGAGCCAGTTTCTTTGTAATGCTTGATGGTTTTTGCAACTGCATTTGGGGACACATTCAAAGTTTGCCCGTTTCTTAAAAGGAACCTGTCATCCCGTTTTTTCAGTAGGAGATAAAAATACCGTTAAATAGGGCCTGAGCTGTGCTTTACAATAGGGTATTTTTTGTCCCCTGATTCCCTACCTATGCTGCCGAAATACCTTACAAAAGTGTCCTTTTTCGCCTGTCAATCAGGCTGGTCAGGTCAGATGGGCGTGGTCACAGCGCTGTTTCTCCCCCACATCTTGCTTATGTTCCCGTTGGTGGCGTAGTGCTTCTCGCATGCGCAAGTGCCGAATGCACTGCGCAGCTGTAGAAAAAGAGCGCGCTCGCCGCTATTCAGCGGTTTCTCGGTGGGCGCGGCCTAAGATGGCCGCGCGTGCGCAGATGGAGTCTCCTGCTTCCCGGGGCTTCAGGAAAATGGCCACGGGATGCCGCACGTGCGCAGATGGACATCGCGGCGGCCATTTTCCTGAAGCCGAGTTCGAATCTCGGCTTCAGGAAAATGGCCGCCGCGATGTCCATCTGCGCACGCGTGGCATCCCGCGGCCATTTTCCTGAAGCCCCGGGAAGCAGGAGACTCCATCTGCGCACGCGCGGCCTCAGGAAGATGGCCGCGCCCGCCGAGAAACCGCTGAATAGCGGCGAGCGCGCTCTTTTTCTACAGCTGCGCAGTGCATTCGGCACTTGCGCATGCGAGAAGCACTACGCCACTAATGAGAACATAAGCAAGATGTGGGGGACAATGACCACGCCCATCTGACCTGACCAGCCTGATTGACAGGCGAAAAAGGACACTTTTGTAAGGTTTTTCGGCAGCATAGGTAGGGAATCGGGGGACAAAAAATACCCTAGTGCCTGAGCTGTGCTTTACAATATTTAACGGTATTTTTTATCTCCTACTGAAAAAACGGGGTGACAGGTTCCCTTTAAAGTAATGATGGCCACTCGTTTTTCTTTACTTGGCTGCTTTTTTCTTGCCATAATACAAATTCTCAGTCTCTATTCAGTAGGACTATCAGCTGTGTATCCACCAGACTTCTGCACAACACAACTGATGGTCCCAACCCCATTTATGGTATGTGCACATGTATTCTGGGTCCACTGCGGATTTTTCTGCAGCGGATTTCAGCAGATTTGATAAATCCACAATGGAAAACCGCTGCGGATTTACTGAGGTTTTACAACTGCGGATTTCTATTGGAGCAGTTGTAAAACCGCTGCGGAATCCGCAGAAAGAAGTGGCATGCTGCGTAATGTAAACCGCTGCGTTTCCGTGCGTTTTTTTCCGCAGCATGTGCATAGCGTTTTTTGTTTCCCATAGGTTTACATTGAACTGTAAACGCATGGGAAACTGCTGCGGACCCGCTGCAAAATCTGCATCGTGTGCACATACCCTAATAAGGCAAGAAATCCCACTTATTAAACCTGACAGGGCACACCTGTGAAGTGAAAACCATTTCCGGTGACAACCTCTTGAAGCTCATGAGGAGAATGCCAAGAGTGTGCAAAGCAGTCATCAAAGCAAAAGGTGGCTACTTTGAAGAACCTAGAATATAAGACATATTTTCAGTTGTTTCACACTTTTTTGTTGAGTATATAATTCCACGTGTTAATTCATAGTTTTGATGCCTTCAGTGTGAATGTACAATTTTCATAGTCATGAAAATACAGAAAAATCTTTAAATGAGGTGTCCAGACTTTTGGGTTGTACTGTATGTATGTCTGTTTTTGGATATTATGTATCCTTTTAATGCATATCTAATAAAAATTAGTTTTTTAGGTCTTTTTTTCTATGACAAATGTACTTTATAGAGACCACACGATTATGTTTTTTTTAGGAGGCCGTAAAAACTGAAAGCAGAACTATGTGAAGATTTACTGGAAGCGCAAGAAACTATTAGCATTATTTTAAGACTCAAACGTTGACAGAAAACACTTTTTTTTATAGAATTATCAAGAAATTTTAGCAAAAACTGACTTTGCTTGGTTCTCTTCAGCTCCATTTGTTAAAGTTCACTAACAGGATAAAAGTCAAACAATCCAGCAGACAGAGGATAGCATAGTCCATATACTCTTCTTTCTCCCTGAGATGCTGTGAACACATCATCATTCCACACATTATTCCTCTGTGTCTCACCTCCCTGATATTTACAAGTCCCCCTCCTCATTCACTGGTTAGTGGGGTGAGTCACAGGGACTCATTGTTTCTACAAGCTAGGTCAACATGTCATTAGCAAACAATACATTGCTTTGGGGGCTAATATCATATGGCACCTACAGCCATTCATCAATTAGGAAATAACTCCTACAAGAGAACAACATGATAATAAGTAAAATAGAAATATACACAAAAATTATACCCACATAGCAAATCACACCATGCAATTAAAATTTGTGTTGCGTTTTCGGAAATTTGCTGAATGCTGCGAATTCAAACAAATTTTGTTTCAGTTTTAGAGAATCGCCAAACCGCTGATATTTTACACAAGGTAGAAGATTGCATCAACCAATAGAAAGCTCATATGACACAAGGTGCGGGCGTCCCCACAATTTTATTTAGTTATCACATGAAGTAGTCCCTTTTGAATGGCCTATACTTTTCTATCAGAGCCTGTATAAAAGCAGAGGCAGGGAATGCAGCTGCCATTTTTTTTGTGAATCTTGACAGTGAGAGGACCTCACAGTTCATCAGTAGACATACATAGAGATATTGGTAACATTACACATTGTGTGGGTGATTTAGCCATATACAATTTTACCATTAAAGGCCTTGAAATAGATTGGATACAGTCCTAGGAGACCTCAGTGTTACACACTTTTTATGGACAGTTGAAGGCTTTGCAGTAGTTGGAATTTGCCTTGAGTCTATTTTTTTGGACAAATTGAAATTTCTAAAGATTTGCTCATCTTTTGGTGTACAAACACTTGTGGCAGACTAACATTGCAAGAATGTTAGGACACGAGGATGGAATGAGGTTAAAGCAAGTAGAGTGAAATGAGTATCTCCAGAAAAATCCTAGGTGGTAGTTAAATTGCAGAATTCAGATCTAGGTTATACATTGCAATCAAACAGGAATATAACTGTCTATAGTTAGGCTCAGAATAGAACTGACTTGACTCGATGAGTAAATGTTGTGGCCAAGAATTTGTAATAAATCTTGAAGATCTTGACATTTGGCAAACCCAAAGTAGCAACATCCTGTTGCATAGCCCCAATGTACAGAACTGGGAGGGATAACTACAAATTGATAGCAGCAGTCGAGCGTGGTCATGTGCAATGGAGGAGGAAATTTATTCTGAGATTTGATCTTTACCATTTCGTGAGAAGTTTTATGTAAGGGACAAGCATGCGAGTTTCCGTTACTTATCTTGGTTGTCTTTAAGATACAGCGATAAAACACAAGAATGGTCCCACTTGATAATGAATACTGATGGTATCTGACTTTTGAAATTAGCGAAGATGTCTATAATGATGGACAGGACGTTCTTTACTGACATGGTAATTATTCAAAAGAAAAGTTAACAATATTTACTGTACATCTTAATTGCTTTGTGATCAGCAGTGTTATCACTGGACACACAAAACAGCTCATCCAAGAAAATCTAATGTGTCGTTCGTCAATCTTCGAATGGAGTTGTCATCCTCTTCGACTTTAAGACCCATTATTCTGTTAGTCTCTGGGCTGTTTGACAATTACTGTTATCCGGAGGGCTAGTCCGACCCTGAAGGAGCCACTTCCCAAAATAACTGGCTTGACCTGTATGACACATGAGAACATCGGTGAACGTTCACTGGACAAGCGATGATCGATGATTTGGCATGTTGTATCCTTAACACCTGCACAGAAAATAAACTAAAGTTGTCCGAGCCCGCCGACAGTAGCATAATGTGTTTGGGGGCTCCCAACTCTCCCCTCGGTGACTTATCTCCTTACTAAAGTTCAGATGGCTGGCTCCTTTTCCATGAGAGATGATGTCAGGGGAGAGAAGGATCCAGTCTACTCAACTACAGCTGCCAATCCTCTTGTTCTCCCTGGAAATAAGCCCCCGAGTGTTCCAGCAGTAGCTCTCGTAGAGAATATGGAAACTCAACCAAGCCAAGTGTTCACATGTTATGGGAAAGTCAGAACCCCATGCAAGCAAAGGGAAAATATGCAAATCTTGACCTTGGTAGGATGTGAAATCCAAGTATCAGTGATAACCACTGAGCCACCATGATTTCTCGTTTGTCAATTGGTGATGTGATACTTGTGCTTCATAGTGAGAAGGAGCAAAGCATAGGTAGCACTGGAAACTGTCTTGTTGTCTGGAAGGAAACCTCCTCCCGTTGGTGCTGCTCCACTGATTCTGGAACTTTTTTTCTCTTTATGTTTTTGCAATTTTTTCTATGGTTTTGGCAAAAACTGAAGGAGTCTGAGAAGAACCTTAATAATAAGCTCAGTACACCTATGATTTCTATGTAGAAGATAGAGATGGCGAGTCCTACCATGACTAAAGCACAATTTCGAAACGCCTAGAATATACAGGAATCTATACTCTATGCTTGCTCTGTTCTGTTTTCCAAATGTAGTAATAAATGTGAAGTTTTATACTCACCTGCCCATCTCAGGAGGACCTCTTCTCTTCAAAACTAAGGTTTCTATGATCTCAATCTCTCAATGAGTTTGGTGTAAGACTTGTACACTCGAAACAATTCTGTTGTATGACGTATGTCAAAGACTCTTGGGCTCCATTGACCATCAAGGGTGGCGTCCATAATTTTCATTGGGGTTTCAAAGGACCCCTGTCCCCCGGCTACAATTTGTATTAAAGAGCACAGCTTAGATGGAATAATGGATGTTATTGTTTGGGAGTTGTAGTTATTCAACAGCTAAAATGCTGAAGGCTGAAATTCATATTGTTGGCCATTTTTCATATTTAAAAGGAGTTTCCAGTTTTGGGTTGTACAGTATCATCAGATAAGCTCAGGAATCAGCTGCAGCACTGTCTACATGTCATTAGCGCTACAGACAATCATAGACAGTGGAAAATGAGAAACTATTTTTTTTTTTTTTAGTAAACTACAGCCAGAATACAGAGTTTTTCTGAAATAGGACAGTGTGAAAAAATAATCTAAAATTAAACCATTTAGCTCTTTGGCTGTTGAGTAACTACCACTCACAGCTAAAACTGTCCACTATTTTATCAGAGCTGTACTTTATGAAATGAATAGTTAAAGCGATTGTCCCATCAACAACCTATGTTATCTATCCATGGTATGGTTAATAAATAAACAATCGCAATCATTTGGACCTCACCCACCACTAGAATGGGGTACCTGAAGTCTTCTTTGTATATAGAGTGGTACTGAGCATGTGCGATCAAAGCTTTAATCCCTGTCTATGAGAGAGATTGTAACTCTCGCGCCCAGACTGGTTGGCGCGGGGGTGTGGCCCCACTGGGCCACAGACCAGACTACCCTGGAAGTGGCGTAACTAAGCAGCTTCCTTGGTCTTCTCTGGAGCCTCTGATGGTGAGGTCAGGCTTGTGCGGCAGGAAGCTACCAGGTACCACTCCAGGGTGGTGTCTGACTGTGGCTGCTGATCCCACCGGGGAATGGAACATAGACAGGCACGCGGGCACGGCTGGGACACAGGCAGGCGGGTACAACAGAGACACTGGCAGGCAGGCACGGCTGGCTCTCTGGCAGGACAGGAGGACAAGGCTGGTACACTGGAAGAACCGGTAGGGACCGGTCTGCAGGCAGGTATGTAAAACAGGTAAGTACCTGTTCAGACAGGAGGACTTAAGAATAGGTAGAGAAAGACCGCAAGAGCGGATGCAAAGCGAAAGCACAGGAGCTACAGTCAAGAACAGATGCAGGAGGCGGAGCCAAGAGCAGGAGGCGGAGCCAAATGTAGAAACGCAGGAGGTGGGGCCACGTGCAGAAACAGGAGGCAGAGCCACGAACAGGAGGCGGAGCCACGTGCAGAAACATAGGAGGTGGAGCCAAGAGCAGGAGCCAAGTGCAGAAATGCAGGAGGTGGAGCCAAGAGCAGGAGGTGGAGCCACGTGCAGAAACGCAGGAGGTGGAGCCAAGAGCAAGAGGCGTAGAACCGCAAGGAGCGGAGCCGCACAAAGCCACAGAGTGCAGAGCAAGGTCAGTGCAGAGCAAAGCTACAGAGAGCAGAGCTGAGAGCAGAACAAAGTCAGAGTGCAGAGCAAGACACAGTGCAGAGCTGAGAGCAAAGCCACAGAGTGCAGAGCTGAGAGCAGAATAAAGTCAGAGTGCAGCGCAAAACACAGAGTGCAGAGCCCAGAGCAAAACCACAGAGAGCAGAGCAAGGAGCAAAGCAAGGTCGCAGAGAGCAGAGCCAAAAGCAGAGCAAAGCAAGACACAGAGTGCACACAGCAGGGAAAGGAAACCAAGGCAGGGATATAAACGGACACAGGAACAGGACTAGGCTAAGACAAAGTCAGGAACAGGTAAAGGCACAGAGACATGGAAACAAGCCAGGGTATGACGCCCCTCTGGGTGGTGGACCTAGACCAGGGTACGAGGCCCCACTGGATAGCAAACACAAAAGTAACAGAGACAGGGCCTGGCACCTCAGCAGCTAAGAACTGACTGAGGGAGTGAGTTGCACAGGCCCCCACCAATGGGTGTGGATCTCTTAAATACAGGAAGCCTCATGGTGATTGGCCGGGGACACCTTAGCCAGGTGCACACAGTCTCAATAAGACACAGGAGTTTCCGGCGCCGCCCCCCCCTATGCACACAGACAGAGCATGCTCAGAGCAAGCAGCAGACATGAGGCACACAGCATGGAGCTGGCAGCAGAGAGAAGTCACAACAAGGCCCAGAGAAGTGAGTGTAATGCAGGTGGGGGATGGGAGGCCATGCAGTGATGCCAGCAGGGTTGATACAGAGATGGTCACACATGCTCACTACCACTTTACTAACACGTTGGGATTTTGGACTAGAAAAGTTCCATTTTGCAATTCTCAGCAGCCAAACCGCCTGCGAATATAGAGGTTTTCAAGCAGCTCAATCCCGACAGAACAAGTTTTCTTTTTCTCAACAAAAAAATTCTTCAACTGTTTTTCAAAAATTTGTCAAAATCACTACTTGCTCTCAGTAAATGCCAGCATTCTCAAGTACTTCTTGACGCTAAAACTTCATTTTCTCCGTTCAGTCTCGGCCATTCTGTGTGACCGAAACACAATTCGCATCCGGGGTTGCCAACTGTCTAGAAATTCCAGAACAGTCCATAGGGCACTTCTTTGTCCTGTCCATAAAAAATTGTGAGATGCTTGTGATTTTTTGGGGGAGCTGAAGGAACGTCTCGAGATTATTTTTCCTGTATTTATCATTTTACGATTTATGCAATAGATGTCTTCATATCAGAATTATGGTCTGTAGGCAAATATCACATCAGAATGACTTAGTATGGTTTTTCAATGTGTCTTTAAAAAAATATTTTCTGTCCGTGATTTTTTTATGTCCAGAAAAAATATAACGTCAAGTTGGCAACCCTTTTCGCATCTCTCTCTTGATCTTGAATTCGAGGCTGATTGTTCTTGAGATGTTGGAGATGTTGTAGCTAACCCTCAGCCGTGTGAGCAGGACGATGTCAGGATTGGCTTCCAGCCAAGGAATTGAGATTAAGTAGAATATTGCATAACATTTTATTTGGCAATGACTAATTTTACATTCACTATAGATAACAAACTGTTTGTCATATGTATTCTCACATGTCTAATAATCATGTGTGGGTGACGTGGATTCCGGATTTCTCGAAGAAAAGGAAAGTTTAGTATTGAATATGAAATATCTCATCATATACAGTTAGGGCCAGAAATATTTGGACAGTGACACAAGTTTTGTTATTTTAGCTGTTTACAAAAACATGTTCAGAAATACAATTATATATATAATATGGGCTGAAAGTGCACACTCCCAGCTGTAATATGATAGTTTCCACATCCAAATCGGAGAAAGGGTTTAGGAATCATAGCTCTGTAATGCATAGCGTCCTCTTTTTCAAGGGACCAAAAGTAATTGGACAATGGACTCTAAGGGCTGCAATTGACTCTGAAGGCGTCTCCCTCGTTAACCTGTAATCAATGAAGTAGTTAAAAGGTCAAGGGTGGATTCCAGGTGTGTGGTTTTGCATTTGGAAGCTGTTGCTGTGAGCAGACAACATGCGGTCAAAGGAACTCTCAATTGAGGTGAAGCAGAACATCCTGAGGCTGAAAAAAAAGAAAAAATCCATCAGAGAGATAGCAGACATGCTTGGAGTAGCAAAATCAACAGTTGGGTACATTCTGAGAAAAAAGGAATTGACTGGTGAGCTTGGGAACTCAAAAAGGCCTGGGCGTCCACGGATGACAACAGTGGTGGATGATCGCCGCATACTTAATTTGGTGAAGAAGAACCCGTTCACAACATCAACTGAAGTCCAGAACACTCTCAGTGAAGTAGGTGTATCTGTCTCTAAGTCAACAGTAAAGAGAAGACTCCATGACAGTAAATACAAAGGGTTCACATCTAGATGCAAACCATTCATCAATACCAAAAATAGACAGGCCAGAGTTAAATTTGCAGAAAAACACCTCAAGAAGCCAGCTCAGTTCTGGAAAAGTATTCTATGGACAGATGAGACAAAGATCAACCTGTACCAGAATGATGGGAAGAAAAAAGTTTGGAGAAGAAAGGGAACGGCACATGATCCAAGGCACACCACATCCTCTGTAAAACATGGTGGAGGCAACGTGATGGCATGGGCATGCATGGCTTTCAATGGCACTGGGTCACTTGTGTTTATTGATGACATAAGAGCAGACAAGAGTAGCCGGATGAATTCTGAAGTGTACCGGGATATACTTTCAGCCCAGATTCAGCCAAATGCTGCACAGTTGATTGGACGGCGCTTCATAGTACAGATGGACAATGACCCCAAGCATACAGCCAAAGCTACCCAGGAGTTCATGAGTGCCAAAAAGTGGAACATTCTGCAATGGCCAAGTCAATCTCCAGATCTAAACCCAATTAAGCATGCATTTCACTTGCTCAAATCCAGACTTAAGACAGAAAGACCCACAAACAAGCAAGACCTGAAGGCTGCGGCTGTAAAGGCCTGGCAAAGCATTAAGAAGGAGGAAACCCAGCGTTTGGTGATGTCCATGGGTTCCAGATTTAAGGCAGTGATTGCCTCCAAAGGATTTGCAACAAAATATTGAAAATAAAAATATTTTGTTTGGGTTATGTTTATTTGTCCAATTACTTTTGACCTCCTAAAATGTGGAGTGTTTGTAAAGAAATGTGTACAATTCCTACATTTTCTATCAGATATTTTTGTTCAACCCTTCAAATTAAACGTTACAATCTGCATTTGAATTCTGTTGTAGAGGTTTCATTTCAAATCCAATGTGGTGGCATGCAGAGCCCAACTCGCGAAAATTGTGTCACTGTCCAAATATTTCTGGCCCTAACTGTATCATATATATCAACATCGTCCATTCCTTTAAAAGCAGTCTATGGATATTGATTGAAATTCACCCCTCCTCCCACATCAAGAAACACTATGTTAACTCTCCTACCATCAAATTTTCTACAATGGCCGTCTGGTATAGCACCATTTTAGGAGACCTCTCCACCTCAGGAAGAAGAGATGCAAAGGTATTCTTGTAGCGTGGGTCTAGCAGGGTGAACAACTAGTAGGAAAAGAGAAATAAACCAGCTCCCCCATGATGCATTAATTGAACTTCGGGAGCACGGACCCGCTGTGTCCAAACATGTAAAGTCCAAAAAAAGAAGAATGTCCAGCTCCGCCGAATCCGTGAAGATAAAATTTCTTTATTCACAAACTTGCAGCATAGAGGATACAAACTTCAGCACAAACCATGTGGGTGTGAATCTCAACGCATTTCTGAAGACTAAGTTCCCTTAATCATGACCATGATGAATGTAACGCGAGGGGCTCGGGAAAGCGGTACATAAAATTGGCCATATATGCCAAAATCCATACAGCCAACACTCCCTGTCTCCACCATGATGACAACTCTATCTCTTGTTCCTCCCTCTCTTCCCACTCATTCCTATCCTCAGCCCATACATGTAGGAGAGAGAATGAAGGTTGTGTGGCTACTAGACTCTGTTGCCCTAGCCACGAGCCCCTGTTCCTCTTCTGCCTCCTCCTTAGAGTCCACCTCCTCATTATCACCCATCCCAAGCTGAGCACATGAGATGAGGTTAGGCTGACTACAATCTCTCTTTGTTGTGTCTTCCTCCATCCCCACCTGGTCCGCATGCTTCATGCTTCAAGCTTCATGAATAATTGCGAGCAGCAACTGTTTAAATAGGCACCGAAGTGGGAAAGTTGCGCTGACTATGGCGTCATTGGCGCTCACCGGCTTTGTCCATCCTGGAGAACCAAACAAACGTCAGACATCCATGCCCACTCTTCAGTTATTTGCCGACTGGCATGTTGGAGCTGGTACTCAACCACTGGCCTGTTCTGCTCATAAAGTCTTGCCAGCATGTGCAGTGTGGCGTTCCAGCTCATGGTGACATTGCATACCAGTTGGTGAGCTGGCATTTGCATGCGCTGCTGCAGCAGTGCCAGAGCAGCGGCAGCTGTAGCCAACTTTCAGAAATGGGCACTGACGCGACGTATCTTGACCAGAAGCTCTGGAAAATCTGGGTATGTGTTCAGAAAAACGTTGAACTACCAAGTTGAGCCCATGTGCTAAGCATGGTCTGTGTGTTAACTTATCAAGCTTCACACCCACTGGCAGATTACACTCATTATCACACACGACCATGCCTGGTTGGAGGTTCAGCGGCAAAAACCATAGATCTGTCTGGTCTGTTATTCCTTTAAGTAACTGTGCCGCAGTGTTTGGTTTGTCTCCTAGACAAATTAGCCTCAGCAAAGCCTGTTTCCACATCACTGAGGCAATGCTGCAGAGATTCCAGCTATCTGTTAATCTGAACGACATTCTTAGAGATACCACATCGAAAATGGAGGATGAGGAGGAGCAATAGGGGTGCAGGAACTGCTGTAGGAGATGAAGGAAACCCTGATAGAAGTAGAGCCAGTAATCCTCGGCGTCAGGAACACACACACCGTGCCAGGTTGTGACTTGGCCCTAGCCTTCACGATGTTCACCCAGTGAGCTGTCAGGGAAACCTAGCATCCCTGGTCAAAAGCACTTGTCCACGTGTCGGTCGTTAAGTAGACAATGTCAGTAAGTGCAGGCCAGCCCAATCTCCAGACCTGAACCCCATTGAAAACCTCTGGAATGTAATCAAGAGGATGATGGATAGTCACAAGCCATCAAACAAAAAAGAACTGCTTATATTATTGTACCAGGAGTGGCATAAGGTCACCCAAAAGCAGCGTGAAAGACTGGTGGAAAGCTGCCAAGACGCAGGAAAGCTGTGATTAAAATCATGGTTATTCCGCAAAATATTGATTGCTGAACTCTTCCTGAGATAAAACATTAGTATTGTTGTTTCTAAATGATTATGAACTTGTTTTTTTTTTTTTGCATTATTTGAGGTCTGCAAGCAATGCAATTTTTTTTGTTATTTTGATCACTTCTCATTTTCAGAAAATAAATACTAAATTTATTGCTTGGAACTTCGGAGACATGTTGTCAGAAGTTTATGAAATAAAAGAACAATTTACATTTTACTCAAAAATATACCTACAAAGAGAAAAAATCAGATAAACTGAAAATTTTGCAGCGGTCTCTTAATTTTTGCCAGAGCTGTATATCAAGATGGGGGGAGGGGGGTACATACCAGGATGTGGGGGGCATATATTCCAGGAATTGGAGTCATATATATATTCTTTTACATATATATTAGTGCATGCAAAAGAATAGGAAATCAGTAAGGGGGCAAACACTTTTTCACACCACTGTGTGTGTATGTACATATATTTTTTTTTTAAGAACTTTACGATTATTGTGCTTTAGATTCTGGAGAAACCACAGAGCATCATAGGACGAATAAAAACTCCTCCTGTAATAGTTGATAGGAAAGAATGACTAATATGACTATTTCCTGATTTACTCTCAACATTGAGGCTGTATCTATACAGATTTTGTGGTTTGTGTGTTGATAAAAAAAAAACATCCTTAAGTAAAGAGAGAACAGAGATATCTTTCTTCTACAAGGGGACAGACAATGGTAATGAGACAGTGAGCGGAGATGGCTCTGGAAGACTGGCAGGTAAGACTTCCAATATATCTCACACAAGATTGTGTATTGGATACAGGCAAGATAAGGCAAGAGGTACCCAAACATAGCCTAATGCAAGAGGTACCCAAACATAGCCTAATGCAAGAGGTACCCAAACATAGCCTAATGCAAGAGGTACCCAAACATAGCCTAATGCAAGAGGTACCCAAACATAGCCTAATGCAAGAGGTACCCAAACATAGCCTAATGCAAGAGGTACCCAAACATACCCTAATGCAAGAGGTACCCAAACATACCCTAATGCAAGAGGTACCCAAAGATACCCTAATGCAAGAGGTACCCAAACATAGCCTAATGCAAGAGGTACCCAAACATAGCCTAATGCAAGAGGTACCCAAACATAGCCTAATGCAAGAGGTACCCAAACATACCCTAATGCAAGAGGTACCCAAACATAGCCTAATGCAAGAGGTACCCAAACATAGCCTAATGCAAGAGGTACCCAAACATAGCCTAATGCAAGAGGTACCCAAACATAGCCTAATGCAAGAGGTACCCAAACATAGCCTAATGCAAGAGGTACCCAAACATACCCTAATGCAAGAGGTACCCAAACATACCCTAATGCAAGAGGTACCCAAAGATACCCTAATGCAAGAGGTACCCAAACATAGCCTAATGCAAGAGGTACCCAAACATAGCCTAATGCAAGAGGTACCCAAACATAGCCTAATGCAAGAGGTACCCAAACATACCCTAATGCAAGAGGTACCCAAACATAGCCTAATGCAAGAGGTACCCAAACATACCCTAATGCAAGAGGTACCCAAAGATACCCTAATGCAAGAGGTACCCAAACATAGCCTAATGCAAGAGGTACCCAAACATAGCCTAATGCAAGATGTACCCAAACATAGCCTAATGCAAGAGCTACCCAAACATAGCCTAATGCAAGAGGTACCCAAACATAGCCTAATGCAAGATGTACCCAAACATACCCTAATGCAAGAGGTACCCAAACATGGCCTAATGCAAGAGGTACCCAAACATAGCCTAATGCAAGAGGTACCCAAACATAGCCTAATGCAAGAGGTACCCAAACATAGCCTAATGCAAGATGTACCCAAACATACCCTAATGCAAGAGGTACCCAAACATAGCCTAATGCAAGAGGTACCCAAACATAGCCTAATGCAAGAGGTACCCAAACATAGCCTAATGCAAGAGGTACCCAAACATAGCCTAATGCAAGAGGTACCCAAACATGGCCTAATGCAAGAGGTACCCAAACATAGCCTAATGCAAGAGGTACCCAAACATAGCCTAATGCAAGAGGTACCCAAACATAGCCTAATGCAAGAGGTACCCAAACATAGCCTAATGCAAGAGGTACCCAAACATACCCTAATGCAAGAGGTACCCAAACATACCCTAATGCAAGAGGTACCCAAAGATACCCTAATGCAAGAGGTACCCAAACATAGCCTAATGCAAGAGGTACCCAAACATAGCCTAATGCAAGAGGTACCCAAACATAGCCTAATGCAAGAGGTACCCAAACATACCCTAATGCAAGAGGTACCCAAACATAGCCTAATGCAAGAGGTACCCAAACATAGCCTAATGCAAGAGGTACCCAAACATAGCCTAATGCAAGAGGTACCCAAACATAGCCTAATGCAAGAGGTACCCAAACATAGCCTAATGCAAGAGGTACCCAAACATACCCTAATGCAAGAGGTACCCAAACATACCCTAATGCAAGAGGTACCCAAAGATACCCTAATGCAAGAGGTACCCAAACATAGCCTAATGCAAGAGGTACCCAAACATAGCCTAATGCAAGAGGTACCCAAACATAGCCTAATGCAAGAGGTACCCAAACATACCCTAATGCAAGAGGTACCCAAACATAGCCTAATGCAAGAGGTACCCAAACATACCCTAATGCAAGAGGTACCCAAAGATACCCTAATGCAAGAGGTACCCAAACATAGCCTAATGCAAGAGGTACCCAAACATAGCCTAATGCAAGATGTACCCAAACATAGCCTAATGCAAGAGCTACCCAAACATAGCCTAATGCAAGAGGTACCCAAACATAGCCTAATGCAAGATGTACCCAAACATACCCTAATGCAAGAGGTACCCAAACATGGCCTAATGCAAGAGGTACCCAAACATAGCCTAATGCAAGAGGTACCCAAACATAGCCTAATGCAAGAGGTACCCAAACATAGCCTAATGCAAGATGTACCCAAACATACCCTAATGCAAGAGGTACCCAAACATAGCCTAATGCAAGAGGTACCCAAACATAGCCTAATGCAAGAGGTACCCAAACATAGCCTAATGCAAGAGGTACCCAAACATACCCTAATGCAAGAGGTACCCAAACATAGCCTAATGCAAGAGGTACCCAAACATAGCCTAATGCAAGAGGTACACAAACATAGCCTAATGCAAGAGGTACCCAAACATACCCTAATGCAAGAGGTACCCAAACATAGCCTAATGCAAGAGGTACCCAAACATAGCCTAATGCAAGAGGTACCCAAACATAGCCTAATGCAAGAGGTACCCAAACATAGCCTAATGCAAGAGGTACCCAAACATACCCTAATGCAAAAGGTACCCAAACATAGCCTAATGCAAGAGGTACCCAAACATAGCCTAATGCAAGAGGTACCCAAACATACCCTAATGCAAGAGGTACCCAAACATACCCTAATGCAAGAGGTACCCAAAGATACCCTAATGCAAGAGGTACCCAAACATACCCTAATGCAAGAGGTACCCAAACATAGCCTAATGCAAGAGGTACCCAAACATAGCCTAATGCAAGAGGTACCCAAACATACCCTAATGCAAGAGGTACCCAAACATAGCCTAATGCAAGAGGTACCCAAACATAGCCTAATGCAAGAGGTACCCAAACATACCCCTAGTGCAAGAGGTACCCAAACATACCCCTAATGCAAGAGGTACCCAAACATACCCCTAAGGCAAGAGATTTAAGGATTTTCTCCGAGAACTTTGGATATTGTGGAGTGAAGACTTAAACGCTAACCCCTTGAGTTGTAGGTATGGATGTCACAAGACTATACCCAACAGATTTGAATATACAGTGACAAGCAAAAGGGAAGCAATGTTTGGAACTGTGAACTTTCAGGTTCAACTAATCATATGCTAAATAGTTGCAAGCCAAATTTATGTATGAGATAGCCAAGATGATTGTCTATAAAGTGATGGTAGTCTCACGTTAGAACCTGTAGTAGATGGTGAGATATGGAGCCTGAAAGTCAAAATTTCAAAAAATTGTTACCCTCTTGCTTGTCACTGTAAGGGTACGTAAGCTAACACCCCTAAGACCGTAGGTTAAATTAAGCATTTAGCCATAAGAACATGAGTTTTGTTTGACTAAATAGACACATCTGAGACTGTATGCATGCGGAAACTCAGCAGACCCCCCAAGACTGTGACATGTGAGGAACCCAAGCTGTCGCCTTTAGGGTTGTGAGTATGGGTGACTTAAGCAGACACAATCAGGAGGTGGTATCTGAAACCTAATCGAGCACCCCTGGGGCTGTTAGTATAAAGTTCTTATCCCAAGGACTGTGAGTATGGGCTACTTGAGCATACACTCCTAAGGACAGCTGGAGAAGACACACATAGGACGGTGCATATTCGGGACCTAAACCAAAAACTTAAGGACGAGTATGTGAATTCATGTCTGTTGTGAATTCCGCTCTTGGGCTCCCTCCGGTGGTTGTAAGTGGCACTTTTGTGAGTTCTGCTCTTGGGCTCCCTCTTGTGGTTTCTAGTGGTATGG
The DNA here is from genome assembly GCF_032444005.1 of Ranitomeya imitator. NCBI lineage: Eukaryota > Metazoa > Chordata > Amphibia > Anura > Dendrobatidae > Ranitomeya > Ranitomeya imitator. Next base: position 21,174,872 of record NC_091291.1, on the reverse strand, counting down.
CTGCTCCTTGGAGTTAGCTGTCATCAGCTGCCTCCACTTATCGTCTCTTCTGCTCGGCTATTTAGGCCTGGCTCTTTCTTCAGCCAGTGCCACTTGTAAATGGTTCCTGGTTGGATTCACATCTCTTTGGAGTTCCCTGTTATCCTGACCAGTTCAGCAAAGCTAAGTTTTTGCTTCCTCTTTTCTGTCCATAGATTGTGGACTTATCCATTCTGTGCTTTCTATGTTTGTCCAGCTTATCAGTGTGAATTAATTATGTCTTGCTGGAAGCTCTGGGAGGCAGATTTGCCCTCCACACCTTTAGTCAGGTGTGGAGATTTTTTGTAAACTCTGCGTGGATTTTTGTAGTGTTTTATACTGACCGCACAGTATTCCATCCTGTCCTATCTATTTAGCTAGACTGGCCTCCTGTGCTCATCCTGGTTTCATTCTGTGTATGTCTTTTCCCTCTCCACTCACAGTCATTATTTGTGGGGGGCTAATCTATCCTTTGGGGATTTTCTCTGAGGCAAGATAGCTTTCATGCTTCTTTCTTTAGAGGTAGTTAGCTCTTAGGCTGTGACGAGATGCCTAGGGAGAGTTAGGAGCATTCCACGGCTACTTCTAGTGTTATGTTGAGCTTAGGGACTGCGGTCAGTACAGTTACCACTTCCTTCAGAGCTCATTCCATGTTGCTCCTAGACCACCGTATCATAACACACGTCTAGGTCTGTGGGCACGGAGGACTGAAACAAAGACGTAAGTCCTGTGGGTATGGGCAACTTAAACACCTTTAGGGCTTTGGATAACATGAGCCTCCACCCCTTGTACTTTAAGTATAGAGATCGTAATCACTGCTTGAATTGTACCTATAAGGGAACTAAACTGACAAATTCAGGATGTTCAGATTTCACTCCAAAGACTGTGAGTGTAGGAGACTGAAAGTGAACCTGTGAACTGGGTTTTACTAAGCAAACTACAGGCATTGTCAGGTTGGCAGTATTAAACTGATTAACATGATACCTGGGGTGAAGAAATCCGTCTTGTGGTTCTTGTGTAATCAGGGTTTGAAGTTTTCAGTTAATGAGATGCCCGTGCTCCAGGGGTTGGATTGTAGGCAGTCTTATCTTCCTGCTATAAGCCAGAGAAACCAAGAAGAGACCTGTCCACAGTCTGCCCCAAAGCACAAACAGTCTGTCTCTATGATGAGGAACGTGTTTATGCTTTGGGGCACAACGAGAAATATTACTCAACTCAGAGGCTGGCTTATATCTCTACCATAATTGATTAATTCTGTTGTGGTGTGCTTTACCACTCCTGTCCTCCTGACCAAGCTTTGCCACTTTTCTAAAAGTATGCAACCTGGCGTAAAAACACTAAAAATCACCAAATTTTTACACAACTACAATTTTTAATGATTTTATCCTTCTTTGCTGTAATACTTAAACTCAACCACGTTTCATTTTTCTTTTAGAATTCGATGACCCATAATGTTTCATCAGGTTTTCATTCCAACACAAGTGATGGTCCGACTCATCAGACCTTCTCAGCCTTAAGCCTGACATCGGCAGTGTTTTTGCTCTTCACCTTTGTCTTTGGATTGGTCGTGAACACTTTATATCTTTGGGTTCTCGGCTTCAGGATGAGAAGGAGTATAAACACGACTTGGTTTTTTCACCTAATTTTGGGCAATCTCGTCTTCACCATCTTCATTCCCTTCTTCACGATTTATCTGATTATGAAGCCACGTTGGGTATTTGGATTGATTATGTGCAAAATCATCAGCTCATCAGTCTCATTAGTCATGTATCAGATTGTTTTTGTCCTCACGGTGATCAGTGTTGACCGCTACTGCTTGGTTTTTCACCCCTTCTGGTACAGGATATACATGACCCCTCGCAATGCTACTATTATTTGCTTGTTTTTATGGGTTTTGGCTCTTTTGTTTACCTCTCCTTACCTTGTATCCCGACAAGTGAAATCTGAGAATAACATTACCATCTGTTACAATGACTATACCCTTTCTGGACTGTGGAATGGTCAACGATTAAAGTGGATTTTGTTCACCACCCGTTTATTTTTGGGCTTAATCGTTCCTTTTGCTGTCATTACGGTGTGTTATCTCAAAATAATCATCAAGATGAGCAAAGAAAAGCTGGTGAGGTCTAACAAACCCTACAAGATAATCTGCATTGCCATCATATCGTTCTTTATCTCATGGACACCCTACCACGTATGGTATGGGATGAGTGCAGCAGAGGGTCGCTTCTCGGAGAGTCTCTTAAATGGTTTGCATGTTTTAGCAATTGGTTTAGCTTGCATCAACAGTTGTTTCACTCCAGTAATTTATCTGTTCATTGTGGAGAACTTTAAACTCATGTTCAGGAAGTCGTTGCTGGATCTCATTGAGTTAGTCCTTAGCGAAAGCTTCATCTCACCCAACCGGAGTCTTGATGACAAGAAAGAACAGTACTCCTTGTAGGATGAAGAGAATAACGATATTTCTCCAAATAACATAGGACTCTAGAGACAATCAGTACAAGAGTCAGGTCAAAATGGTTGATGGTATAAGTTGAGATTGAAGACTTTGCTTGATGGTAGAAGGTTCATCTAAGATTGAAGACTTTGAGAAGATCTTCATATATGATCGCCCTCAGTTGCCATCACCAATGGTTGGTTTTCCAACTTTTTAAGCCAGAAGGTCTGATCTACTGCTGTCAGAACTACAACATTATAATCATAGAATCAGAGAATCCTAGAATGTTGGAAGGGACCTCAAGGGTCATTGTGTCCAACGGCCTGCTCAATGCATGAAATGTTTCTATGTCTTCCCTGTCTACCTGCCATACATTTTTCTCAAAGTCTACCAATATCCCTGGTCATCCTAGTAAAGTGAACGTTTGAGCAACTTACCTTTGGAATGTTATGAGCTTTTTAAATAAGTCCAGAAAACGAGAGAGGAAGAGAAGACCAAACATAAAAGAGGAGAACCTAAAGACATTGGAACTTATTTATCAAGCTAAATGCACCATCATTCTGGAGTAATTTGCACCTCCCCAAAAAAACTTTCATGAGTTGCACCATATTTCTGAGTTGTTGTTTTATGACTTTTTCGACAAAAAGGCGTGACATTATAGAAAAGAGGTGCGGTTTATCAGAAAAGGGGCATGCATAAAGTGTCGCCATATGTGGAACAAAGTCCAAAGTTTGACAACTAATAAGTTCTACAACTTAAGCCCACCATATAGTGCAGAAAGCTAATGGCTGAATGATGCTATGGCCAATTGTTTGTTCGGCAGCTATCTTGCCCGACACATACACAGGAGCACTCAGCTGGCCAATCACGTGTTCTCAATGAGAAAGCCGCTGCCAGACTCCTCTGGCGTCGGCTTATCAAAAGGAGAACTAAAGGATGGGCAGTCCGAAATAAATTAAAATTGCACGTATTTTTTTAACTAATATTTTTTAGGCATTTTGTAACATTATTATGCAAGAACTGTATTGTGCCAATGCAACGGCCCATATGATATTACCATCACTGTATGTCAATATTATCTGGGCATTATATGTTACTATGTTTATCACAATTGTGGCAGTGGTATTTTGGTGCACTGCATGACGCCATCATTTATGCATTGTATTTTGTGGCTTATGTGCGGATACACGATTCACACATTTATTTTTATATAGGTAACACTCGCCTTCATGACTTTGCTCATCCTCACATATTTTATTTTCCGGCTCACTGCTTCACTTTGTGGCTCTGTCTTCATCTAGTATGAATTTTTTTTTAATTTTTGTTTTAATATTTTTTGTTTTAATTTGTTTTTGGTACCAATCCTATGATATACAGTCCGTCTTTGCTTATATCTTCCAATCAAGAGCGTTTTAACTCTCGCAGGTAAAACTTGAGAAAAAAATGTATTTTTTTTCCTCTAGTCTCATATAGGAAGGTAATTCAGTTATAGCTGCACTTTAAAGGGTATGTATACTTTTGTAATAAATCTGTTTAATTCTCTAACGCATCTAAAGAGACAAATAAAGCGATTTTATAAATAATCTCAATGAAAAATCCTTTACCGTTTTGGGTATGCAGCACCAATGAAAACCCATGTGTCTTCACAGTTACAGACTACAAAAAACCTAATATGCTCTTTTAGTTCTCTAAACGACTGGTATAAATCCTATCGTCACTACCACAACTGTTATAGGCTTCAGATTCTGCTTATTTGGAGATGTGAGACATTCGCAGAGAAGTATAATTTCACAAGGTAAAAAAATTGCCAATGTTACTTCTTATTTTAATTCCTGCTTCTCCCATGAGTATTCTGCTTTTTGTTTTTTTACAATCCTCCATACAGATCCAGAGATATTGTCGTTTTTATTTAGTGGTACCTTTTATGGGTTTTTAAAAAGGGGTGTGACTCACAGGGTAATTATGCAGGGCAGCCACCAAAAGACACGCCCCCGAGGATCCTGTGAACCACACTCCCTTGCAGAAATCATAGAAATTAGCACTTCAAAAATGCCAATATCTCTAGAACCATATGGCAGTGCTACCGTAATCAACAGGTGGCATCCAGTATAGCAGACTTTGCTCCATTCAAGTACATTTTAGGCAAAATCTGTTTTCTAATGCACAATCTCATAGGACGGGTTCACGCGAGAGTATTTCATGGTCTGTTTATGGACCACAATGACCAAGGACTGACCTGTCTCAGCTGCTAAATGTCTGAACCATAGTGTAGCGAGACAGGACCAAGAAGTAGGACAGGAGTTGTGGATGCTCATAAGGGTGGTATCACTTTTTTTGTAATATCTTAGTAACATTGGTAACAGAGATGAGCGAATACATTCAAGTGGATCTGAATTCGACTCCAATTTTACAAAAATCCGCCTTTACCAAAAAGTGGATTTTTTGTAATTCGTTTCAGCAAAATGTCAGCTGCGGACCACCATTTTTCTAAACCGTAAAAACCCATCGAAATGTTAAAAAAAATACTTAAATTTTTCTTACCTCTCAGTTTTCTGGCCTCTACGCTTCACTTTTTCAAGTCCTCGCAGAATCTTCGGATTACCATTGAACGTTCCAAATTCCTTGGTAAGCACATGAAAAGATCATGGCGTCATGACTCCATGACGTGCACCACAACTTCATGATGCGCGCCATGAACTTACACGCTCTCGCGCAGATCCCTGGTGGGCCTGGTCAAAGCCGGAAGTCCCTAGCACGTGAAGCCCAAGGATTTCACCACATATTATGATCTGAAGATGTGGAGACGGGCAACTGTGAAGAACGAAGGGGTCGAAGAGGTAAGTATAAGGATTTTTTTTTACATTTTTTACATATTACGTGACCTCAGAGAATAATAATGGACTTTAAAATCTCAGAAAATATCTCCGCAAATTTAATTTCCTGGGAAAATCTGCGTGAACAAGCTGGATTCTTATAGGTTCCTTGGAATTCAGACCATCAAGACCATCAGACAGTCCTGTAATTGCTAGGAACATCTTCAGTTCCTTGTGACTGACTGCAGCACCCGCTGGAATGAACTGACAGTGGCGGTAGTAAAGCGCTGTGCCACTGATAGGATTCAGAGTCACTCTACTGTAGTCCATGGCTGTCTCATAAAAAATATAGGTCATCTTCACGAAGAGTACTTTTATTTTTTGCTCTCAGTGTTTGTTGAATTTGTGGTCAAGCATAAAGAAAAGCTATCTAGTTTCTATATTAGAACATGCCCTGTAGCTCTTTTTTTTTACATTTCCTGAATTTACGCACTTTGTATTTTTACACCATACATTAAAAGCAAAAACATCTATTGCTCCGACGCTGAAAGACTGAGGAAAGAAGATAAAGTCAACATTTCCAGGTAGGTCGAAGAGATTATTACGTTATTCTTTAGGGCTTCAGTCTTTTGATAAGGATTTGATAAGGATTTCTTCATACTTGTGAAACTTAGTGTCTGCATGCGCAGAGACTTTAGAGAAGATTTTGGGAGGCCCAGCAAGGAGGCAACTACCAGATTTGTCTCCTAATGAACTGTTAACATGAGTGGATCAGAGATTTGAACATCGTGGGGTTCATGAATGATGACAATATCAATAAGATAATGACAACCACTTTCCACCATCAGGCAAAAACTGTGAGAAGATCAGTATGACATTGGCGACCATTAAGATGAAAGACCTTGCATGTAACACATCAATGACTTGAGCCTACTAGAAAGGGAGCTACAAATTATTATTTTTTTCTCATTGAAGGCCGGCCCTATCTCTATGGAATCCATAAGGCCGGTTTCACACGTCAGTGGCTCCTGTACATGAGGTGACAGTTTCCTCACGTACCGGAGACACTGACTCACGTAGACACATTAAAATCAATATGTCTCTGCACATGTCAGCGTGTTTTCACGGACTGTGTGTCCGTTTGAAAAACACGGAGACATGTCAGTGTTTGTGGGAGCGCACGTATCACACGGACCCATTAAAGTCAATGGGTCCATGTAAACACGTACCGCACACGGATGCTGTCCGTGTGCCGACTGGATACCACACATACCGTGCAGGAGACAGCGCTACAGTAAGCGCTGTCCCCTGCTTTGGGTGCTGAATCCAGAATTCATTCCTTCTTCCCAGCAGCGTTCGCTGGAGAGAAGGAATGCCCACTGGCATTAAAATACTTACCCAGCTCCCACTCCCATAGGGGTGGAGCCGCATATTCATCACTGTAATGAGCGGCACCACGTGACCGCTCATACAGGACAAGCTGCGACGCTGAGAGGAAGCATCGAGGGAGCTGGGTAAGTATTTTAATGCCAGCGGGCAGGCGCACAGGGGGTGGGAGGGGGGAGATTACCGGGAACTTTATTTTAACAACAAAAAAAATTAAAAAAAACAATGATTTTTCATTCCTTCTCTCCAGCGAACCTGCTGGGAAGAAGGAATGAATTCCGGATTCAGCACCCAAAGCAGGGGACATCGCTTAACTCTAGCGCTGTCTCATGCACGGTCCGTGTGGTGCCCAGTCGGCACACGGGCGGCATACGGCTGCCGCACGTGTGCCACACTGATGTGCCACATGAGCACACGGACACACGGATAACTCCGGTACCGATTTTCCCGGTACCGGAATTATCTGGATGTGTGGGACAGGCCTAAGAGAAATTATTTTTGTTCCATGTGGTCTCTCCTTTCCTTTGATTTATTATTTATGTTGATAAAGGGATCTAATGGGTAACATTTCTTCTTCTGGAGAGTGACCCGGCCTGGCATGTCAGAGTTAGGAGACTTATAGGCCATGCATGCTCCTCTGGGAAATTAAATATGCAAATTACCTCCAAATTGAAACCAAACCAGAATCTCAATTTGCAGATACCAGTGTTTCGAAGTTATGCCCCTTCATCACTGCAACGTATGAGATCAGATTTGGCTAGATGAGAGGTTTAAGACTCAGATCTAAGGGGTAATGCTTTTCATTGTGGAGAGAAAAATGACCCCTTAGATCCCAGTTTTAAGCCTCTTGTCATGGGTTTACCGAGACAGAGAGGAGCCAGAAGACCACAGACTGATTTCTCCTACTCTTGCACTGATTAGAAGCACTTCACCTTCATATTAAATGGTGTAAATTTCTTTTGGCAGTGCAGGGATTAATATGCTCTGTTGAGAGCTCCTGCAGCTAAGGCTCTCAGCTGTGCACTGGTAGCCACTTCCATCTCCTACATAATCTGGGCCCTTGGCTAGCACACATTGTCAGAGATAGCTTATGATGCATGGCAGGAGGTTGTTGGTGGTTGTTATTGGAGATGTTTGGTGGATTTATCTGTGACTGTTGCTACCTTCTTAGTCTGGTTCCTGTATTACGGTGCACTACTAATCCCCTCTTCCATGGGTGGGGGAAGGGTACAGACTTAAGGCAAAGTACGTGGCTCCGGTGTCTTCACCATCAGAAATAATCCAGGGAGCAGGGCGAGCTAGGGTGCCACTAGGATGAGGGACAGTGAAGGAGCACCTGGTCCCTAGACACCCAACAACAGAGTCCTGACAACATCTCTAAAGCCCCCTAAGGAAGCTACAGTGATAAACTTTGTCCTTATATAGAGAGTTACATTGTACGGACCATCAGTCTATGGTAATTGTCTACATATGCATGGCTACATTCCTGTCCATATACAAACAATTGGGTCAATGGAGCTTTATGGCAAACAGATGTAAGCCTATGGACACATTTAGTGTGTATGTTGTGAGCTTTCAACCTACACATTTAGAAGCAGTGTAAAAGAAAATCGTAATTGAAAATTGTATTTATATTCTGGTTTACTGGAAACTAACCCAGTGGAACATGCATTATTGGAAACTAACCTTACATGATTCAAGTCATCTTGAGTTAAGGTAGCACAACATTGGGCTTCTGATATCATTAGTGGTGTGATCGTAACATAATGATCTGATAACTTTTCATGACTTTTACAGGAGATGTCATCTCAACCAGCCTTCAATTTTAATGTCAGCGCAACTAATGAAACTGCCCACAAAATGTCCTCCTCATCGTTTAACCTGACTTCAGCCATACTGTTATTTTTTACATTTTGTTTTGGACTAGTGGTGAACACTTTGTATCTCTGGGTGCTTTGGTTCAGGATGAGCAGAACAGTCAACACCACCTTGTTCTTCCACCTAATTTTGGCCAACCTTATGGTTACCTTTGTATTTCCATTTGCCGCAGTCTATTTTATCATGGCACCACATTGGATTTTTGGCCTCTTCCTCTGCAAGATCATCAACTCATTTGTGTCCCTAGGCATGTACGTGACCGTTTTTCTTCTGACCGTGATAAGTGTTGATCGTTACTGCTTGGTCTTTCACCCACATGCACACAAGAGGTATATGAACCCCCGTTCTGCTTCCATTATGTGCCTTTTGTTTTGGATTTTAGCATTTAGTTTTACAACTCCATACTTGGTATCCCGTCAAGTCAGATATGAGGACAATATTACCATCTGCCACAATGATTACACCCTCTCAGGAAAATGGGACGAGAAGAAGGCAAAATGGGTCTTGTTCAGTACACGCTTATGCATGGGCTTCATAATCCCTTTTCTCATCATTACCTTCTGTTATGTAAAAATATTCATCAAGATGAAGAAGGAAAATCTCACACGATCCAGTAGACCTTACAGAATAATCTTATTTGCTATTCTCTCTTTCTTCATCTCCTGGCTTCCTTACCATATCTGGTATGGAATGAGTGTTGAGAAGGACAAGCTTAAAGAAAGCGTCTTGAGTTCATTGCAAGTATTATCTATATGTCTGACCTGCATCAATAGTTGCTTTACTCCCATTCTTTATCTGTTCATTGTGGAGAGTTTCAAAAACATGTTCAGAAAGTCTATCCTGGCCGTCATCGAGTTAGTGGTCAATGAAACTTTCACCTCAATGAATCCTACGTAAAAGTAACCTTAACGCTATCACATTCGATCAGCCAACCAAAGAAGGTATTAGTGGTTCACTTTTTGTAAAAAAGAAACACTCTCTGCTGTGTCACCTACACAACTACCAACATGAATGCAAAATTGAATTAATGAGGGAATAAAAATGCAGTTTCAAAGCTATTTAAAGGGTCAGATATTGACTTCCGAGGTTCTCAATTATAGGTGGAATCTTAGAATGTTAGAGTTGGAAGGAACCTCCAAGGTCATCGTGTCCAACTCCCTGCTCAATGCAGGATTCACTAGCCCATCTCAGACAGATAGATGTCTATCCAGCCTCCATTTGAAGACGATAGAATCATAAAATTACTATCATTCCACCCACTGATAAAGTAATCTAACGATAGTTTTGGAGAATGTAATGATCCAGCTACCTCTCGCATGCTAATCCCCCTTACCTCATTTCTAGGTCGTCCTGGATAAAAATTAATCTTACTTCTGTAGAATTTTTTTTTTTTTTTAAATTACTCCAGGGATTTTTCTATACTTTTTAGAATGTCTACTCTATAAAGAGACTTGATACCTCCCCAGATCCATGTGTGGTCAACTGGTCAGCTGTTGTGAAAATATTGGTGCCCATCATGCCATTATGGCTCTGTATGTATTTATGTTGCTCCTGCTGACTACATTGCATTTGTGTGTATAAAACGCGCCCTTCTTAAAGATTAACAAATTGATTCAAAACAAGCTAAATTTGCTTGGAATTATAAAAAAAAATTTCAGATTTTAAAGGATTCAATTTTTTCGTGTGATTACTGCTCCCATCGCAGCCAGTCCTCCAATTGCTCTTCTACCTTCTTTCTTCCATCTTCATTTTGGGCCTCTGTCCACTTCTGGCAAGTAGAGATGAGCGAACCCGAACTTTAAACATAATGTCCGATGCTGATCTCTGAAGATGGACTTCTCCTGGAAGTCTGTTTTACAGTTCGGGAGTCGAGAGAGAGGAGAGAGATTTTCCAGCTCCAAAGTTGGGATCCACATTGATTTCAATGGGGTTCAGGTTCAAGTTCTGGTACCGGAACCAAACTTTGGACTTAAGTTTGGTCGGGGTACCAGAACCTGAAATTCCACAGGTCCACTCAACCCTACTAGCCAGATATTACATTTTCTGGGTCCCATGCCGCCAGTGACTTCCATCATGTCTCACATGACCACATGTTGAGTGACGCACATTAATGACAAGTCTTGTGTCCCATTTAACGCTATTGAAAAATAGGCGATAGAAGAAAAATCCAAGGACTGGTGTTGGTAAGGTTCGAGAAGGGATGGTCAATGAAAGGTGAGTATTACCGACAAATTAAATTAGCATTTTAAGTATTACCCAATGGGTAACGTTTCTCTTTGCGGAGAGTGACATGTTACGCATGCCAAGATGAGGAGACTTAAAGCCGCATTGCTCCTCTGGGAAATATGCAAATTGTCCTTCAATATGCAATTGTCTCTTAAAGAGACATTTTGCATTTTAATTATTCAGTGACAATTGAATTTCCCTTGTAAGTGAATTTTCTGGAATTTTAGGAGATTTGCTCAACTCTAGTCCTCCATCTTTCCTCTTCCCTCAAGATATTCTATATTAAATTTTTAGCAAAAGCAAGCAACTTTTGCATTATTCCAAATACCCAATATAGTGAAATAAATCTATATATTTTTTCCAAGCTGGGTTATCTCATCTCATGATATTTGAAACCAAAAGTCATGGTAAGAAAGGACACCTTAGTGAATGCCCCATAGTGGAATTTCGGGACTGACAAATTTTTATGGAATTCTATGGCTACATAAAGGGATGAACAACGTTGTTGCGGATAATCTGGAGACGAGACCCCTGGATACTAAAATGTTTCTTCCACTTTAGATTTACATCAACTAAAAACGTCGAAACGCGTTAATTTTTATAATACGTAACTGATCACAAAAATATTTATTGTTAAGACACGAAACATCACGATGTAACCACGTACATTCATATTTGGCAACATCAATACCTGAAAGTCACAATTACAACAATATTCTTCAAAAAAACATAAGATTATTTCCTTTGAAGGACAAAATATTTAAAGAAGGGGGGGATTTTTTGTTGTATTTTGGTACCAAGAAGCTTATAATACTTTTAGTTTAGAAGTGACATTGCTACAGACGTGATAGACCATCAAGTGGGTAGCTTTTGACTGTATGAGAATTTTTGGGACTTTCACGTTCTTCTAAAAAGGGAAGGAAGTATTAGCTAACATTACTTTTGGTTACGATTGATAGAGAAATAAAAATGTGAATGTGAGTCGTAACATGTAGGATGTAGAGTTCTTCAAGGAACTGTCTTATAACTTCCCTATGTTTTAACTTTTTTCCTTTTGTGTAACGTAAAAAAAAAACTCTGCTGCATTTAGCTGTAAACAGGTTGTTTTCTACAGATATGTTTTTCTTATGACTTCCATTAAATTTGCACTTCAAGGGCACTAGTTCCTAATATTTTGAATGGTCTGAGGAATTAAAAAATTTTTAATTAAAAAACTTTTTCGAAATTTCTGATATGCTTAACTTCAATGAACTGAATCTGATTGAAAACCTTTTCGGTCCTAAATAATTCGACATATGTGGGTTGGTCACAATCGTATCCAGTCTAGACGAACCTCTAGCTAAATACATCAATCACACAATTATCCTGTCCTCATCGTTTGTTACACCTTATCTGGATTAATACATTTTACCAATCTGGACTCCAGACTGTTTAGCTTAGGACTTGTTCACACGTTGTGTTTTTTTTTTCTACCAGCGAAGTGAATGAGATTTCTGAAATCTTACGCACAGGCTGCTTATTTTTTTTCCTTGCAAATTTCAACTTTCAAAGTGTTTATTCAAATCTGCAACATGTCAATTCGTTCTGGATTGTTCACCCATTCTAATAAATGGGAAATAATGCAAATAAAAATGCATCAAAATGTGGTAAAAATGCACTTATTTTACAGGGTTTTCCCTGTCAACTCTTTGAATTTTGCAGCAGAAAAATCAAATCTACTTTGCTGCAAATAATCAACCTGTAGGGATGAGCGGATCCATGGAAGTTCAGGTTCTGGTACCTGTCTCGAACTCTAATCCAAAATTAGGTTTGAGTACCAGAACTTTACCTGAACTTGAATCCCTTTGAAATGTATGGAGACCTGAACTTTGGAGCTGGAAAATTCTTCTCTCTACAACAAACTTCCCCCAGAACTCTGAACATTGCAACAGACATCCCCTGGAGCTCCAAAAATTGCAACAGACTTCCCCCGGAACTCCGAATTTTGTAATGGACTTCCTCAGGAACTCTGTAATGGACTTCCCCCAGAACTGCGAACTTTGTAATGGTCTTCCCCTGGAACTGCAAACTTTGTAACGGACTTCCCCCGGAACTCCGAACTTTGTAATGGACTTCCCCCGGAACGGCAAACTTTGTAATGGACTTCCCCCGGAACTCCAAACTTTGTAATGGACTTCCTCAGGAACTCTGTAATGGACTTCCCCCGGAACCCCGAACTTTGTAATGGACTTCCTCCGGAACTCCGAACTTTGTAATGGACTTCCTCCGGAACTCCGAACTTTGTAATGGACTTCCCCCGGAACTGCAAACTTTGTAATGGTCTTCCCCCGGGACTGCAAACTTTGTAATGGACTTCCCCAGAACTCCGTACTTTGTAATGGACTTCCCCCGGAACTCCGTACATTGTAATGGACTCACCCTGTAACTTCGAACTTTGTAACAGACTTCTCGGAGAGGTCTGCTTTCGGCATTTAGCACCGGTCAGTGACTGTCCAGTATGAACCCCAAACTTTTATAAGTTCGGGTGACTCATCACTGTTAACGTGTGCACATAACCTACAGTGAAACTTATAGATTGTATATAATTGAAGCATTAGGCAAAATCAGATTGCTGCATAACAGGGACGACGATCACATCCCAATGCTCGGAATGGCCGGTGGCTCTCCTGACCTGAGTGTGACAGCTACATATAAATACATGCTGTCCCGCTCAGGTTAGGAGAGCCACCAGCCAGTCTGAGCATTGCAATGCGAATGTCATCCGTGTTATATGGCCATCTGACTGTGCCTTTAGGCTATGTGCACGTAAAGTATTTGCAGCAAAATTTTCTGCACAAAGAACCATAATTTTGGCTGGAAAAATGCTACATACATATGCATTTTTGCTACATTTTTACATACTTTTTTCCCCTATTTATTTGATTTGCGAAAAACACTGAAAGAATTGACATGCTGCAGATTTGAAGAAACACGCCACAGCTAGAAATATGCAAGGAAAAGAAAAATGCAATGCGTGCCTGAGATTTTAGAGACCTCATTGGTATTGCTAGTACTGTAACATGCTGTGTCTTTTGTTTCACAAAAATGCACTAAAAGTGCAAAGTGTGAACAAGCACTTATGCTTTAAGGTTCATACAAGTTTCAAGAAGGTAGACACCTTTAGGGACCAATTTTTGCTATTCCTTAAATGTATTTTGGGCTAAAGCATTTTTTGCAATTGTATTTTATTGAAAATTTTGCACCACTTGGCTTTCAATGCTTTTTGTTTACCTAATTAGTGCAGGCTGCTAAATGAGATTCATATAGCAGTAAAAGAGCTCCAAACTCCTCCATCACAACAAACTCATTGACACAAAAAAAGGATATATGTATGTACACATACATTCATACATACTTTTTTATGCCAGTGACCTTTTTCTGATGGGGGGTTGTAGCTCTCTTACTGAGCTCCTCTTAGCTGAATAATAACCACATGCTACATTAAACTTGAGCGGAACTTGAATCATGGTCATTAATCAACTGAAAGGAGTTCAGAAAACATCAACTGAAAGGAGTTCAGAAAACATCAACCAAAAGGAGTTCAGAAAACATCAACCAAAAGAAGTTCAGAAAACATCAACCGAAAGGAGTTCAGAAAACATCAACTGAAAGGAGTTCAGAAAACAACAACCCAAAGGATTTCAGAAAATATAAACTGAAAGGAGTTCAGAAAACATCAACCGAAAGGAGTTCAGAAAAGAACAACCGAAAGGAGTTCAGAAAACAACAAACGAAAGGAGTTCAGAAAACATCAACTGAAAGGAGTTCAGAAAACATCAACTGAAAGGAGTTCAGAAAACAACAACTGAAAGGAGTTCAGAAAATATAAACTGAAAGGAGTTCAGAAAACAGCAATCGAAAGGAGTTCAGAAAACAACAACCGAAAGGAGTTCAGAAAATATAAACTGAAAGGAGTTCAGAAAACATCAACCGAAAGGAGTTCAGAAAAAACAGATAAAAGATTTACAATCTCCCTGTCAGATCGAGCTCACTGACACATTCTCTGATAACTTATTCTGCAGCCATCAATTGCAAAAATAATTTAATCACAAAATACATGCATTCAATTAAAAAAGAAAAAATACCCCAGAAGGTGTCTATAACCTTTAATTAAGCCTTTGTAGAATGCTCCATTAATTCATAGCAAGAAAAGATGGTGGAAATTGTGAGAAAGTCAACTGGCAACATTTGAATTACCATGTTTTGTCCCACCGAGTCAACAATGCCGAAAATAATACTTTATTTGCATAACCTACACCCACTTTGAGGTCTTTTTCTGAGAACATTTGCATTTTTAACTACGTGACATGAATGTTCATATCTTAACTTGTCCATCAGTAGATTTTCATAAACAACAATACACCCTTTTGCACTCAAAGTACTAAATAAAGAGGTCACAGAAATTGCAAGACGAGTCAACAGAAGCTAGCAGCACAGAGTTCATAAAAATTCCCTGAACTTTGCATTTTACAATGACAAGTTTCTTTTTTTTTTGGTATCAACCACCAAAATATTGTAACTTTTCCTGGGGTTGTTAAAGCAGATCATTTCCATTTGATACAATCAAGCCACTTTTCCTCTTCAAAAGGCAGAGATTTCGGAATGAACACAACAACCTCTCAGTCCACGGTATCTGAAGTTCCCAGTACGTAAGCAAGACCACTGAGTTTAAAAAGAACACAAGAAAAGGCATTAACAAGATGTCCCCCAAAAATTCAAAAACTTTGAATCTCTCGTCTTGAAAAACCATTGTAATAGTCTGCTGTGATGCATCTCCTCGTCCATCACAATGTCTCCAGTTTAATGAAATCTATTGGTTATTCACCATTAGAAGTTGATTCCGCCTGTAAATGAACAGCTTTATTTGCTTCCCTTCTCCACTAAACAACATTCCATTAGCCAAAAATTGGTTTTGAACTGTCCAAACTCTGGTCAATTGTCCAAACTCTGGTTTCTCGCTTACCAAGAAGCTCAATTTTTTTGCTGTTAGAAGCTTCCAAAATGCCAAAAAAGTTGAGCATCTTCTCCAGTTGTCGTAAAAGTTTTCCACTTGCAACGTCTTTAGTGTGGGACTTCCTCAAAAACAGTTTTAAATACTTGCGTCAGTGACCTCTTGACGGCATCTTTGAATTCTCGGCCAATGAAAACGTAAAGTATTGGGTTGATACAACTGTTGAACATGGCTAAACACTTGGAGAGCGGCACAGCCACCAGACTTACCAAAAGTGGTAACCCACCAAGGGACACTCTGGAGAGGGCTAACGCATGATAGGGAAGCCAACATAAAAAAAATGAAAAGACCACCCCGGTTACGACCAAGAATGGCTTGCTACTCCTGTTCAATTTTTTCTTACGGAGCGTAAGGAGAAGAATGGCGTAGGAAATTAGGATGATGCTCAACGGGACTAAGAACTGGTAGAGGAATATACACACGGTGAAAATAGCGGCTTCTCTTCTCTCCCAGTCTTCAAAAATATCGAGGTTCTTGCAAGAACTTCGGTTGCTTTCTGTAGACATTTCGGAAAGGGTGTAAGAACCTGGCACCAAGGCAATGGAAAGAATCCAAATGACTAAACACACAGCCGTAACCAACCTGGGGTTACGATAATTTTGGCACCATACCGGGAATAGGACAAGAACGCAGCGATCGATGCTGATGGCGCTCAGTAAGAGGATGCTGGCGTAGATGCTCAAGCCAAATGTGCAGTTGACGAGTTTACATAAAATTGGCCCAAATGGCCAATGGAGGTCGAGCAGCAAGTAAAGGACAGTGACAAGAACCAAAAAGGTAGAGATGAAATCTGCCAAAGCTAGGTTGAAAAACCATACAGTGTTAATAGTTCGTTGAAGGCGACAGCCTGTTATCCAGATCACAGTGCCATTACCCATCATGCCTAGGAGAAAAATTAAGCTGAAAATCACAGTGACCACCACTTGGACAGCATGGCGCAGTTCTGCAGTTTCTGGATCTGTGGTGAAGTTCATCCTAATGTTTTCTGGAGGTAATCCTGGAAAAACAGAAGGAACAATTCGGTTAGAACAACACGATAATTGTTACTCATCCTGTCCTGATCCTGAGTTAAGTCCTATACCTTGAATGTGATTCCGCATACAACCTTTTAACATGGCCTTTCAGATAGTGAAATTGGTGTTGTTATATTTCCTGAATCCAAAAATATAATTATAAGAACTTTTCATAACTTTTTATGTTTATATTTTGGTACCTAGAGGAAGTAATACATATGCACCCTCAGGAGTTGGCGGCATAATCACACTGGTAACACTGCCCCCTTCTGACCATTTGTTTTACATGCTTTCAGTTTCCATGACTGCACATTGTTGCCTTTTTTTAATTATCTGGATACAATATTGTACAATGCTGCCCCCTGTGACAATTTGTTGTAAATGCTACCAACTATCCAACGGTACCAATGATCTGCCTACCATGGAATGGATAACATGGAATCACAAAGCTGTGTCTTTAGAGAATTCATTAGATATACAGTGCCTACAAGTAGTATTCAACCCCCTGCAGATTTAGCAGGTTTAATAAGATGCAAACAAGTTAGAGCCTTCAAACAAGAGCAGGATTTATTAACAGATGCATAAATCTTACAAACCAAAAAGTTTTGTTGCTCAGTTAAATTTTTATAAATTTTAAACATAAAAGTGTGGGTCAATTATTATTCAACCCCTAGGTTTAATATTTTGTGGAATAACCTTTGTTTGCAATTACAGCTAATAATTGTCTTTTATAAGACCTGATCAGGCCGGCACAGGTCTCTGGAGTTATCTTGGCCCACTCCTCCATGCAGATCTTCTCCAAGTTATCTAGGTTCTTTGGGTGTCTCATGTGGACTTTAATCTTGAGCTCCTTCCACAAGTTTTCAATTGGGTTAAGGTCAGGAGACTGACTAGGCCACTGCAACACCTTGATTTTTTGCCTCTTGAACCAGGCCTTGGTTTTCTTGGCTGTGTGCTTTGGGTCGTTGTCTTGTTGGAAGATGAAATGACGACCCATCTTAAGATCCTTGATGAAGGAGCGGAGGTTCTTGGCCAAAATCTAGAAGTAGGCCATGCTATCCATCTTCCCATGGATGCGGACCAGATGGCCAGGCCCCTTGGCTGAGAAACAGCCCCACAGCATGATGCTGCCACCACCATGCTTGATTGTAGGGATGGTATTCTTGGGGTCATATGCAGTGCCATCCAGTCTCCAAACGTCACGTGTGTGGTTGGCACCAAAGATCTCGATCTTGGTCTTATCAGACCAGAGAACCTTGAACCAGTCAGTCTCAGAGTCTTCCAAGTGATCATGAGCAAACTGTAGACGAGCCTTGACATGACGCTTTGAAAGTAAAGGTACCTTACGGGCTCGTCTGGAACGGAGACCATTGCGGTGGAGTACGTTACTTATGGTATTGACTGAAACCAATGTCCCCACTGCCATGAGATCTTCCCGGAGCTCCTTCCTTGTTGTCCTTGGGTTAGCCTTGACTCTTCGGACAAGCCTGGCCTCGGCACGGGAGGAAACTTTCAAAGGCTGTCCAGGCCGTGGAAGGCTAACAGTAGTTCCATAAGCCTTTCACTTCCGGATGATGCTCCCAACAGTGGAGACAGGTAGGCCCAACTCCTTGGAAAGGGTTTTGTACCCCGTGCCAGCCTTGTGACCCTCCACGATCTTGTCTCTGATGGCCTTGGAATGCTCCTTTGTCTTTCCCATGTTGACCATGTTTGAGTGCTGTTCACAAGTTTGGGGAGGGTCTTAAATAGTCAGAAAAGGCTGGAAAAAGAGATAATTAATCCAAACATGTGAAGCTCATTGTTCTTTGTGCCTGAACTACTTCTTAATACTTTAGGGGAACCAAACAGAATTCTGGTGGGTTGAGGGGTTGAATAATAAATGACCCTCTGAAAAAACTTTTCCCAATTTAAAATAAAAATAAACAAAGAAATAACATTCTTTTTTGCTGCAGTGCATTTCACACTTCCAGGCTCATCTACAGTCCAAATGTCACAATGCCAAGTTAATTCCAAATGTGTAAACCTGCTAAATCTGCAGGGGGTTGAATACTACTTGTAGGTAGGGTTGAGCGAAACGGGTCGAGATTTTTCAAAAGTCGCCGACTTTTGGCAAGGTCGGGTTTCATGAAACCCGACCCGACCCCAGTGTGGGGTCGGCCATGAAGTCGGCGATCTTTTGAATCTGGAATCGGAATTCCGATACCGATTCCCGATATGTTTAAGATATCGGGAATTGGTATCGGAATTCAGATTAAAGTGTAAAATAAAGAATTAAAATAAAAAATATCGCAATACTTACCCTCTGACGCGCCCTGGTACTAACCGGCAGCCTTCCTCCTTCGAATCCGCGCTTCTAGGACCTTGCCGTGACGTCGCGGTGACGTCGCGGCTTGTGATTGGTCGCGCGGCCGCCCATGTGACCGCTCGCGCAGCCAATCAGAAGCCGTGACGTCACCGAAGGTCCTTCAAGCGCTGATTCTTAGGAAGGAAGGCTGTCGGAAGGAAGCAGGGCGCTTCCGAGGGTGAGTATATTCCTATTAGGTATATACTCACCCTCGGAAGCGCCCTGCTTCCTTCCGACAGCCTTCCTTCCTAAGAACCAGCGCTTGAAGGACCTTCGGTGACGTCACGGCTTCTGATTGGTCGCGCGGCCGCCCATGTGACCGCTCGCGCGGCCAATCAGAAGCCGTGACGTCACCGAAGGTCCTTCAAGCGCTGATTCTTAGGAAGGAAGGCTGTCGGAAGGAAGCAGGGCGCTTCCGAGGGTGAGTATATTCCTATTAGGTATTAGGTATTAGTATATTCCTATTAGGTATATACTCACCCTCGGAAGCGCCCTGCTTCCTTCCGACAGCCTTCCTTCCTAAGAATCAGCGCTTGAAGGACCTTCGGTGACGTCACGGCTTATGATTGGCCGCGCGAGCGGTCACATGGGCGGCCGCGCGACCAATCACAAGCCGCGACGTCACCGCGACGTCACGGCAAGGTCCTAGAAGCGCGGATTCGAAGGAGGAAGGCTGCCGGTTAGTACCAGGGCGCGTCAGAGGGTAAGTATTGCGATATTTTTTATTTTAATTCTTTATTTTACACTTTAATATGGATCGCAGGGCCTGAAGGAGAGTTTCCTCTCCTTCAGACCCTGGGAACCATGGAAACCCAATGCACTGCATTGGGTTTCGGGTTTCGGCCGACCCCGACTTTTTTATAGGATCGGCCGATTTCACTCGACCCGACTTTTGAAAAAGTCGGGTTTCGTGAAACCTGACTCGATCCTATAAAAGTAAAGGTCGCTCATCCCTACTTGTAGGCACTGTAAGTAGCGGCTGAATTTCTGCTTTCATTTCTACTTTGCTGATTTGCAGTCAGAGCTTCCAGCAGTGATATCGAGACCATCTCTGTGTCAAATAAGGAACACAGCCCTGCAACCATTAAAGCCTGAAGGGTAAGTAAACTTTTTACATACAATTTTGCTTTGTAAAGTTATGAATTTTTAAAATATACTCCATTATTTAGTTTGCTTCCTTCTTTCCCAAAAATCATGTTTAAAGTGCTGTTTTAGATGCCTGGTTCATGCTCTTTTAGAAGCTGCTTTGAACTGCTGCTCTAACAAGAATTAGTGCTCAAATGCCAGTTACAACTGCTTCCCTGGATAACCATATGAGGGAGGGGAGCAGAGGAGATTTCATAGGGACATTGTTTGGAAAGTGTGTTTTAATATTCATTCTTGGTAGAGCAAAAGCTCCAAGCAGCTTCTAAAGGAGCATGACCTAGGCAGTTAAAGCAGCACTTTCATCATAGTGTTTGATAGGGAAGGAAGCAAAATAAGGTAATGAAACATATTATAAAAAGCAATACATTTGCAAAGACTGATAAATAATTAAATAAAAAATGTTTTCTTTATTCTTTAATGCAATTGTATACAATGAAAAACGGTGCATGTGGGCTGTCCCCTCCATGCCAACATACTCACCACTCCATCTACATGGTGAGCTCCCTGTCTCCTGCTTCCTGTGCATGCAGCACAGGCACGCCTCATGCGTTAATGCTTCCCTGGTCTTAAAAGGGCAGCACATGCACTTCGAAAAATGCCCCCAACCAATAGCTGGGAAGCATTCTTTATAAAAGGCAGGTGCCTGAGCCACCCCTGTACTTTCCCTACATTAGTTGTGTGTACCCTGAAACTGCTCCAGTGGTGTCTGTACCCTGAAGCCGCTCCTGTGGTGCCCGTACCCTGAAGCCGCTCCTGTGGTGCCCGTACCCTGAAGCCGCTCCTGTGGTGCCAGGTACCCTGTTTTAATCTTGTGTAGTCAGTTATGTTATCCTGAACCTGTTCATGTAATCTTTTATACTGCATATGTAACCCTGAAGCCACTCCTGTGGTGCTTGTACCCTGAAGCTGCTCCGCTGGTACCTGTACCCTAATGCCACTCCAGCGGTGCCTGTACCCTGAACCTGAAGCCACTCCAGTGGTGCCTGTACCCTGAAGCCTCTCCTGTGGTGCCTGTACCCTGAAGCCGCTCCTGTAGTGCCCGTACCCTGAAGCCTCTCCTGTGGTGCCTGTACCCTGGAGTCGCTCCTGTGGTGCCTGTACCCTGGAGTCGCTCCTGTGGTACCTGTACCCTGAAGCCGCTCCTGTGGTACCTCTACCCTGAAGCCGCTCCTGTGGTGCCTGTACCCTGAAGCCGCTCCTGTGGTGCCCGTACCCTGAAGCCTCTCCTGTGGTGCCCATACCCTGGAGTCGCTCCTGTGGTGCCTGTACCCTGGAGTCGCTCCTGTGGTACCTGTACCCTGAAGCTGCTCCTGTGGTACCTGTACCCTGAAGCCGCTCCTGTGGTGCCTGTACCCTGAAGCTGCTCCTGTGTTGCCCGTACCCTGAAGCCGCTCCTGTGGTGCCTGTACCCTGAAGCCGCTCCAGCAGTGCCTGTACCCTGAAGCCGCCCCTGTGGTGCCTGTACCCTGAAGTCGCTCCTGTGGTGCCTGTACCCTGAAGCCACTCCTGTGGTACCTGTACCCTGAAGCCGCTCCTGTGGTACCTGTACCCTGAAGCCGCTCCTGTGGTGCCCGTACCATGAAGCTGCTCCTGTGGTGCCTGTACCCTGAAGTCGCTCCTGTGGTGCCTGTACCCTGAAGCTGCTCCTGTGGTGCCTGTACCCTGAAGCCACTCCAGCGGTGCCTGTACCCTGAACCTGAAGCCGCTCCAGTGGTGCCTGTACCCTGAAACTGCTCCAGTGGTGTCTGTACCCTGAAGCCGCTCCTGTGGTGCCTGTACCCTGAAGCTGCTCCTGTGGTGCCTGTACCCTGAAGCCACTCCAGCGGTGCCTGTACCCTGAACCTGAAGCCGCTCCAGTGGTGCCTGTACCCTGAAACTGCTCCAGTGGTGTCTGTACCCTGAAGCCGCTCCTGTGGTGCCCGTACCCTGAAGCCGCTCCTGTGGTGCCCGTACCCTGAAGCCGCTCCTGTGGTGCCTGTACCCTGAAGCCGCTCCTGTGGTACCAGTACCCTGAAGCCGCTCCTGTGGTGCCCGTACCCTGAAGCCGCTCCTGTGGTGCCTGTACTCTGAAGCCGCTCCTGTGGTGCTTGTACCCTGAAGCCGCTCCTGTGGTGCCTGTACCCTGAAGCCGCTCCTGTGATACCTGTACCCTGAAGCCGCTCCGGTGGTACCTGTACCCTCAGACTGCACTGGCAGTACCTGAACTCTAAAGCTGGACCTGTGGTACCTGAACCTGAATCAGCTCCAGAATCCCATGTGGTCTGAACCTGTACCTATTCCAGTATTTCATGTTGGCCAGACTTTTATACCAGTATCCAAATCCTGTCTATCAGAGACTCAGAGTCCATGACCGTGGTCCTGTTGGGTCAGCAGATGCAGTACTGGGGTCTGCCTAGCAGTGGATACCAGCAGCTCAAGCTTGAGTCCACCATCAGAGGCTCTAGTGAACACCAGGTAGCCACTTAGCTATGACCCCCCCCCGCCCCCCCCAGATAAGCCTGGCCTTGAGGCAAAGTGGATCTATGAACCACGTGCATCACCTGCGTGTGTGACAGCATTGGATACAATCCCCTGAAAATAGCTCAGTAGACAGTACAGGCAAAGATACAGTATTTTGGTTTTGAGCCCCATTTCTGAAAGGGCCCCTGTTCAGCTGCCCAGGTTGCCCATGTGTCTGGTTTACTCCTGTAAGAGCGTGTTGCCTTACTGCTTAGCTCTATAGTTAAAAATGGCTCATTTTCAGTGTCATCACAACTGCTTGGAGGACACGTATAGGATAAATATCTCCCTCAAAGGGTTGCAAAATTATGGTTTTTTTTAAAGCTGGTCATCTGTCAGCAGATATCTGTGGATACATCGGCCAAGAAAAAAGTTACCAAGCGCACATCATAATGGAAGGGCAGCTATGAAGCTAAAAAGAAGAGAACAAACTGCTGCTAAAGTAGTGGAAAACTCTAAAAAAAACAACCCGTTGGTCACAGAGCGCTTCTACCTCTCCTCGCGCTATTACGGCTTGTGTCCTCGTGTGGCTGCACTTTGCATGATAATAATCTGCACCTTTTACTTTCGTATTTACTTGTTGCAGTCACGTATTGTGGCTTCAGCTGCTACAAAACCACATCTATAAAAAGGTGCGAAACTAAAGGATGAAAGATACAACGTGTACAGTATATAGTGAACGTCGCACAGAATATATCATTGTCACAGGGACTCATCATAGAGGCTAAGAATGATATAACCAAACTGCACAGAGAAGATTGTACCAAGCCCGGATCATCCTCACTGCTGGAAGGTAAAGTCCGCAAGTACTCAGAAAGTGCTGATAGTGACGTGATAGATATGAGACTGGTGGAAGAGAGATGATAGATTATAGATAGAGAGATAATAGATAGAGAGATAATAGATAGAGAGATAATAGATAGATAGATAATAGATAATAGATAGATAGATAGATAATAGATAATAGATAGATAATAGATAGATAGATAATAGATAGAGAGATAATAGATAGAGAGATAATAGATAGAGAGATAATAGATAGATAGATAATAGATAATAGATAGATAGATAATAGATAATAGATAGATAATAGATAGAGAGATAATAGATAGATAATAGATAGATAATAGATAGATAGATAATAGATAGATAGATAATAGATAGATAATAGATAGATAGATAATAGATAGATAGATAGATAATAGATAATAGATAGATAGATAGATAATAGATAGATAGATAATAGATAGATAGATAATAGATAGATAATAGATAGATAGATAATAGATAGATAGATAGATAATAGATAATAGATAGATAGATAATAGATAGATAGATAATAGATAGATAGATAGATAGATAGATAGATAGATAGATAATAAATAGATAGATAATAGATAGATAGATAGATAGATAATAGATAGAGAGATAATAGATAGATAATAGATAGATAATAGATAATAGATAGATAATAGATAGATAATAGATAGATAGATAGATAGATAGATAGATAGATAGATAGATAGATAATAGATAATAGATAGAGAGATAATAGATAGATAATAGATAGATAATAGATAATAGATAGATAATAGATAAATAGATAGATAGATGATAGATAGATAATAGATAGATAGATAGATATTAGATAGATAATAGATAGATAATAGATAGATAGATATTAGATAGATAGATAATAGATAAATGATAGATAGATAATAGATAGATAATAGATAGATAGATAAATAATAGATAGATAGATAATAGATAGATAGATAGATAGATAGAGAGATAATAGATAGATAATAGATAGATAATAGATAATAGATAGATAATAGATAATAGATAGATAATAGATAGATAGATAGATAGATGATAGATAGATAGATAATAAATAATAGATTGAGAGATAATAGATAGATAATAGATAGATAATAGATAGATAATAGATAATAGATAGATAATAGATAAATAGATAGATAGATAGATGATAGATAATAGATAGATAGATAGATATTAGATAGATAATAGATAGATATTAGATAGATAGATAATAGATAGATGATAGATAGATAGATAGATAATAGATAGATAATAGATAGATAGATAAATAATAGATAGATAGATAGATAATAGATAGATAGATAGATAGAGAGATAATAGATAGATAATAGATAGATAGATAGATAGATAGATAGATAATAGATAGATATTAGATAGATAGATAGATAGATAGATGATAGATAGATAATAGATAATAGATAGATAGATAGATAATAGATAGATAGAGAGAGAGAGATAATAGATAGATAATAGATAGATAGATAATAGATAGAGAGATAATAGATAGAGAGATAATAGATAGATAATAGATAGATAATAGATAGATAGATAAATAATAGATAGATAGATAGATAATAGATAGATAGAGAGATAATAGATAGATAATAGATAGATAGATACATAGATAGATAATAGATAGATATTAGATAGATAGATAGATAGATAGATAGATAGATAGATAGATGATAGATAGATGATAGATAGATAATAGATAGATAGATAGATAGATAGATAATAGATAGATAGATAATAGATAGATAGATAGATAGATAGATAGATAGATAGATAGAGAGAGATAATAGATAGATAATAGATAGATAGATAATAGATAGAGAGATAATAGATAGATAGATAGATAGATAGATAGATAGATAGATAATAGATAGATAGATAGATATTAGATAGATAATAGATAGATAGATAGATAATAGAGAGATACAGTAATAGATAGATAGATAGATGATAGATAGATAATAGATAGATAGATAGATAATAGATAGATAATAGATAGATAGATAATAGAGAGATACAGTAATAGATAGATAGATAGATGATAGATAGATAATAGAGAGATATCAGATAATAGATGATAGATAGATAGATAATAGATGATAGATAGATAGATAACAAATAGATATATAATAGATAGATAATAGATAGATAGATAATAGATAATAGAAAGATAATAGATAGATAGAGAGATATCAGATAATAGATAGATAGATAATTAATAGATAATAGATAGATAGATAGATAATAGATAGATAGATAATAGATAGATAATAGATAATAGATAGATAGATAATAGATAATAGATAGATAGATAGATAGATAGATAATAGATAGATGATAGATAGATAATAGATAAATAACAGATAATAGATAGATAATAGATACATAATAGATAGATAATAGATAGATAATAGATAGATAATAGATAGATAGATAATAGATAGAAAATAGATAGATGATAGATAGATGATAGATATAGATAATAGATGATAGACAGATAATAGATTATATAACATATATTGATAATAGATATACAGAGAATAGATAGATACTTAGTATTCTAATAACTGTGATCGCTCCTGTGTTGGCAGGGAAGGTGCAGGGTGCCCTGGTCTGATCCTGCTGGTAATACATTTATTTCTATATTATAAGCATATCACTCCATATTCCAAGGAAAACACAGTTAGAAGAGATGAGTAGGAGGACAATGAATGGATACAAGGTCGCCATACATCCATTTCATTAGAGCAGCTCCAACATCTATTTTATAATCCATTATTAGTCCAGAGCTATGCTATGTAAATTACAGTGCGCATTAAAAAAAATATTATAAAATATGTTAAACTTATGTTACCTATGTAATTCATTGTCTTTTAATGTATATTACATAAACTGTTATGCAACATTTAAAATCTAATCTTTATTTTTTAAAGGACATTGGCATCGGGTTAGAAGTGTTCAATATTTGCTCTTATTTTATTCCAGCTGCTCCTCTGAGTATTATGGTTTTTGATTTTTTTTTAAATCCGCTATATAATTTCAGAGGTGTGGGGCTTTTTATTTAGTGCTATTTTTTAATGCATCTAGTAGGTGGGTGTGACTCAAAGAATAATAAAGCTCAGCAGCCTAAAGACACGCCCCTGAGGATCCTGTGAGGCACACGCCTTGGTAAAGATCATAAAAATTAGCAATAGATAAAAACGCCCATGTCTCTGAAACCATATGGAAGATTAAAAACAAACACAATCCCAAATGTTCAGGGGAGGAGAAGGAATAACAGAAGAAACAAAAAGCTGCCCACTTTAGACCTGTCTCTTTAAAGAGGTGTACAATTTGTGATTCCTGGGATTCTGCCTTTTTGGACCCCAACGATCAGCCCAACTAAGAGGAACCAGAAATTGATGGAGTGCTTCAGGTTTCGGCTGGGAACTGGGCAGGAGTACAGTAAAAGACATAGTGGGATGAGCACTCGTTGGGGCTCTGTTGTCACTTTATTTAGCTTTTCAGTGAGGATCCTAGGGGGAAGGCTAATGGAAAAACGTTATCAAATGGGAAAAATACTGTGCCAGCACGATGACAGCATCGGTTCTCTGTTAGTGGCCAAGAGATCTGTCAGTTTTTGCCTGATCTAGCTTAAAAAGGTTTAGGGGGAGTTTAAAACATTTTTGGACTACTTTGAGAACCCCCAATATCCCTACCTTCCAACAGAAGGATTCAGAGCTTGCATGTGTCTGAGCTGCAGCTCTATTCATGCTTGGATTACTAATGAAGGATCCATGGAGGTCCAATGTTTCCTCATTCAACATATTGGTAAGAAGTCTGGTGGTGAAGCCTCTATGGATCACACCTAAATGCCCTAGAAGAGACGTATTTGGTCCATCAAGTGGTCACCACACTTAAAATAACAACCTATTACTAGACCTAATACTAAAAGTGGGGCTGAATCCACACAGATACTTATTCATAGGGTCTTAAGTGAGGGTGATCAATGAGTAGAACAAGTGGTCACGAGAGGTGGTGAGTTCTCCTTCAATGGAAGTCTTCAAACAGAGGCCGGACAGACATATTAACTGAACTGGATGGACAAATGTCTTTTTTCGGCCTTACTAACTATGTTACTAGTAACATAGTAACATAGTTAGTAAGGCCGAAAAAAGACATTTGTCCATCCAGTTCAGCCTATATTCCATCATAATAAATCCCCAGATCTACGTCCTTCTACAGAACCTAATTGTATGATACAATATTGTTCTGCTCCAGGAAGACATCCAGGCCTCTCTTGAACCCCTCGACTGAGTTCGCCATCACCACCTCCTCAGGCAAGCAATTCCAGATTCTCACTGCCCTAACAGTAAAGAATCCTCTTCTATGTTGGTGGAAAAACCTTCTCTCCTCCAAACACAAAGAATGCCCCCTTGTGCCCGTCACCTTCCTTGGTATAAACAGATCCTCAGCGAGATATTTGTATTGTTCCCTTATATACTTATACATGGTTATTAGATCGCCCCTCAGTCGTCTTTTTTCTAGACTAAATAATCCTAATTTCGCTAATCTATCTGGGTATTGTAGTTCTCCCATCCCCATTATTAATTTTGTTGCCCTCCTTTGTACTCTCTCTAGTTCCATTATATCCTTCCTGAGCACCGGTGCCCAAAACTAGACACAGTACTCCATGTGCGGTCTAACTAGGGATTTGTACAGAGGCAGTATAATGCTCTCATCATGTGTATCCAGACCTCTTTTAATGCACCCCATGATCCTGTTTGCCTTGGCAGCTGCTGCCTGGCACTGGCTGCTCCAGGTAAGTTTATCATTAACTAGGATCCCCAAGTCCTTCTCCCTGTCAGATTTACCCAGTGGTTTCCCATTCAGTGTGTAATGGTGATATTGATTCCTTCTTCCCATGTGTATAACCTTACAGACATCTGTCTGAGATGGCTTATTGAATCCTGCATTGATCAGGGGGTTGGGCCAGATGACCCAGGAGGTCCCTTCCAACTCTAACATTCTATGATTCTAAGTCCTTACTCAATGGAGCATCCGGGGTCTGTACCCCACTCCTGGTATGAGTTTTGGCTTCCACCAGGATTGCCACTTGGTTTAGGTATTGGACTTCAGATCTAATGGATGTTTTATCCGCATTGGTTCTTACCCCACTCCTGGTATAACCCTATTACCAGAGTCTAGAGAAGCTTATCTCATGGTACGATTGTGATAACTATTCTATGACCGCATGTACTGACTTGATTTATTGTATGACTGGAAACAGATACATAAATATTAGAATTGTGCAAAGAGACGAGTATTTACTGCCAGTATCAGACCACAATAAGCTTTCACTTCAACCCATGTCTCAGCATTGTTCTTACTGTTCTGCAAACAGGGTGTTCAAATGACACAATGGAAAGCGATGTGATCACTATGAGAACTTATCAAATATTTCATATTTTAGGATGGTCGGGTAATAAAAAGTCAACAGTATACATAGGTTCTTTGCACAGGAGAGACAAAAGGTAGCCGGAGTAGGAGGCCATGTTGGATCTCATTGATGGATGCAACTTAAAACAACACTTTGTCTGGTGTAGAAACGATAATTTCATATACCCAGTTAGGGAATCAATGAACGGTCATGGCACTGGTTTCTGTAAACATGTAATCCTTTATGTTTTCTATGGAGGCGAAGCAGGTAAACTGAGCTTCCAGCAGAAATTACATCTAAAAGTTAAGGGTTATTGTAATTAAAAAATCATCCTGTGAGGAGCTTCGGGCTAATGGCCAAAGTGGACATTCCCTTCAAGGTCAACTTTGTCTTCCTTATTGAGGGAGTAACCAGAACATCTTCTGCTTTATAAAGTGTTCTTACTTGCAAAAGTACAGTAGAATTTAGTACAAAATCAAGCATGTATTTGCTTGAGTTAAGTGAATGGAGAAGCTCCGGAGAAGAGTCAAGTTCGCCACGTCCTTCCTAATCTGTTTGACTGACATTTCTGAGTATACCTCATGTCAAGTTCTCGTGTGGCAAGCTGGTGGCTTAGTCTACAGATGAAGCAAGGACAGGTACACCAAGCCAGCCTGACTGTGCATGCAATGGAACTAGAAGACAACTGCACATGCGTGGACTTGAAGTAGCGCAAACTCTCCAATGTTGGGCAGGTTTGGGTCATGGTCAGCTTGACTCTTCGATCGAGAGCCTTCACTTACGGCTCATGAGCGGGTGAAATGTTTTTACAAAATGCAAGGCATCCTATAAAATGCTGAAAGGTTATTGTAACATACAGTACAGTGGTGGTGGAGGTGTAGAGAAACTTTCTTTTAGCTTTCCTTAGAACTCAAATGCATAATGTTTTTCTTTTTTGTTTCTTTAGGATTTTGTTCACAATGATGGGAAATTTCTCCAATAACAACACAATCAACGAGGAAAACTTCAAAGTATTTTCAACCTCAAGCATCATCTGTCTACCATTTCTTCTGATCACGTTCCTCTTTGGATTGGTCATCAACGCTCTCCATCTCTGGATCTTGTGCTTTAGGATGAGAAGAAACCTCAACATCATCTGGTTTTCCCACCTCATTCTCTGCAATTTAATCTTCATTTTCATCATACCTTTTTTGGCTGTTATGCTTTTGTACAGTCCTCACTGGGTTCTAGGAGAATTCATGTGTAAATTCTTAAATTTCCTTTTGTCCCTCAGTATGTACGGATCTGTATTCTTCCTCACCATCATCAGCGTTGACCGGTACTGGTTGGTTTTTCACCCTCATTTTTACAGGAAACACATGCACGCTCACAAATCTTCAGTGATCTGCCTTTTACTTTGGGGTTTAGCTTTTTTATGTGGTTCTCCATATCTTGCCTTTCGACGGGTGCGTCATGAAAAGAACATAACCATTTGTTACAATGACTACGCCCTCACTGGTAAACAAGACTTAGTATATGAAACCAAGGTCAAATGGATCATGCTATTCCTTCGACTGTTGGGAGGATTCTTCATCCCTTTAGTTATTATCACTATATGCTACCTTAAAATTGCCTTCAAGATTAAAAAAGAAAACTTCACAAAATCCAAGAAGCCTTATAAAATAATAACAGTTGCTATAATATCTTTCTTTATCTCTTGGACGCCCTATCACTTGTCGTATGGAATGAGCATCGAGAAGGGATCGTTCGGAAAGACAACCCTACAAGCTCTAAAGGTCTTTGCCACCATATCGGCTTGCTTTAACGCCTGTTTCACTCCAATCCTATATCTTTTCATTGTGGAAAAGTTTAAAAATATCTTCAAGAAGTCTATAGTGTCCATCTTCCAGGCGGTGTTAAATGATGCTTTCCTCAAGAGTACAGACAATAGATCGGAGCCATGCTCTATGTCGGTTAGAAAGTGCGAGTCTAACGAAAATACCCTCTAAGGCAACTCTTAGTTGAAAGAGTCCACCAGGTTCAGAGAATCTTTACCATAAAGCTTTCTATTGATGCTATGGGGGCAATTAATGAAAGCATCCTAATAAAGAAAAACCTTCAGCCAATTAGAGCACGGATGTCATAAAATGAAAGCTGGCCTATGATTGGGCAAGAAAATCAGTTAATCTTTAAGACTGCTTACATAATACCGCCCCTATAGTTTCAGGATATATTAAAAAGGAATCAAAATAAAATTTTGGACCTTAATACTACATAAAATTAAAAAGTGACCATATATTTTAAGACATAGATTAACGCTGTATAATATGCATATGGAATAGCTTATATTCGTAAATTGGTTTATTACGTGTTAAAGGATAAAAGGGTTCACCAGTCTCGAAAGTCCCAGTCTTTTTTACCTCCCAAACTTTATCACTGGGGAATCCTATTATATTCACTGAAAGGGCAGCTATAAGAAGAATTTAGTATTAATACCCAGCTAAAGGAATCAGGAAACTATTACCATTTGTAATGATAAGTTTTGTAAAAACTCACATCAGTAAGTTGTACTGAACACAGACGTATGTTACACTGCAGGTCTCCTCACAGTGGGAAAGTCAACACTGCTCCCATTACATTTATAGAACTCAAGAAGTGGGAGATCTATAGTATACATTACATAGGAGACAGTGAGACTGCTGTATACATCACATCTGAAACGCTGGGACTGCTGTATAGATTTCACATAGGAGACGAAGAGACTGTTGTATATATCACATCTGAGACACTGGGACTGCTGTATACATATCACATAGAAGACACTGAGACTGTTGTATATACATCACATAGGAGACACCGTGGCTGAAGTATATATATCACATAGCATACACTGGGACTGGAGTATATACACCACAGGAGATGCTGGGACAGTGGCATAGACATCACAGGAGATATGGAGCTGCAGTATAGACATCACTAGAGCGACCTGAGGCTGCTGTATACAGCTCTGGCAAAAAATAAGAGACCACTGCAAAATTTTCAGTTTGTCTGATTTTTCTCTTAATAGGTATATTATTGAGTAAAATGTCAATTGTTATTTTATTCCATAAACTACTGACAACAGGTCTTCGAAGTTCCAAGCAATAAATTTTGTATTTATTTTCTGAAAATGAGAAATGGTCAAAATAACAAAAAAATGCTTTGCTTGCAGACCTTAAATAATGCAAAAAAAAAGTTCATAATCATTTAGAAACAACAATACTAATGTTTTATCTCAGGAAGAGTTCAGAAATCAATATTTTGTGGAATAACCATGATTTTTAATCACAGCATTCATGCGTCTTGGCAGCTTTCCACCAGTCTTTCACGCTGCTTCTGGGTGACCTTATGCCACTCCTGGTACAAAAATGTAAGCAGTTCTTCTTTGTTTGATGGCTTGTGACTATCCATCATCCTCTTGATTACATTCCAGAGGTTTTCAACGGGGTTCCGGTCTGGAGATTGGGCGGCCATGACAGGGATTTGATGTGGTGGTCCTTCATCCACACTTTCATTGACCTAGCTCTGTGGCATCCCGCATTGTCCTGCTGGAAAAACCTGTCCTCAGAGTTGGGGAACATTGCCTGATCAGAAGAAATCAACAGTTTTTCCAGGATAACCTTGTATGCGGCTTGATTCATACGTCCTTCGCAAAGAACAACCTGCCCAATTCCAGCCTTGCTGAGGCCTCCCCAGATCAACACCTGGTCATCTAATGGTTAGACGGAGACCTGGAAAGGCGTACAAGCCACAGTGCCTTGCACCCATTGGGAAATTTGATGGAGGATCGGTGATGACATTTTATGACAACACAATTTAGCACATTCCTCGAATATCTGGTTTTCTATAGGTCTGTTCTCCATTCTTCTAACATTGCACCTTGTTATAATACAAAAGCAATGCAGCTTTTAGGGGTAACAGAGCAAACCCAAATAATCCTCTTAATCAAAATATCTATTTAGTACCTATGTTTAAAAAAAAACAGTCAGTTGCAAATTTTACTGGGTTTCTATGTTCTGTGACCTGGAATCATGTTGATAATCTGCGTCGGAAGCTCGGGGCGCTTGGTTGAACAGTAACTACATGGAATAAATGGAGGAAATGCAAACGTGAAGGCTGATTAACTACTGCTCTACATAAATATTAATGTCCACTGGGCACCGAATCGCTGTTCTATTTACCATAACAGGTGCGCGATTTCCCAGAAGAAAAAAAATAATATTCACCGTTTGTCAGAATGATGCAGCATGAGTAAATGTGAGTTCTTTATCACGATTCCCAACTTAGAGGTAAGAGCAAATTATGAAGACAAGAAAATATATTCTTATTTCCTCTTGAAAAGGACACTCCAGATGAAGATGCCCCTTTAATAGCGCCACCCTGCAGATCAGACTCATGCAGATCCTGAATCTTCCGTTGAATGAAGGGGCTCTATAGGGTCCAAAAATAAATAACTCATCATCAAGATTTCTCTCGCGTATCACCCCTACTCTGGAACCCTCTACCACAACACATCAGACTCTCGCCTACCATCGAAACCTTCAAAAAGAACCTGAAGACCCACCTCTTCCGACAAGCCTACAACCTGCAGTAACCACCGATCTACCAAACCGCTGCATGACCAGCTCTATCCTCACCTACTGTATTCTCACCCATCCCTTGTAGATTGTGAGCCCTCGCGGGCAGGGTCCTCTCACCTACTGTATCCTCACCCATCCCTTGTAGATTGTGAGCCTTCGCGGGCAGGATCCTCTCTCCTCCTGTACCAGTTGTGACTTGTATTGTTCAAGATTATTGTACTTGTTTTTATTATGTATACCCCTCCTCACATGTACAGCTCCATGGAATAAATGGCGCTATAACAATAAATAATAATAATAAAGTGGACTCGTGCTTCTCTAACCTACCAGAAAAGGATGAGTGATATCATGATGCCAGCACGAGTGTCATTTCGAGTAAGGGTCCTCCATTAGAGGGAAAGTCAGTTTCTCTTCAGTTGATGTAAAGAAACATGTGTAGAGATGAGGGAACCCAAAATTAAAAGTTCAGGATTCGTAACGGACAGTTCGCGTCCAGTGCTAAACTCCGAACATGAACTTCTGACGGAATTCCTTTTTAATGTTCGGAGTTCCGAGGGAAGTTGAGAGAGATAGAATTGTCCAGCTCACAAATTTGGGTCCCCATTTTTTTCAATGCGGTCTGGGTTCTGGCTCAGTTCTTTAGAATAAGGTTCGATTCGAGTGGCAGAATCTGAATTTCTACGTGTCCGCTCATCCCTAAATATGGTCTCTAATGAATCTAGAACTATCAGCTTTTCCAAAAACTGTGATCAGTGAGGGGGTTCGACTCTCATAGAGCCCTTTCTTCCAGGAAATAGCTGTCGGTCTCAGATCATAGATCCTCTCGAATGTGAGCTTGATTTGCTATTTTCTGACTATATACCCCTTCATTATGGGATACAGGGGTGTGAAAAATGATTTCTCCCTTTCAGCTGTCCCGTATTCCTGTCTAAAATGAACAATGTGAAAAAGCATCTGCCACGTAATCTTCGTAAATGTGCATTTCAACAAAGGTAATGTTGTCGTAGACTTGTAATTACGGTACTTTGCTGTATCTTAAATTTCAACAAATCACAGATACTGAAAAAGTAAACTCTTTATTCTTATAGGAATGAAATATAGCTTTCTGTATTGTTTTTTATGATTTCCTTTATAAGAAGTCATGAAGCAGTGAGTGAACTGTAGAATTATCCACCCATCACCGTGAAGGATCTCGCAAACTGAACCATTGCCGTTCCCATGAAAATGGAAAGAAAGCATAATATCATTAATCCCTTAAATCCTAAAATAAACTTTTAGCTAAATATATGAATATATTTAAAGACAAGGCTTATCCTCCCAGGGTGGAAATAGTAATTAGAACATTACCCATGGACCTCCACCACCATATCGTCTTCACATTCCCAGTCCCTCCAGTCCTTTCCAGACATCTATACCAGCATGATGTAGTAGACGTAAAGGCTTAAAAGTACTGGAATATTTTTCTGTTGCAATGGGTTAACGTTGTCCATATATTTTCCATTAAATGGGGACAACCAAAAATGTCTTATCTTGGAATTCAGCTGTCCCCCAATTGATTGAAGAAAATCTCTCCAATATTCAGAAAACTATTCAATCTGATTTATTGAATATTTCTAAGGTTGAACTTTCCACCATAGGTAAAATCATTTTGTCATGATCCGGACTGGCTTTTGAGTCCCGTCTTCCCCTTTTTCCAGTCTGGTCATGCCAAGGGATAACATTCTTATCCTCAGTCTGGACTCAGATTTGCTGTTTATCCCTGCTGTGTCTTGCAGACCATGTCAGTTATAGTTCTGCCTTCGGCATGTGTAGTTAACTCTGGTACATCCTGATTTGTCCTGCTGCGATAACTGCCTGAACCCATGTCTCTGTTTTCCCCTATCCCGGTCTTGACTCAGTGTTTCCCTTTCATGTATTTACTCCCTGGTTTTGACTCGGATTGTATCCTGACCAGCTTCTGTCTTTGGCTTATCCGCTCCTGACTGTTACTGACCTTTTGGCTTGATATTGACTCTGTGTTTGCTTATTCCCTTTGTACTGCGCGAGAGTCTAATATTTGACCCCGCTTGTTTTGACAATTCTGCTGCCACCTGGTGGCAGCTTCGCCGCTGCATTGCAAGTCTGGTCCTACTGTGTGCAGTTCTCTGTCCACTCTATTGCCACCTAGTGAAGCTTGCAATTACCTGTATTGCATCGGCCTGACACATTTCCTACAAAACAATAATACTATCCAAACTATCGTATGTACTGACAGCCATTCCAATATTTATTCCTAAAATTTGGTTTAGGAGATTACAAACTCAATTAGTAAGATTGAATGGAATAATAACGAACCTAGAGTATCTAGGTCTATATTGGTGGATGAAGATGATTCAGGGCGCTTACTTCAGATGATCCTTAACCCAATTGTGAAAATGAGGGTTGTACAGTATAGACAAAACACCATGTATCTCTCATGTTGGATCAGGTATTATTTTATTGGGTACGTGTAGCAAATAAAAAACGTAATAAAAGACAACAAAAACTTATTTAAAAAAAAAAAAAACAATGCGTTTCGCCTTTGTAGACCTTCATCGGGTGTACACTGAATTTGTCGCCGTATCCAAAGGGATTAATAATTACCCCATTTAGAAAGGATACGGTGACAAGTTCTACATTTTGCAACATTCTGCCACTGTAGAAAAATGATACGAAATGTTCCATTAGAGGAATTAACACATGTAAGAAGGGACACTTCCTCAGATATTACATTTAGTAATTAATTAATTCAAGTCAATAAAAGACTAAAAAAAAGTGAATATCCACAATGGATGTTGGACAGATCGAATAATTCGAAAAAATAGACAGGACACGTTGAAAGAAAAAACAACAGGAAAATCACACAAAGATCATATTGCGTTTGTAACACAATATAGCCCACAATTTACGGAAATTAAGAATAGTATACAAAAATAAATTCCCATATTACATCAAAATGATATGTTAAAAAATATATTGTCTCGGCCTATAAGATTTTCGGCCAAGAGACCACCATCTCTAGGAGATATTTGTCCCCGAGTTTATATAATAACAATAATATAGGAAATGAAAGAACTTGGCTCCATTCAGTGCACTTTTATAAATGTGGACATCGCACTTGTATATGCTGCAATCATGGCGAGAATACTAGGGAATTTAACTCCCCGGTTACCATTAAATCACATAAAGATAAGACATGTATTAATAGCAAAACTACTTATGTAGTATATTTATTAACTTAATTAGTAAAATCCAATATGTGGGATGTTCCACTAATCAACGAAAAGTTAGGATTAGACACCATCTATCTGATGCAGCTAATGTTAAGATGCTCAAGACATTTCTCATCACACCATAATGGAGACACCACTATGTGCAGGGTTATCGGAATAGAAAAGGTGTCTAAACCCTGCAGAGGAGGGGACCACCATAGAAAACTTTTAAATAGGGAATGGTGGTGGATCTATATGTTGCAAATAGAGCACCTTTAGGGATGAATATTAAACAGGAAATGTATACATTTCTAGATTTATTGCAGCATTTAATTTTTTAGTTTATTGTGTATATGTGTTTTATAAAAAAAATCAATATTTAGCTAATATTGTGAGTTAAATAAGTAATGTATATTTCTCAACAGGTAAAGAATACCATTGATGTGTAAGGATTTGAACCTAGCAGCTCCTGTGCACCAGTTGGCAGCTCTTACTTCTGAGCTATTCAGCTCCCTGGACAGTTCTGTGCTTATCCAAATACTTGTACCTATGTTGTTACTGATGTCTCCTCCCTGAGTTTCCGGTTGGTCACCACCCTGAGGTCCTGATTGGCTCATTCAGATTGCACACCTTAATTAAACCTGGCCTTGCTCTCAGTAACTTGTGTGATTATTGAGCTACCTGCCTTTAGTCAAGTGGCCTTCCACCTGCTATTCCTTCAAACAACACTAATGCTCCTGGTGAACGACCTCTGGCTTCCTTGACTCTGATTCCTGCTTATTCCTTCAAGCAACACTACTGCTCCTGGTAAACAACCTCTGGCTTCCTTGACTCCGATTCCTGCTTATTCCTTAAAGCAACACTACTGCTCCTGGTAAACGACCTCTGGCTTCCTTGACTACGATTCCTGCTTACTCCTTCAAGCAACATTACTGCTCCTGGTAAACAACCTCTGGCTTCCTTGACTACAATTCCTGCTCATTCCTTCAAGCAACACTACTGCTCCTGTAAACGACCTCTGGCTTCCTTGACTCTGATTCCTTCTTATTCCTTCAAACAACACTACTGCTCCTGGTAAACAACCTCTGGCTTCCTTGACTACGATTCCTGCTTATTCTTTCAAGCAACACTACTGCTCCTGGTAAACAACCTCTGGCTTCCTTGACTGCAATTCCTGCTCATTCCTTCAAGCAACACTACTGCTCCTGGTAAACGACCTCTGGCTTCCTTGACTCCGATACATTCTTATTGCTTCAAACGACACTACTGCTCCTGGTAAACGACCTCTGGCTTCCTTGACTCCGATTCCTGCTTATTCCTTCAAGCAACACTACTGCTCCTGGTAAACAACCTCTGGCTTCCTTGACTACAATTCCTGCTCATTCCTTCAAGCAACACTACTGCTCCTGGTAAACGACCTCTGGCTTCCTTGACTCCGATACCTTCTTATTGCATCAAACGACACTACTGCTCCTGGTAAACGACCTCTGGCTTCCTTGACTCCGATTCCTGCTTATTCCTTCAAGCAACACTACTGCTCCTGGTAAACAACCTCTGGCTTCTTTGACTACAATTCCTGCTCATTCCTTCAAGCAACACTACTGCTCCTGGTAACTGACCTCTGGCTTCCTTGACTACAATTCCTGCTTATTCCTTCAAGCAACACTACTGCTCCTGGTAAACGACCTCTGGCCTCCTTGACTACAATTCCTGCTTATTCCTTCAAGCAACACTACTGCTCCTGGTAAATGACCTCTGGCTTCCTTGACTCCGCTTCCTGCTTATTCCTTCAAGCAACACTACTGCTCCTGGTAAACGACCTCTGGCTTCCTTGACTACGATTCCTGCTTATTCCTTCAAGCAACACTACTGCTCCTGGTAAATGACCTCTGGCTTCCTTGACTCCGCTTCCTGCTTATTCCTTCAAGCAACACTACTGCTCCTGGTAAACGACCTCTGGCTTCCTTGACTCCGATTCCTGCTTATTCCTTCAAGCAACACTACTGCTCCTGGTAAATGACCTCTGGCTTCCTTGACTCTGATTCCTGCTTATTCCTTCAAGCAACACTACTGTTCCTGGTAAATGACCTCTGGCTTCCTTGACTCCGATTCCTGCTTACTCCTTCAAACAACATTGCTGTTCCTGTGTATCGATTCCTTGGCTATTGCAGACTATGTTACCTGCCCGGTGCTGCCTCTAGTGGTTGCAATATCACTACTCCAACCAGGTCAGTCCGTAACATAGTGATTATGTGGGAACAATCACATTACTGGGATAGGATGTGGTACTTAAGGTTGTTTTTTGCTGAGGATGGTATGCAAGGATTAAGAACCACCTGGAGTAAGGATTGGGATGTGTATTTGAAGAGTTAATATACTGAGCTGTTGGTGATAGAGCTTTGTCGGAGCAGTGTGATGTCTCATTTTAAACAAGGTTCTTGTTTTCTTACAGTAGAAGTCAGACAAATATAGACTCACAGTGTAGCAGAAAGAAGAAGAAGGCGAAGTAATGAAGCTCAGCAGAAAATGGCTGCATCATAGCTAGCTAGAAGTAGGGGTGAGTAGTACTATTTTTATACAGTGTGGGGAGCAAAGCTAGAAGCTAAAATCTCCAGGTAATTTATTCTGTGTAGATTTCTCAATTAGCTACACACAAACGGGCAAAGATCTAGCATGTCAAAGGGACTCTGTATGCTGATGCCTGACAGTGAAGAGGAATGCCACCACAGAGAAGATGATGATCATGGCACATTCGTGTGAGTGACTAACACATCATATATAGTTACACCGCGGAAGTGCATGAGATTGCCAGAAAAGCTAAAAAATAAAAACTATTCACATGCAATCTTCTCACCATACTTAAGTGAGAAACTACTTTTTCACCAAGGGTTATACATTTGAAAAGGCCACCACCATCCAATCACCTCTGATAATTTTATAGAATTGTTCTTACTTTTTCAGAATATTACTTATATTAATATCCATACTTTTGCTACCACCATAACTTTAGATTTTTTTTAATATATTTTCTTTGCCTGTTCCTTATCACTTCTATGTGAACCTTTTCTTCTGCCAGACCCGGTTTATCTTCATGCCAGTGTTAATGCAGGTTTAGCTGTGAGTTTATTTTTTGTTCTTGGGTAAAACAAACACGACTCTATTCTAGGACTTGCGGCAGGTCTGGATTTAATCTGTCCATTTACTGCGCTCTGCAATCATTATACTTTACCCTGAAATAGAAATAGAAGCAGATTGTGGGTTTATTTATTTATTTTTTTAGATCAAAGACTTTGGGACATTTGGTTGTGTTTTTTTTTTCTTAATATTTTCGCTTTAGTGATCTACTCATCTTGAGTTACATAACGTTTTACACTCTAGTTACCTCCGGAGCTGTATCTAATTCAGTTCATGTGGTTCGGTTGTTAGATGTGGGATCTGTTATTCACCTTTTCCTTGAAGTTCACGCTCTATAAACATTCAGAAACATTCTTACTCGCCAATAAATCTAGTCCAGATGGAGGAGAGCAGACGTGGGAGGGATAACAGGTATTAAATTGGTGTTTGGAGGCCTATATAACCTTTCTTACTGTTCTTATATCAAAAGGATGTTCTCATCGTTGATCTTCAGGAGCACGCTGCTCCTCTGTCTCTTCATTTCCTGTTTGCCGGGGGCGGCGTGCTCCTGATGATTGACAGTTCAGACTAGTGGCATGGTTGAGTTTCTGGTCAACTTGGCATCATCGGAGAAGCGAATTGGGACACAAACTGTCCAGATTTGGTGCATGGGAGGAGGCGATCACTAATCAGATTGAGTTGCTTTTTTAAACTTTATTTTATTTTTCACTTTTTTTTTAGCGAGTTTATTTGAAAACCTCTTTTGGATAGCTACAACTTTATCCAAATCAGCAGAGGTTAGCCAATATAGATTTCCCAGAGAATATTTCTATTTTATTGTTGGAGCTGTTAAGGGAACATAACACATTGGTTTGCTCTTCCAAATAGCGGGATCCCCCGATGGGTGATGAATATAAGCAGGCAGCTGTGCTCTGGTACAAATTATAACCATATGGGACTTCTGGCCGCATACATCCGCATAGCATGATGAGCACTACGGCTCGGCATACCCATTTCCTTAGCTCGTGTGGTTCATCTGTTTCAATTTATGTCAACATATTCCGAGAATCAGAGACACTTATCATTCATCAACACGGAGGGATTGATCTCCAGATCTCAATGTACAGACTATACGGTGGACAGTATATATAATTTCCAACCACAAAGACAACTGGGGCTATTAACGGGTCTGTGGAATTTTTGCAGCCAGCTGTTATTTCTAATCCAATAAATCTAAGATGCACCTCTCGAATGTAGAAAAACAGTAGAATGAGAAGGTTAAAGGGAATGAATGAGGCATCTCAACACTTTACAGTAGGCTCCCGTTTACGAGCACAAGAAGGTCCTATAGAAAGAGCTTCATGAGATACCCCTTAATGACCCCAGCTTTTTTTGGTTTTGCGTTTTCGTTTTTCGCTCCCCTCCTTCCCAGAGCCATAACTTTTTTATTTTTCTGTCAATATGGCCATGTGAAGGCTTTATTTCTTGCGAGACGAGTTGTACTTTTGAACGACATCATTGGTTTTAGCATGTCGTGTACTAGAAAATAGGAAAATAAAATCCAACTGCGGTGAAATTACAAAAAAAAAAAGTGCAATCCCACACTTGTTTTTTGTTTGGCTTTTTTGCTAGGTTCACTAAATGCAAAAACTGACCTGCTACTATGATTCTCCAGGTCATTTTGAGTTCATAGACACCAAACATGTCTAGGTTCTTTTTTTATCAAAGTGGTAAAAAAATTCCAAACTTTGCTAAAAAAAAAAAAAAATTGCCCAATTTTCTGATACCCATTTTTCGTGATCTCGGGTTGGGTGAGGGTTTATTTTTTGCGTGCCAAGCTGAATTTTTTAATAATACCATGTTGGTGCAGATACGTTCTTTTGATCGCCTGTTATTAAATTTTAATGCAATGTCGCGGTGACCAAGAAACGTAATTCTGGCGTTTTGAATTTTTTTCTCGCTACGCTGTTTAGTGATCGGGTTAATACATTTTTTATTGATACATCGGGCGATTCTGAATGTGGTTATACCAAATATGTGTAGGTTTTTTTGTTTTTTTTATTGTGCTATTTTTAATGGGGTGAGTTAAATTTTTATTTTTTTTATTTTTTTCATATTTTTTAAAACATTTTTTTTTTAAGTTTTGCCATGCTTCAATAGCCTCCATGGGAGTCTAGAAGCTGGCATCACTGGATCGGCTCTGCTACATAGGAGTGAAGCAAAGATCTCTACTATGCAGCTGAATTACTGCATTGGTATGAGCGCCGACCACAGGGTGGCGCTCACAGCAATCCAGCATTGACAACCATAGAGGCTTTCAATAAACTTCTAGTTGTCATGCTGACGCATCGCTGACCCCCGATCACGTGACGGGGTCAGCGATGTGCTCATTTCTGGCTCGATGGCCGGAATCGCTAGTTAAATGTTGCTGTCAGTGTTTGACAGCGACATTTAACTAGTTAATAGCAGCGGGTGGATCTTGATTCCACCTGCCGCTATTGCGGGTACATATCAGCTGTACAAAACAGCTGACATGTCCCAGCTTTGATGCGGGCTCACCGCCTGAGCCCGCATGAAGGCCGGGGTTCTGACCTTGGATGTACTATCTCGTCTGAGGTCAGAAAGGGGTTAGCTAATTTTTTCACAAGTCGGTCCACTGTTTTTAACTTACGGCTACTTCCGTTGAAAAATGACTCAAGTTGTGCTTATTATAAGTAATATAAGTAACTATACTTATTACACAGTGCCAAAATATTTGTGCCAAACATCAGCCAAATTATACCGTTGCCTAATTACCAATTAGATACTGTCACGCCATAATACAGTCCAAAAATGATATGCCTAAGTATATACCACGATATAACTCTCAAACAGCAAAATACAGCAACCAATAAGGATGAGACAATCAATTCTCATCGCTTCAAATTTGCCAAAATTTGCCATTTCTAGCGAATTTTGGGAAATTCTATTGTGCAAATCCAACAAAATTTTGGCTAGTCCGACGCCATTTTGCTGGATTCATATAAACTAAGAATTGGATAAAACATAAAAACTTCATATTCACCTAGCCCCTCACCTGTCCCTAGCGCCGTCTCTCCCTATCGGTAGGTCTTTGCTACAGTGCTGTATTCCGCTTCACATTTCACTGGAGCTTCAGGTGCCAGTTGAGCCACGACGTACGTTCTGATGTCACAATATTCGGCACCCCACATGTCCACATGGGGAGACATGAGTCACAATGTCATGACATTAGAAACGATGCTGGAAAAAAGTGAAGAATGGTCCGGACTGGAGCAGCTTCATAGGAAGCCAGTGGAGGACTGGTGGGGAGCTAGAAGAAGAGGTGTAAGGAAAGGCGAAGGTGAACTTTTAGTAACTTAGTGGGAGTGATCAGAATGGCCAGGCATAGCTGCACTGCTCCAGGACCATGAATAGATGCCGGCTCTGGGACCCCGAGTGCCACTCTACATAAAGTCCTAGTAGGACCCACAGAAGCAAATATTGGGGCGAAACGGCTGTTGTCCGTTGCGTCTCCTCTTCACATTTCCTTGCTGTTTTTATGTGATTTCCAAATAAAAGCCATAAATGGGACGTGCCTTTACCACTTCTTCCTCATATTTGCATTTTAGTAACTTAGGACTCCATCCCTGGGCATATGTTTATCAAGGTATAATAAACGTCTGTTTTTATGGCAATTGAGGTTCTTTCGATTTGTATGCAGCACAACAGATGCAAATGGGATTTTCCATCCAATGTAAATTCTAGTGGACCAAGCAACAGCTCAGGACCCTCTTCAACAGGGGCAACAATCTTTGGTGC
Source organism: Ranitomeya imitator (assembly GCF_032444005.1). NCBI lineage: Eukaryota > Metazoa > Chordata > Amphibia > Anura > Dendrobatidae > Ranitomeya > Ranitomeya imitator. Next base: position 21,131,027 of record NC_091291.1, on the reverse strand, counting down.
CCTCTTCAATAATGGCAGCTGATAAGTTCTGTCTGGCTACACAAGTTGCACTCCCCTAAAGTCCGTCACTGTTTGGCTACATCTGTATGCAAAATAAATATTTATTATATGCACGAGCAACATTATGAGATGAAGCATTAGTCATGCACAGGCTCAATCATGTCAAAATGGGCTAATAAAAATGCAGATTGCTGTTTACTCATTCTCTGAGCTGTGGTGTTTTAACTTTTCTTTTCAGTCAAAGAATAGACAATAGATATAAATACTGCTGCCCCCCAAACAATAGCTGAGCATGTACAGTATTCAGACTCTTGGCTTTTTACATATTTTGTTCATTACATCTTGTGTTTAAATATTTTTGCAATCTAATTTGTGTGTGATGCATCAGCACTAATAGTAAAAGTTGGTGAAGTGAGAAAAATATAGGCATACATTAAATTTATGGGATTAAATAACTAAAAATTGACATATACATATGCATTCATGCCTTTTGCAATTAAGTCCCTAAAAATTTCTGGTGCAAGTAATTACTCTCATAAGTCGCATGCTTAGTGACAGGACGTCCCCCTGTGTACAATCTAAGTGTCACATGTCTGTCAGTATATACACTTTTGTTGTGAATTCTGTTGTCGAACTCCCTCCTGTGGTCGTGAATGGTACTTCGGCGAGTTCTGTCTATGGGCTCCCTCTGGTGGCTGTGAATGGAGCTGCTGCTTCTGAGGTTCCTTACACAGGTGATGCGGTTTATCCTTTGGTTGGCTGCTCTATTTAACTCCTCTCAGATTGTTACTCCAGGCCAGCTGTCAATGTTTTTGCATTGGTTCAGTTCGCTCCTGGATCTCTCTGGTGACCTGCCTTCTCCTGCAGAAGCTAAGTTCCTGATTGTCATTATTTGTTCACTGTTTCCTTGTCCAGCTGGTTTTCATGATTTTGTCTTGCTAGCTGGAAGCTCTGGGATGCAGAGTGGCCCCTCCGTGAGTCGGTGCGGAGGTCTTTTTTGCACACTCTGCGTGGTTTTTTGTAGATTTTTGTGCTGATCGCAAAGTTACCTTTCCTATCCTCTGTCTATTTAGTAAGTCTGGCCTCCCTTTGCTGAAACCTGTTTCATTTCTGCGTTTGTGACTTTCATCTTTACTCACAGTCAATATATGTGGGGGGCTTCCTTTACCTTTGGGGAATTTCTCTGAGGCAAGGTAGACTTTTTTTTCTATCTCTAGGGCTAGATAGTTCTTAGGCTGTGACGAGGAGCCTAGGTCTGGTCAGGAGCGCTCCACGGCTATTTCTAGTGTGTGTGATAGGATTAGGGCTTGCGGTCAGCAGAGCTCCCACATCCCAGAGCTCGTCCTGTATGAAGTTTAACTATCAGGTCATTCCGGGTGCTCCTAACCACCAGGTCATAACACACTTTACCTTTTCTGAAAGGCCACAGAGGCTGCAACACCATTAACAAGAAGCACCACCAACCAAACACCACCATAAAGACAAAGGAGATCTCATAACACCATGAAGACCAAGGAGATCTCCAAACAACACCATGTAGGCCAAGGAGATGTCCAAACAGCACTATGAAGACCAAGTAGATCTCTGTTGTGAATTCTGCTCTCGGGTTCCCTCCAGTGGTTGTAGGTGGGAATGCAGTTGTCTCTGAGTCACAGTCTTGGCCAGGTGTATCTGCTAATTGCTGTTCGGACTGGGATATTTAAGTGTGCAGGATTCATTAGACCTTGCCAGTTGTCAATGTTCCTAGTGAAGTGTTGGATCACTTTCTGGCTTCTCCTGCCTGCTGCCAAATTCTGCAAAGATAAGTGTTTGGTTTTTGTTTCTGTGGCACACTGCCAGTGTGCTTGTTTCAGTTTTATTCCTGCTCTGATTGTAGGATTCACTGGAGTTGCAGGTTTACGCTCCTACATCTTTTAGTAAAGATGTAGGAAGTTTTTGTATATTCTGCTGTGGATGTTTTGAAGGGTTTATTATACTGACCGCACAGAGCTCTGTCCTATCCTGTACTATCTAGATAGAGTGGCCTCCTGTGCTAATCCTGTTTTTCTGCCTGTGTATGTTTTTTCCTCTCCTACTCACCGCCAATATTTGTGGGGGGCTGTCTATCCTTTGGGGATTTTCTCTGAGGCAAGATAGTATTCCTCTTTCCATCTTTAGGGGTATTTAGTCCTCCGGCTGTGACGAGGTGTCTAGGATTGTTAGGCACACTCCACGGCTACTTCTAGTTGCGGTGTTAAGTTCAGGATTGCAGTCAGTACAGTGGCCACCATCTCCAGTGAAAGTTCTCATGCAGCTCCAAAGTCACCGGATCATAACAGATCTCCAAACACCATGAAGACCAAGGAGATCTCCAGACAACACCAAGAAGACCAAGGAGCTCTCCAAACAACACCATGAAGACCAAGGAGATCTCCAAACAACACCATGAAGACCAAGGAGATCTCCAAACAACACCATGAAGACCAAGGAGATCTCCAGACAACACAAAGAAGATCAAGGAGGTCTCCATACAACAACATGAAGATCAAGGAGATCTCCAAACAAGTCAGCGACAAAGTAGTTGAGAAGTACAAGTCAGGATTGGGTTATTAAAAAAAAAATATTCCCAAACGCTGATGATGCCCCAAAGTACTATAAAATCCATTATCATCAAATGGAAAGAACACGACAAACTTTAACAAGAGAGCGCTGTCCACCAAAACTCTCAACCCAGGTAAGGAGGGCATTAATCATAGAGGCAGCACAGAGATTATTATTATTTATTTTTTATAGCGCCATTTATTCCATGGCACTTTACATGTGAGGAGGGGTATACATAATAAAAACAAGTACAATAATCTTAAACAATACAAGTCAAGACTGGTGCAGGAGGAGAGAGGACCCTGCCCGCGAGGGCTCACAATCTACAAGATCAAAGGTAACCCTGAAGTAGCTGCAGAGTTCCCAAACAGAGACTGGGGCATCTGCCCATATGACCACAGTAAGTCTTTATGGAAGAGTAGGTACAAAAAAATCTTTACTTACACAAAAAATTGTAAGGCATATATTGAGTTTGCATGTGTTGTGGCTGTAGAACAGCCGCGAAACATGCAGCCAACCAATAATGTTAATAATGAGATCAATGAATGAGACTTTCATATGTAATTGAATGAGTTTATGACTCAATAAACTGATAAATTATCTCCTTCAAACCACAAATCCAAGCCCTTTCCACTTCCTTCCGACTTCAACTCAAAACTATTTCCTGGATCTGTACATTCCTCAACCAAGAATCTGCATAAAACCCTAGTCCATGCCCTCATCATCTCCCGCCTTGACTACTGTAACCTCCTGCTCTGTGGCTTCGCCTCTAACACTCTCGCACCCCTCCAATCTATTCTAAACTCTGCTGACCGACTAATCCACCTGTCCCCCCGCTATTCCCCGGCCTCTCCCCTCTGTCAATCCCTGCACTGGCTTCCCATTACCCAGAAACTCCACTACAAAACCCTAACCACGACGTACAAAGCCATCCACAACCTGTCTCCTCCATACATCTGTGACCTCGTCTCCCGGTACTTTCCTGTACGCAACCTCCGATCTTCACAAAATCTTTTTCTCTACTCCCCTCTTATCTCCTCTTCCCACAATCGTATACAAGATTTCTCCCGTGCGTCACCCCTACTCTGGAACCCTCTACCCCAACACATCAGACTCTCGCCTACCATCGAAACCTTCAAAAAGAACCCGAAGACCCACCTCTTCCGACAAGCCTACAACCTGCAGTAACCACCGATCGACCAAACCGCTGCATGACCAGCTCTATCCTCACCTACTGTATCCTCACCCATCCCTTGTCGATTGTGAGCCTTCGCGGGCAGGGTCCTCTCTCCTCCTGTACCAGTTGTGACTTGTATTGTTCAAAATTATTGTACTTGTTTTATTATGTATTTCCCTCCTCACATGTAAAGCGCCATGGAATAAATGGCGCTATAACAATAAATAATAATAATGAATTGCTCAAGACTTATCTTTATTTGAATTATGGAATGAAAAATTGAATTATTCAATGAACTATTCAACTAATTAATTTCATAAGTAAGTGAATAATAAAATGAAGGAATCAACCAATTACTTAAAGTCATGAATAAATGAGTGAATGAATTAACAAATGAATGAAAAATATCATTTTCAATAGCTGGCTTCCCATACACAGCCACAATCAGGAATGTCCTAAGTAAGCAGACGATTATATAAGCTTATCCTACACTCCGCACTAATTGAGCCAAGATGAAAGCCGCTGACTTATTTCTTGAAGCATTTTTACCAGCGGTTTGTGGTCTGTCTGATAATGTAAGGACTCCTCTGAGTATTGCAGAACATAAACATAAGGACATTTCTCTTTTTCACTGGGAAATTGTAGCTGCCGTTTCCTCTGGGATCTCAATGTTTTCTGGATTTTCAGTCAACAGAAAAAAACAGTAAAAAAAATAAAATAAAATAAAATAAAACAAATAATTCAAATGAAAGTGACAAATTGACATCCTCTCCCAGAATGGTAATACTTTTCTCACACTCCCTCGTAAATGTCACTCTGATGGTTTTTACGTCCTTGTAAAAAAAAAAAATCACAACAATAAAACAAACCGGAAAAATTAAAAATATATTCTTTTTCCTGAATATGTGCCAAATGACACAAAGTGTCCAAATCAGGAATGTAGAAGATAAACTAAATCACGGAAAACTCTGGAAGTTTTGCCCGATACTGCAATTAAAAAAAAATGGTAAGGAGCTGCAGTACCAAGGACAGCCACAATGTCACTATGGTTACAACAATGCAATAAAGAGCTCGATCTCTACTGAATGCGGCCGTCCCTTCGAAAATAGATAATTAACTCCTTCATGACATGGAGATTTTGCACTTTCATTTTTTCCTCTCCTTTTAGCTTTTTGATTTCCCCTCTTCCAAATAGAATTGGCTAGATGACATCATCAAGCCACACTGGGCAATTTGAAAAACCCGATGTGGAGCACAACCGAGGGCAGCAGGACATGGGGAAAGAAGCAGAGCCTTGGATATCCGGGACACATGTGTAACACAGTAGTTGTATTTCTCTGTTGGCATCCAAAAGGGAATTCACTTAATATTTGCTTTTGGGTTCCATTTTTTTTTGCAAATATGTCTAGAACAGAAGATCCTAGACAGCTGAATCCTGGTCTCAAACCTTCTGAAGCATTTCATTTATCTAAATGCCAAATTTGGTACAAATTGGTCCAAGGGTTTGGCGGTGCATAAAAAACAGATAGCAGACATTTTGATAAATACTTTTATGCTGATCATGTTGTTCTTTTACTATCTCTTTGCGCTGTCATTGCCGACTACATATCTCGCTGATGGCTTGTGTCAGGCTCCTCCGGATTTTGTGACTTCAGCTGAGAATATGTAGATTTTCATCTACAGCAGCTCAGTATTTCCAATATATATCTCTGATGCTAACTTGTATATCATTGATGTCTGCGAGGCTTTGGTACGGATCCCCCACATGCCCCCACATCTCCTGGTATTGGGCTTGCATATTTTTTCGGACAGATAGAACATAAGTATAAATTATTCTTAAAAATACATCACTCAGCATTACACAAGAATAAGAGTTCTGCACCGGAGTTGGGAATGACCTGAAGTCTTTTTTCACTACTGACACCGGAGTTGGGAATGATGGGAATGACCTGAAGTCTTTTTTCACTACTGACATCGGAGTTGGGAATGATGGGAATGACCTGAAGTCTTTTTTCACTACTGACACCGGAGTTGGGAATGATGGGAATGACCTGAAGTCTTTTTTCACTACTGACTTCTGTAACACAAATATTTTCCATCCAATCACAGTATGTAAGTATAGGGCGTAGGTAGCGAAACAAATATTTGCCCTGGGTGAACCTACATCTCTGCTCATTGATATTTTCATAGTATTTAAGCAGGGGCGGCACCAAAAAAAGTCTCAGCCAATTAGAGTGTGGTAAACTCTAGATTCCTGCGCTCTTATTGGTTAAGCAAAATACCACCCTGCCTATGAGCTGCATAAATCAGAGGCTAAAAGTAATTTCTGATTGTCACAAATAGAAAAGAGTGAGAACTGATAAAATGTGATTCACCAGATCTGTTCTAATTTGTTTGATTTGCGTCTAAATTATTTAACGTGAATCAAATTGCAGATAAAAATCATTTATTATATACTGAGTTCTCTCAAGATCCCATAGTATAATAAACAGAGGGATTAGAAAATATGATACTCTTGTTGGCCCTCACCTGTCCTGACATCTCAGCTTCTTGTCCAGTTGTTCGATGTCCTCCTTCCTCCTTCCAGCTACAATCTTTCTTTCTGTCATCAGTCTTCTTTACTCTTCAATGCCGATGGTAATGAATAGATCTCATGCGATGTCATGACTAGAGTTGAGCGAATGTGTTCGGAAACGATCGCCGAATCCAAATTTGCCATATTCGTGCCATATTGGTACCCTATCCATGCCGAATTTATGTTTGATGATCGTTTCCGAACATATTCGCTCATTTCTACTCACATTGACTCCAATGGCGTTTGGCTGTGTTCGGCAAACATTGCAAATACAATATTCGCCAGCTATCGTAATCCGAACCGAATATTGAAAAATTGGCTCAACTCTAGTCATGACATTGCTTGAGATCTAGTCAGCAGCAAAGAATAAAAAAGACTGAAGACCAGATGGAATATTGGAGGAGGGCGTGAAGTAGTGAACGACCGGATGCAGAGCTTTGGTACCAAGACAGGTTAAGTGCGAGACAAGATTTTACTTTTTATCCCCTTCCCAGAAACTAAAAAGTCTCAAGAAAAATGGAGCCAGCAGTGAACTGAATCACAAAAAAACAAAAGGTTCTGATAATTCCCAATTTTTTTTACAAATTAGAAGTGATTTCGATTTCCCTCTAATCAATTTGCTCATCTCTAGTCGCAGCCATTAAAGTCATTTTTTAGTATCTATTTGCAGATACCACTTCGAAGGTATGGTAATGTCTGGTACTGCCAGTTTCAAATGCTCCATTTCTCACTTCCACCGTAATATCACTTAACGAAAGCATCTAGTAAATTTTGCTCTTCGTGCACTAGTATCCATTTTTGTTGACGTTTGATGGTACTTTATTCCAGGTGTCTTTTACGAGGGACATAATGAACAAAGCTTTATTGCGCGACTACTTGTTTTATTACATCTCTTAAAAGCAGTCACGGCACGCTTGTTCCTATGTAAAAATAAATAATTTGCCGATTACCTCTCGGTCTGACGCAAGAGTTTATTTTAGATGTTCTCGAGCTACCAACGCTCTTGACACGTGTGCCACTCTTGCCTCTCATCCATTCCACTCGTCCTTTCATTATTAAGATCCTGTGTTGCACTTCCCCTAATTACTCTCTCGTTTCGTCTTCTTCATCTACGCCAGTAAATGTTTAACATTGAAATCCCTTTTTCTACTTCTGAAAATTATCCAGGCACCTAGCAACTACTCAAAAATTCATGACAAGATCCGTCTTCTAGGTCCCGTTGACCCAGTCTTGAAGCTTGTGTCTCCTTTGCTGATTGCTTTGAATATAAAGAAAATAACATTCATAATTCAACCTTCTTTAGAAAGAGCGGATTCATAATAATTTGGTGCACATCAAAGAACAGACGAAAAGAAATGAGAGAAGAGCAGAAATAGGTACTTTTTGGAAACTGCAATTTCATTTCAATTTTCTTTGTATTAGCATCCTGGCTATAATTTCAGCTATCAGCTTCTCCGTGTACATTGTGTTTTAAGAAGAAATTGGCAAACTTGGACGGGTAGTCAACAAACTCAACGAGTTCAGAATGTTCCAGCTCATTAACCTAGATCTTAACCTATGTGACGACGTTCCAGGGTCATGGGATACAGAGAGTAATGAATGTAGCATGATAGTATGAGATTATAAAATGTAGAAGGTTTAAAAGGATTATTCCCATCTGAACAGTTTATCAGTTATGCACAGGAATGCTGGAAACTAGTTCTTGAGAAAAAGGCTTTAAAATTGGAATAGAACAGTGGCCACACATGAACATCATTGATCCATTCATTCTGACTGATGGAGATAGATATGTACAATGTTTGGCTAACTCCAGCAGGCCTACAGACAATAAATTCAGGGGAGGTGTACCACTAGAGACAGCCGGGAACATGGCTTGGCTACCTCTGGTAGACAGATCGAAAGAGAAGAATGTAGCAATTACATTCATGCATGGCCACCATGTCGTTCCAACAAGACATTTCAAACCCTTGTTCTTAACTGGTTTCTAGGACTATTGGGCATAAAGGAGCTTCTTAAAGTCCCATTGTCTGGCTTATTGGGTGTCTTCGGTTTGAGATCCATGTGGTTCAGCACGTTATCACCTATCTCTTGTGAACAGGTAATGTTTATTAATATGGGAATAGTTCTTTAGCAGCATTATAAGGAACCATGTGGTCCTACAATAAGATGCCACCAACACTAACTCTACCTCTTTTCCTTGGTGTTCTCGCATGTTGACAAAAGTATGTAAGTCCTTTGTCACTGTTAGATCTGGTTTCAGTCTAAAAAAAAAGAGTTGGGGAGTAAGGAATTGTACAATATTCACTTTAAAACATTCCCTATGAGAACATGGTATCTAAAATATATTGAACAAAAACACCCACTGATGACTTTCAGATGGTATTTTCAATGTGGAACACCAGAATCGAAAAAGCAAATGAATAGTTACATAAATCTGAGGTCAGAGCTAGCAGAATTCATGGAACACAAATCTCCAGATAGAGGTCAGGGCAGGTATCAACCTCAAGTTAAAAAAACATATCAGGTCGAATTTCAAGCAGCAAAGAAACAATCATCTTTACAAATGGACAGGATGAAAGAAATCCAGTGCTTGGGAAAAAGTGTGACAGATCTAGTCTTCCTTCTCGAATTTCTGACCACTTCCTGGCCACTTTTCTGCTGCTTTTGCCATGATGCATGCTCCAGCTCTTTAAATTCCAGTCCAAGTACTCATGGATCTTTAAGGACTCTAACCACTTATTTGTCCCTGATCTATTTGCTATTGACAAGGTATGTTTACCTGTTGCCTATCCTGAGCTTTCATTGTCTACTGCTTCTGACCAAACTCCTCCTGACTACTATCTAGGAATATTTAGCCGTCTGGCATGACAGATGTTGCCAGCACAGTCAACTCAAAGCTTCCTTGTGAAGAACACATAATCCCTTAGATTTTGCTCAATGGTTCCACCTAAGAAAATCAGATCACGGATGGATAATAACCCAGTCTGAGATCCATTGCAAGCAGTTTTTAGTTGGCTGTCAAGGCTGAGGGAGAACAGAATTTTAGTTTGCTTTATTAGAAACACTTGACTTCACTCTTCAACAAAAAAATCAATAATGGATTAAGTTCTGGAAATGTAGACCTTGGCCTTTTGCGTTTATTGGACTTTTTTTGCAATTTTTACTAATAATAACCTCAAGGAAGAGAACATATCCTATTATGTGAACTAAAGAGCACTAGATCCCAGAGAACATCGAAGACATACTTGAAGCTTTCAGAATGGAATATTGATCACTGAATCATGGCTAACAGCAAAGTGTTAAGTGTTGAATGACAGAACTGGGACATTTTTACATAAATCGCAAAAAAACTGTCTTTTTCTTTAGAAAGAATGTCATTTGAGAACTGAAATCTCTTCACTGGCTCCCATTCCCTCAGCGTATCCAGTTCAAATTACTAATACTGACCTACAAAGCCATCCATAACCTGTCTCCTCCATATATCTCACGATATCTTCCCTCACATAATCTCCGGTCCTCCCAAGACCTTCTTCTCTCCTCCACACTTATCCGTTCCTCACCCAACCGCCTCCAAGACTTCTCCCGAATATCCCCCATCCTCTGGAATTCTTTGCCCCAACACGTCCGACTATCAACCACATTCGGATCCTTCAGACGGAACCTGAAAACCCACCTCTTTAAGAAAGCCTACAGCCTGCACTGACCCCGCTGCCTCCTCACCACTAACGGAGCTACCACCTCACCAACACTGGAGCTACCGCCTCACCAACACCGGAACTCCTGCAACCCTCAACATATTGTCTCCATCCCCACCATCCTGTAGAATGTAAGCCCGCGGGGGCAGGGTTCTCGCCCTTCTGTATCAGTCTGTCATTGTTAGTTTGCTTACAAATTTCAGATATCACTTACAGTATGTAACCCGTTCTCATGTACAGCACCATGGAATCAATGGTGCTATATAGATAAATAATAATAATAATAATAAAAATGTTAGGCTTTGGGGGCTTTGTACTAATGGCATCAGTGAAAAGGTTGGTTACAAGCCAAAACCATTGGATTTTCAGACCATCTGGATAAACATGCTCTATTTAAGTTGTCCATAACTAGTGGTATGGTCATGGTTTTTGATCCCATAGAAGTCCAGAATTTTGGTCATACAGGCAATTTACATTGTTTTAGACATATAACATACAATCTAACGTTGTTGTTAGGATAAAGCAAGTGTCACATTAAAGCCCACCAATATTTGCAAACTCATCGATTCTTGTTCCTCTGCATAAAATATGTTTCTTAATATTTTAATTTAAAGTGGCTTTAAACCATCACAATGTGGCTCAGATTTAAGGAATACTTCTGTAGGTCACAGAAACCAAAAATTGTCATCAAGCTTTTAGCTAACAGAGAAATGATCCCCCCCCCCCAAAAAAAAAAAAAGTATATGTTTGGATAATAACTTGAACGACAATAAGCGCAATAGGGTCTTATCCGGATTACAAAGGAAAGACTAAAATGGAATTTGCTCACCACGGAGGTTGTGAAAGTCACATCCCCTTTATTAGCTATTAAGCAGAGACGGCTGCCGCAGATCCACCAAACGGTAAGCAAACTTGAAGATGAAAGTGGATATTGCCAAGGATCCAATATATGATAGGAAACCAAATGAGGTTTTATCATTGATCATGATCATTGTGGTTGGTCCCGATGAAGAGGTATGATCACCTCGATACACGTTGACAAATGAAACCGCATTCCATACCGCATCTGGTTCCATATCGTATATTGGATCCTTGCCGGGTTGGTTTTCATATCCATTTTCATATCCAATTTTGCTTACAAAAAAAGATATAAAATAAGGAAGGCAAAAAAAAATAAAAAATTGGAACTACGGGTATCGTAAGTTTTTTTATTATCCTTATTTTTCCGAGAAAAGTGAATCTAAAACTATTTCCTATCTCATCCTAGAGTACAGTGATATTTCGATCGATGGCTTTAAGTGTCAATATCACTTTACTCCATGATGATGTCTTCATTTTACAAACTTAAAAATAAAGGGTAAAGTGTTGCAATGAACCAAAACACTTTTTCAATACTTTATCCTCAGCCGATGTCCTCAACAGAGAACTAAGAACACAAAAGAGAGAAAGAAAAAAACAAACCGACCAAGATTCCCCCCGTAGGAGTTTTGGCATTGAAGGTTTATCCAATATAACAAAAAAATGTAGAAGAGGTAAAGTTGGATAATTTAATGTACCATATTTTTCGCTTTGTAAGACGCACTTTTTTCCCCAAAATTTTATGAGGAAATTGGGGTGCACCTTACAATGCGGATATGCCGCTTACCGATACCGTTGCAGGCTGGGATGAAGGGGTGTCCGCCGCCGCTACCCAGGGTGATGCTGGCATCTCCGGTGCTGTGTGGGGCTCTGCTGACATTTTGTGAAAGGCCAGAGCCCCCCAGCAGTTCGTCCATGCTTTCCTGTGCGGTGGACTTTGGGAAAATGGCCGACAGGAGGCGGCACATGCGTAGATAGAAATCTCGGCACCAAGATCTCGGGAGATGATATTTCAGCTCCACTCCTGCCTCCTCCATCAGCGACCCTGGGACCCCGCTTCACCACAGCCACCACCCCCAGTAAGCAATAAGATGCACGGATTATAAGAAGAGCTACGATTTTATTAAAGTTTTATTCCTATTTCTCTTCTCAAAATTTGGGGTGCGTCTTATAATCCAGAGCGTCTTACAAAGCGAAAATACTTTAATTAAAATAATAATAATATAATGATGATTTAATAAAATGGAGTACATGAGTAGTTCATTAGCATGGACGCAAAAATTGAACTAAAAAGGATATAAATACTTTTGTATTTATTGTGTCACCGCATCAAAATAAAAATTAAACAAAAGCCTTCATTAAAAATTTGCCACTTTAAATGCAGTGCTATTTTTTTTCTGGGAAAATGGCAGACAACCAGAAGGATCCCACCGGACCTCATTATAAGTCACTAGGTCTATTGAGCACGGTTGGTTCCCATCATGTGACAGATCAGGACCATCAGTATTTTCATAATTTTCAACTTCTTTCTCTAATCCGACCCCAATGACAAGTAACTGATCAATGAAGACACAAAAGAGCACAGTGAGGTAAAAAATATTCTGTTGTAAAAAAAATCACAGTAATAAGCAAGTGCTAGTCAAAAGATGGAAAAAAAACAGGGTACGGTATTTAGTTGATACGGTTTTTTGCAAACAAATATATACTAAGCTGCTCCACCAATCGTCAAGGTATACCCATATAGAGCAGTCCTATCTAATGTATATAATCCCTATCTGATGTATTTAGTGCAAATCTGCACTAAAGCTGTTCCATCCAGCATGTCCACATGGATATTCCCTCTCTGAACCCTGCTTATACAGGTACTATACAGATGATCAGGTTTTTAAATACATCAGATAGGGATTATATACATTGGGTAGGACTGCTCTATATGGGTATACCTTGACGATTGGTGGAGCAGCTTAGTATACATTTTTTTGCAAAAAAAACGTATCAACTAAATACCCTGTTTTTTCCATCTTTTGACTAGCACTTGCTTATTACTGTGATTTTTTTTACAACAGAGTATTTTTGACCTCATTGTGCTCTTTTGTGTTTTCAAGTTTCTTGGTGGTGTGTGAACAGGTTCCTACAGACTTGTTCAATGTGCAAGTAGCCCATGTGTTTCAAGTAACTGATCAATGCCTGAAACCGCCTCTTCAACTTGGCGTGGCGCAGTGAGTGCCCACCTGGAGGTACTTCTACATAGAACAACAGGAGAGATGAAATCTGTCATCGGCGGCAGTGGTCTATACAGACAGTGACCAAAATGAAAGGTCTGTATAATGACAGTCTTCATATTTAAAAAAAAAAAATTATTCGCAACTAGGGTTAAGGTAAGGTCATGGCCAGAGAGTGGGTTAAGGTTAGGAAAAGAGCTAAGGTTAGAGTTAGGGATAGGGCTGGGGAAATTAAGTAATAAAATTACTGTATAAAAAAATGTATTAAAGAAAAAATAGAAGGTATAATATTTTGATTTTAAAATTGTAGCAAATATACAGAATAAAATTAGGACTCTAAAAAGCTCAGTAATTTCCTCAAATTACCATACATGTGATGGCGGGAAATGGAATTTTATACTGGACTGGTTGATTGACTCATGGAGTGCTAATAATTCATAGACTAGATTAGTTGGTACAAAATACTTTCTGTCGGGAGCTAGCATCCCTGGTTCTCTCATCATGTCTATGGTATCCCAAGAAAAGTGCTCCTCAAAATCCACCTTTGAAGTTATCAACGAAGATATAATCTAAAGCACATTTCAATAAACATCATAAAAACGACTTTGATTCTTTCAATGCCCCCTTGTTCCCTTTATTTTCTTCTGAAAACTTCAAAAACAGGAGAAATTTCCAGGACTTACATCTTAATTGGATGAAATATGTTCCTCATACTACTCTTTGGCTTTGATTTGTTTAGTTGATAACTCCTGTTCACATTACTCTTTGTCTTCCAGAACATTTCTCCACATCTGTTTCTCGGTAAATCTTACACAACCTCCAAAACAAACCCACTAAAAATGTGAATTCTTTCACACCTCTCTGATATTTCAGGACTTCATTTCTTCCCTTAGCTGCTGTATATCAGTCGTATCTGGAACAAGGTCCAGGAGTATGATCTCAGATGTACTGTGATGGTCTTCAAAGAAATAGTTTACAATGATGGATGGTAGGAAAGAATGAAAGGAAGGTTACAACATCTCAAGAAATAAGGATGTTTTATATTAAGTAATCTAGAAAATGAAATACTGGGTTTCCTATCTGTATTCTGAGAGGCCTTGATATTGTCCACGCTGATGGTTCTTGTTTTTGGTGTACATGCTATAGTTCTCAAGCCAATCACAGTACAAACCTTAATTCAAGGAATTTTCCTCCAAGTTCCTCATGGGTGGAGTAAACCGCTGATTTCCTTCCTTCGCATAACTGTGAAAAATAGCAGTGATGTACCGCTAATGATGGCAAACCATGCATTCGTTTGGAGACCCATAAGTCAGAGAGAGGCCGAATTCTCAAGGCCACAAGGCCCCGTTCACCATGGAATCACAGTTTCAATGGTATCTGCATCCTCAATATGCGGATACAGGTGAACTGATGGTGGAAGGCCGTTATACTGTGTGGGGGTCAATATACAGTGTGAGGAACTATGGGGGGCACTACACAGTGTGGGATACGTGAGGACATCATATTGTGTATAACTGGGCATCATATTATAGGTGGGATGATTGTGGGTGAGAACACTAAGTGGCTTTAGAATAGACACAATTACTGTGTTCATGCCACAGTACATGTTCCTCTCTGAGTCTTTAAAAATTGGGATCCATGCCTTATGTGATGGCAGCTATGTACCATGACTTTGCCTGAGTTAGGCACCGGATTCTCCCTCTGCACAGGATGGATCCCAAGTCTTATCTTCCTCTGCGGTCTTCCATTCAGTTCCGATTGCAGTGGATGCTGCTCAGCAAAGACATCAGTCTCGGCGTCTTGCTCAGACTCAGTCTGTGCTCATGGTTACCGCTGCCATCTCAGATATTGCTTTAGTAAGCAATAGTAGACTGCAGCGAGCGATCACTCCAGAGTCTAAGTCCTGGTTTCGCTCTACTGAGCATGCTCGTGGGACGACTTCTTGTTGGTGCTCGCCAGTCACATGCTCAGGTCCTGGTCCGGCTCTGGATTGGCCAGCGAGCAACGTCCTGTCAGATTGACAGAAAATATAAAAGGATCTTTGGTGCGCCCGTTGGTGCGCAAAGATCACTTATGTTTGTGTGTAGACTCTGCTGTATGTGCTCAGGGCAGGTGCTAGCGCCTTTAGAATTCCGACCCCTCCGGAGAGGGGTTCTGTGAGTGATTGGAGTCCACTACCGGTTCCCTTGCCCCAGTGGGGTTTGCGTACTCCTGAGGAGTTAACAGGGTGCTCGTTTAGCACAATATTTCTCTGCGGCTGTGTGCCGATAAACACAGTGCTGAAACAGAGTTCCTTTCCTGTCACTGTGCGCGATTGGCACAGCCACGTGGTTCTCCACTGAGTGACGTTAACTCAGTGCGAGTCACTTTCATTCGCTGCTAGTATTTGTCATTGTCTCCTAGCTGCAGGTTGTCATCTCTGCACGGTGGACCCCGGGTGGCAAACGCACTTTATTTTCATAGTGTGTTTCGCCAACCCTAACAGCCTGCTCTGCTGAATATTGTTTTACAGGTGGTGGAATGGGCAATTAGTACTTTGCCTATGACACTCCCGAAGAGTAGGGAACAACAGTTTTGAAAACTAGTCTGAATGTCATTTTGTCCCTCCAGCAAGAAATGAAGAAGGACCTGGAACTAGTGCTGGCTCTACTATCCATAGATGTATGTAGAAGTGGCATGAAGCAACAAACAGAAGGGCCCCATTTTAGATTTCCGTATGTTCTGCTGCCACATCATTCCTTTTAAGACAACTGATAAAATTGCAATCCAATCCAGAACTTCTAAAGTCTGTTTCTAGATTTTATTGGAAGCATCATATGATCTCCCTCAACTACTCGAGTCGCCACTCATGAGTTTGGACTACGAGTGCAATGAGTTTGGCTTTGCCTCTGGCTACGAAGAACTGCAAACCTCTTTAGACTGCATTTAGTCAGGCAAAACAAAACTCCAATTTGACCATCACTTTCTTCGAACCAAAGGCAAATGTTCCTACCTTATGGTTTGCCATCCATTTTTAGATCGTTTTATATTTCCAATCATTTTATTTTTCATATTGTACGGTCGTAAGTTCAAGAGCTCTCCAGGGTACTTGTCAAACTTTATTATACAAGTCTGTCATCTAGGCTTCAATATTTCTCCCCTACCATCATCTTCCAAAAATCCATTAATTCCTTTTTATATGTCGACTGTCATCTGTGAGAAGGATTGTGCTAGGAATGAGTATTCGGAGAGGCCACATTACGGTTTGCAAAAAGCTGAGCTGCTCTACTACTTGATATCTTGGTGCTGAGAGCTTTTCACAACTTGCTCAATAAAAGTGAAATGACGCATCCATATTCGATCATCCAAGAGTTTTGATGGAAGGAAAATGTCATTTTGGTATAAATGGGAAGCTATTTATTGAACTCTAAAATCACTTATAGCCAAATCAATTGAAAAATACCGTGTGGTAAAGTTTTTGAACATTTTCAGCTACAATTTTGAGCAATCAGAATGCTTTTAAATGAACTCACAAAAGGTTATTTGTGGATCCTTTCCTACTTTCCATTTGTTCCATTTTTCCTGTCATTGTCCCCTTAGTCAACTAAAAAGAGGCAGTGACTTGTGCAAATGGGCTCCACGGTAGACGTTTCTGGGAGGTAAGCATGAACGCAGGATAAAAATGGCCACCAATTATGGATCCTATATTGGGACAAGTTTATTTTCACGAAACCCCACTCTTCCCCTGAACCTTCAACACAAAGTAAATTAAGGAAAATGGAAATCATACAAGAGGGTCCTCTATTCGTGAACTCTCAATATGAGACAAAATAGAGACCGCTCATCATACAGAAGGAAATGTTTGGCTCATCCTGATTTCTTCCAACAAAAACAACAATTTACAAAAGGGTGCCAGGAGAAAGATCTTGGTTGATCATCCAATGGTCACATTTAGAAAAGGTTGTCTGTAGCGGAACGCTTTAAACCAACACTCTACTTTTCCAAAATGTTACTTTGTAAATGTTTCCTTGACTCACACGAAGTTTTCTTTTCTATTTATCTCTACATTAGGGATGACCGGTGGAAGTTCAGGGTCTGGTACCCAACTCAAACTTTATTTCAAAGGTCGGTTTTGGGTTCCAGAACCGTACTAGAACTTCAACCAGAACCTCAAACCTCATTGAAAATAAAGGCAACCTGAACTAGAAAGGAAAAAACTCTGTCTCCCTCTCTCTCCTGCAGTGGACTTCCCATGGAACTCTTATCATTGCTACAAAGTTACGGGGAAAGTCAATGTTGGGTGTTTAGGACCAGCCAGTAATTGTCCGATATGAACGCCGAACTTGTAAGTTCACGTTCGCTCATCTCTAATCTACATTTATTGCAGAATTCTATTGGTTTCTCGCTAATGGCTATGCAACGCATTGTAGGAATTCAGATGACAGATACAGCAGAAAGGGTTTAGCTATTGGGTCACATGTCTGACTTTGGGGGTGGTGCTGACTTTTAGCTATTTTCTGCTACTAGAAATCCGCTTTGGTTGTGATTGGAGGAAATTGCATTACTCAAAGTAACGAAACAAACAGCGATGCAAATAATTTGCTAAGTTACTTTAATGGAAGGTGCAACTAGTGGTATATTGTTGGAAATGGATTTGTGGTTTTACAGGCTTAGTGCGCCGTGAACTTTGCAGAAGGTTATTTGGCTCTTAGGTTGTATTCTGTTTACGGATTGTGTTCCAGCACTTGACTGATCTAAAGTTTGACCGTATAAAGTCTCGTTTTAACACTATCCACTTCACATCTGACTATGAACAGACTTAGCTAGACAAGCATCTACAGAGCGGCTTTCAAGAATTTAGTTGACCCTTATGTTACTGTTATGATATATACACACCATAAGTCTCATGCAGAGTAGTGGATGATCCACAGTAATGGATAGTTATTTTGGATCTGCATAAGACGGCAAGTGGCACTTCAGAGGAGCACACAGACATGACTGTACAGCAGCAGGTCCTGCATTTGGCTAAAAAAGTGCCTTATGGCCCAAAATTGGGGAAGTAGTGAACAAGCACCCTTCATTGAAATCAATGGACGGCCATTGATTTTTATTGGCAATGTATAAGCTGTTGACTTTAGCACTTAAAAATAATTTTAATCTCCAAATATCCGCAGGTAATAATCTGATCAGTTGAGGCACTTGAACAAGCTGCTTGTGGTCTCCTGCAGAAGCCAGTGGCATTAGATGGTGCCCAATAAAATGTACCAGTGATCATGTAAAATATGGAGGCACTAGAAGTACGGTAACTCTTTGTAATGACATATTTTGCCCCACAAAATGGAGGCCAGTGCATAAGGCGGCGATTAGGCAGAGGCGGCAAAGGCAAATTTATATATTTTTTTAAAATGCCAACACCTCAGCCACTGGGATCTGGTGAACATGGTCCTTAATTGTGGCTCAGCACTCAAGGTCCTCATTCTAGATATGTGAGTTCACAACTTTGGCTTGTGCAAAAAAACATTTCCTGCTTCAGAGGAAGAAGGAAATTTGTAATAATTATAATCTATTAATGGACAGGGGGATTTCCCACTGATGGGATTTGGCTGGGCAGTGTGGAGGATGTAGAGTAAGAAGAGGTGGAAAAAAAACAGCCAAGTATTACGGGGAATACACGAATGTAGAAGAATGAGCCCTTCTGTGAAAAGTAGTATAGACTATAGTTAGTCCGCATATCTATATAATGTAACAACATTATTGACTTTGCAAATTAATGTAAATCATTACTGATCACAATATTGCATTTTGGAATCTAATCACCCATAAATAATTTCATGTGAATCTTCTCAAAATCCATCTAAGAAGTGAAGAATAACAATATTTTGTAACATCTTGGACTACGACATTAAAAAAAATTGGCAGATGGAGAAGAAGCTGAAAGCATTGTGAGAACTACATTATTCTTCTAGGGAACTGGAGAGAGACCAGTATTAGATGAATCATTGAAATCTTCAAGGATGAGTATTGTGTTCTGGTTGTCCAGACAAGTTATTTCCAAGGATTTCATTTCTCGATAACTATTGTTGACATCAAATCTCAAAAGGAAATAATATCATTTCCATGCAAGAATGACATGTCAAATTCCGAATAAACCACTCTGATCAACACAAAATGGTGTTTGAGCAGCTAGACTGAGGCTCCGTTAGGGTATCAATGTCCAAGTCAGATGTCCTACACTTAATTTGGAAGGATGCCCTGTCATCCTTATCATCTTTAGCTTTCTATTTTGCTTTATTTTTCTCCATGTTAAGCCCTCTATTTTTCTATATTAGGTGGGTAATTGAATATGGTGTAGTTGCCAAATATTTTGTGTCAGGATTTGAACCTAGCAGTGCAAAAGTCGGCAGCTCTTCCTTCTGAGCTATTCGCCTATGCTGATGCTGATGTCTCCTCCCTGAGTTTCCTGTTGGTTACCACCCTGAGTTCCTGAGTGGCTCAATGTGATTTCACACCCTATTTAAACTTGGCCTTGCTCTCAGTTCCTTGCGTGATTATTGAGCTACCTGCCTTTAGTCAAGCTTCCTTCCACCTGCTATTCCTTCAAACGATGCTACTGCTCCTGGTAAATGATCTCTGGCTTCCTTGACTACGATTCCTGCTTATTCCTTCAAACTACATTGCTGTTCCTGAGCTTCGACTCCTTGGCTCTTCCAGACTACGTTACCTACCCGGTGCTGCCCCTAGTTTTTGCAATATCATTACTCCAACCAGGTCAGTCTGTAACATACGATGTCACTGGTGACCATGAAATGGGGTTGGACGAAGGAACCAGGCTTCTCTGAAGGTCCCAGGGGAGTTCAATACAATACTCTGCATGAAGAACGTAGCAATAAGTGCAGTCAGGGAAACCTGATGTGAGTGCTATAACAGCCGATCTGTTCCAACCCCTGGTAGAAAGGCAAGTTTCCAGGACACACTAGTTGGTTCTGAGGAAAGGACAGACACAATGTTTGTCTTATAAATTGAGTAGAAGACCTATTCTTCTGAGAGGGTTCCAGAAAGATCACCCAGATGGGGTTCGGGAATAGTCTCTAGTGTTCTCAAACTGAATAAAGGGTTATTATTTCTGTTGACGGTTCTTGAATTGCAGCTCTTATTACCCTGTTGTTGGACCAAGGTCTGTTCTCTTAATTGTTGCATAAGTTTGGACAACATGGACTTTGAGCGTTTCCATTCAAGAGAGATTGGGATCTTTGAAAGGTAGAAGCGTAGTGACCACTGAAAATCACAGACATGCAGGTTGTTCCACCCAAGTTGCTGTTACATCTCCGGTAGTAGTGTATGATGGAGAAGGCTGAGGAAGACATTAGCTCTATGGTACAGTAAGACAAGTCACAAGCTTACAGGTAGCCCGGCACAACCAGACTAGACTTGTAGTAAACTCTTCCATTGTTGAGATGACAGACAAAGCACCATGGGCTCCGTTTCCTCATCTTCTGGGAGCATCAAGATACCATCCAACAGCTCTACTGCCCAAATTATACTCAACGGTAGCTAGGAATAAATATTTATGGAAGAGTAAGTCAGTTCTCTCAGTCTTGGAAATTATACAGTAAACCATTGTACTTTGTACTATACCCTGCAGATTGATGCCGACTTCCAATGTGATGTGGAACCCTTGATAATGAACTGACCTTTCAGTCTTGACTGTATGCTCTTAATGCCATCTATTCGACTCACTGCTGATATATTCTGTCTTCTCTATAATCTGTTACAGAATTTGAAATTATTAAGTATCAAAAATTTCATCTATTAGGAGGTCTCCATCATTTCGAGAGACTGCTGGGCCAGCGCATTAATATCTGGAAGCATTGATGGCTACCTCAAATAAATAAGAAAGAACAAGATTTTTTTTTTCCTAATTTGCTTATCTTTTTTTCCCAGGAAGCATTGCCTGGCTGATGGCATTTCCTGTACCTTTTGGCGGTCTAGATAAGGAGAAAAATTACTCCCTAATTAACAGTAATGGCATTTTAACAGTTTTCATTTTCAGATTTAAACAGAATCAGTTTAGAAGCCAGGATAATGTAGTTGAATGGAGTCTTGGGGTATAAAAAAAAAATTCCATGGATCGATTGAGTTAATAGGAGTCTGTCTGTGTAATCCAAGGTAATATTTACTTTTTCTAAGGATCTCTTCTTTATATAACAGAATAGAATGTGGAAAAATAGATTGTTGTCAGCGGATGACCCCTGAACTCATACTGATCGGCACAAAAGGTTTTTTTTTTTCGTTAAGTCATACCCTTTCTTTAATACCAGAAGTAATAAGACATTACACAACTCTTCAAAGAGTTAATATTTATAATTTCTAGTTGTAAGATGACCACAGAATTAAAATAGATGACCAGCGAGATGACGATCCAGATGCCAATCTTACCGTGTACACATTATATATACCCTATATATATATAGGTCTTAGACCTAATAATGCTGCTGTTCTCTCTTCGGCCATCTATGAAAGAATAGTTATGTCATTCACTCAAGTAAAATCAATGTCCACCCATCCAGCCTGAGCAGCAGATCATCAGTGTCACTCCACAATTCTCCAGCATATTCTCCACCAACCTTGACTATCTTCTCATAAGACTTACTCCTTCAAACCCTTGCAATTCTTTGCCAATCTTGTCTGACTGACAGCTCCTAAGAGTTCCTCATCCCAGAACCTGCAAAGCTTCACCCACCTAGCCTGATTGACAGCTTTTCAGAGTTCCTCCTCCTTGCTCTGGCAGAATATCCGGCCACCTAGCTTGACTGACAATTTAACAGAGGTCCATCTCGCAGAATCTGCAAATCTCAGTTCCTCCTTCAAGTCTCTGCAATTTTCCGCCCACCTAGCTCGACTTACATTTCATCAGAGTCCCACCTCACTCCTCTTGAAGAACCTCTACCCAACTAGCCTTATTGACAACTCCTCAGCCTCCCTCCTTCTTGCTCCTGCAAAATATCCAAGCCTGATTGACTACTCTTCAGAGCTCTTCCTCCAAGCTTATGCAATTATCTGCCTGTCTACCCTGATTGGCAGTTTTTCAGAGTTCCTCAACATTGGTCGTTGTTCCTTGTTCCTTCCGCCACCTAGCCTGATTGATGACTCACCAGTATCCCTCCTCCCAACTCCTACAATCTCGGCCCACCTAACCTGATAGACCTCTTCTCAGTGTCCCTCCACTCTACTCCTACAGGAGGTCATCTGCCCTTATTGGCAGTTTTTCAGAGTTCCTCAACATTGGTCGTTGTTCCTTGCTCCTTTCGCCACCTAGCCTGATTGACGACACACCAGTATCCCTCCTCCCAACTCCTACAAATCTCTGCCCACCTAACCTGATAGACCTCTTCTCAGTATCCCTCCACCCTACTCCTACAGGAGGTCATCTGCCCTGATTGACAGCTCTTCGGAGTCCTTCCTCCTTGGTCCTTCAGAATCTCTTCACACTTAGCCTGATAAGAAATTCCTCAGTGCCCATCCTTCATCTTCCCACTACTGAGTTCCCACACTGCTCAGTGCAAGCTGCACCTGTAAGTCCAGATGGAGGGGAGAGTGGAGATCGAACAAACAGATAAGTGAATCGGGACTGGATAGACCTGGACTCGTGAGATCTTTTACTCTTTAGCTAGACCCACCTTAAGGATAAGTCCCCCATGTAAGTTAATAGACCATCAAAGCTGATGCAGAACATCTTTACCGAAAATTAGAAGGATGATAAACATGACAATTATTTCAATTCTAAACATGCACCGGAATATCCCAGTAAGGTCAATAATTGGCGCCATCGGAGATAAGTATGGGGTCTAAGTCCTTGCTTATGAAGTGCTTATCGAGTGTATGGTCTATTACACCAAGATTTTCTAGGAAAAAAGCAAAATGTTCTCCCCGAGCCCTATAGTATCTGAAAAACAGGCAGAAGAAAGAAGAGCATGCCTCATTGATTCCCCCATAGGCGGAGGAGCAGAGAGTAAATACACTTTAGGTTCCCCGGAGTTGCTATAGTAATGCCGATTACATGGCCTCTCTCCTTTCTGCACCCAGTGATTATATGATTCATTTTGTATATGCTAATCATTCGTCGAGGTGTATAATAGCCGGGCATTGTTATACAGAGGCAATGTGTTATACACGCGGATAGGCAACAATCCGCACTGTTTCCTCTGTGTCACCACCAATGAGGCTTTTCTGGAGAGCTCTTAACCCTACACCGACTCCGGGATATTTCCTTTATTCCTCCCACTCATTCTTTTATACATGGAGTCAATAAGACGTTTCCTGCCAAGTAAGTATTAAGCATTGTGTAGAATTTGCTCACGTAGCCTTTAAAAAAAAAATGAATATTGTTTAAATTTTTATTATTTGAAGGCCATGTTCATATGAATGATGAAAAAGTATTTTTTTTTACATTTATATTTATTTATTTTTTAACTAATTTGCAATTTGGTCCCCCGGAGATGAGATTTTGGTTTCAGAGCTCTACGGACAGGGTGTGTTTATTTATGCCGATTTGTCTAGTCTGCATACTTCACATTAAAAGACTTGGCCTATTTTGACTTTCGGGAGGCCGTAATAACATTTTTCACTTTTCCCTCAATGTGGACGAATGAGTCCTCTTTTTTTTTCTCTAGAGTTCTAGTCCTCTTCTTCTCTGAAGAAGCAATTTGCATATATGTCAGGCTTAAAAGTCTCCTCACCTTGGCATGTCAGGCTTGACATGTAACTCTCCGCCAAAAAAAAAAATGTTACCCCTCGGAACTTTCTTTGAACAATCTTCCACTTTTTAATTTGGCTCCTATGATACAGTTGCATCCCTTTGTCTAACCCCTTAAATGCGGCTTCCAACAGGTGAAACTAGAGTTCTAGTCCTCTTCTTCTCTGAAGAAGCAATTTTCATATTTCTCAGGCTTAAAAGTCTCCTCACCTTGGCATGTCAGGCTTGACATGTCACACTCCGCCAAAAGAAATGTTACCCCTCAGAACTTTCTTTGAAAAATCTTCTACTTTTTAATTTGGCTCCTATAATACAGTTGCATCCCTTTGTCTAACCCCTTAAACGCTATGGTCGGCATCGACCGCATTTAAAGATAGGATCACACTGAGTTTTATTTTTTATTTTTTTTGAGAAATTAAAAGCAAAAACAGTTTTTCATATGGAAACCAATTTTTTAAGAGGATTTTGAAGTGTTTCCTGGTGGAATTTTCAACAGATTTTGAAAAGTTTTTTTCTGAAGTGTTACCGTACTTGTGGCTTTTTGATTGGACAGCAACTAGTTTGGAGGTGATTCGTTCAGAATCCACATAAAAGAAGTGATAGGCACTTTATTTGTCCCACCAAGTGTCTTTTTAAGACCTCTTTAGAATAATAAAGCTTACAACTCCTCATATGATCATCAGCAAACTGGATTTCTCATAGAAATGAACAGAAAGAGCATTAATCCAGGATAAATAATAATAATAATAATAATAATAATAATAATAATACAGATTTGAGGCATCAGAAGTGGAAAAAAACTAAAAAAAAAATATCAAACCTGAAAATCGAAAGATATGGCATATATCAGTAGCTGTGGTACAAGTGATCATCAGCGCACTGGGTGCTATCTCCGAAAACCTCGGGAAGCACTTACAAAATACTTAATTTTGGTAAGATTACCATGAGTCAAGTGAAAAAGCTGCGCTTCTTAATTTGCGTCGATACAATATCAGATCCTAAGTTCTTTGGAAGAACCCGCAGTATAATAAAGGCCAACACCAAATCAAAAAGAAGATGATGAAGAAGAAGGAAGATGGAAGAAGAAAAAGAAGGAAGAAGAAGGGGAAGATGGAAGAAGATTCTAAAAGAAGGAATAATAATAATCTTTATTTATATAGCGCCAACATATTCCGCAGCGCTTTACAGTTTAACAGTATCAAACACAAGAGTCATAAGTAACAATGTTAACAATACAATAATTAAAGCACAATAAGCCGCCCCTGCTCGTGAGAGCTTACAATCTACAATGAGGTGGGGGAGATACAAAGTACAGGTGTGTATTTACAATGATGTATTTACAATCATGGTTCAGCCATCTTCAGGGGGTGGGGGATAGATGGAGATAGTGAATGGGCTACACACACACAAACACAACATGACTTTGATTAGGGAACGTGATAGGCCGCTCTGAACAAATGTGTTTTGAGCGAGCGCCTAAAACTATGCAAATTGTGGATGGTCCTAATATCTTGGGGTAGAGCATTCCAGAGGATTGGCGCAGCACGGGAGAAGTCTTGGAGTCGGGAGTGGGAGGTACGGATTAGTGCAGAGGTTAGTCGAAAGTCATTTGCAGAACGCAGTGGTCTGTTAGGCCGATAGACAGAAATGAGGGAGGAGGTGTAAGGGGGGCCGCACTGTGGAGAGCTTTGTGGGGGAGAACAAGTACTTTGAATTGTATCCTGTAATGAATGGGCAGCCAGTGTAACGACTGGCGAAGAGCGGACACGTCTGAGTAACGATTAGCCAGATGGACGACCCTGGCTGCTGCATCAAGGATAGACTGGAGACAGGAAAGTCACGTGAGGGGGAGGCCAATTAGTAGAGCGTTACAGTAGTCCAGGTGGGAGTGGATCAGGGCAACAGTGAGGGTTTTTGTTGTTTCCATGGTGAGAAAAGGGCGGATTCTAGAGATGTTCTTTAGGTGTAAGCGGCACGAGCGGGCAAGAGATTGTATATGGGAGGTGAAGGAGAGATCGGAGTCAAACATAACACCCAGACAGCGCGCCTGCTGCCGGGGTGTTATTATGGTGCCACCCACGGAGAGGGAAACGTCAGGCTTAGGGAGGTTAGTAGATGGTGGGAGCAGAAGAAGTTCAGTTTTGGAGAGGTTGAGTTTCGGGTAGAGAGCGGACATGATGTCAGAGACTGCGGACAGTCAGTGGCGTTCTGTAGTACAGCGGGGGTAAGGTCAGGGGATGACGTATATAGTTGTGTGTCATCAGCATAAAGATGGTACTGAAAGCCAAATCTGCTGATGCTCTGTCCAATTGGGGCCGTGTAGAGGGAGAAGAGAAGGGGGCCAAGGACTGAGCCATGGGGTACCCCGACAGTGAGAGAAGAGGAGATGAAGTGGAGCCAGAGAACAGAACACTGAAGGAGCGGTCAGAAAGATAGGAGGAGAACCAGGAGAGAACAGGGTCCTTAATGCCAAGTGACTGGAGCCTAGAGAGTAGGAGATGGTGGTCAACAGTGTCAAAAGCTGCAGAAAGGTCGAGAAGAATGAGCAGAAGAAGAGGAAGGAAGAAGAAGGGGAAAAAAGAAGAAGGGGAAAAAGGACAAAGAGGCAGAAGAAAGAAAAAGAAGAAGGATAATGGAACAAGGAAGAAGAAGAAAGTGTTAAGAAGAAGAAGAAGGAAGTAGGATGAAGAAAAAGGGGGAAGAAGGACAAAGCAGAAGAAGGAAGAAAAAAAGAAAGGTGGAAGAAGGAAAAGAAGAAGAAAGAATGATGAAGAAGAGGGAAGAAGTAGAAAAAAGGACAAAGAGGAAGAAGGAAGAAAAAGGAAGGAGAAGTAGGAAGAAGGACAAAAAGGAAGAAGGAGATAAAAAAAAATCAATATCAAAATACTAGGGAATTTGAAAATAAATATTAATCAAATTAACAAACACTAAAAAATATATAACAAACTCCCAGAGAGTCATGTGCCTTTCAGATCACACAGCGGTGACATATCCATCCAGGAGCACCTGCTCACATCTGCTAATGGACTCACTGAAGTACTCAACCATCTAAAGTTCTTTCAAGTCAAGTATCAAAGGGCGACGATATCCTGCAGGCCTCCTCTACTACTGCAGCTAAAGAATTACTGAAATGATAGAATTGAACATCCCTGATGACTAAGAGCATAAAAGAGAAATTGTGAGGTCACCAGAAGATACGCCGTGTCCTATGTACTAAGTGATGAGTGTTCTATGAATCACGGAGTATGGAACGCTGAATATAAAATGTCAAGTGCAGATCTAAAGCATTGGTATTGTGTGATTTATTACTACAGACCAGCGATAAAAATTAATAGAATAATAATAATGCAGAAAATATTAACCTTGATAGCTATGTGGACATTTAGCAGCTGCACCTAAGTCCCGATGTTCTCTGTGCCTAGTACGAGCGTGCTCCCATGCTCTTAAAAGGCAGTGAGTACGCATAGTTAAATGCCCCCAGCCAATGGAAGGTGCCAAGAGCAAAGTTTCATTAGGTAGTGTGCAGTCTACTATTGATGTTGTGAGGTCCTCTGGTCCTGGTGTGGCCAGAGTCTTGAGCCCGAAGTTCCTAATCCTTGTGAGGCCAGCACCTGAACCTCGTCACCCAGTCCTTGTGCGGCCAGGGCCTGAACCTCATCACTTGGTCCTTATGCTGCCAGGGCCTGAACCTCGTCACTCAGTCCTTATGCGGCCAGTGTTTAAACCCCATCACTCGGTCCTTGTGCGGCCAGTGCCTGAACCTCGTCACCCAGTCCTTGTGCGGCCAGTGCCTGAACCTCATCACTTGGTCCTTGTGTGGCCAGTGCCTGAACCTCATCACTTGGTCCTTGTGTGGCCAGTGCCTGAACCTCATCACTTGGTCCTTGTGCTGCCAGGGCCTGAACCTCATCACTCGGTTCTTGTGCGGCCAGTGCCTGAACCTCATCACCCAGTCCTTGTGAGGCCAGGATCTGAACCTGATCACTCAGTCCTTGTACGGCCAGTGCCTGAACCTCGTCACCCAGTCCTTGTGCGGCCAGTGTCTGAACCCCATCACTCGGTCCATGTGCGGCCAGTTCCTGAACCTCATCACCCTGTCCTTGTGAGGCCAGCATCTGAACCTCGTCACCCAGTGCTTGTACGGCCAGTGCCTGAACCTCATCACTCGGTCCTTGTGTGGCCAGTGAACACCTGGTAGATGCTTAGCTATGCCCTATAATGAACCTTGCCAAAACCATAATAACCTCAGCTGCAGTGCGCTGTTTCGGGTAGTTGCTCCTCATCAGTGCAAAGTAGGATACAGGATTTGGTGGTATAGAGAGACTTATATGCCTTGTAATGCTCGCTGGGGAAAAAAAAGTTTGTTTATTACGGTAACCTTTTTCCAATAGGAAGAAAGCTAGTTCTCTCCGGCCACCTTTTGGGCTCATGAACACACTTTAGAAGAAATAGGGGTCAGCCAGTATGTACTGGTGGTGGGAGACTTAGTGGGGATCCTTCATGTTACATTATTCTTGTATTTATTGTTTCCATTTATTTTTTTTCTTACAAATAACCTTTAATTCCTCAGCATATCTTCTATTTGCCAGGAAGTGTTTGGTTTACTCTGAGCCGCCCCTAGAATAAACAGAGCCACGCCAATTTCTGTAAAGCTAGATTAATTTCCGTGCCTTGATTATAAATCCAAAGAATGCTTGCACTGAACCATTTCTCAGACAATCACAGATCCATCAGCAGCTCACCGGCAACTATCACATCCCAAACGCGCTTCACATTCATTTCCCTATCGCTTCCTATCGGCTGAAAACAACCTGCCGGGAAGTGAAGAGTCCATAAGAACATGGAGCAAACATCGGTCCGGGCCAGCATTCTGCCTCTGGCACTGACAAATTTCTAGCCGGCAGGCCTGGAAGCTTCAGTGCTAATTGTCCAACAATATTTTGGTGTCTTGTATTTATCAACTCATTTTCAAACAGCTGCAGACATGACGGGAAGCGGGAGAAAAATTGGCAGCGATATGTATTGTGCTGGGGACGGGATGATGTGTACCTGAGCTATGTATAACTCCGAGACAAGAAAGCAGCAGAGCGGAGGAAGGCAGGGATAAGACCGGGGACAAGCTCATACTGTGCATCAAATGGGATCAACAGCACAGGAATGACTATAGGGGAACAAAACCACTGCATCACATCTAGGTTCACCTTCACCCATAATAGAAGATGCTCTGCTATAGAGCTGTGTCACTTCGCACACAGTAACGGAATAGATGCTCTGCTATAGAGCTGTGTCACTCGTACACAGTAACGGAATAGATGCTCTGCTATAGAGCTGTGTCACTTCGCACACATTAACGGAATAGATGCTTTGCTATAGAGCTGTGTCACTTCTCACACAGTAATGGAATAGATGCTCTGCTATAGAACTTTGTCACTTCGCACGCAGTAACGGAATAGATGCTCTGCTATAGAGCTGTTTCACTTTGCACACAATAATGGAATAGATGCTCTGATATAGAGCTGTATCATTCACACACAATAACAGAATAGATGCTCTGCAATAGAGCTATGTCACTCGCACACAGTAAAGGAAGAGATGCTCTGCAATAGAGCTGTGTAACTCGCACACAGTAACGGAATAGATACTCTGTAATAGAGCTGTGTCACTCGCACACAGTAACGGAATAGATGCTCTGCTATAGAGCTGTGTCACTCGCACACAGTAACGGAATAGATGCTATGATATAAAGCTGTATCATTCGCACACAGTAACGGAATAGATGCTCTGCTATAGAGCTGTGTCACTCGCACACAGTAACGGAATAGATGCTCTGCTATAGAGCTGTGTCACTTCGCACACAGTAACAGAATAGATGCTCTGCTATAGAGCTGTGTCACTTCGCACACAGTAACGGAATAGATGGTCTGCTATAGAGCTGTGTCACTTCGCACACAGTAATGGAATAGATGCTCTGCTATAGAACTTTGTCACTTCGCACGCAGTAACGGAATAGATGCTCTGCTATAGAGCTGTTTCACTTTGCACACAATAATGGAATAGATGCTCTGATATAGAGCTGTATCATTCACGCACAATAACAGAATAGGTGCCCTGCTATAGAGCTGTGTCACTCGCACACAGTAAAGGAACAGATGCTCTGCAATAGAGCTGTGTAACTCGCACACAGTAACGGAATAGATACTCTGTAATAGAGCTGTGTCACTCGCACACAGTAACGGAATAGATGCTCTGCTATAGAGCTGTGTTACTCGCACACAGTAACGGAATAGATACTCTGTAATAGAGCTGTGTCACTCGCACACAGTAATGGAATAGATGCTATGATATAAAGCTGTATCATTCGCACACAGTAACGGAATAGATGTTCTGCTATAGAGCTGTGTCACTCGCACACAGTAAAGGAACAGATGCTCTGCTATAGAGCTATGTCACTCAAACACAGTAACGGAATAGACGCTCTGTAATAGAGCTGTGTCACTCGCACACAGTAAAGGAACAGATGCTCTGCTATAGAGCTATGTCCCTCACACACAGTAATGGAATAGATGCTCTGTAATAGAGCTGTGTCACTCGCACACAGTAAAGGAACAGATGCTCTGCTAAAGAGCTATGTCACTCACACACAGTAACGAAACAGATGCTCTGTAATAGAGATGTGTCACTTTGCAAACAGTAACGGAATAGATGCTCTGTTATAGAGCTGTGTCACGTCGCACACTGTAACATAATAGAAATGACGCTAAATACGATCCATGTTAAACTCACAGGGGAGCAAAGTCCCCTCACAGAATAAGAAGCAAACAGTGGTCACACAGTCAGCAAAAGAACTCAACCAACTCCTCTCCGGAGGTGCTGGAATTCTAACGGCTAGCAGCTGACTCTGAGCACATGCTGATAAAGACCATACTGATGCAATGTCCCATACATACACATAAAGAGATTGATACTAGCACGCCAGCGTGCGCCTCTGAGAGCCTTTTATACACTAGGCTCAGGTCCAGTCGGACAGGACTTTGCTCATGGACCAATCCAGAGCTGCCACATCACCAGAGCAGCTGACGACCGACCACCAATGATAAGACGCCACCTCACGGACATGCTCAGTAAGGTAGTTTCTGGACTTAGACTCCAGAGCATCAGGTCGCCGCTGCTTATGGTTGGTTTCTATAGGCTTGGCTGGAGAACCAGCAGTAACCAAGCGAACACCACAAGCCTGAGCAAGACGCTGGGACCTGCGTCTATGCTGAGCAGCACTTGCAGCAGCTGAGCCTGAATGGGAGACTGCAGAGGCAGATAAAGCTTAAGATCTATCCTGTGCAGCAGGAGAATCCCAACGCCTAACACAGGTATGACTATAAGGGGCCAAAACATTGCATCTCATCTAGATTCACCTTCACCCATAATGTACATTAAACACAATGACAACGGAACAGGTATGACTACAGGGGGGCAAAATGGTTGCATCACATCTAGAATCCTCTGCTCATAATGTGCATCAAACAGAATGAACAGTTATCACATAGGAGGGACAAAACGGCACATTACATCTTTTGTAGGAGGAGAACAGGTAAAACTATAAAGGGGCAGATATATTGCATTGCATCTAGACATATATTGTAGACTAGATTAATATCAAGTCCAAGAAAGCAGAGAGATTGAGGAATTACATCACAATGGTCATCAAATTATCAGAACAGATGTCACTATTAGGGGGTATAGGGCTCGGCTTAACCTCAAAATAAGCTACACCTATACTTTTTGTAGGGATGCAAGGTCAGACCAAGTCTGTGGCAGCAGAGGTGCCACCAATAACTTGTAATGTGCTTCAAATGTGAATAGAACAGGTGTGACTATAGGGGGAACACAGCTATGGAAAAAGCAAAGACAAATAAAACACAATGGAAATGGGTGCGTAGGGACAGACAAGCTCATATTATGCATCAAATGCAATGAACAGAACAGCAGGTGAGACTATGGGAGGCAGCAAGGGGACATTGTACTAGGACTCTGGGGCCTGAAGGTCTGAAGGCCAAACCAAGTATGAGAGATGGCTGGATAGGTGTGATTATAAGGGGCAGAGAGGTTGCACAGCACCAGAACGCTAGTGACTAAAGAGGCTCAAGGGCACAGCCAGGTCAATAAAGGCTCCATCCCATAAGGACCATGCAATTTAGTAGTAACCAGTTTAGAGTAAGAACAAACTTTTATTAAAGGGAACCTGTCACCCCCGAAATCGAAGATGAGCTAAGCCCACCAGCACCAGTGGCTTATATACAGCATTCTGGAATGCATCCTGTAATGCTGTAGATAAGCCCCCGATGTATCTTAAAAGATGAGAAAAAGAGGTTCGATTACACTCACCCAGGGGCGGTCCCGGTCCCTGTCCGGTCTGATGGGCGTTGCGATCCGGTCCGGCGCCTCCTATCTTCATCAGATGATGTCCTCTTCTTGTATTCATGCTGTGGCTCCAGCGCGGGCGTACTTTATCTCCCTGTTGAGGGCAGAGCAAAGTACTGCAGTGCGCAGGTGCTGGGCCTCGCTGACCTTTCCCGGCACCTGCGCATTGTAGTACTTTGCTCTGCCCTCAACAGGGCAGACAAAGTACGCCTGCGCCGGAGACAATAAGAGGATGTCATCGTAAGAAGATAGGAGGCCCCGGACCGGACCGCACCAGGACCGCCCCTGGGTGAGTATAATCTAACCTCTTTTTCTCATCTTTCAGGATACATCTGGGGCTTATCTACAGCATTACAGGATGCATTACAGAATGCCGTAGATAAGCCCCTGATGCCGGTGGGCTTACCTCACCCTCAATTTTGGGGGTGACAGATTCCCTTTAAACACTCAGTTGAACTGTCAGCAGAACATCAATATCCAATCAGGTGTCAAATACATGAGACCAGTGGGAACATATTTATAGTATTGGTAGTTATATGACTTTTTGAGCAAATCTACCTCCTGACCATAT
Organism: Ranitomeya imitator; assembly: GCF_032444005.1. Taxonomy (NCBI): domain Eukaryota; kingdom Metazoa; phylum Chordata; class Amphibia; order Anura; family Dendrobatidae; genus Ranitomeya; species Ranitomeya imitator. Next base: position 21,098,202 of record NC_091291.1, on the reverse strand, counting down.
TATTACATCCCGTAGAGCAGTTACTCTTGCGTGTTCTCTACTTAGTTCCTTGGTTGAGTGTAGCATGCAAGAAGGTCATGGTGGATCTTGGAACCAGGAGATTAGGCAAGCATAACTTTTAGGGTACTTCTTTACCGGGCAAAATCCTAAACTTCCTCCCGTACCTGATGATTCACTTTAAAATATAAAGTATCATTTGGGATTCTGAGAGTTCATCATGCAGGATTTCTGTGGATCTGACTGATCCAGCGGCTTCATTCCATCTCTCTCGTGACTCGCCCAGCTGACGACCTTCACCTGCTTTACGCTGTGTTTGCAGGAAATATCTCCTGTGATATGTAATTGTCTCTTCTGTCTGTGGGTCTGATCTCTAATAACAGGCGTTCTCAGTACTCATTCACTGCCTCTTCCGATTTCCTGATATGAAAGCTGTCATCACGGACCAGACAGTCATCAGGAGATAATAGTCCGGATCTGACTTAATGTCTTTCTTGCAGTGTCAGGAGGACACCATATTATTCAATCATGGCTCACGCGTCTGTCACCTTCTACAAGGTGTCGAATACACAGCCGCAGATGGGCGCTTTGAAGATTTATAAAGTGCACGCTTTGGTCAATGAAATGGAAATTTGTAAAACATAAACTTTCATCCAGGTAGGACTTGCTTAGGAGTTTTCCAAAACTTTTTGGATTTTGATGACCTATGCATAGAATATCAAGTCGATGGGGTGGTCCCTGCACCTCCACAAATTAGCTGACCCCCACACAGCTCGGTACATTTTGCAGTGGTTGGGCTCGGTATGCAGATCTCTGAAGTGCAATCTCATTCAAGAGAATTGAAATGAGCTGCGATAGGCATAGGCAAATGGCTTGGGACAGGCTTGGACTGGCTGTCAGGAAAAGAGGAGAATCCTCCGGTGGGCCCCACTCCACCTATATGAGAAATAACTGGCTTTGTTTCACAAAGTACAGAATAGGGCAGCATCTCATCATTCATTTAACAAACTACCCTGTTTATTAATATATAGAAACATAAGTAAACTCATGTGATATTTACATGTAGCTGAGCAGCGAACCCCCCCCCAGAGTAAGTGCTACCGGTGGGCCCTTGGCACTCCAGTCCGGAACTGGCTTGGTATCTAATGAAATGGACCCAATGTAGTAGAGTGAGTTGCCAGAACCCAGGACAAGGCAAATATTTTGCACCCTTAACCCATGAATTATTAGTCCTTTCCATCAGTCCAATGTTGAATCCCTTTTCTCATAAGCATGTATATATTACTCATGATTACTGATCTCATTATAGTTTTCCCCCTCCAACCCCTTAGTTTTTCTTATCTTTTTGTTAAAGTCAGACATCAAATTTTAAAATATTTTTTGCTTTTTATTACATTTTTTTAAGTGACAATTTTCTCATCTTAGCTCTATCCCTAACCCTATCTCTAGCCCAAATCCAACCATAGATCTATAGATCTATATATCTCTCGAATATCCCCCGTCCTCTGGAATTCCACGCCTCAACACATCCGATTATCCAAGACTCTCGGATCCTTCAGATGGAACCTGAAAACCCATCTCTTTAGGAAAGCCTACAGCCTGCAATAACCATTCTGCCGCCTCACCAACCACCCGAGCTGCCGCCTCACCACCACCCGAGCTGCCACCTCACCACGACCAGAGCTGCCACCTCACCACCACCAGAGCTGCCACCTCACCACCACCAGAGCAGAGCTACCACCTCACCACCACCCGAGCTGCCGCCTCACCACCACCCGAGCTGCCACCTCACCACCAGAACTACTACCTCACCACCACCTGAGCTGCCGCCTCACCACCACCCGAGCGGTCGCCTCACCACCAGAGCTACCACCTCACCGCCACCCGAGCTGCCGCCTCACCACCACCCGAGCTGCCACCTCACCACCAGATCTACCTACCACCTCACCACCACCCGAGCTGCCGCCTCACCACCACCCGAGCGGCCGCCTCACCACCACCGGAGCTGCCGCACACTCAACCTTCTGTCTCTTCCCCATTACCCCGTAGAATGTAAGTCCGCAAGGACAAGGTCCTCTACAATCTGTACCAGTCTGTCATTGTAAATTTATTTACTGTAAACTATATGTATAACTTTGTATGTAACCCCTTCTCATGTACAGCACCATGGAATTAACGGTGATATATAAATAAATAAATAATAATAACCATATTACTAACCCTTTTTTTTCTAGCCACAGCCCAGGCCCTTACCCTATCCCTAGCTTTAGCACTATCACATCTCTTCATGGACCTTGTCCTGCAACATCTGCTTCTATCGCTATGTGCAGCCGTATTCTGCGGGCAGTGCCGGTGACAGAAGAGATGAAGCTCTAGATGGTGCAAGCTCTTTCCAGTGACTAAGGTTAGGGTAGCTGTCCATTATTCTCACAGTATGAGTGTGTGTGCTTTCCAGCTAGCGTGATCATCTCCTGGCTTCAGTCAATTGGAAAGCACCAAACCATACTCAATTTTAAAGCTTACTGCTGGAAGCAGCCAGATACACTATATTGTTGTGCACCTCAAGTTAAATTCTGTGTCTCTGCTCCTGTTTAGTCTACACTGTGTCCCTGTTTTGACTTTTGCTTGTTTATTGACCTTTCTCCTGCCTCTTGATACCTTTGCTGCCCTCTTGGTTTTGACCTGGCCACCTAACCCTTCTCTTGCCCTAGCTCTCTCTTCCGAACAGCAGCGCTTCCATGGAAGAAATCCAGTGCACCCTGTTTCAAGACCAGATCCCTGTACAGTGGTTAAGGGGTGAAGTTCGGGGACCTTCTGGTATCTGCCAGATGGAGTGGCTCGTGATAAGTCGGTCCGACGCAGCCTTTTGGGGATTGTGGCCTCTTACAGGCTTATCACGCACTTACCCATGCCCTACACTCGGTTGGGTTGTACAAAGTGTAATGGCTTAAAAGCGTCTCTTAGTATTGAACAAAGAGAGAATTAAATCTTGCATATTAACATGAAGTTTAGATATGTTCCGAAAATAAACAATGCATAGCTATTTATTGCTAGATTTTACCAAAATCAGAAAAAATAATTACCGTAGTATTTTCTTAAAATACAATAAATGCGCATGTTGGATGAAGGGTTCATCAGTACCCAACTGGGAGAAGAAACTCAAGAAGTGCTAATGGTCCATGGGTTAAGGGGTGCAAAAAACTTGCCTCGCCCCCGATGCTGGCAGCCTACGGTACACCGCAGATGCCTACGTGATCATAATAGGCCCATACAATGCATACATATACTAATTAGCACTAAATTACTAATTAGAACAACCTGTTATTTGTTTTCCCTGTAGAGGAAATGTGCGCGTCCTCTCCCTCCTCCGGTACACTCTGTGAGATACATCAGACCTATAACGCTTTGATGTACAGTCCAAACTTTTGTGTTGCGACCACGAATCTAGACTGCACTGAGAAAAAGACTATGGCTTTTATCAAAAGGACATCTGGTGTACTCCGAGTGAATCCAGGTCGCACCGCACCTTCACTAGATTGATCTATGAGAACTGGATGACCACAGATATCGTGGTTGCTGAATTATTCTAATTTGCGTTTGGATTAGGATAAATGCTGAGGTCCGATCACGGCTTTCAAGAGTTTCACTAATTACTGTATCTTTCGACATAATATTGAGAGACAACATGAGACAGAATCTTAGAATCATAGAGTGTGAAAGGTCCTCCAGGGTCATCGTGTCCAACCCCCTGCTCAATGCAGGACTCAATAAACCATCTCAGACAGATGTCTGTCCAGCCTCTGTGTGAAGACTTCCATTGAAGGAGAACTCACCATCTCTCGTGGCAGCCTGTTCCACTAATTGATCACCCTCACTGTCAAAAAGATTTTTCGAATATCTAATCTGTATCTTCTCCCTTTCAGTTTCATTCCATTGCTTCTCGTGTTTCCATGTGCGAATGAGAATAATGATGATCCTTCTACACTGTGACAGCCGTTCAGATATTTGTAGACAGCTATTAAGACTCCTCTTAGCCTTCTTTTTTGCAGCTAAACATTCCCAGATCCTTTAAACATTCCTAGTAGAACATACTTTGCAGTCCGCTCACCGTTCTGGTCGCTGTTCTCTCAACTTGTTCCAGTTTTTCAACGTCTTTTTTACAATTTGGTGCCCAGAACTGGACACAATATTCCAGATGAAGCTTGACCAAGGAGGAGTAGAGGGGGAGAATTACTTCACGTGATCTAGCCTCTATGCTTCTCTTAATACTTCCTAGAACTGTGTTTGCCTTTTTTGTTGCTGCATCACACTGTTGACTCATGTGCAGTCTGTGATATATTAGTTTACCCAAGTCTTTTTCACACGTGCTGTTGCTTAGTTCTAGTCCTCATATTCTGTTGATGTAATTTTTGTTTTTCTTGCCCAGGTGTAGAATCTTGCATTTATCCCTGTTTTTCAATGTCTTTTTGAAAATGTGGTGCCCAGAACTGGACACAGTATTCTAGATGAGGCCTGACCAAGGAGGAGTAGAGGGAGATAATTACTTCACATGATCTAGACTCTATGCTTCTCTTAATACATCCTAGAACTGTGTTTGCCTTTTTTTGCTGCTGCATCGCACTGCTGACTCATGTGTATTCTGTGATCTATTAGTATACCCAAGTTTTTTCATTGGTGTGGTCTACTACTGGCGTGGTCTAATTACTGGTGAAGTCTATTAGTTAAGATACCCATTAGTTTTTATTTTTTTTAAACTGCAAGAATAATCATTTTTGATCTCACTGGTAGCCCATCAAGGTCTGACATGCACAGTATGCCACAAATGAAATCCAATTTTTTAATGTGGTCTTTCCATTTGATACAAAATATGTAACATTATCAAGGTAATTACTAGTCAATTCAACTGGTGACCTTCTTTTTTGTTAAATGCTGTAGTTCTGCTAATTCCACGACTCCTCTTCTTTCCCCCAACACGGCTGCAGTGCTTCAAAGAGACCCTGATGTACACCGGGCTTGGATTGTCTTGGACACTTCCCTAGCACCGCTGACCAATCTGAGAACTGGGCTTGGGTGTTCTTGGACACTTCCCTAGCACCACTGACCAATCTGAGAACTGGGCTTGGATGTTCTCGGACACTTCCCTAGCACCGCTGACCAAACTGAGAACTGGGCTTGGGTGTTCTTGGACACTTCCCTAGCACCGCTGACCAATCTGAGAACTGGGCTTGGGTGTTCTTGGACACTTCCCTAGCACCTCTGACCAATCTGAGAACTGGGATTGGGTGTCCTCGGACACTTCCTTAGCACCACTGACCAATCTGAGAACTGGGCTTGGGTGTTCTTGGACACTTCCCTAGCACCGCTGACCAATCTGAGAACTGGGCTTGGGTGTTCTTGGACACTTCCCTAGCACCGCTGACCAATCTGAGAACTGGGCTTGGGTGTTCTTGGACACTTCCCTAGCACCGCTGACCAATCTGAGAACTGGGCTTGGGTGTTCTTGGACACTTCCCTAGCACCGCTGACCAATCTGAGAACTGGGCTTGGTTGTTCTTGGACACTTCCCTAGCACCGCTGACCAATCTGAGAACTGGGCTTGGGTGTTCTTGGACACTTCCCTAGCACCGCTGACCAATCTGAGAACTGGGCTTGCGTGTTCTTGGACACTTCCCTAGCACCGCTGACCAATCTGAGAACTGGGCTTGGGTGTTCTTGGACACTTCCCTAGCACCGCTGACCAATCTGAGAACTGGGCTTGGGTGTTCTTGGACACTTCCCTAGCACCGCTGACCAATCTGAGAACTGGGCTTGGGTGTTCTCGGACACTTCCCTAGCACCACTGACCAATCTGAGAACTGGGCTTGGGTGTTCTTGGACACTTCCCTAGCACCGCTGACCAATCTGAGAACCGGGCTTGGGTGTTCTTGGACACTTCCCTAGCACCGCTGACCAATCTGAGAACTGGGCTTGGTTGTTCTTGGACACTTCCCTAGCACCGCTGACCAATCTGAGAACTGGGCTTGGTTGTTCTTGGACACTTCCCTAGCACCGCTGACCAATCTGAGAACCGGGCTTGGGTGTTCTTGGACACTTCCCTAGCACCGCTGACCAATCTGAGAACTGGGCTTGGTTGTTCTTGGACACTTCCCTAGCACCGCTGACCAATCTGAGAACTGGGCTTGGGTGTTCTTGGACACTTCCCTAGCACCGCTGACCAATCTGAGAACTGGGCTTGGGTGTTCTTACACAATGCTCTAGCATCACTGACCAATCTGAGAACTGTGGGAGTATCTCAGAAACAATCCATTGATTCCGTGTTGGGGAAAAGAATGGAAGACTTTGTGTCAGACTGGAGGATCATTTTATGATCGAAGATTCCAAAAATTGCAAAAGGTCCCTGTCTTGGCTGAGAAAATACCCTACGATTGCCTCTCTATTCTAAGAATCGATGGGAGTCTCAATTCACATGACCCCAAATGGCCGATCCTCACCATTTTCTTTACGTAACTGCTGTCAATGAATGAAAATAATCCTTGAGGAGGTCCCTGTTTTTCTAAAATTCTGGATCCGAGTTTGGATATTTGGAATAGCTGGAAACTATGCAGTGAAGTTGGAGCTGAAACATGGACTTAGATTGGAGTAAACAGGCTTTGAGTTTATACTACCGACATGAAGTTGATTTGTCTCCACTTAGCGGATGTCCTGGGCATCACATCTGAATGGCAGCATGTTTATGCCGGTACAACATCTGTACTCGGCACGGCATTAAGACTTGGCACCTTGTAAGGACGCAGCTCATCTGCACCTGTACAGAAGCTAAATTATCTATTTACAAAAATTGTTCTGTTAATTCCTTTATATTCCAGAATGAAACAAATGAATGGTTCACCGCATCCGTCACGTACCGCAGCTCAATGAATATTAACAGTTCGTGAAGGTAAAAGCATTTCAATCACTTAAATATGTCTCTTGGAGGAAGCAGAAAGGGAAAAAATATGACTCTCGTGGGACTTTTTATAAAATAGGAAAAATGAAATAACGAACAAGCAATTTGGATGATTTGTAGGGATACTTAGAAGATACAAATGCGTAAAGAGGGGAATTGTGGGCGTTTGTTCAGTGGGATTAACCCTTATAATGACGACATATAAAGGAAAAGCTCTCTATACTCAACGAAGACGGAGAATTTGATGCAATCTTGGCCAACAAAGGGCTCAGCTAGGTGCCAATCAGATAAAGTCACACTCCTGACTACCAGGGCTCTTTTCGAAAGTCATGTTGCTCCACTGAGAAGGGCAATAGAAGGGATAAATGTGACCAGATAGTCTTTATTGTGAGGTTTGGAGTAGAGGGCACTAACAGTAGATAAGAAGTAGACTAGCAAAGAAGATCTATTATCTGATTTCACAATGCAAATGTCAGAATGTTATTAAATAGATGTCTGAGGTCTGAAGAAGATGGAGAATCCATGTGATAATGACTGTGTAATCTTGCTACTAAAATGAGCATTTTATGTGTCCAGCTAAAAAGTGAGAGGTCTCCTAAGTCTTAGGAAATTCAGTCTCCAGTCATCCAGCTTGAATGATACTGCAGCTTGTACTGATCCAATCGCAATGGTTTGCCCCAAATAAATCAAAAGGGATATTGTACTGCAGTAAACAATTAATCACATTAATGGAAACAAATGAGTGAAAACAAAGTGGTCCCCAACACTCCCGTTGAAGCAGAGCGAAACGCGCGTCGGGGCAGAGGGATGCCCGGGAACCTACACCCACCCACCCATCACCCGGTATGTAAAAATCTGTTTATCCACCACAGTTATGAAACTATACATACATTTTTCTTGCATATACTTATACATATGCCTAAACTGGCAATATATATTTGGAGAGTTTTTGTTCCATTGTTATGAAATCACATTTCTTGGTAGCTTAGTAATTCCTATTGCATTTAGCTTATATAATAATCTTAGAATATTGCTACAAGTGGGTCAGAGCTTACTAAATCAGGATTACATTGCATCAGTGGGTTTGTTTGTAGGAGATCCTAGGGCATTGCAGTCCCTCTTCTTTTTGGATCTAGCGCTTTCTCTATACTATGTTTTAATTGTTGATATAAATAAAAATGTATTTTATTTGATAAAGTACCAGTGTTGTGGAACTCTTTTTTTCACTCAGTGGTTTCCATTAGTGTGATTAATTGCAGATTGTACTGAGCAGTGTGAGATCTCAGCAGAAAGGAGGAAGGACACTAAGGAGCTGTTGATCAAGGTATAGTTGTTGAAGCACAAATGGGGTCTTATCCATTTTAAGTGAAACTGTGGAAATTGAGGTTATGCCATCTTGTCAATCATAATTGATATACTATATTAGAGCACAAAGACATCACAAAGAGGTGCCATCCATTCCCTTTTTCAACAGGGCAGAAGAGTGCTATTACAAAATGTGGCTCTATCTCCTGCAAAAGTAACATGTTCATCTATGCAATTCTGCATTTCCCCAGTGGAGGCAGCGCTGAGTCTACCACATCAGTTTTTAAGGAAGTTTAACCCATGATATTCTATGAAAGGGTCGTCAAATTTATTATTCAGATGTCTGGAAAAGCTATGGTTTATTAGATATGATGGAGGAAGACTGATCTTATCCGTAACCCACGTTCCACTGCACTATTGTATATCAGCGATGGCGGTCAAGACAACTGTATGATAAATAACGCTAACATAGAAGGATAGAAAGATACTGCCAGGGTCCTTCTCGATCCCATTATCAAGGATGCTTTTGTGGAAGGCAAACTGGATTACTGGTGCAATCCATAGCAAGACATTTGGGAAAAGCAAATTTTGTGGAGGATACTCAAATTTATTCAAAGTCCAATGGCAACATACCACTGTCGTGGACAATGGAATGGGATGTGCGAATTGATCTTTACCAACTCTGTTGGCTGCCAATATAATGTTGGTGTCTGAGCCAAACAGTCTCTCGCATCTGTGGCCGGGGCACAGCTGGGAGGGCATGGCTCCATGTGCCTGAGTTGGTTGGTCTCAGGCGGCACTCACCACCTGGAGCTATCTTCCAATAGGTCGCTAAATGCAGGATGAAGGCACTCAAAAGTGACTTCTGGCTCTCACTTCGGGATGATCTGTGGAACGTACCATGGTGTCATCTGTGGCCGGGGCACAGCTGGGAGGGGATGGCTCCATGTGCCTGAGTTGGTTGGTCTCAGGTGGCACTCACCACCTGGGGCTATCTACCAATAGGTCGCTAAATGCAGGACGAAGGCACTCAAAAGTGACTTCTGGCTTTCACTTCGGGATGATGTGTGGAACGTACCATGGTGTCATCTGTGGCCGGGGCACAGCTGGGAGGGGATGGCTCCATGTGCCTGAGTTGGTTGGTCTCAGGTGGCACTCACCACCTGGGGCTATCTACCAATAGGTCGCTAAATGCAGGACGAAGGCACTCAAAAGTGATCTCTGGCTCTCACTTCGGGATGATCTGTGGAATAAACCATGGTGTCATCTGTGGCCAGGGCACAGCTGGGAGGGCATGGCTCCATGTGCCTGAGTTGGTTGGTCTCAGGTGGCACTCACCACCTGGAGCTATCTACCAATAGGTCGCTAAATGCAGGACGAAGGCACTCAAAAGTGATCACTGGCTCTCACTTCAGGATGATCTGTGGAACGTACCGTGGTGTCATCTGTGGCCGAGGCACAGCTGGGAGGGAATGGCTCCATGTGCCTCAGTTGGTGGGTCTCAGGTGGCACTCACCACCTGGTGCTATCTACCAATAGGTCGCTAAATCCAGGATGAAGGCACTCTAAAGTGATCTCTGGCTCTCACTTCGGGATGATCTGTGGAACGTACTGTGGTGTCATCTGTGGCCGGGGCACAGCTGGGAGGGGATGGCTCCATGTGCCTGAGTTGGTTGGTCTCAGGTGGCACTCACCACCTGGAGCTATCTACCAATAGGTCGCTAAATGCAGGACGAAGGCACTCAAAAGTGACTTCTGGCTCTCACTTCGGGATGATCTGTGGAACGTACCGTGGTGTGATCTGTGGCCGAGGCACAGCTGGGAGGGAATGGCTCCATGTGCCTGAGTTGGTTGGTCTCAGGTGGCACTCACCACCTGGAGCTATCTACCAATAGGTCGCTAAATGCAGGACGAAGGCACTCAAAAGTGATCTCTGGCTCTCACTTCGGGATGATCTGTGGAACGTACCGTGGTGTCATCTGTGGTCGAGGCATAGCTGGGAGGGGATGGCTCCATGTGCCTCAGTTGGTGGGTCTCAGATGGCACTTACCACCTGGAGCTACCTACCAATTGGTCACTTTACTGATGCACTCTGGCTTTAATTATACCATATATTATAGAGTGATCTCTGGCACTCACTTTTGGGGTGATCTGTGGAACATACCGTGGGGTCATCTGTGGCATCACTTTGGGGTGACCTGTGGCATACTCTTGGGTAATATATGGTTTTCGTTCTGAGATGATTTGTGACATCTAAGGATATCTGTGGCTTGGACTTTGACGTGATCTGTGGTGTACGCACTTGGGTGATATGTGACAAACCCTTCTGGATGACCTCTAACATGTATTCTGGAGTTATCTGTGGCACTTACTCTACAGCGATCTGTGCCACCCACTCTAGGGCTACCAGTGGCATGCAGTCCACAATGAGCTGTGAAACTCACCCTGGGGTAACTTGTGGCACTCACCCTGTAATCTGTGGCACACAAGCTTGTGGAGATCTGTGGCATCCGTTGTGACACATGCTGGTAAGGAAACATTGGGGCTTAAGGACATTATCTAAATTTACTTGAGTGGTGGGCGCCACTGTCGTGTGGCTTATCACCTCGTCTATGGTACCAGGGGGCATTCGTGAGTTCATACCCAGTAATTTGTTGCAATGGTTTGTACTTTTGATGGCTCCTGGCTCTTCTCAAGTATCTTCAGGGACATCTTGTCCTTTACAATCCGATTCCTTCCAAACACCAGAAATTGTCTGAAGATGTGCGCTAATTACCTTCGGGCTGAAAGCTTAATGGGTAATTAGCCTGCGCCGAGCACACATTAATTATTCCGATGGCATCTTGTTGTTTTCTCTTCTTTCCACGTTATTGTTTTTTTTTATCTTTGCTGTACACTCTTCCTTTTGTCTTGTTGTGGTCGGCGATCATTGCCAAAACTTCTATTACTCATAATGATTCTCGCCGCCATTTCCTTATTTCATCTTTCTGCCTTGTTCTCGGGTTCGTAGCTTTTACCCAAACATTAACCCGTTCAGCACCGTCTTCACCTTGGCCGTGACATTTTTAATTGCTCTTCGACAGTTGACCACATAATTGTCGGATTGGCCGACCAGATAGGCAAGTTCTCCCTCTCCCAGCATTTAGCTTTTGTTATACCCGTAGTTTGTGCTCCAGAGCTATTCTTCAACTCTAACTACTGATATGGGACCATTGCCAACCCTGGTTCCAGCCATCCCTTGTCTCCCCCCTTTTTGCCAAACCCAAGTTTGATTGGACTGCCAATGGCGTAACGTGAACCTCATGGGCCCCAAAGCAAAATCTCGAACAGGGTCCCAACTATCAAAAGTCTTTAACAGCAACAGTCTTTTCATATGGTCCAAAGAGACATTTTGGGACCCTTAGGCTGTAATTGCAACTCCTGTACCTGGGAGGAATAGAACTAAGCAACAGCACGTGTGAAAAAGACTTGGATATACTAATAGATCACAGACTGCACAGGAGTTATGCCCTTGTTAACTACAATTGGTTTAATCAATGGCACTGCATCTGGTCAGCTAGAATACTATTCTAGAACACAATTATTTTTTACAGCACTTCTTGGGCACTACTGATGCACTATACTTGCCATATTTATACGTTCTGGGCACTAAGTGGTAAAAGTTACTGTATTGGGCACTATCAGGTTGAGAAAATTATTTTGAGGGTACATTATGTGCCACTGATGCTGTCAGTGGAAGTATTTCTGGACACTTTTTTTGGGGGGTACTAGTGTATGTGGGACAGTAATTAATGCATAAGCGATACATGAATAGCACATACATTATCTGGGGAACTATCTAAAATTTGCACAATATTACAGGCATCATCAAGGTGATCCTATTACGGCACGAGGAGTTTTTTTGAATGATGAAAAATTATGAAAAAGTACAATAATTCATCCACTTTTTTGTATATTAGCAGTAACTACCTTTATACTTTGTGCCTTGTAATGCAAAAAAATAGCATCTGTTTAGGAGGAAAGCATTGAGCAGGACGCCTGGAACACGGAATAGGAAATGTAATAGGATATTCACGACGAGGTCAGGGTGACTTCCCTGTACGAGACGCCAGGGTAAGCAGAAAGTAGAGAGTAAAATGAAATATTCCCATGTAACATCCTGAAAAATGTCACTTAAATGTTTCGAACTTCGCATAACTATTTTTATGGCTGTGGACACTTTTGACGTGGAGAAAACAATGATCTTTTTAAAACATTAGTTTAGTGGTTACCGTTAGTTAATAAAGGTTTCCAAGTCTCATTCTGCAAGCTTCATTCCATCAGTTTGCAATGTAATCAGTTTCAGATTTTTTCTCTTTTCTGAGTCTCTCTCTCTGTAATATAGGCTGGATGTGAGGTCTGTGTGAATTCAGATTAAGCACAGCTTCTATCCTGCACTGATTTTCCCTTCTTTTTCTTTACTCCTTTCCTATGGCCTGGTTTCTCTACCTTTTCTGAAACAATACTTTCCCACCTCTCCAGGCTGTGAAAATTTATATACTACCCAATAATCAAAGGCTGATCAAAGTTTCAGCTTTTTCTCTTTTTGGAGTGTCTCTCTCTGTAATATAGGCTGGATGTGAGGTTTGTGTGAATTCAGATTAACCACTGCTTCTATCCTGCACTAATTTTCCCTTCTTGCTCTTTATTCCTTTCCCATGGCCTGGTTTCTCTACCTTTTCTGAAACAATACTTTCCCACCTCTCCAGGCTGTGAAAATCTATGTACTACCCACTAGTCAAAGGCTGATCAAGGTTTTAGCTTTTTCTCTTTTCGGAGTGTCTCTCTGTAATATAGGCTGAATGTGAGGTCTGTGTGAATTCAGATTAAGCACAGCTTCTATCCTACACTTATTTTCCCTTCTTGTTCTTTACTCCTTTCCTATGGCCTGGTTTCTCTACCTTTTCTGAAACAATACTTTCCCATGTCTCCAGGCTGTGAAAATGTATATACTATCCACTAATCAAAGGCTGATCAAAGTTTCATTTTTTTTTCTGTTTTGAGAGTGCCTCTCTCGGTAAGATGTAAGGTCTGTGTGTATTCAGACTAATCACAGCTTTTATTCTGCCCTTATTTTCCCTTCATGTTTTTTACTCATTTCCGATAGCCAGGTTTCTCTACCCTTTCTGAAGAAATACTTTCTCCCCTCTCCAAGCTGTGAAAATCTACATTCTACCCAATTTTCTGCTGCTATTTCTTAAACTGAGAGAAGGTGGGGAAGAGCATGGAGCTGTCAGAGCCAGGAGCTCTGATGGATTTGTAAAATAAATGTCGGCTAATGCACTGAGCTAATAAAGGACTGAACTCAACTGCAGCAAAATGTTTAATAAAGACTATTTAGAATGTTGCTTAACTTTGCATTTAGGAGGCAAAAAAACAAAAACTAAATCAAGTTGCAGAGGTATGTGGCTTTTAAGTGTTTCATTTAACGTCTTTCAGTTTTTAATTGCAGTACCATGCCAGGCCACATGGTGCGCTGTTACATAATTACACCAAATCCCAAATTTGCTGACTCGATTTGTAAAATGTCATGTATTTCTTATGTATCAAAGAAAGTGAGTATGTATTAGACACCTTTCCAAGCAGAAATTTACAGCATCAACTTATCTTTCCATCATCACATCGATTGATCGTAGATAACAGTAATCTAGCATGTTTTATCTTGTTCCCTCGCCTCTCGATTCCTGGGATATGCCCTCCCCTTCCTGTATGTAAATTTATTTTTTTATCGAAGTGGCTGTGACTATTATTCCCCTTCTTCTTTTTTTTCTAGGGGCCCTACCCTAGTAGCAAAAAAGACTAAATTTTAGTGCAAAATGGGGCTATGTTTTTGTAATGAAAAAAAATAAATTGCTGCATTCAGGAGAATAGCAGCATTAATATTTTTTAATATTTATGGCAATGACAGGTCTGCTGTAAAACAAAATCCAGACAGCGCAGAACTGCGGGGCTGTTACTTCCTGATAAACTTGTGCTTTCAAATAGAAGCCGATAATAAGGGAACTGAAGGTAAAGTAATTATATTTGCAGATGATGCAACACTAAGAGGGATAGCTAGAGAAGACCGAGAAAGGATTCAGAAGGATCTTGATAAGCTTGAACAATGGGCAGCGACTAATAGAATGGTATTTAACAGGAAGAAATGCAAGATTCTACATCTGGGCAAGAAAAATGAAAATGACATCTACAGAATGGGAGGAATAGAACTAAGCATCAGCACGTGTGAAAGACTTGGGTATACTAATAGATCACAGACTGCACATGAGTCAAAAGTGTGATGCAGCAGCAAAAAAGGCACTGTCATGATCCAGACCGTGTTTTGAGTCCTGTCTTCCCCTTTTTCCGGTCTGTTTATGGTTAACTTTCTCAGCCTTAGTCTGGTCTCAGGTTTGGGTTTATCACCGTGGTGTCCCACAGATCATGCCAGTTATAGCTTCTGCCTACAGCGTGAGGAGCTGACCCCGTTTGCCTTGATGTGTCCTGCTGCTTGCTCGCTGAAACCGTGTCTGTTTATCCCCTCTTCCCTTTCTGACTCTTTGTTCCTTTTTCATGTATAGACTGTTTTTTTTTGTCTCTTGTCCTTGGCATATCCATTCCTGACTGGTACTGACCCATGTGGCTTGTTATTGACTGTGTGTTTGCTTATTCCCTTTGTACTGCGCTATAGTCTAATATTTGACCCGGCTTGTTTTGACTATTCTGCTGCCACCTGGTGGCGGACTCACCGCTACATTGCAGGTCTAGTCCATCTGTGTGCAGTCCTTCCTCCACTCTATTGCCACCTAGTGGAGCTTGCAATTGCCTGAATTGCAGCAGCCTGACACAAACACAGTTCTAGGATGTATTAAGAGAAGCATAGAGTCTGGATCACGAGTAGTAATTCTCCCCCTCTTCTCCCCACCCCAGTAGTAGACCACACCAATGAAAAAACTTGGGTATACTAATAGATCACAGAATACACATGAGTCAGCAGTGTGATGCAGCAGCAAAAAAGGCAAACACAGTTCTAGGATGTATTAAGAGAAGCATAGAGTCTAGATCATGTGAAGTAATTATCTCCCTCTACTCCTCCATGGTCAGGACTCATCTGGAATACTGTGTCCAGTTCTGGGCTCCACATTTTAAAAAACACATTGAAGAACTGGAGCAAGTTCAGAGAAGAGCTACCAGGATGGTGAGCGGACTGGAAAGTATGTCCTACGAGGAACGGGTAAATGATCTGGGAATGTTTACCTGCAAAAGGAAGACAGAGAGGAGACTTAATAGCGGTCTACAAATATCTGAAGGGCTGTCAAGTTGTAGAGTGATCATCATTATTCTCATCTACACATGGAAACACGAGAAGCAATTGAAGAAAAGTGAAAGGGAGAAGATACAGATTAGATATTATAAAAAAACTTTTTGACAGTGATGGTGATCAATGAGTGGAACAGGCGGCCATGAGAGGTGGTGAGTTCTCCTTCAATGGAAGTCTTCAAACAGAGGCTGGACAGACATCCATCTGAGATGGTTTAGTGAATCCTGCATTGAACAGGGGGTTGGACACGATGACCCTGGAGGTCAATTCCAACTCTAACATTGTATCATTCGATATGATCCATGCGAGCTGCAGTTCTTAGCATTAAGATGGGATTTTTGGGATCAGACAGGGGCCATGACTACTTCAGTCTCCCTTAAGACAATATAGAGAAGTCTGAGTGACTCATCAGAGCCAGAGAAGAGTTCACCAGCAGCCAAAAGAAGAGAGAGAGGAAAAGAAGCAGGTAGCTTCCACAGCTGTCAGTGACAGATAGAATTTTTCTGTATCCGGAAAACTTTTGATGTGTTATAAAAGATAAATTATGTATTTTGTCAGAACTTTTTCCTTTGTTCTCTCCGTTCCTTGATCAACTCCACATTCATCTCATCACAAACCTCCGCTGAAACAAACTACTGATTTCATTTGTCGACATTGCTTCTTGGCTCCGGATAAAAAGATTCATACTTCAATGCCTACAGAATCTTTTACTCTTACGTTACCGTATATTATACGTGACATGTGGCCATCGAGGAGATTTCAGCTCAACTCCTATTCACTTTACCAGCTGCATCGCGGTGCTATTGTGCGTCGGATCCTCAGTAATGATGAGCGAACATGCTGGGATAAGATGCTATCCGAGTAGATGTTATCCGAGCATGCTCGAGTGCTGAGTGCCTGCGGCATGCTCGAGTGCTGAATGCCTGTGGCATGCTCGAGTGCTGAATGCCTGCAGCATGCTTGAGTGCTGAATGCCTGTGGCATGCTTGAGTGCTGAATGCCTGCGGCATGCTCGTGTGCTGAGTGCCTGCGGCATGCTTGAGTGCTGAATGCCTGTGGCATGCTTGAGTGCTGAATGCCTGCGGCATGCTTGAGTGCTGAATGCCTGTGGCATGCTTGAGTGCTGAATGCCTGTGGCATGCTCGAGTGCTGAGTGCCTGCGGCATGCTCGAGTGCTGAATGTCTGTGGCATGCTTGAGTGCTGAATGTCTGTGGCATGCTCGAGTGCTGAATGCCAGCGGCATGCTTGAGTGCTGAATGCCTGCGGCATGCTCGAGTGCTGAGTGCCTGCGGCATGCTCGAGTGCTGAATGCCTGTGGCATGTTTGAGTGCTGAATGCCTGCGGCATGCTCGAGTGCTGAGTGCCTGCGGCATGCTTGAGTGCTGAATGCCTGCGGCATGCTCGTGTGCTGAGTGCCTGCGGTATGCTTGAGTGCTGAATGCCTGTGGCATGCTCGAGTGCTGAATGCCTGCGGCATGCTCGAGTGCTGAATGCCTGCGACATGGTCAACTGTTGAATGCCTGCGGTATGCTCAAAAAATATATTTGAGTCACCGCGGCTGTTTAACAGCCCCAACACTTGCAGGGATTGCCTAACAACTAACAGGAAATCCCTGCATATGTTGCAGCTGTTGAACAGCTGTGGAGATTCAAACATATTTCTCAATCACACTGCAGACACTCAGCACTCGAGCATGCTCGGATAACACCTTATCTGAGCACGTTCGCTCATCACTAATTACCACAGATCTGATTTTGATGACCTATCCTGAGTCAGCAACTCGGTGGTTTCTTTCTGGGGCCCTTGTGATCTTAAAAAATTCCGTACATTTTTTTTTGCTACAAGTTTACATATTTCGAATTGTGCTTACATCGTGGGCAGTGGCAGGAGGCCGGGGTGGCTACAACGCTGCCCCTTCATCACTCCCCTTTTTCTTGAGCTCATCAATAACATATGGACATTTAGGCATTTGCTCTGAAGGTTTCCTTTCTTCGGACCAGATTCCTTCTAATTAATAAGGACACCAGGCTCCTCGGAGATTCCTTTGGTCTGTAGAGACCATTTAGTATGGTATGGATGTTATGTGTCATTATGACCAAGTCACTTCGCTATTTTCAGATCTGTTATTCCTAGTTCCCGAGAAATGGAAAAATGAAAAGAAAAAGCATTCCAAGAGAAATAAGCACAGAAAACACGAAGCTCCTTATATATAAACTGCATGAATCCAACACTCGTTACAGGAGCTAAGAGAGTAGGTGGGAAGAAGGCGAAATGTTCTCTGCGATATATCGTATCAATTATCTATCTATTATATCTACATATTATATCTATCTATTATCTATCTATCATATCTATCTAATCTATATATATATATTACCTATATATCATCTATTATCTGCCTATTATCTATTATCTATCTATCTATTATCTATTATCTATCAATTATCAATCTATCAATTATCTATCTATTATATCTACATATTACCGTATATATATCTAATCTGTCTATCTATTATTCATCTATTGTCTATTATCTATCTATTATATGTATCTAATCTATATATATATATATATATTACCTATATATCATCTATTATCTGCCTATTATCTATTATCTATCTATTATCTATCTTATCTATCTATCTATTATTCATCTGTTATCTATTATCTATCTATCATCTATTATCTATCTATCTATTGTCTATCTATTATCTATCTATTATCTATCTATCTATTATCTATCTATTATCTATTATCTATCTATCTATCTATCTATCTATCTATTATCTATCTATTATCTATCTATCTATTATCTATGATCTATCTATCTATCTATCATCTATCTATTTATCTATTATTTATCTACTATCTATCTATTATCTATCTTTTATCTATCTACTATCTATCTATTATCTATCCATTAATCTATTATTTATCTATTATCTATCTATTATCTTTCTTTTATCTATCTACTATCTATCTATTATCTATCTATTATCTATCTATCTATCTATCTATCTATTATCTATATATCTATTATCTATCCATTAATCTATTATTTATCTATTATCTATCTATTATCTATCTATTTACTGTATCCATCATCTATCTATCTATTATATATATTTTATCTATCTATCTATTATCTATCTATCTATCTATTTTCTATCTATCTATCTATTATCTATCTATCTATCTATTATCTATCTATTATCTATCTATTATCTATCTATCTATTATATATCTTCTATCTATCTATCTATTTTCTATCTATCTATCTATCTATCTATTATCTATCTATCTATCTATCATTTATTATCTATCTATCTATCATCTATCTATCTATCTATCTATCTATCTATCTATTATCTATCTGTCTATCCTATTTATCTATGATCTATCAGTAACACCATTGATTATTGGGGCCCAACGTTCAGCTACATGCAAAATACCCTGACCCTAGTACTCACATTTATTTTTGCTTCTATATATTATTTGTTTAATGAATGATTAGATTATACCTTTTTCTGCATATTGTGACTCATGTGTAATAGCCCTACTCACTTTCACTCCTTCACCGGGGCCCACCAGAGAATTCTCCAGTTCTCCAGTCGGCCAGTCCGAGCCTGGTCCCTGCAATCAATGAGTTTTCTCCTATTCTATAAGTAGGATTTTTGGGGGCATTAATTATTTAAAGGGGTTTTCTGGTTTTGCAAAACCCCTGTCTCCCTCATGCAGTCAGTTAGAAAAAGAAAAACACAAGCAAACTGTGCTTTCCTCACCCTCCATAGGTCCAGTGCTACGTGGCCACCGCTACTCCTGGTGTCTGTTATCGCCTGCATCGCTGATGTCTTGTTTACAACGCTGCAGAAAATGAGTGTCTCGCGTCGCCAACTCGGGCAGAGCCACTGAGCTCAGTGATTGACTGCAGCGTTTTCAACATGATAACACTGCAGACAAAAACAGACACCAGGAGCAGCAGCAGAAACTTAGCGCTGGACCTGGAAAGTATGAGGAGACCAGAATTTGTTTTTTAAAACAAGGTGTTTTGATAAACTAAGAAAAACCCTCTCATGTGTATGGGGGCCTACACACAGGTGATGTCGGAAGAGACATGATGAGACAGTTGGAGTTTTATTGCCCAATCCTTTTGTTTCCCAGGGAGATAAAGAAGCATTTGTGGTGTCCGGCAGCTGCTTTCTCCCCTCTCCACAGTGATAACACAAGTACACTTGGCCGAGCCATGGGAACTTGGGCTTGGGGAACTTGGGAGAGAGATGATAAGATAGTTGACGCTTCAGTGCCGAATCCTTTTGTTTCCCAGGAAGGTAAACCACCACTGGAGGTGTCTGGCAGCTGCTTTCTCCCCTCTTCACAGTGAAATCACAAGTTTACTTGGCCGAGCCATAGAACATGTGCTTGGAGGACTTGGGAGAGAGATAAGATAGTTGAAGCTTCAATGCCCAATCCTTTTGTACTTTTGTTTCCCAGGAAAGTAGACCACCACTGGAGGTGCCTGGCAGCTGCTTTCTCCCCTCTCCACAGTGAAAACACAAGTACACTTGATCGAGCCATGAGAACATGTGCTTGGAGAACTCAGGAGAGAGATAAGATAGTTGAAGCTTCAATGCCCAATCTGTTTGTTTCCCAGGGAGGTAGACCACCACTGGAGGTATCTCGCAGTTGCTTTCTCCCCTCTCCACAGTGAAAACACAAGTACACTTGATCGAGCCATGAGAACATGTGCTTGGAGAACTCAGGAGAGAGATGATAAGATAGTTGAAGCTTCAGTGCCCGATCCTTTTGCTTCTCAGGGAGGTAAACCACCACTGGAGGTGTCTGGAAGATGCTTTCTCCCCTCTCCACAGTGATAACCCAAGTACACTTGGCCGAGCCTTGAGAACAAGTGTTCGGAGAACTCAGGAGAGAGATAAGATAGTTGAAGCTTCAAGGCCCAATCCTTTTGTTTCTCAGGGAGGTAAACCACCACTGGAGGTGTCTGGAAGATGCTTTCTCCCCTCTCCACAGTGAAAACACAAGTACACTTGGCCGAGCCATGGGAACATGTGCTTCGAGATCTTGGGAGAGAGATGGTAAGATAGTTGAAGCTTCAATGCCCGATCCTTTTGTTTCCCTGCGAGGTAAACCACCACTGGAGGTGTCTGGAAGGTGCTTTCTCCCCTCTCCACAGTGTACTTGAGAATATGTGCTTGGAGAACTCGGGAGAGGGCTATATCAGGATAAAGAATACTCCTCCGACAACTATCTCATGTTTGTAGTCAGGTATAGAGGATCTCTCTCTGTGACTCGGGAGAAGACGGTAGAAGCATTCGCCTCTTCCTAAGTATGCGACACCCGCAGATGGATCACCATTAGTGGTCATCTATATAGCAGAGCGCCGCAGTAGAGATGAAGGTGTCATCGCAGGCTACGCTCTGCATAGGCAGCAACTGGCATAACATAGTTTACATAAACAGAAGACAACTGTCCATGTGAATGGAGCCTTATTGTTTATTGGAAACCTCCGACAATAAAAGCTCACGTCGCCATGAGTTTGGCAGGGATAAAATCAGCTCAGCTACAAGTAGATTCCATACCGCGGCGGTAACAATTTGTCAGAACAGACAGGAGCCTGGGATCAGAAGGCTTAACTCAAAATCCCGCTGTGTTTCGGCATTTTTCCATTTTCGCGTGTGCGAGGATGCTGCGAGTGCACCGGGTGGTGGCGTTATCCTCGTAAACTGAGAGCAGTAAAAGAATGCAGGAACATCTATAATAAAGCCGATCCAAGCCATTGCAGAGAGTATCAGGCGGGTTTATTTATGCACAGGGCAATTAAGAAGGGGGTCCACACTTCAATCCCTGGTGGGGGGGGCATAGTTAACCAAAGAACTTTACATCTTTCTTGTTATTGATATATCGCTTCTCTTCCGCCTGATTAAGTTCCTCCGTCACCGCATATCGGCCAGATACCCATCGATCAGCGGGAAACAATGTAACTGATAAACCGAACTAACCGAAACAAGAAGTGACAGTTTACAAATTAACCATTTCAGGCGCTCTGCTGAATAAACTCAGGACATGATGCCATTCATAAAAGCGTAACGAACCGTTACAGGGCGCCTGAGCAAGCAAGGGGTGCGGCACAGAAGAAGTGGTCAGCCCCACAGACCCAAATGTAATATCATGTGGAGATGAGATCCCGCTGAATGTATTGTGCTCACGAGAGACACTGCAGGCGGATAGAGATATTATACTAATCCCCAGCTACAACTTATTGTATGTAACAGAGACGTATTTACAAATATGGAGGTTATTACCGGAAACAGTCAACAAGCTCCTTATCAGAATTCTGCCCAATTTCTGGAGTCAATATGATTCACGGAAAGTGCAAACAAGCCGCAGACTCTGAGAAAGCAGAAGGTAATCAGACACCAGCAGAATAGTGAGTGCAGCTCTGGGGTATAATACAGGATGTAACTCAGGGTCAGTAATGTAATGTATGTACACAGTGACTGCACCAGCAGAATAGTGAGTGCAGCTCTGGGGTATAATACAGGATGTAAATCAGGATCAGTAATGTAATGTATGTACACAGTGACTGCACCAGCAGAATAGTGAGTGCAGCTCTGGAGTATAATACAGGATGTAACTCAGGATCAGTAATGTAATGTATGTACACAGTGACTGCACCAGCAGAATAGTGAGTGCAGCTCTGGGGTATAATACAGGATGTAACTCAGGGTCAGTAATGTAATGTATGTACACAGTGACTGCACCAGCAGAATAGTGAGTGCAGCTCTGGGGTATAATACAGGATGTAAATCAGGATCAGTAATGTAATGTATGTACACAGTGACTGCACCAGCAGAATAGTGAGTGCAGCTCTGGAGTATAATACAGGATGTAACTCAGGATCAGTAATGTAATGTATGTACACAGTGACTGCACCAGCAGAATAGTGAGTGCAGCTCTGGAGTATAATACAGGATGTAACTCAGGATCATTAATGTAATGTATGTACACAGTGACTGCACCAGCAGAATAGTGAGTGCAGCTCTGGGGTATAATACAGGATGTAACTCAGGATCAGTAATGTAATGTATGTACACAGTGACTCCACCAGCAGAATAGTGAGTGCAGCTCTGGGGTATAATACAGGATGTAACTCAGGATCAGTAATGTAATGTATGTACACAGTGACTGAACCAGCAGAATAGTGAGTGCAGCTCTGGGGTATAATGCAGGATGTAACTCAGGATCAGTAATGTAATGTATGTACACAGTGACTGCACCAGCAGAATAGTGAGTGCAGCCCTGGAGTATAATACAGGATGTAACTCAGGATCAGTAATGTAATGTATGTACACAGTGACTGCACCAGCAGAATAGTGAGTGCAGCTCTGGGGTATAATACAGGATGTAACTCAGGATCAGTAATGTAATGTATGTACACAGTGACTGCACCAGCAGAATAGTGAGTGCAGCTCTGGGGTATAATACAGGATGTAATTCAGGATCAGTAATGTAATGTATGTACACAGTGACTGCACCAGCAGAATAGTGAGTGCAGCTCTGGAGTATAATACAGGATATAACTCAGGATCAGTAATGTAATGTATGTACACAGTGACTGCACCAGCAGAATGGTGAGTGCAGCTCTGGAGTATAATACAGGATGTAACTCAGGATCAGTAATGTAATGTATGTACACAGTGACTGCACCAGCAGAACAGTGAGTGCAGCTCTGGAGTATAATACAGGATGTAACTCAGGATCAGTAATGTAATGTATGTACACAGTGACTGCACCAGCAGAATAGTGAGTGCAGCTCTGGGATATAATACAGGATGTAACTCAGGATCAGTAATGTAATGTATGTACACAGTGACTGCACCAGCAGAATAGTGAGTGCAGCTCTGGGATATAATACAGGATGTAACTCAGGATCAGTAATGTAATGTAAGTACACAGTGACTGCACCAGCAGAATAGTGAGTGCAGCTCTGGGGTATAATACAGGATGTAACTCAGGATCAGTAATGTAATGTATGTACACAGTGACTGCACCAGCAGAATAGTGAGTGCAGCTCTGGAGTATAATACAGGATGTAACTCAGGATCAGTAATGTAATGTATGTACACAGTGACTGCACCAGCAGAATAGTGAGTGCAGCTCTGGGATATAATACAGGATGTAACTCAGGATCAGTAATGTAATGTATGTACACAGTGACTGCACCAGCAGAATAGTGAGTGCAGCTCTGGAGTATAATACAGGATGTAACTCAAGATCAGTAATGTAATGTATGTACACAGTGACTGCACCAGCAGAATAGTGAGTGCAGCTCTGGAGTATAATACAGGATGTAACTCAGGATCAGTAATGTAATGTATGTACACAGTGACTGCACCAGCAGAATAGTGAGTGCAGCTCTGGAGTATAATACAGGATGTAACTCAGGATCAGTAATGTAATGTATGTACACAGTGACTGCACCAGCAGAATAGTGAGTGCAGCTCTGGAGTATAATACAGGATGTAACTCAGGATCATTAATGTAATGTATGTACACAGTGACTGCACCAGCAGAATAGTGAGTGCAGCTCTGGGGTATAATACAGGATGTAACTCAGGATCAGTAATGTAATGTATGTACACAGTGACTCCACCAGCAGAATAGTGAGTGCAGCTCTGGGGTATAATACAGGATGTAACTCAGGATCAGTAATGTAATGTATGTACACAGTGACTGAACCAGCAGAATAGTGAGTGCAGCTCTGGGGTATAATGCAGGATGTAACTCAGGATCAGTAATGTAATGTATGTACACAGTGACTGCACCAGCAGAATAGTGAGTGCAGCTCTGGAGTATAATACAGGATGTAACTCAGGATCAGTAATGTAATGTATGTACACAGTGACTGCACCAGCAGAATAGTGAGTGCAGCTCTGGGGTATAATACAGGATGTAACTCAGGATCAGTAATGTAATGTATGTACACAGTGACTGCACCAGCAGAATAGTGAGTGCAGCTCTGGGGTATAATACAGGATGTAATTCAGGATCAGTAATGTAATGTATGTACACAGTGACTGCACCAGCAGAATAGTGAGTGCAGCTCTGGAGTATAATACAGGATATAACTCAGGATCAGTAATGTAATGTATGTACACAGTGACTGCACCAGCAGAATGGTGAGTGCAGCTCTGGAGTATAATACAGGATGTAACTCAGGATCAGTAATGTAATGTATGTACACAGTGACTGCACCAGCAGAACAGTGAGTGCAGCTCTGGAGTATAATACAGGATGTAACTCAGGATCAGTAATGTAATGTATGTACACAGTGACTGCACCAGCAGAATAGTGAGTGCAGCTCTGGGGTATAATACAGGATGTAATTCAGGATCAGTAATGTAATGTATGTACACAGTGACTGCACCAGCAGAATAGTGAGTGCAGCTCTGGAGTATAATACAGGATATAACTCAGGATCAGTAATGTAATGTATGTACACAGTGACTGCACCAGCAGAATGGTGAGTGCAGCTCTGGAGTATAATACAGGATGTAACTCAGGATCAGTAATGTAATGTATGTACACAGTGACTGCACCAGCAGAACAGTGAGTGCAGCTCTGGAGTATAATACAGGATGTAACTCAGGATCAGTAATGTAATGTATGTACACAGTGACTGCACCAGCAGAATAGTGAGTGCAGCTCTGGGGTATAATACAGGATGTAATTCAGGATCAGTAATGTAATGTATGTACACAGTGACTGCACCAGCAGAATAGTGAGTGCAGCTCTGGAGTATAATACAGGATATAACTCAGGATCAGTAATGTAATGTATGTACACAGTGACTGCACCAGCAGAATGGTGAGTGCAGCTCTGGAGTATAATACAGGATGTAACTCAGGATCAGTAATGTAATGTATGTACACAGTGACTGCACCAGCAGAACAGTGAGTGCAGCTCTGGAGTATAATACAGGATGTAACTCAGGATCAGTAATGTAATGTATGTACACAGTGACTGCACCAGCAGAATAGTGAGTGCAGCTCTGGGGTATAATACATTATTCAGGGCCCTATGTCCACCGTGGTGTAGGGTCGGTATACCTCTGCATGGCTTAGAGGTCTCATTATCTCAGTCCTGGCTGCCTGAAGTCTTATCCTCCTTCATATCTACATAACAATGTATGGATTACTTATAGTGAGTGATTGTTCTTCCTTAACCCCGAGCAGTAACACATTAATAACACTTAATAACATCTTGTAAACATGGGACGTTATTGTCTTGCAGGAACAATAGGGAGGATCTGATCCAAGACACATAGTTCTAAAACCTCCCGAGATATTAACAGTTTAGTGATAAGCTTGAGCCCTTCACTGCGGCTCCATGGTTGGCAGCAGCAGCAGAGTAGAATCATCATTGCAGCGATTGTGTCTCCGCACTTATTTCTGGCAGACATCAATCTATCAGCTGTGTGATAAAATAAGTGCTGAATTATTACTATTTACATTATTATTATTCAATGACACATTGTATCTTCTTCTGTTATTGACAAACAAGCAGATGTAGCAAGAAGGAGTCAGCCCTGTGTGATGGGGCTAATCTGTCACCTATAAGCCGGGAAGAAATGATGATCGGAAGAAAGGAATTCATCGCCTCAGTATTTTTATGATATTAGGAAACAATATTTCAAATAATGGCTGAGGCTTACCTGCAGTCCTATGTAAATGCACAAATCAAGCGTCATGTATCACAATGCACTGAGCTCAAAGCAACTGAGCCTGATAAACCAACAAACTCAACTCTGCTAAGTCAGGAGGTATTTCCTTCTGTCACAGAAATAGCGGAGATCAAATAGAGTCAGAATTACTGTAAATTACCGCTGGTGGGATCATTCTAGAAAGATATAATCACATCGTAACCTAAAGGGCAGCGGAGCCCAGCGGGAACAGATATTGTGCCGAAGAAGTCCTCAATCAATTATCTATTACCTGTCAATTATCTATTATCTATTATCTATTATCTATCTATCTATTATCTATCTATTATCTATCTATCTATTATCTATTATCTATCTATTATCTATATATCTCTTATCTATCTATCTATCTATTATCTATCTATCTATCTATCTATCTATCTATCTATCTATCTATCTATTATCTATCATCTATCTATTATCTATATATCTCTTATCTATCTATCTATCTATCTATCTATATATTATCTATTATCTATCTATTATCTATTTATCTATTATCTATCTATTATCTGTCTATTTTATATTTATCTATTATCTATTATCTATTATCTATCTATCTATTATCTATCTATAATTATCTATCTATTATCTATCTATCTATTATCTATCTATCTATTATCTATCTATCTATCTATTATCTATCTATAATTATCTATCTATTATCTATTATCTATCTATTATCTATCTATAATTATCTATCTATTATCTATCTATTATCTATCTATTATCTATCTATCTATCTATCTATTATCTATCTATTATCTATTATCTATCTATTATCTATCTATCTATCTATTATCTATTATCTATCTATCTATTATCTATTATCTATTATCTATCTATTATCTATCTATCTATCTATTATCTATTATCTATCTATCTATCTATCTATTATCTATCTATCTATTATCTATCTATCTATCTATCTATCTATCTATCTATTATCTATTATCTATCTATCTATCTATCTATTATCTATCTATTATCTATTATCTATCTATCTATTATCTATTATCTATTATCTATCTATTATCTATTATCTATCTATTATCTACTGTATCTATCTATCTATCTATTATCTATCTATCTATTATCTATCTATCTATCTATCTATCTATCTATTATCTATCTATCTATCTATTATCTATCTATTATCTATCTATCTATCTATCTATCTATCTATCTATCTATTATCTATCTATCTATTATCTATCTATATATCTATCTATCTATCTATTATCTATCTATCTATTATCTATCTATCTATTATCTATCTATCTATTATCTATCTATCTATTATCTATCTATCTATCTATTATCTATCTATCTATTATCTATCTATTATCTATCTATCTATTATCTATCTATTATCTATCTATCTATTATCTATCTATTATCTATCTATTATCTATCTATCTATCTATCTATCTATTATCTATCTATCTATTATCTATCTATCTATTATCTATCTATCATCTATCCATTATCTATCTATCTTGTACGTCTATACATCTATATCCTCCCCTATGATATATATATATATTTGCCTTACACCCGCACACACCCGTCTCCACGTTACGCCCCCAGCTCTGCTCCCTCGCTCCGTACAAGTCTCCGGTCAGTTTCCATTAGAGGAGTTGGGGGAAGAAGCTTCCTTTTCTGCCCTTTATCAGGCTGCGGTCACACGTTCAGTATTTGCAGCCAAACCCAGGAGTGGGTGATAATACAGAAGTGGTGCATGTGTTTCTATTATACTTTTCCTCTATTTGTTCCTCTCCTGGTAAAATACTGACCACATACTGCTAGTGTGACTGCATCCTAAGAATAACCTCCTTAGATTGGCAGTGCCTGAGCTCTTACCTTGTGTCCCTCTGGGGGTCCTGGAGAAGCCCCTGTGCCGCCGGTATCCGCGCGGTGTGAGCGGCGCTGTGCTGCGGGCAGTGTGGACAGAGCCCTGCGCTATCTGCAGGGAGCGCCGCCCCTGTAACCCCTTCCTGCCCGGAGCAGCCCCTGAGCTCAGCCGGCAGTGGTGGAGCAGAGCTGAGTGTGTCACGGTGCCAATGGCGATATTAGCTGTACAGATATTACAGGGAGCTGTCACCAGCTCTTCCCCATATAAATACGTCCAGCCCTCTGTTACTGCCGGGTGTATCTCCCATCTCTGCTGTGCCAGGCACCAAGGCGACCTTTTATTATAATACTCCCAGACGGCGCGGTCAGGTCCGTTTTCTTGATCCGGCGCCCTCTTTCTTCTCACGGTCGCGATGGGGGGCACTGTGTGTATAACATAGGAAGATGGGGGGCGCCGGAGCAAGACCAGAAAAAGGGCGATGTCCAAAAAATAGATCAGAGAGGGCGCTACAAATAACCAAGGAGCGAGGAGAAGCTGCACAGAAAGAGAGTGCACCCCAAACCATGGCAAGGATAGGGTTAATATGGTTTTATTGATGAACCCCAAAAAATAAACTGGAAGTTCAAGTTCTGCTACCGGACTCGAACTTTTACAAAGTACCAGATCTGCACCGAACGTGATCCAGAACCCAAGCACCATTGACAAGAATGTGGACCGGAACTGGAAACGTCTCTCTCCTCCCGAACTCTGAACTTTGCGTGATCAGAGTTTAGCACCAGATACTAACTGACCGGTACGAACCCCAATCTTTTACGTTCAGGTTTGTTCATCATCTCTAGTCCTCGAAGGATCCATGGAAGTTCGGGGTCAACAGAAATTTAGTCCAAAGTTTGGTTTTGGTACTAGAACTGTACTCGAACTTGAATCTGAACCCCATAGAAGTTAATGGGGTCCCGAACTTTGGAGCCAGAAACTCTCTCTTTCCTCCCCGAACTCTAGTTTAGCACCGGATACTAACTGACCGGTACGAACCCCAATCTTTTACGTTCAGGTTTGTTCATCATCTCTAGTCCTCGACGGACCCATGGAAGTTCGGGGTCATTAGAACTTTAGTCCAAAGTTTGGTTTTGGTACTAGAACTGTACTCGAACTTGAATCTGTACCCCATAGAAGTTAATGGGGTCCCGAACTTTAGAGCCAGAAACTCTCTCTTTCCTCCCCGAACTCTAGAACTGTAAAACGGACATCTAGGAGGAGTCTGTGCTCGGAGTTCACCAGCGAACACTATGTGGAAGTTCAAGTTCTGCTACCGGACCCGAACTACTCCAAAGTACCAGATCTGCACCGAACGTGATCCAGAAAGCAAACTCCATTGAAAAGAATGTGGACCGGAACTGGAAACTTCTCTCTCTCCTCCCGAACTCTGAACTTTGCAACAGACATCCGTGTTCGGAGTTTGGCAGCGGTACGAAGCCCAATCTTTTAAGTTCAGGTTTGTTCATCATCTCTAGTCCTGGACGGATCCATGGATGTTCGGGGTCAACAGAACTATATTCAAAAGTTTGGTTTTGCTATTAGAACTGTACTTGAACTTGAATCTGAACTCCATAGAAGTCAATGGGGTCCCGAACTTTGGAGCCAGAAAATCTCTCTCCTCCCCGAACTCCGGAACTGTAAAACGGACATCTAGGAGGAGTCTGTGCTCGGAGTTCAGCACCGGACACTAGGTGTTCTATATGAACCTCGAACTTTGCATTTTGGGTTCACTCCTCTGTAGACCTGGGTTCAAATCCCACCATCTGCAATGAGTTTGTATGTTCTCCCCGTGGATTTCCTCCCACACTGCAAAGATTTAGTGATAGGGAATGCAGATTGTGAGCCCCAATGGGGACAGTGATAATAATCTAAGTAAGTGAGGAAAATCGATAAATAATCCAAAAGTCTATAGTTATTTATATAAAAACCCAACCAGGTATAGAGAGGACGTTAGCTATAATCAGTGGCCCAGGTTACAAATTCATACCAGGGCAGGACGGAATGCACAACCCCCCCACAAATGTATTAAACACAAATTAATATACTCCAAATAAATAAATGCTAAATAAATAAAGACCATATGTAGGCATAGTAAAAAATATGTGCCCCCTCCTCCACATCTGACCTCCCCTCCTGCATCCATAGACATTAATATGGAGTCGCTCCTCTGCAGATATAACGGAAGGATTTCTACAAGATTTTGGGGGGATTTTTGACCCTTCATCCAGAAGATCACTTGTGGGGTCAGACCCTGTTGGGGGAAGGTCGGGCTCATGATCCCATTCTAGGTGTTGGATGGGGCGGGGGTCCGGGCTCGCTCATGTTCTCCCCCAGGGCTGTATGGAGCTTGTGCGCTGGCCACAGTCATGGGGGGCACATAGGGGTGATCCCCAAACTGTTCCCACAAAGCTGAAGCTGCAAGTGTCCACAATGTCCTGTGCTGAAGAATTAACATTTCCCATCATTGGAGCTGAGGGTCCGCGGCCGCCCCCTGATAACAGCCCACGGCGTTATCCCCCACCACCATCTGTACAGGGGGCACAATGCAGCCAGGGGGGACATTCTTGGGGGGAGCGCAGCGTTTCTGCTGATGTGCATGCCAGATGAGGATTGAGAAAGGAAGGAAGGAAGGAACGGAAGGAACGGAAGGGAAGAAGGAAAGGAAGCAAAAAAACTAAAAAGAATGAAGAAAGGAAGGACGGAAGGTGAGAAAAAAATGAATGAATCAAGGAAAGAAGGAAGAAAGAAAGGAAGGAAGGTGACAAAGAGGAGACGGAAAGAGAAAGAAAGGAAGGGAAGCAATGAAAGAAAGAATGAAGGAAGGAATGCGAGAAAAAAGAATGAATGAAGGAAGAAAGGAAGGAAGAAGAAAGGAAGGGAAGCAATGAAAGATAAGGAAGGAAGGAAGAAAGGAAGGAAGGAAGGAAGGAAGAAATGAAGGAAGGAAGGAAGGAAGGAAGGGGAGAAAGACGAATGAATGAAGGAAGAAAGAAAGGAAGAAGAAAAGAGGGGAAGCAATGAAAGTTAACGAATAAAGGCAGGAAGGAAGGAAGGAAGGGGAGAAAAAAGAATGAATGAAGGAAGAAAGAAAGGAAGGAGGAAGAAAAGGGAAGCAATGAAAGATAACGAAGGAAGGAAGGAAGGGGAGAAAACAAAGAATGAATGAAGGAAGGAAGAAGAAAAGAAGGGAAGCAATGAAAGATAAGGAAGGAAGGTAAGAAGGAAAAAAGGAAGGGGAGAAAAAAGAAAAATAATTAATAAATGAAGGAAGAAAGAAAAGGAAGGAAGGGGAGAAAAAAGAAAGACAAAGAAAGAGAAAGGAAGGGAAGCGAAGATAAAGAATGAAGGAAGGGGAGAAAAAAGAATGAATGAAGAGAAGAAGGAAGAAAGAAAAGAAGGAAGGCAAAAAGAAAGAAAAGAAGGGAAGCAATGAAAAATAACGAATGAAGGAAGGTTGGCAGGATGAAAGGAAGGGGAGAAAAAAAGAAAAATAAAAAATAAATGAAGGAAGAAAGAAAGAGAAAAAAATGAAGGAAGGAAGGGAAGAAAAGTAAGAAAGGAAAGAAGGACGATGCCCTGTGCCCCGCTGTCACACACAATGGCGGTGCAGGACGCCTGTGGATGATGCTGCACATCCCTATGTGGGGAGATAGCTCTACTCCTTTGTATGGCCGATCTCTCTTGCTCTTCTTTTATTTTCCTTTGTTTCTTTGCAACAATGGAATCTTTTATTATTATTATTATTATTATTATTATTATTATTATCGTCTTCTTCTCAGGTGGGGACGTCCTGACACTGTATGAATGTACTTTCCCGAAGGCAACAATGGAAACACTGTCACCATTTGTGTCAGGAGAAGATGATGGAGAACACAAATATTGATATTCTATGTGCGAAACCAGCTGTGTCAGGACATCCCCTCACAGTAATGCTGAGGCTGATGGTGCTCGTCCCGGGGTCCGCCTGTCCACGGTAGATGTGGTCATAAATCGGCTGAAAAAAAAATTCCGAAAAAAGAGAAGTACCAGAGATCTTAAGTTTCAGAGTGAGCTCACTGACTGATTCTCAGTTAACTCGTAAAGTTAGAGAAGGTAAACTGTGAACATTTTTAGATCAAAACCAATTGCCAAAATAGTTTGATCCTCACATCCTATCTATGATATTTAATTTTCCCGTGTTTTCTGCTGATTACGTATCCTCATTTCTCATCCTTATGACAGAACAATGTGTAATCCTTTTAATTCGTGACCCGTAAAATTATATTGGATGGCGGCCCGAGTCATCGGCAAACCGTTGAACTGTAATTATTTTTGTGAAAGTGATTTTCCTCTAGAAGAAAAAGTGGAGGCAAAATGTCTGTGAGTAACAAAACCAGGTAATATTTAAAGGACGCTAGTAGAAAAGCTGATAGATTCTGCAAGGAATAAGGGGTACGGATGGGTGTCCTTTAATTCCCCCTAATAACTCACAATTTTCTAAGTAAATCTAATTCTAAAGGTGCTATTGGCATGAAATTCTCACCAGAGGTCAGTGGGAACCCATCTAATCTACACAGGCAAAGAAATCAAGCCATAGAGGTCCATAAATTAAGTTATGCGTAATAATGAGAAATAACGCAAAGAAAAAGTATTGAACACATGGAAAAGAAAGAGAGGCGCTAAAAGTCATGACATCAGCGGAAATTTATCTCAATCCTGTCACTTACTAAAAAATATCAGCTGGTACCACTGATGGCCTGTAAAAAGGTGTCTCATGACCAAGGTGCCACATAAGAAACATCTCATGATGGATAAAACCATCTCAAGACCATCGCAACCTTATTGTTTTAAATCTTACTGATGAAGGTGGTTGCAGAAGAATTTCTAGAAACTATTGAAGATTCCACTGAGGACTTCTGGGTCTATAATACGGAAGTGGAAAGAACATAATTTCACCATAGACCGTCCAAGACCAGGTGGTCATCACAAAATTTCAGACAGAGGGAGTGAAAAGAATTATCAGAAGAGTTGTCCCAAGAGTCAAGGATCACATGCGGAAAGCTACAGGAAGAGCTGGAATCAACAGGTAAGATAAGTAATGCATTCAACCACCTCCATGGCCTGTATGCACGCTCACCACTAAACCTCCATGTCCTGTATGTACGCTCACCACTAAACCTCCATGACCTGTATGCACACTCACCCCTAAACCTCCATGACCTGTATGCACGCTCACCACTAAACCTCCATGACCTGTATGCACACTCACCCCTAAACCTCCATGTCCTGTATGCACGCTCACCACTAAACCTCCATGACCTGTATGCACACTCACCCCTAAACCTCCATGACCTGTATGCACACTCACCCCTAAACCTCCATGTCCTGAATGCACGCTCACCACTAAACCTCCATGACCTGTATGCACGCTCACCCCTAAACCTCCATGTCCTGTATGCACGCTCACCACTAAACCTCCATGACCTGTATGCACACTCACCCCTAAACCTCCATGACCTGTATGCACACTCACCCCTAAACCTCCATGTCCTGAATGCACGCTCACCACTAAACCTCCATGTCCTGTATGCACGCTCACCACTAAACCTCCATGACCTGTATGCACACTCACCCCTAAACCTCCATGTCCTGTATGCACGCTCACCACTAAACCTCCATGTCCTGTATGCACGCTCACCACTAAACCTCCATGACCTGTATGCACACTCACCCCTAAACCTCCATGACCTGTATGCACACTCACCCCTAAACCTCCATGTCCTGAATGCACGCTCACCACTAAACCTCCATGACCTGTATGCACGCTCACCCCTAAACCTCCATGTCCTGTATGCACGCTCACCACTAAACCTCCATGACCTGTATGCACACTCACCCCTAAACCTCCATGACCTGTATGCACACTCACCCCTAAACCTCCATGTCCTGAATGCACGCTCACCACTAAACCTCCATGTCCTGTATGCACGCTCACCACTAAACCTCCATGACCTGTATGCACACTCACCCCTAAACCTCCATGACCTGTATGCACACTCACCCCTAAACCTCCATGACCTGTATGCACACTCACCCCTAAACCTCCATGACCTGTATGCACGCTCACCACTAAACCTCCATGACCTGTATGCACACTCACCCCTAAACCTCCATGTCCTGTATGCACGCTCACCACTAAACCTCCATGACCTGTATGCACACTCACCCCTAAACCTCCATGACCTGTATGCACACTCACCCCTAAACCTCCATGTCCTGAATGCACGCTCACCACTAAACCTCCATGTCCTGTATGCACGCTCACCACTAAACCTCCATGTCCTGTATGCACACTCACCCCTAAACCTCCATGACCTGTATGCACACTCACCCCTAAACCTCCATGTCCTGAATGCACGCTCACCACTAAACCTCCATGTCCTGTATGTACGCTCACCACTAAACCTCCATGACCTGTATGCACACTCACCCCTAAACCTCCATGACCTGTATGCACACTCACCCCTAAACCTCCATGTCCTGAATGCACGCTCACCACTAAACCTCCATGACCTGTATGCACGCTCACCACTAAACCTCCATGTCCTGTATGTACGCTCACCACTAAACCTCCATGTCCTGTATGTACGGTGACCACTAAACCTCCATGACCTGTATGCACGCTCACCACTAAACCTCCATGTCCTGAATGCACGCTCACCACTAAACCTCCATGACCTGTATGCACGCTCACCAGTAAACCTCCATGTCCTGTATGTACGCTCACCACTAAACCTCCATGACCTGTATGCACGCTCACCACTAAACCTCCATGGCCTGTATGCACGCTCACCACTAAACCTCCATGACCTGTATGCACGGTGACCACTAAACCTCCATGTCCTGTATGTACACTCACCCCTAAACCTCCATGTCCTGAATGCACGCTCACCACTAAACCTCCATGACCTGTATGCACGCTCACCACTAAACCTCCATGTCCTGAATGCACGCTTACCACTAAACCTACATGACCTGTATGTACGCTCACCACTAAACCTCCATGACCTGTATGCACGCTCACCACTAAACCTCCATGTCCTGAATGCACGCTCACCACTAAACCTCCATGGCCTGTATGCACGCTCACCAGTAAACCTCCATGTCCTGTATGTACGCTCACCACTAAACCTCCATGACCTGTATGCACGCTCACCACTAAACCTCCATGGCCTGTATGCACGCTCACCACTAAACCTCCATGACCTGTATGCACGGTGACCACTAAACCTCCATGTCCTGTATGTACACTCACCCCTAAACCTCCATGTCCTGAATGCACGCTTACCACTAAACCTACATGACCTGTATGTACGCTCACCACTAAACCTCCATGACCTGTATGCACGCTCACCACTAAACCTCCATGACCTGTATGCACGCTCACCCCTAAACCTCCATGGCCTGTATGCAAACTCACCCCTAAACCTCCATGGCCTGTATGCACGCTCACCACTAAACCTCCATGGCCTGTATGCACGCTCACCACTAAACCTCCATGACCTGTATGCACGCTCACCCCTAAACCTCCATGGCCTGTATGCACGCTCACCCCTAAACCTCCATGGCCTGTATGCACGCTCACCACTAAACCTCCATGACCTGTATGCACGCTCACCACTAAACCTCCATGACCTGTATGCACGGTGACCACTAAACCTCCATGTCCTGTATGCACGCTCACCCCTAAACCTCCATGGCCTGTATGCACGCTCACCACTAAACCTCCATGACCTGTATGCACGCTCACCACTAAACCTCCATGGCCTGTATGCACGCTGACCACTAAACCTCCATGACCTGTATGCACACACACCACTAAACCTCCATGACCTGTATGCACGCTCACCACTAAACCTCCATGACCTGTATGCACACACACCACTAAACCTCCATGACCTGTATGCACACACACCACTAAACCTCCATGACCTGTATGCACGCTCACCACTAAACCTCCATGACCTGTATGCACGCTCACCACTAAACCTCCATGACCTGTATGCACGCTCACCACTAAACCTCCATGACCTGTATGCACGCTCACCACTAAACCTCCATGGCCTGTATGCACGCTCACCACTAAACCTCCATGGCCTGTATGCACGCTCACCACTAAACCTTCATGACCTGTATGCACGCTCACCACTAAACCTCCATGTCCTGTATGCACGCTCACCACTAAACCTCCAAGTCCTGTATGCACGCTCACCACTAAACCTCCAAGACCTGTATGCACGCTCACCACTAAACCTCCAGGGCCTGTATGCACGCTCACCACTAAACCTCCATGACCTGTATGCACGCTCACCACTAAACCTCCATGACCTGTATGCACGCTCACCACTAAACATCCATGGCCTGTATGCACGCTCACCACTAAACCTCCATGACCTGTATGCACGCTCACCCCTAAACCTCCATGGCCTGTATGCACGCTCACCACTAAACCTCCATGGCCTGTATGCACGCTCACCACTAAACCTCCATGGCCTGTATGCACGCTCACCACTAAACCTCCATGGCCTGTATGCACGCTCACCACTACACCTCCATGACCTGTATGCACGCTCACCACTAAACCTCCATGTCCTGTATGCACGCTCACCACTACACCTCCATGACCTGTATGCACGCTCACCACTAAACCTCCATGGCCTGTATGCACGCTCACCACTAAACCTCCATGTCCTGTATGCACGCTCACCACTACACCTCCATGACCTGTATGCACGCTCACCCCTAAACCTCCATGGCCTGTATGCACGCTCACCACTAAGCCTCCATGAGCTGTATGCACGCTCACCACTAAACCTCCATGACCTGTATGCACGTTCACCACTAAACCTCCATGACCTGTATGCACGCTCACCACTAAACCTCCATGGCCTGTATGCACGCTCACCACTAAACCTCCATGGCCTGTATGCACGCTGACCACTAAACCTCCATGTCCTGTATGCACGCTCACCACTAAACCTCCAGGGCCTGTATGCACGCTCACCACTAAACCTCCATGACCTGTATGCACGCTCACCACTAAACCTCCATGTCCTGTATGCACGCTCACCACTAAACCTCCATGACCTGTATGCACGCTCACCACTAAACCTCCATGTCCTGTATGCACGATCACCACTAAACCTCCATGACCTGTATGCACGCTCACCACTAAACCTCCATGGCCTGTATGCACGCTTACCACTAAACCTCCAGGGCCTGTATGCACGCTCACCACTAAACCTCCATGACCTGTATGCACGCTCACCACTAAACCTCCATGACCTGTATGCACGCTCACCACTAAACCTCCATGACCTGTATGCACGCTCACCCCTAAACCTCCAAGCCTGTATGCACGCTTCCCACTAAACCTCCATGGCCTGTATGCACGCCCACCACTAAACCTCCATGTCCTGTATGCACGCTCACCACTAAACCTCCATGGCCTGTATGCACGCTCACCCCTAAACCTCCATGGCCTGTATGCACGCTCACCCCTAAACCTCCATGGCCTGTATGCACGCTCACCACTATACCTCCATGTCCTGTATGCACGCTCACCACTAAACCTCCATGACCTGTATGCACGCTCACCACTAAACCTCCATGACCTGTATGCATACTCACCACTATATCTCCATGACCTGTATGCACGCTCACCACTAAACCTCCATGGCCTGTATGCACGCTCACCCATAAACCTCCATGTCCTGAATGCACGCTCACCACTAAACCTCCATGTCCTGAATGCACGCTCACCACTATACCTCCATGTCCTGTATGCACGCTCACCACTAAACCTCCATGACCTGTATGCACGCTCACCACTAAACCTCCATGACCTGTATGCACGCTCACCACTAAACCTCCATGGCCTGTATGCACGCTCACCACTAAACCTCCATGACCTGTATGCACGCTCACCACTAAACCTCCATGGCCTGTATGCACGCTCACCACTAAACCTCCATGGCCTGTATGCACGCTCACCACTAAACCTCCATGGCCTGTATGCACGCTCACCACTAAACCTCCATGTCCTGAATGCACGCTCACCACTAAACCTCCATGACCTGTATGCACGCTCACCACTAAACCTCCATGGCCTGTATGCACGCTCACCACTAAACCTCCATGACCTGTATGCACGCTCACCACTAAACCTCCATGACCTGTATGCACGCTCACCACTAAACCTCCATGGCCTGTATGCACGCTCACCACTAAACCTCCATGACCTGTATGCACGCTCACCACTAAACCTCCATGACCTGTATGCACGCTCACCACTAAGCCTCCATGAGCTGTATGCACGCTCACCACTAAACCTCCATGACCTGTATGCACGTTCACCACTAAACCTCCATGACCTGTATGCACGCTCACCACTAAACCTCCATGGCCTGTATGCACGCTGACCACTAAACCTCCATGTCCTGTATGCACGCTCACCACTAAACCTCCGTGACCTGTATGCACGCTCACCACTAAACCTCCATGACCTGTATGCACGTTCACCACTAAACCTCCATGACCTGTATGCACGCTCACCACTAAACCTCCATGGCCTGTATGCACGCTCACCACTAAACCTCCATGTCCTGTATGCACGCTCACCACTAAACCTCCATGGCCTGTATGCACGCTTACCACTAAACCTCCAGGGCCTGTATGCACGCTCACCACTAAACCTCCATGACCTGTATGCACGCTCACCACTAAACCTCCATGGCCTGTATGCACGCTTACCACTAAACCTCCAGGGCCTGTATGCACGCTCACCACTAAACCTCCATGACCTGTATGCACGCTCACCACTAAACCTCCATGACCTGTATGCACGCTCACCCCTAAACCTCCATGGCCTGTATGCACGCTTCCCACTAAACCTCCATGGCCTGTATGCACGCTCACCACTAAACCTCCATGTCCTGTATGCACGCTCACCATTAAACCTCCATGGCCTGTATGCACGCTCACCCCTAAACCTCCATGGCCTGTATGCACGCTCACCACTATACCTCCATGTCCTGTATGCACGCTCACCACTAAACCTCCATGACATGTATGCACGCTCACCACTAAACCTCCATGACCTGTATGCACACTCACCCCTAAACCTCCATGACCTGTATGCATACTCACCACTATATCTCCATGACCTGTATGCACGCTCACCAGTAAACCTCCATGACCTGTATGCACGCTCACCCATAAACCTCTATGTCCTGAATGCACGCTCACCACTAAACCTCCATGACCTGTATGCACGCTCACCACTAAACCTCCATGGCCTGTATGCACGCTCACCACTAAACCTCCATGTCCTGTATGCACGCTCACCACTAAACCTCCATGACCTGTATGCACGCTCACCACTAAACCTTCATGGCCTGTATGCACGCTCACCACTAAACCTCCATGACCTGTATGCACGCTCACCACTAAGCCTCCATGAGCTGTATGCACGCTCACCACTAAACCTCCATGGCCTGTATGCACACTCACCACTAAACCTCCGTGACCTGTATGCACGCTCACCACTAAACCTCCATGTCCTGTATGCACGCTCACCACTAAACCTCCATGGCCTGTATGCACGCTTACCACTAAACCTCCAGGGCCTATATGCACGCTCACCACTAAACCTCCATGACCTGTATGCACGCTCACCACTAAACCTCCATGGCCTGTATGCACGCTCACCACTAAACCTCCATGACCTGTATGCACGCTCACCACTAAACCTCCATGGCCTGTATGCACGCTCACCCCTAAACCTCCATGGCCTGTATGCACGCTCACCCCTAAACCTCCATGGCCTGTATGCACGCTTCCCACTAAACCTCCATGGCCTGTATGCACGCTCACCACTAAACCTCCATGTCCTGTATGCACGCTCACCACTAAACCTCCATGGCCTGTATGCACGCTCACCCCTAAACCTCCATGGCCTGTATGCACGCTCACCCCTAAACCTCCATGGCCTGTATGCACGCTCACCACTATACCTCCATGTCCTGTATGCACGCTCACCACTAAACCTCC
This sequence comes from Ranitomeya imitator, assembly GCF_032444005.1. NCBI lineage: Eukaryota > Metazoa > Chordata > Amphibia > Anura > Dendrobatidae > Ranitomeya > Ranitomeya imitator. The sequence continues at coordinate 21,057,856 of NC_091291.1, read as the reverse complement.
ATGACCTGTATGCACGCTCACCACTAAACCTCCATGACCTGTATGCACGCTCACCACTAAGCCTCCATGACCTGTATGCACGCTCACCACTAAACCTCCATGGCCTGTATGCACACTCACCACTAAACCTCCATTGCCTGTATGCACGCTCACCCCTAAACCTCCATGGCCTGTATGCACGCTTCCCACGAAACCTCCAGGGCCTGTATGCACGCTCACCACTAAACCTCCATGACCTGTATGCACGCTCACCACTAAACCTCCATGGCCTGTATGCACGCTCACCACTAAACCTCCATGACCTGTATGCACGCTTACCACTAAACCTCCAGGGCCTGTATGCACGCTCACCACTAAACCTCCATGACCTGTATGCACGCTCACCACTAAACCTCCATGGCCTGTATGCACGCTCACCACTAAACCTCCATGACCTGTATGCACGCTCACCCCTAAACCTCCATGGCCTGTATGCACGCTTCCCACTAAACCTCCATGGCCTGTATGCACGCTCACCACTATACCTCCATGTCCTGTATGCACGCTCACCACTAAACCTCCATGACCTGTATGCACACTCACCCCTAAACCTCCATGACCTGTATGCACGCTCACCCATAAACCTCCATGTCCTGAATGCACGCTCACCACTAAACCTCCATGTCCTGAATGCACGCTCACCACTAAACCTCCATGACCTGTATGCACGCTCACCACTAAACCTCCATGTCCTGAATGCACGCTCACCACTAAACCTCCATGACCTGTATGCACGCTCACCACTAAACCTCCATGACCTGTATGCACACTCACCCCTAAACCTCCATGACCTGTATGCACGCTCACCACTAAGCCTCCATGAGCTGTATGCACGCTCACCACTAAACCTCCATGACCTGTATGCACGTTCACCACTAAACCTCCATGACCTGTATGCACGCTCACCACTAAACCTCCATGGCCTGTATGCACGCTCACCACTAAACCTCCATGGCCTGTATGCACGCTGACCACTAAACCTCCATGTCCTGTATGCACGCTCACCACTAAACCTCCATGACCTGTATGCACGCTCACCACTAAACCTCCATGTCCTGTATGCACGCTCACCACTAAACCTCCATGGCCTGTATGCACGCTTACCACTAAACCTCCAGGGCCTGTATGCACGCTCACCACTAAACCTCCATGACCTGTATGCACGCTCACCACTAAACCTCCATGACCAGTATGCACGATAACCACTAAACCTCCATGACCTGTATGTACGCTTACCACTAAACCTCCAGGGCCTGTATGCACGCTCACCACTAAACCTCCATGACCTGTATGCACGCTCACCACTAAACCTCCATGACCTGTATGCACGATCACCACTAAACCTCCATGACCTGTATGTACGCTCACCACTAAACCTCCATGGCCTGTATGCACGCTCACCACTAAACCTCCATGACCTGTATGCACGCTGACCACTAAACCTCCATGACCTGTATGCACACTCACCCCTAAACCTCCATGACCTGTATGCATACTCACCACTATATCTCCATGACCTGTATGCACGCTCACCACTAAACCTCCATGGCCTGTATGCACGCTCACCACTAAACCTCCATGACCTGTATGCACGATCACCACTAAACCTCCATGACCTGTATGTACGCTCACCACTAAACCTCCATGGCCTGTATGCACGCTCACCACTAAACCTCCATGACCTGTATGCACGCTGACCACTAAACCTCCATGACCTGTATGCACACTCACCCCTAAACCTCCATGACCTGTATGCATACTCACCACTATATCTCCATGACCTGTATGCACGCTCACCACTAAACCTCCATGGCCTGTATGCACGCTCACCACTAAACCTCCATGGCCTGTATGCACGCTCACCCATAAACCTCCATGTCCTGAATGCACGCTCACCACTAAACCTCCATGTCCTGAATGCACGCTCACCAATATACCTCCATGACCTGTATGCACGCTCACCCATAAACCTCCATGTCCTGAATGCACGCTCACCACTAAACCTCCATGACCTGTATGCACGCTCACCACTAAACCTCCATGTCCTGTATGTACGCTCACCACTAAACCTCCATGTCCTGTATGTACGGTGACCACTAAACCTCCATGACCTGTATGCACGCTCACCAGTAAACCTCCATTTCCTGTATGTACGCTCACCACTAAACCTCCATGACCTGTATGCACGCTCACCACTACACCTCCATGGCCTGTATGTACGCTCACCACTAAACCTCCATGTCCTGTATGTACGCTCACCACTAAACCTCCATGACCTGTATGCACGCTCACCACTAAACCTCCATGGCCTGTATGCACGCTCACCACTAAACCTCCATGACCTGTATGCACGGTGACCACTAAACCTCCATGTCCTGTATGTACACTCACCCCTAAACCTCCATGTCCTGAATGCACGCTTACCACTAAACCTACATGACCTGTATGCACGCTCACCACTATACCTCCATGTCCTGTATGCACGCTCACCACTAAACCTACATGACCTGTATGTACGCTCACCACTAAACCTCCATGACCTGTATGCACGCTCACCACTAAACCTCCATGACCTGTATGCACGCTCACCCCTAAACCTCCATGGCCTGTATGCAAACTCACCCCTAAACCTCCATGGCCTGTATGCACGCTCACCACTAAACCTCCATGGCCTGTATGCACGCTCACCACTAAACCTCCATGACCTGTATGCACGCTCACCCCTAAACCTCCATGGCCTGTATGCACGCTCACCCCTAAACCTCCATGGCCTGTATGCACGCTCACCACTAAACCTCCATGACCTGTATGCACGCTCACCACTAAACCTCCATGACCTGTATGCACGGTGACCACTAAACCTCCATGTCCTGTATGTACGCTCACCACTAAACCTCCATGGCCTGTATGCACGCTCACCACTAAACCTCCATGACCTGTATGCACACACACCACTAAACCTCCATGACCTGTATGCACGCTCACCACTAAACCTCCATGACCTGTATGCACGCTCACCACTAAACCTCCATGACCTGTATGCACGCTCACCACTAAACCTCCATGACCTGTATGCACGCTCACCACTAAACCTCCATGGCCTGTATGCACGCTCACCACTAAACCTCCATGGCCTGTATGCACGCTCACCACTAAACCTTCATGACCTGTATGCACGCTCACCACTAAACCTCCATGTCCTGTATGCACGCTCACCACTAAACCTCCAAGTCCTGTATGCACGCTCACCACTAAACCTCCAAGACCTGTATGCACGCTCACCACTAAACCTCCAGGGCCTGTATGCACGCTCACCACTAAACCTCCATGACCTGTATGCACGCTCACCACTAAACCTCCATGACCTGTATGCACGCTCACCACTAAACATCCATGGCCTGTATGCACGCTCACCCCTAAACCTCCAAGCCTGTATGCACGCTTCCCACTAAACCTCCATGGCCTGTATGCACGCTCACCACTAAACCTCCATGTCCTGTATGCACGCTCACCACTAAACCTCCATGGCCTGTATGCACGCTCACCCCTAAACCTCCATGGCCTGTATGCACGCTCACCCCTAAACCTCCATGGCCTGTATGCACGCTCACCACTATACCTCCATGTCCTGTATGCACGCTCACCACTAAACCTCCATGACCTGTATGCACGCTCACCACTAAACCTCCATGACCTGTATGCACACTCACCCCTAAACCTCCATGACCTGTATGCATACTCACCACTATATCTCCATGACCTGTATGCACGCTCACCACTAAACCTCCATGGCCTGTATGCACGCTCACCCATAAACCTCCATGTCCTGAATGCACGCTCACCACTAAACCTCCATGTCCTGAATGCACGCTCACCACTATACCTCCATGTCCTGTATGCACGCTCACCACTAAACCTCCATGACCTGTATGCACGCTCACCACTAAACCTCCATGACCTGTATGCACGCTCACCACTAAACCTCCATGGCCTGTATGCACGCTCACCACTAAACCTCCATGACCTGTATGCACGCTCACCACTAAACCTCCATGGCCTGTATGCACGCTCACCACTAAACCTCCATGGCCTGTATGCACGCTCACCACTAAACCTCCATGGCCTGTATGCACGCTCACCACTAAACCTCCATGTCCTGAATGCATGCTCACCACTAAACCTCCATGACCTGTATGCACGCTCACCACTAAACCTCCATGGCCTGTATGCACGCTCACCACTAAACCTCCATGACCTGTATGCACGCTCACCACTAAACCTCCATGACCTGTATGCACGCTCACCACTAAACCTCCATGGCCTGTATGCACGCTCACCACTAAACCTCCATGACCTGTATGCACGCTCACCACTAAACCTCCATGACCTGTATGCACGCTCACCACTAAGCCTCCATGAGCTGTATGCACGCTCACCACTAAACCTCCATGACCTGTATGCACGCTCACCACTAAACCTCCATGACCTGTATGTACGCTCACCACTAAACCTCCATGACCTGTATGCATACTCACCACTAAACCTCCATGACCTGTATGCACGTTCACCACTAAACCTCCATGACCTGTATGCACGCTCACCACTAAACCTCCATGGCCTGTATGCACGCTCACCACTAAACCTACATGACCTGTATGCACGCTCACCACTAAACCTCCATGTCCTGTATGCACGCTCACCACTAAACCTCCGTGACCTGTATGCACGTTCACCACTAAACCTCCATGACCTGTATGCACGCTCACCACTAAACCTCCATGGCCTGTATGCACGCTCACCACTAAACCTACATGACCTGTATGCACGCTGACCACTAAACCTCCATGTCCTGTATGCACGCTCACCACTAAACCTCCGTGACCTGTATGCACGCTCACCACTAAACCTCCATGTCCTGTATGCACGCTCACCACTAAACCTCCATGGCCTGTATGCACGCTTACCACTATACCTCCAGGGCCTGTATGCACGCTCACCACTAAACCTCCATGACCTGTATGCACGCTCACCACTAAACCTCCATGGCCTGTATGCACGCTTACCACTAAACCTCCAGGGCCTGTATGCACGCTCACCACTAAACCTCCATGACCTGTATGCACGCTCACCACTAAACCTCCATGACCTGTATGCACGCTCACCCCTAAACCTCCATGGCCTTTATGCACGCTTCCCACTAAACCTCCATGGCCTGTATGCACGCTCACCACTAAACCTCCATGTCCTGTATGCACGCTCACCACTAAACCTCCATGGCCTGTATGCACGCTCACCCCTAAACCTCCATGGCCTGTATGCACGCTCACCACTATACCTCCATGTCCTGTATGCACGCTCACCACTAAACCTCCATGACATGTATGCACGCTCACCACTAAACCTCCATGACCTGTATGCACACTCACCCCTAAACCTCCATGACCTGTATGCATACTCACCACTATATCTCCATGACCTGTATGCACGCTCACCAGTAAACCTCCATGACCTGTATGCACGCTCACCCATAAACCTCTATGTCCTGAATGCACGCTCACCACTAAACCTCCATGACCTGTATGCACGCTCACCACTAAACCTCCATGGCCTGTATGCACGCTCACCACTAAACCTCCATGTCCTGTATGCACGCTCACCACTAAACCTCCATGACCTGTATGCACGCTCACCACTAAACCTTCATGGCCTGTATGCACGCTCACCACTAAACCTCCATGACCTGTATGCACGCTCACCACTAAGCCTCCATGAGCTGTATGCACGCTCACCACTAAACCTCCATGGCCTGTATGCACACTCACCACTAAACCTCCGTGACATGTATGCACGCTCACCACTAAACCTCCATGTCCTGTATGCACGCTCACCACTAAACCTCCATGGCCTGTATGCACGCTTACCACTAAACCTCCAGGGCCTATATGCACGCTCACCACTAAACCTCCATGACCTGTATGCACGCTCACCACTAAACCTCCATGGCCTGTATGCACGCTCACCACTAAACCTCCATGACCTGTATGCACGCTCACCCCTAAACCTCCATGGCCTGTATGCACGCTTCCCACTAAACCTCCATGGCCTGTATGCACGCTCACCACTAAACCTCCATGTCCTGTATGCATGCTCACCACTAAACCTCCATGGCCTGTATGCACGCTCACCCCTAAACCTCCATGGCCTGTATGCACGCTCACCCCTAAACCTCCATGGCCTGTATGCACGCTCACCACTATACCTCCATGTCCTGTATGCACGCTCACCACTAAACCTCCATGACCTGTATGCACGCTCACCACTAAACCTCCATGACCTGTATGCACGCTCACCACTAAGCCTCCATGAGCTGTATGCACGCTCACCACTAAACCTCCATGGCCTGTATGCACACTCACCACTAAACCTCCATTGCCTGTATGCACGCTCACCCCTAAACCTCCATGGCCTGTATGCACGCTACCCACGAAACCTCCAGGGCCTGTATGCACGCTCACCACTAAACCTCCATGACCTGTATGCACGCTCACCACTAAACCTCCATGGCCTGTATGCACGCTCACCACTAAACCTCCATGACCTGTATGCACGCTTACCACTAAACCTCCAGGGCCTGTATGCACGCTCACCACTAAACCTCCATGACCTGTATGCACGCTCACCACTAAACCTCCATGGCCTGTATGCACGCTCACCACTAAACCTCCATGACCTGTATGCACGCTCACCCCTAAACCTCCATGGCCTGTATGCACGCTTCCCACTAAACCTCCATGGCCTGTGTGCACGCTCACCACTAAACCTCCATGTCCTGTATGCACGCTCACCACTAAACCTCCATGGCCTGTATGCACGCTCACCCCTAAACCTCCATGGCCTGTATGCACGCTCACCCCTAAACCTCCATGGCCTGTATGCACGCTCACCACTATACCTCCATGTCCTGTATGCACGCTCACCACTAAACCTCCATGACCTGTATGCACGCTCACCACTAAACCTCCATGACCTGTATGCACACTCACCCCTAAACCTCCATGACCTGTATGCACGCTCACCCATAAACCTCCATGTCCTGAATGCACGCTCACCACTAAACCTCCATGTCCTGAATGCACGCTCACCACTAAACCTCCATGACCTGTATGCACGCTCACCACTAAACCTCCATGTCCTGAATGCACGCTCACCACTAATCCTCCATGTCCTGAATGCACGCTCACCACTAAACCTCCATGACCTGTACGCACACTCACCACTAAACCTCCATGACCTGTATGCACGCTCACCACTAAGCCTCCATGAGCTGTATGCACGCTCACCACTAAACCTCCATGACCTGTATGCACGTTCACCACTAAACCTCCATGACCTGTATGCACGCTCACCACTAAACCTCCATGACCTGTATGCACGCTCACCACTAAACCTCCATGGCCTGTATGCACGCTCACCACTAAACCTCCATGGCCTGTATGCACGCTGACCACTAAACCTCCATGTCCTGTATGCACGCTCACCACTAAACCTCCATGACCTGTATGCACGCTCACCACTAAACCTCCATGTCCTGTATGCACGCTCACCACTAAACCTCCATGGCCTGTATGCACGCTTACCACTAAACCTCCAGGGCCTGTATGCACGCTCACCACTAAACCTCCATGACCTGTATGCACGCTCACCACTAAACCTCCATGACCAGTATGCACGATAACCACTAAACCTCCATGACCTGTATGTACGCTTACCACTAAACCTCCAGGGCCTGTATGCACGCTCACCACTAAACCTCCATGACCTGTATGCACGATCACCACTAAACCTCCATGACCTGTATGCACGCTCACCACTAAACCTCCATGACCTGTATGCACGGTCACCACTAAACCTCCATGACCTGTATGCACGCTCACCCCTAAACCTCCATGGCCTGTATGCACACTCACCACTAAACCTCCATGGCCTGTATGCACGCTCACCCCTAAACCTCCATGGCCTGTATGCACGCTCACCCCTAAACCTCCATGGCCTGTATGCACGCTCACCCCTAAACCTCCATGTCCTGTATGCACGCTCACCACTATACCTCCATGTCCTGTATGCACGCTCACCACTAAACCTCCATGACCTGTATGCACGCTGACCACTAAACCTCCATGACCTGTATGCACACTCACCCCTAAACCTCCATGACCTGTATGCATACTCACCACTATATCTCCATGACCTGTATGCACGCTCACCACTAAACCTCCATGGCCTGTATGCACGCTCACCACTAAACCTCCATGGCCTGTATGCACGCTCACCCATAAACCTCCATGTCCTGAATGCACGCTCACCACTAAACCTCCATGTCCTGAATGCACGCTCACCAATATACCTCCATGACCTGTATGCACGCTCACCACTAAACCTCCATGACCTGTATGCACGCTCACCACTAAACCTCCATGGCCTGTATGCACGCTCACCACTAAACCTCCATGACCTGTATGCACACTCACCACTAAACCTCCATGGCCTGTATGCACGCTCACCACTAAACCTCCATGGCCTGTATGCACGCTCACCACTAAACCTCCATGGCCTCTATGCACGCTCACCACTAAACCTCCATGTCCTGAATGCATGCTCACCACTAAACCTCCATGACCTGTATGCACGCTCACCACTAAGCCTCCATAAGCTGTATGCACGCTCACCACTAAACCTCCATGAACTGTATGCACGTTCACCACTAAACCTCCATGACCTGTATGCACGCTCACCACTAAACCTCCATGGCCTGTATGCACGCTGACCACTAAACCTCCATGTCCTGTATGCACGCTCACCACTAAACCTCCGTGACCTGTATGCACGCTCACCACTAAACCTCCGTGACCTGTATGCACGCTCACCACTAAACCTCCATGGCCTGTATGCACGCTTACCACTAAACCTCCAGGGCCTGTATGCACGCTCACCACTAAACCTCCATGTCCTGTATGTACGCTCACCACTAAACCTCCATGACCTGTATGCACGCTCACCACTAAACCTCCATGACCTGTATGTACGCTCACCTCTAAACCTCCATGGCCTGTATGCACGCTCACCCCTAAACCTCCATGGCCTGTATGCACGCTCACCACTATACCTCCATGTCCTGTATGCACGCTCACCACTAAACCTCCATGACCTGTATACACGCTCACCACTAAACCTCCATGACCTGTATGCACGCTCACCACTAAACCTCCATGACCTGTATGCACGCTCACCCATAAACCTCCATGTCCTGAATGCACGCTCACCACTAAACCTCCATGTCCTGAATGCACGCTCACCACTAAACCTCCATGACCTGTATGCACGCTCACCACTAAACCTCCATGTCCTGAATGCACGCTCACCACTAATCCTCCATGTCCTGAATGCACGCTCACCACTAAACCTCCATGACCTGTACGCACACTCACCACTAAACCTCCATGTCCTGTATGCACACTCACCCCTAAACCTCCATGACCTGTATGCACACTCACCCCGAAACCTCCGTGACCTGTATGCACACTCACCACTAAACCTCCAAGTCCTGTATGCACGCTCACCACTAAACCTCCATGTCCTGTATGCACGCTCACCCCTAAACCTCCATGACCTGTATGCACGCTCACCACTAAACCTCCATGACCTGTATGCACGCTCACAACTAAACCTCCATGACCTGCATGCACACTCACCCCTAAACCTCCGTGACCTGTATGCACACTCACCACTAAACCTCCATGTCCTGTATGCACGCTCACCACTAAACCTCCATGACCTGTATGCACGCTTACCACTAAACCTCCATAACCTGTATGCACGATCACCCCTAAACCTCCATGACCTGTATGCACGCTCACCACTATACCTCCATGACCTGTATGCACACTCACCACTAAACCTCCATGGCCTGTATGCACGCTCACCACTATACCTCCATGTCCTGTATGCACGATCACCACTAAACCTCCATGTCCTGTATGCACGCTCACCACTAAACCTCCATGTCCTGTATGCACGCTCACCACTATACCTCCATGACCTGTATGCACACTCACCACTAAACCTCCATGTCCTGTATGCACGCTCACCACTAAGCCTCCATGACCTGTATGCACGCTTACCACTAAACCTCCATAACCTGTATGCACGATCACCCCTAAACCTCCATGACCTGTATGCACGCTCACCACTAAACCTCCATGGCCTGTATGCACGCTCACCACTATACCTCCATGACCTGTATGCACACTCACCACTAAACCTCCATGACCTGTATGCACACTCACCACTATACCTCCATAACCTGTATGCACGCTCACCACTAAACCTCCATGACCTGTATGCACGCTCACCACTATACCTCCATGTCCTGTATGCACGCTCACCACTATACCTCCATGACCTCTATGCACACTCACCCCTAAACCTCCATGACCTGTATGCACACTCACCACTATACCTCCATGACCTGTATGCACACTCACCCGTAAACCTCCATGTCCTGAATGCACGCTCACCACTAAACCTCCATGGCCTGTATGCACACTCACCACTAAACCTCCATGACCTGTATGCACGCTCACCACTAAACCTCCATGACCTGTATGCACGCTCACCCATAAACCTCCATGTCCTGAATGCACGCTCACCACTAAACCTCCATGGCCTGTATGCACGGTGACCACTAAACCTCCATGTCCTGAATGCACGCTCACCACTAAACCTCCATGTCCTGAATGCACGCTCACCACTAAACCTCCATAACCTGTATGCACGCTCACCACTAAACCTCCATGTCCTGTATGCACGCTCACCACTAAACCTCCATGTCCTGAATGCACGCTCACCACTAAACCTCCATGACCTGTATGCACGCTCACCCATAAACCTCCATGTCCTGAATGCACGCTCACCACTAAACCTCCATGGCCTGTATGCACGCTCACCACTAAACCTCCATGGCCTGTATGCACGCTCACCAGTAAACCTCCATGTGCTGAATGCACGCTCACCACTAAACCTCCATGACCTGTATGCACGCTCACCCCTAAACCTCCATGTCCTGAATGCACGCTCACCACTAAACCTCCATGGCCTGTATGCACACTCACCACTAAACCTCCATGACCTGTATGCACGCTCACCACTAAACCTCCATGACCTATATGCACGCTCACCACATAACCTCCATGGCCTGTATGCACGCTCACCACTAAACCTCCATGGCCTGTATGCACGCTCACCAGTAAACCTCCATGTGCTGAATGCACGCTCACCACTAAACCTCCATGACCTGTATGCACGCTCACCCCTAAACCTCCATGTCCTGAATGCACGCTCACCACTAAACCTCCATGGCCTGTATGCACACTCACCACTAAACCTCCATGACCTGTATGCACGCTCACCAGTAAACCTCCATGTCCTGAATGCACGCTCACCACTAAACCTCCATGACCTGTATGCACGCTCACCCATAAACCTCCATGTCCTGAATGCACGCTCACCACTAAACCTCCATGGCCTGTATGCACATTCACCACTAAACCTCCATGACCTGTATGCACGCTCACCAGTAAACCTCCATGGCCTGTATGCACGCTCACCACTAAACCTCCATGGCCTGTATGCACGCTCACCACTAAACCTCCATGACCTGTATGCACACTCACCACTAAACCTCCATGGCCTGTATGCACGCTCACCACTAAACCTCCATGACCTGTATGCACGCTCACCAGTAAACCTCCATGGCCTGTATGCACGCTCACCACTAAACCTCCATGTCCTGTATGCACGCTCACCAGTAAACCTCCATGGCCTGTATGCACGCTCACCACTAAACCTCCATGTCCTGTATGCACGCTCACCACTAAACTTCCATGACCTGTATGCACGCTCACCACTAAACCTACATGTCCTGTATGCACGCTCACCACTAAACCTCCATGGCCTGTATGCACATTCACCACTAAACCTCCATGACCTGTATGCACGCTCACCACTAAACCTCCATGGCCTGTATGCACACTCACCCCTAAACCTCCATGGCCTGTATGCACGCTCACCACTAAACCTCCATGACCTGTATGCACGCTCACCAGTAAACCTCCATGGCCTGTATGCACGCTCACCACTAAACCTCCATGTCCTGTATGCACGCTCACCACTAAACTTCCATGACCTGTATGCACGCTCACCACTAAACCTACATGTCCTGTATGCACGCTCACCACTAAACCTCCATGGCCTGTATGCACATTCACCACTAAACCTCCATGACCTGTATGCACACTCACCCCTAAACCTCCATGTCCTGTATGCACGCTCACCACTAAACCTCCATGACCTGTATGCACGCTCACCACTAAACCTACATGTCCTGTATGCACGCTCACCACTAAACCTCCATGGCCTGTATGCACGCTCACCAGTAAACCTCCATGGCCTGTATGTACGCTCACCACTAAACCTCCATGACCTGTATGCACGCTCACCACTAAACCTACATGTCCTGTATGCACGCTCACCACTAAACCTCCATGGCCTGTATGCACGCTCACCAGTAAACCTCCATGGCCTGTATGTACGCTCACCACTAAACCTCCATGACCTGTATGCACGCTCACCACTAAACCTCCATGTCCTGTATGCACGCTCACCACTAAACCTCCATGACCTGTATGCACGCTCACCACTAAACCTCCATGGCCTGTATGCACGCTCACCAGTAAACCTCCATGGCCTGTATGTACGCTCACCACTAAACCTCCATGACCTGTATGCACGCTCACCACTAAACCTCCATGTCCTGTATGCACATTCACCACTAAACCTCCATGACCTGTATGCACGCTCACCACTAAATCTCCATGGCCTGTATGCACACTCACCACTAAACCTCCATGGCCTGTATGCACGCTCACCAGTAAACCTCCATGGCCTGTATGCACACTCACCACTAAACCTCCATGGCCTGTATGCACACTCACCACTAAACCTCCATGACCTGTATGCACGCTCACCACTAAACCTCCATGTCCTGTATGCACGCTCACCCCTAAACCTCCATGACCTGTATGCACGCTCACCAGTAAACCTCCATGGCCTGTATGTACGCTCACCACTAAACCTCCATGACCTGTATGCACGCTCACCACTAAACCTCCATGTCCTGTATGCACGCTCACCACTAAACCTCCATGACCTGTATGCACGCTCACCCCCAAACCTCCATGACCTGTATGCACGCTCACCACTAAACCTCCATGGCCTGTATGCACATTCACCACTAAACCTCCATGACCTGTATGCACGCTCACCACTAAACCTCCATGTCCTGTATGCACGCTCACCACTAAACCTCCATGACCTGTATGCACGCTCACCACTAAACCTCCATGGCCTGTATGCACGCTCACCACTAAACCTCCATGACCTGTATGCACGCTCACCACTAAACCTCCATGTCCTGTATGCACGCTCACCACTAAACCTCCATGACCTGTATGCACGCTCACCACTAAACCTCCATGACCTGTATGCACGCTCACCACTAAACCTCCATGGCCTGTATGCACATTCACCACTAAACCTCCATGACCTGTATGCACGCTCACCACTAAACCTCCATGTCCTGTATGCACGCTCACCACTAAACCTCCATGACCTGTATGCACGCTCACCACTAAACCTCCATGGCCTGTATGCACGCTCACCACTAAACCTCCATGACCTGTATGCACGCTCACCACTAAACCTCCATGGCCTGTATGTACGCTCACCACTAAACCTCCATGACCTGTATGCACGCTCACCACTAAACCTCCATGACCTGTATGCACGCTCACCACTAAACCTCCATGACCTGTATGCACGCTCACCCCTAAACCTCCATGTCCTGTATGCACGCTTACCACTAAACCTCCATGACCTGTATGCACACACACCACTAAACCTCCATGACCTGTATGCACGCTCACCACTAAACCTCCATGAACTGTTTGCACGCTCACCACTAAACCTCCAGGGCCTATATGCACGCTCACCACTAAACCTCCAGGGCCTATATGCACACTGACATGCTAGACTTCATTGCTTATCACAAGTCATTTTCATGTGTGTTATACATTGGCTCAGTGACATTTAGACAAGCCTGTGATATACGGGGAGAATATATCATTGAAACTTCCTCTTGTCGGCCACAGGAGCAGCTCTGAAGCACAAACTGCTGCCCTGGTAAGTGGAGTTCTGGGCTGAGTACAGGAACATTAATCACCATCAACTTAATACAATGTTTATTATTTTGAAGGAAATAATGAGTCCTTGTCCTTGGCAATGATTGTAGGCTGCTGGCAGCGCTTGCATTATAGTCTTGGCTATGCTGTGTTGTTTAGCCTGTTTTGTTTCTTTTCCTTTTTTTAGCTGTTTACAAGTGGAAAATACCCAAATAGATGGAGGAAGATGCCACGACTGACACCGTCCGCAGAAGTCCAATGTAATACATAATATACACTGCTCAAAAACATAAAGGGAACACTTATACAACAGAATATAACTCCAAGTAAATCAAACTTCTGTGAAATCAAACTGTCCACTTAGGAAGCAACACTGATTGACAATCAATCTCACATGCTGTTGTGCAAATGGAATAGACAACAGATGGAAATTATTGGCAATTATCAAGTCACCCTCAATAAAGGACCGGTTCTGCAGGTGGGGACCACAGACCACATCTCAGTACTAATGCTTTCTGGCTGATGTTTTGGTCACTTTTGAATGTTGGTTGTGCTTTCACACTCGTGGTAGCATGAGACGGACTCTACAACCCACACAAGTGGCTCAGGTAGTGCAGCTCATCCGGGATGGCACATCAATGCGAGCTGCGGCAAGAAGGTTTGCTGTGTTTGTCAGCGCAGTGTCCAGAGGCTGGAGGCGCTACCAGGAGACAGGCCAGTACACCAGGAGACGTGGAGGGGGCTGTAGGAGGGTAACAACCCAGCAGCAGGACTGCTACCTCAGCTTTTGTGCAAGGAGGAACAGGCGGTGCACTGCCAGAACCCTGCAAAATGACCTCCAGCAGGCCCCAAATGTGCATGTGTCTGCACAAACGGTTAGAAACCGACTGCATGAGGATGGTCTGAGTGCCCGACATCCACAGATGGGGGTTGTGCTCACAGCCCAACACCGTGCAGGACGCTTGGCATTTGCCACAGAACACCGGGATTGGCAAATTCGACACTGGCGCCCTGTGCTCTTCAGAGATGAAAGCAGGTTCACACTGAGCACATGTGACAGACGTGACAGAGTCTGGAGACGCCATGGAGAGCGATCTGCTGCCTGCAACATCCTTCAGCATGACCGGTTTGGCAGTGGGTCAGTAATGGTGTGGGGTGGCATTTCTTTGGAGAGCCGCACAGCCCTCCATGTGCTCGCCAGAGGTAGCCTGACTGCCATTAGGTACCGAGATGAGATCCTCAGACCCCTTGTGATTCCATATGCTGGTGCGGTTGGCCCTGGGTTCCTCCTAATTCAGGACAATGCCAGACCTCATGTGGCTGGAGTGTGTCAGCAGTTCCTGCAAGATGAAGGCATTGAAGCTATGGACTGGCCCGCCCGCTCCCCAGACCTGAATCCGATTGAACACATCTGAGACATCATGTCTCGCTCCATCCACCAACGTCACATTGCACCACAGACTGTCCAGGTCTGGGAGGAGATCACTCAGGAGACCATCCGCCACCTCATCAAGAGCATGCCCCATTATTGTATGGAGGTCATACAGGCACATGGAGGCCACACTCACTACTGAGCATCATATCCTTGTCTTGAGGCATTTCCACTGAAGTTGGATCAGCTTGCAATTTGATTTTCCACTTTGATTTTGAGCGTCATTCCAACTCCAGACCTCCGCGGAATATTGGTTGTGATTTACATTGATAATTTTTAGGTTTTATTGTTATGAACACATTCCACTATGTAATGAATAAAGATTTACAACTGGAATATTTCATTCAGTGATATCTAGGATGTGGGATTGTAGTGTTCCCTTTATTTTTTTTAGCAGTGTGTTATTACATGAATTATCAGATAATACCATGAAATTATTCATTTCTCCATCATTACTATTACTATTGTGCTCAGTGCAATAACAGAGTTTCTGTGCAGCTTATAACATTGTTTATGTGTTGTAATTATTATTGCTACATTTTATTAAATATGATACAGTATTATAGTAGTTATATTCTTGTACATAGCAGCAGTATTATAGTAGTTATATTCTTGTACATAGGAGCAGTATAATAGTAGTTATATTCTTGTACATAGGAGCAGTATTATAGTAGTTATATTCTAGTACATAGGAGCAGTATAATAGTAGTTATATTCTTGTACATAGGAGCAGTATTATAGCGTTATATTCTTGTACATAGGGGCAGTATTATAGTAGTTATATTCTAGTACATAGGAGCAGTATAATAGTAGTTATATTCTTGTACATAGGAGCAGTATTATAGCGTTATATTCTTGTACATAGGAGCAGTATAATAGTAGTTATATTCTTGTACATAGGAGCAGTATTATAGTAGTTATATTCTAGTACATAGGAGCAGTATAATAGTAGTTATATTCTTGTACATAGGAGCAGTATTATAGCGTTATATTCTTGTACATAGGAGCAGTATTATAGTAGTTATATTCTAGTACATAGGAGCAGTATAATAGTAGTTATATTCTTGTACATAGCAGCAGTATTATAGCGTTATATTCTTGTACATAGGGGCAGTATTATAGTAGTTATATTCTTGTACATAGGAGCAGTATTATAGTAGTTATATTACTGTACATAGGAGCAGTATTATAGTAGTTATATTCTTGTACATAGGAGCAGTATTATAGTAGTTATATTACTGTACATAGGAGCAGTATTATAGTAGTTGTATTCTTGTATATAGGGACAGTATTATAGTAGTTATATTCTTGTACATAGGGGCAGTATAATAGTAGTTATATTCTTGTACATAGGAGCAGTATTATAGCAGTAATATTCTTGTACATAGGGGCAGTATTATAGTAGTTATATTCTTGTACATAGGAGCAGTATTATAGTAGTTATATTCTTGTACGTAGGGGCAGTATTATAGCAGTTATATTCTTGTACATAGGGGCAGTATTATAGTAGTTATATTCTTGTACATAGGAGCAGTATTATAGTAGTTATATTCTTGTACATAGGGGGCAGTATTATAGTAGATATATTCTTGTATATAGGAGCAGTATTATAGTAGTTATATTCTTGTACATAGGAGCAGTATTATAGTAGTTATATTCTTGTACATAGGAGCAGTATTATAGTAGTTATATTCTTGTACATAGGGGCAGTATTATAGTAGTTATATTCTTGTACATAGGAGCAGTATTATAGTAGTTATATTCTTGTACATAGGGGCAGTATTATAGTAGTTATATTCTTGTACATAGGAGCAGTATTATAATAGTTATATTCTTATACATAGGGGCAGTATTATAGTAGTTATATTCTTGTACGTAAGAGCAGTATTATAGTAGTTATATTCTTGTACGTAGGGGCAGTATTATAGTAGTTGTATTCTTGTACATAGGGGGCAGTATTATAGTAGTTGTATTCTTGTACATAGGGGGCAGTATTATAGTAGTTGTATTCTTGTACATAGGAGCAGTATTATAGTAGTTGTATTCTTGTACATAGGGGGCAGTATTATAGTAGTTGTATTCTTGTACATAGGAGCAGTATTATAGTAGTTATATTCTTGTACATAGGAGCAGTATTATAGTAGTTATATTCTTGTACATAGGGGCAGTATAATAGTAGTTATATTCTTGTACATAGGTGCAGTATTATAGCAGTTATATTCTTGTATATAGAGGCAGTATTATAGTAGTTATATTCTTGTACATAGGGGCAGTATTATAGTAGTTATATTCTTGTATATAGAGGCAGTATTATAGTAGTTATATTCTTGTACATAGGGGCCGTATTATAGTAGTTATATTCTTGTATATAGAGGCAGTATTATAGTAGTTATATTTCTGTACATAGGGGCAGTATAATAGTAGTTATATTCTTGTACATAGGAGCAGTATTATAGTAGTTATATTCTTGTACATAGGGGCAGTATTATAGTAGTTATATTCTTGTACGTAGGAGCAGTATTATAGTAGTTATATTCTTGTACGTAGGGGCAGTATTATAGTAGTTATATTCTTGTACATAGGAGCAGTATTATAGTAGTTATATTCTTGTACATAGGGGGCAGTATTATAGTAGTTATATTCTTGTATATAGGAGCAGTATTATAGTAGTTATATTCTTGTACATAGGAGCAGTATTATAGTAGTTATATTCTTGTACATAGGAGCAGTATTATAGTAGTTATATTCTTGTACATAGGAGCAGTATTATAGTAGTTATATTCTTGTACATAGGAGCAGTATTATAGTAGTTATATTCTTGTACATAGGGGGCAGTAATATAGTAGTTGTATTCTTGTATACAGGAGCAGTATTATAGTAGTTATATTCTTGTACATAGGAGCAGTATTATAGTAGTTATATTCTTGTACATAGGAGCAGTATTATAGTAGTTATATTCTTGTACATAGGAGCAGTATTATAGTAGTTATATTCTTGTACATAGGAGCAGTATTATAATAGTTATATTCTTGTACATAGGAGCAGTATTATAGTAGTTATAGTCTTGTACATAGGAGCAGTATTATAGTAGTTATATTCTTGTACATAGGAGCAGTATTATAGTAGTTATATTCTTGTACATAGGAGCAGTATTATAATAGTTATATTCTTGTACATAGGAGCAGTATTATAGTAGTTATATTCTTGTACATAGGAGCAGTATTATAGTAGTTATATTCTTGTACATAGGAGCAGTATTATAGTAGTTATATTTTTGTTCATAGGAGCAGTATTATAGTAGTTATATTCTTGTATATAGGGGGCAGTATTATAGTAGATATATTCTTGTACATAGGAGCAGTATTATAGTAGTTATATTCTTCTACATAGGAGCAGTATTATAGTAGTTATATTCTTGTACATAGGAGCAGTATTATAGTAGTTATATTCTTGTACATAGGGGCAGTATAATAGTAGTTATATTCTTGTACATAGGTGCAGTATTATAGCAGTTATATTCTTGTATATAGAGGCAGTATTATAGTAGTTATATTCTTGTACATAGGGGCAGTATTATAGTAGTTATATTCTTGTATATAGAGGCAGTATTATAGTAGTTATATTCTTGTACATAGGGGCCGTATTATAGTAGTTATATTCTTGTATATAGAGGCAGTATTATAGTAGTTATATTTCTGTACATAGGGGCAGTATAATAGTAGTTATATTCTTGTACATAGGAGCAGTATTATAGTAGTTATATTCTTGTACATAGGGGCAGTATTATAGTAGTTATATTCTTGTACGTAGGAGCAGTATTATAGTAGTTATATTCTTGTACGTAGGGGCAGTATTATAGTAGTTATATTCTTGTACATAGGAGCAGTATTATAGTAGTTATATTCTTGTACATAGGGGGCAGTATTATAGTAGTTATATTCTTGTATATAGGAGCAGTATTATAGTAGTTATATTCTTGTACATAGGAGCAGTATTATAGTAGTTATATTCTTGTACATAGGAGCAGTATTATAGTAGGTATATTCTTGTACATAGGGGCAGTATTATAGTAGTTATATTCTTGTACATAGGAGCAGTATTATAGTAGTAATATTCTTGTACATAGGGGCAGTATTATAGTAGTTATATTCTTGTACATAGGAGCAGTATTATAGTAGTTATATTCTTGTACATAGGGGCAGTATTATAGTAGTTATATTCTTGTACGTAAGAGCAGTATTATAGTAGTTATATTCTTGTACATAGGGGCAGTATTATAGTAGTTATATTCTTGTACATAGGAGCAGTATTATAGTAGTTATATTCTTGTACATAGGGGCAGTATTATAGTAGTTATATTCTTGTACATAGGAGCAGTATTATAGTAGTTATATTCTTGTACATAGGGGCAGTATTATAGTAGTTATATTCTTGTACATAGGAGCAGTATTATAGTAGTTATATTCTTGTACATAGGAGCAGTATTATAGTAGTTATATTCTTGTACATAGGGGGCAGTAATATAGTAGTTGTATTCTTGTATACAGGAGCAGTATTATAGTAGTTATATTCTTGTACATAGGAGCAGTATTATAGTAGTTATATTCTTGTACATAGGAGCAGTATTATAGTAGTTATATTCTTGTACATAGGAGCAGTATTATAGTAGTTATATTCTTGTACATAGGGGCAGTATTATAGTAGTTATATTCTTGTACATAGGAGCAGTATTATAATAGTTATATTCTTGTACATAGGAGCAGTATTATAGTAGTTATAGTCTTGTACATAGGAGCAGTATTATAGTAGTTATATTCTTGTACATAGGGGCAGTATTATAGTAGTTATATTCTTGTACATAGGAGAAGTATTATAGTAGTTATATTCTTGTACATAGGAGCAGTATTATAATAGTTATATTCTTGTACATAGGAGCAGTATTATAATAGTTATATTCTTGTACATAGGAGCAGTATTATAGTAGTTATATTCTTGTACATAGGAGCAGTATTATAGTAGTTATATTCTTGTACATAGGAGCAGTATTATAGTAGTTATATTCTTGTACATAGGAGCAGTATTATAGTAGTTATATTCTTGTACATAGGAGCAGTATTATAGTAGTTATAGTCTTGTACATAGGAGCAGTATTATAGTAGTTATATTCTTGTACATAGGAGCAGTATTATAGTAGTTATATTCTTGTATATAGGGGGCAGTATTATAGTAGTTATATTCTTGTACATAGGAGCAGTATTATAGTAGTTATATTCTTGTACAGAGGGGCAGTATTATAGTAGTTATATTCTTGTACATAGGAGCAGTATTATAGTAGTTATATTCTTGTACATAGGAGCAGTATTATAGTAGTTATATTCTTGTACATAGGGGCAGTATTATAGTAGTTATATTCTTGTACATAGGAGCAGTATTATAGTAGTTATATTCTTGTATATAGGGGCAGTTTTATAGTAGTTATATTCTTGTACATAGGGGCAGTATTATAGTAGTTATATTCCTGTACATAGGGGCAGTATTATAGTAGTTATATTCTTGTACATAGGAGCAGTATTATAGTAATTATTTTTCTAAAATGTATTAATATTACCTCGTCATTTATCCTCACTTCTATTAACTTTGCCAATAACTTTCCTCGGCTGACGCCAGGCACACTGCAGACATTACACAATATGCCGGTGTCTGAGCTGCGTTTAATAATTATTTTATATGTGATTATGACCCGTTCGGCAGTAATGAATGCTTCCATGCTTTCCCTTTCCTGTGCTCTGTAATGGTTCCATTATGTAGAATATGTGTTGACAGATTTCATTTAGACTTTATGTTTTTCATTAGATATTAGATGAAGCTTTTTCCTCTTTCTCTTATTGTTACGCCGCAGATAACCTGCAGATAAATAAACAAGTCATGCAATGCGTCCTATTATCTTTAATGATCTTCCATCTGATTCTTATATTTGCATATATCAGCTTAGATAGATATTAATGTAAGTGATTCATGCATACATGTCCCGTTTATTACCATGTCACTAGTGGAAACAAGCACAGAAGAAATCAAGGATGATAAATATTCAGTATTAAACCTACACATGTTTTATCTGTTGCAAAATGTATCAAATGTGGTTTTCTATGGAATGCAAAACGGTAAGATGAGAAATCGAACTTTGCTTGAAGTTCAGCTTTTGTTTGGAACCTGTGAATGTTCTGGGACTTCCCGCTGCGAAGGGGAGAAAGAAAGAACTTCTGTTGCACAATGGAATCTGAGCAAGGCTAAATTATAGGGAAAGGAAAATGGACAAATGCTACGTGGTGGGTCTTCACTTTTCAGCAAAAAAAAGGGAGGATGAAATGTTTTCAAGTATATAACAATCAGTACAAAAGTTTTCATGCGGCAGAAAGTTAAAAGAGTTGATGTAAACAGGAGATACATTTTTAAATGGACATTTTTTTCTGATATGAAATGATTAAATTCTTGATGCACACTGCGACCACTAGGGGGAGCTCACTGCCTTTAGACGTGTACAACCTGTTGGTGTTGTTTTTCTTTTGTTCCTGAACCTTTCCTTTCCTCTTCTCTCTTTGTAAATTATTCCTTTTATCCAAGTAGGTGGGGCAATCAAGCTTTCTCTGTGGACGTATTCTTTGATGACCCCATCCACTTGGCAAACAGGACAATATTTATATACAAGCAGGACAAGTCCATATGTCAGGAACAGAGACGGCACAGTGTAACGGTTTCATTACTGACTATGGCAGAGAGACGCTGTGAGTGACAGCTCAGCCGCCCTATGGGATTGGGAGCGTGTTGGACTGTCATTTTTGTGAATGACAGCCCAGTTGTCCAATCTGATGCTGGGGCATCCTGGGCTGTCAGCATCTCAGCCCTACTGCTCAATCTCGTCTTCCTCGGGCGTCTCCCATTCTCAAATGTTCAGCAAGGTATTTAGCTGATTGCTGTGAGCGGCAGACTGTCAGTTGTAGCTGTGTTTAGTTAGCTGTGTTTCCTCACTTTCGATCTTGTTGCTAGACCTGGGATTTTTTGTGACAATTTGTTTGGATTATCCCTTCTGCTTTTGACGCTCTCTTACTTCAGGTATCTTACCCCGGACTTGGCCTTTGACTATCCGTTTGCTGTCCTCTGTTGTCTTGATGTAGGTAACCTCCAGGTGTTTGACCCTGGACTGTTATCTGACCACCCCTTTGTTTTACCCCTATGCTCGACGAGCCTTCTTGTATCTGTCCCCAGACCTCCTGACTACCCTGAACCATGGCTTGCCCGTGAATAGTGTCACACACAGGAAACTCACAGAAAAAAAAAATCGACCAATTAATGAGATCTGTGGTATTTACACTACATATTTAGGGCAATTGATATTTTTTGTGAATTTCTGGAACTTTATTACTGGTGATCTATCCTTAGTATAAGTCATCATTATTACATCAGTGGATATTCAGAATCTCCACCATTAAGGTCCAGGGTGCGCTGCTAATGGCACAGCTCTACAGACTGCGTAGTGGTCATAAATGGTACTGCAAGCGGTCTTCTATACAAGTTACAGAACCACTCCTCCTCTTTCTCCTCCTCTTCCTCCTCCTCTTTCTCCTCCTCTTCCCACCATCAAAGTTTTGAGCCTCTTAATATATTTTAGTCATCATATTATACGGCACTGTGCACTTACAATTGCTCATTTTGCCTTTCTACCCAGTTATTTATCTGCCGTATGTAGAAACAGGAAGTCTCATGTCCCTGCATTTATCATTCCCCTCTTCAACTCCTGACCCAGCTTCTCCCTCCTCCCCCCTACCAGGGACTTTTGCAATGACTCTTGACTCCTACAAGGAAAATTGACCTCCTGTTTCTACATAGTGCTTAGAAGGATTCAGCTTGTCAGTGTATAATCATGTGATATTATAGAACTAATGGAAAAGAGAAGAATTATCTGGGTAGAAAGGCAAAATGAGCAATTGTATAAACTATGATGATTGCAAAATATTAAGAGGATAAAAACTTTGATGGAGGGAGGAGGAAGACAAGGAGGAGGAGGAAAAAGGAGGAAGAGGAGGAGGAAAAGGAGGAAGAGGAGGAGGAGTGCTTCTTTAATTGCAAAAAGCATAAATACATTAGAGTATATCAGAGAAAGGGCTTGTGCGGACGGCCATATAACTTGGAGGAATGCTATATTAAAAGGATAAAAATTCTGATGGGCGTTCTTTTTTAATGGGCGACAACTTGCAGTACCATTTATGGCCACTACTCTAGGAGCTTTGCCTCCCTTTATATCTGAATAGTCCTTAATGGTCTGCAATGAGCTCCCCAGCTCCCCCTAGTGGTGGTGCAGGAACTAACATTTTTATCGATTTACAGTGTTCCTCTAGTTATAAATATATCTCGAAAGACAAAATCAGACCATTTTTGAGGGTTTTTCGACACTGTAATCCAACTTATTAGAAAAGGGTGCATACCCAAAAACATTCATTTTAATGACTTACTCCCAAGTCCCTTCCTTTTTGTATATTTTTTCCATTACCCAAAAATTCTCGAAAGTGATTATGTAATGTATTTTTCTCCCCAAAAATTATCATATTTGATATTAAAGTTACTTTTAAAGGGACAGTACATGGTTAATTCTATGGCTTATAGTCTGCGGTAAGTAGGAGAATTGTGGGCAGCTGTGATGTTACCATTTATTACATTGCATGGACCTTGGCAGGGCGAGCTGGCAGCGAAAAATCAGATTAGTTTATTTTGGGATGAGACCTGGCAAGAGCACGGCGGCTGCATACAATCACTGCTGCCCATGTAATTGTTTTTATCTGCAGCCCCATGTAAAAATGCACTGTTATATCGCCATCAGTGACCAATGACAAATTTGGATCAGCTACGCCTCTTTGTGCATAAAATACCCAGAGGGAATGGATCTAATCGCAGTAAAAACAAACAGTAAGGCTGATTATAATTACATGGCCGCGCCAACCGTGACGGATTTTGATGGTGGTCCCAGTGGATCAAGTGGAGGATGACATTTTGAGGCGGACACAAGTTTTAGCAGAAAAAAAAAAAAGTTAGAATAACTTTGTAGAAAGTAAATTACTGTTCAACTCCGCCCCCTGCTGGACAGATTAAAAATTGCAGTAACTGAATAGGAAGGAAAAACTTCAGAACTACAAGAGCGTCTTCCAATAGGGCGTGAGGAGGAGGAAGATGCACTTAGGATCCTACCATTCCAATAATATTCGGCCAGGTCAGTAATCTGTGACCGGTCAGGCTCCTGGTCTGATATCAGAACTGTGTCTTCTTCTCCTGCAGCTCCCTCTCCCCTCTCACAGCATACCATATCACACAAACACAGCGGAGAAGATACTGCAGCTGCATCCCCCTCCTCTCCTCAATTTTTTGTTGTTGGGGGGAAATTTATTTCTAGTGACTGAGGAAGTTGCTAAACAAGCTAAGAAAAGAGAAATTACATCCTGCTAGAAGGTGAGGGAAAATTTTATTTTTATTTAATAAACTATGTCGCAATATTCACTTGTAGTACTGTGTTATTTCACTATTTTTATTCTTTATTCATTTGCTACTGTGCTATTTTACTATACTTATTCATTTCTTTACTTATATATTTATTAATTCGGTACTGTTATTTTACTGTTTATTTTTAGCTATGCTTATGATTTTTATTTTACTATTTATTTATATATATTTTTTCTTTATTATTTTGCCTGAGCGGTATTTTATTATTTATTTATATATTAATTTGCACTGTTATTTTACTATTTTTTATTTTTGGCTATGTTATTTATTTATTATTTTTCTATTTATTTATTTATATATTGATTTATTCTTTGGCATTTGTTAGTGTGGTATTTTATTATTTATTCTGTTTATTCATTAATTCATTTATTTATTTATATATTGATTTATTCTTTAGCATTTTGTTAATGTGGTATTTTATTTGCTCATTCATTTAATTATATATTTATTAATTTGGCACTGTCATTTGACTATTTTTTATTTTTAGATATGGTATTTATTTATTTATTATTTTTCTATTTATTTATTTATTTATATATTTATTTATTCTTTAGCATTTGTTAGTGTGGTTTTTTAATTTATTCATTTATTTATTTAATTATTCTTTAGCATTTTGTTAGTGTGGTATTTTATTATTTAACCTGCTTTCATCTGTGAAGAGCACAGGGCGTCAGTGACGAATTTTCCAATCCCGGTGTTCTGTGGCAAATGCCAATCGTCCAGCACGGTGATGGGCTGTGAGCCCAACCCCCATCTGTGGACGTCGGGCCCTCAGACCATCCTCATTGAGTCAGTTTCTAACCGTTTGTGCAGACACATGCACATTTGTGGCCTGCTGGAGGTCATTTTGCAGGGCTCTGGCACTGCTCCTTCTGTTCTTCCTTGCACAAAGGTGGAGATAATGGTCCTGCTGCTGGGTTGTTGCCCTCCTACATCCCCCTCCACATCTCCTGGTGTACTGGCTTGCCTCCTGGTAGCGCCTCCAGCCTCTGGACACTACGCTGACAGACACAGCAAACCTTCTTGCCACAGCTCGCATTGATGTGCCATCCTGGATGAGCTGCACTACCTGAGCCACTTGTGTGGGTTGTAGAGTCCGTCTCATGTTACCACGAGTGTGAAAGCACAACCAACATTCAAGAGTGACCAAAACATCAGCCAGAAAGCATTGGTACTGAGATGTGGTCTGTGGTCCCCACCTGCAGAACCACTCCTTTATTGAGGGTGTCTTGATAATTGCCAATAATTTCCATCTGTTGTCTATTCCATTTGCACAACAGCATGTGAAATTGATTGTTAATCAGTGTTGCTTCCTAAGTGGACAGTTTGATTTCACAGGAGTTTGATTTACTTGGAGTTATATTCTGTTGTTTAAGTGTTCGCTTTATTTTTTTGAGCAGTGTATTATTACATCATGGCAGTGAAAACGCTGTCTATCTTATGGCTGATCAAGACTCTGTGTATTAAAGACAGGTAACCAGATCCAGGATTAGCAGGATATGGAGAGCTGAGGCTCATTTATTCCAATTATACAGATCCCTTCTAGAGCTTAAAGCCGAATCTGAACGTCCTTGTTCCCTTCTTTTCTTAATCCGTGGTATTAGAACCCAGATCAGGTAGATGGACGGTTATTGGCAATACAGCGGGTAACACAATCACCGGTAAGATCTAATATGTGAGAAGGGGACAGGTGCCAGGAGCCGGCGTCCTCCTCCCGCACTTTGGGGCTACCGGTAGAGGTACAGTACATTGTGCTCGCGGCTCGTGTTTTGAGTACACCGCTCACAGGCTTCTCTTTGCTGGCTAAACATATAGAGATAAATATTCTCTTCTTCCATTTATTTTGGGAGATAATTAATTGCTCCCTCCACGGAGGAATGTTTAATTAAAACCAGCTAACAAAAACACATCAAGCAATGTAAACTCTGGACCATGGCGTTACAAAAAAATAGGCTCTGCAGAAATAATGTGATGAAAGCGAATTTAGGGCTCTAATGACAGAGACTGAATAACCGGTGGAGAAAGGTTGAACTTGATGGACATTTACCGTATGTATCTATGTAACAAGTTCAGTCGTCACAGTCTCAATGTTATTGCAGCGCCCCAGAGATCTGGTCGTTGCAGTATGACACTCTGCCACTAAGGGGAGTGATGGTATGTCTGATGGCACTGAAGGAATTCTCCTGACCAGGTATCACCAGCACACATTACACTTCACACTCCGGCCACTAGGGGGAGCAAAAGGCTTTATTTATTGGGCCACTCCTCACACTGGTAAAACTAGGGGTTGGATAGGAAGTTAGTCAGAAGCTGACTGGGTTGGATTCAGGCAACATCCCGTGGCAGGGGGTGTTGCAGGGAGAAGACACAGGGGGGTCCCTGTCAGGCGTGGGAACCTGGCAGGTACCTAGCGACCAGAATAGAACGTTACGGAACCGCGCCTGCACACCCCGCAGCGGTATCCTAAGAAAGAGACACGAAGCGAAGGATATTGTGAGACAGTGAGAAACGAGATCAAGCACAAAGGAGAACCAGTAGGAGTCGTGCCGTGAGACCGAGGCAACATCCTACTGAGGCGTGTAGCCGGTGGCCGGAACACCGAGGGAGTAACTGACTCTACGCCTTACTTCAAACTCTGCAGGACAGTTAATTATAAGTTGGCTGTCTAACCTAAACACCTACGAAGACATAGGGGGCAACAGTGGGAGAGGGGCGTCTCTAGGGTCCCGGAAGACCTCCAGGCCTTCCCGTCATACGGGTGCGTCCTAGCCATAACATACCTGGGGGACGTTGAACTAGAAACATCTGGAACATATTAGAAAGAACGAACGAACGAGAACAGAAGTTGTGAGGACTATTCCGAATGCTCAGCAGGGTAGGACTACAACACACAGGCGCTAGTGGTAGGCAACGATTTCCACCTGCAAAAGGAACTCTGGAAGTGCCCATCGGACCGGCCGGTCTCTGAGAGCCCTGTTAAGCGTGCTCTGGATTGAGGATCCTGAAGTCTTCAGTAAAGAGGTAAAGAGACTGCAACCTTGTGTCCTCGTTATTGACTGCACCTCACACCGTCACCATCCACCTTACTGGGAAGCCCTGGGGACATACTTCACCTGTGGGAAGGTATACCATCCAGCTGCCATTCCATCACCCCAGCGGACCCCACAGCAGCGTCGGTCACCCTGACCGAACACCACAGGTGGAGTCATGAACCGCAGACAGACTGTACCACCTTTATTGGACGCCCCTTAGCAGGGTCGCGGACCGGGTCTAGCCACCGTGACATCCCCAGAACCGAACCAGAGAGGCCCGGTACCGAGAACGCGTGGCCCTGTGTCTGGGGGCGCTCCATTATCACGTCAGGACAAATTAAAAATATTGAAAATCCTCAAATTGCTCTAAAAAGACATTTTGCAACCCGCAGAGGGCTCTTAGGATTGTCGATGATGCAATGCTGTGATTCATATTATAATTTATTTATATAGCACCATTGATTCCATGGTGCTGTACAAGAGAAGGGGTTACATACAAATATCACTTACAGTAAGGAAACTATCAATTATAGACTGATACAGAGGGGTGAGGACCCTGCCCTTGTGGGCTTACATTCTACAGGATTATGGGGAGGAGACAGTAGGTCGAGGGTTGCAGTAGCTCCGATGGTATTGAGGTGGCCGTGTGGTCATTACAGGTTGTAGGCTTTCCTGAAGAGATGGGTTTTCAGGTTTCTTTTGAAGGATCCAAATGTGGTGGATAATCGGACGTGTTGGGACACAGAATTCCAGAGGACGGGGGATATTCGGGAGAAGTCTTGGAGGCGATTGGGTGTGGAGCAAATAAGCGTGGAGGAGAGAAGGAGGTCTTGGGAGGACCAGAGATTACGTAAGGGAAGATATTGAGAGATTAGTTCAGAGATATATGGAGGAGACAGGTTATGGATGGCTTTGTAGGTCAGTGTTAGTAGTTTAAACTGGATACACTGGGAAATTGGGAGCCAGTGAAGGGATTTGCAAAGAGGGGAAGCAGGAGTGTAGCGAGGAGAGAGAATAATTAGTCGGGCAGCAGAGTTAAGGATGGACTGGAGGGGTGCGAGAGTGTTAGAAGGTAGGCCACAGAGGAGGATGTTGCAGTAGTCGAGGCGGGAGATGATGAGGGCATGCACAAGCATTTTGGTAGAGTGAGGGATGAGGAAAGGACGGATTCTGGAGATATTTTTGAGCTGGAGGCGACAGGAGGTGGCGAGAGCTTGGATGTGCGGTTTGAAGGACAGGGCAGAGTCAAGGGTTACTCCGAGGCAGTGGATTTGGGGGACAGGGGACAGTGTGATGTCATTTATTTTGATAGATAAGGTAGGGAAGATATGCGAGATGGAGAAAAGATGATGAGTTCAGATTTGTCCACATTGAGCTTGAGGAAGCGAGAGGAGAAGAAGGAGGATATGGCTGATAGGCACTCTGGGATTCTGGATAGCAGAGAGGTGACGTCTGGGCCAGAGATGTAGATCTGAGTGTCGTCAGCATAGAGGTGGTACTGGAAGCCATAGGACCTTATGAGCTGTCCCAGGCCGAGTGTATAGATTGAGAAGAGTAAGGGTCCTAGGACAGAGCCTTGGGGGACACCAACAGAGAGGGGGCGAGATAAAGAGGTAGTGTGGGAGTAGGAAACGCTAAATGTGCAGTTGATAAGGTATGAGGAGATCCAGGATAGGGCAACGTCTTTGACACCATAGGAAGAGAGGATCTGTAGTAGGAGGCAGTGGTCAACTGTGTCGAAGGCAGAGGACAGGTCTAGAAGGAGAAGTGTAGAGAATTGTCTGTTAACTTTGGCTGTAACTAAGTCGTTAGTAATTTTGGTCAGGGCAGTCTCAGTGGAATGGTGGGGACAGAAGCCAGATTGTAGGTTGTCGAAGAGAGAGTTAGATGCAAAGTGAGAGGAAAGTTCAGCATGGACATGCTGCTCAAGGAGTTTGGAAGCAAATGGGAGCAAAGATATGGGGCGAAAGCTGGACATAGCGCTTGGGTCAAGAGATGGCTTTTTGAGGATAGGTGTGATTTTAGCATGTTTGAAGGCAGAAGGGAAGGTACCAGAAGTTAGTGAAAGGTTGAAGAGATGGGTTAGGGATGGGATTAGTGTGGTGGTGAGGTTGGGGAGGAGGTGGGATGGGCGGGTCAAGCGTACGAGTGGTGAGGTGTGTTTTGGAGAGAAGATGAGCAAGCTCCCCTTCAGTGATTTTGGAAAGGGAAGTTCATATGGTGCAAGGCTGAAGATGGTGCAGAGATGACTATGGTGCCAGGCTGTAGATAGAGCAGTGATATATATGGTGCCAGGCTATAGATGGTACAGTGATGTATGTGGTGCAAGGATATAGATGGTGCAGTGATGTATATGGTGCCAGGCTATAGGTGGTACAGTGATGGATATGGTGCCATGCTGTAGATGGTGAAGTGATGTATGTGGTGCAAGGATATAGATGGTGCAGTGATATATATGGTGCAAGGATATAGATGGTGCAGTGATGTATATGGTGCCAGGCTATAGATGGTAAAGTGATGTATATGGTGCCAGGCTATAGATGGTACAGTGATGGATATGGTGCCAGGCTGTAGATGGTGAAGTGATGTATGTGATGCAAGAATATAGATGGTGCAGTGATATATATGGTGCCAGGCTGTAGATGGTGCCAGGCTGTAGATGGTGCCAGGCTGTAGATGGAGAAGTGATGTATGTGGTGCAAGAATATAGATGATGCAGTGATGTATATGGTGCCAGGCTATAGATGGTACAGTGATGTATATGGTGCCAGGCTGCAGATGGTAAAGTTATGTATATGGTGCCAGGCTATAGATGGCACAGTAATGTATATGGTGCCAGGATGCAGATGGTGCAGTGATGTATGTGGTGACAGGCTGTAGATGGTGCAGTGATGTATATGGTGCCAGGGTGTAGAAGGTAAAGTGATGTATGTGGTGGAAGGATATAGTTGATGCAGTGATGTATATAGTGCCTGACTGTAGATGGTGCAGTGATGTATATGGTGCCATGCTGTAGATGGTGCAGTGATGTATATGGTGCCAGGCTGTAGATGGTACAGTGATGGGAGAAGGGGAGACATTATACCAGAACGGGGGATATCATTCCAGACCGGGGCACATTGTACCAGGAGGGAGGACATTATACCAGGACAGTGGACATTATACCAGGACGGAGGACATTATACCAGGACGGAAAACATTATACCAGGATGGGGAATATTATACCATGACAGAGGACACTATACTAGAACGGGGGGACATTATACTAGGATGGAGGACATTATGCCGGGACGGGGGATATCATACCAAGATGAGGGACAATATACCAGGATGGGGAACATTATACCAGGATGGGAGACATTGTACCAGGAAGGAGGACTTTATAACAAGACGGAGGACATTATACCAGGATGGGGGACATTATACCAGGATGGGGGACATTATACAAGAACAGAGGACATTATACAAGAACGGAGGACATTATACCAGGTTGGGGGACATTATACCAGGATGGAGAATATTATACCGGGACGGAGGACACTATACCAGAATGGGGGATATCATTCCAGAACAGGGGACATTATACCAGGACGGGAGACATTATGCCAGGAAGAAGGACATTATACCAGGATGGGGAACACTATATCAGGACGGAGGCCATTATACCAGGACAGGGGACATTATACCCGATTGGGGACATTTACCAGGCTGGGGGACATTATACCAGGATGGGGGATATTATACCAGGATGGGGGACATTATATCAGAATGGAGGACACTATACCACAATGGGAGACATTATACCAGGACGGAGGACATTGTACCAGTACGGGGGACATTATACCAGGACGAGGTACATTGTATCAGGATGAGGGACATTGTTCCAGGACGGGGGACAATATACCATGATGGGGAATAATATACCTGGACGGAGGACACTATACCAGAATGGGAGACATTATACGAGAATGGGGGATATCATACCAGAACTGGGGACATTATACCAAGATGGGGGACAATGTGCCAAGATGGGGGACATTATACCAGGATGGGGGACATTATACCAGGACAGAGGACATTATACCTGGATGAAGGACATTATACCAGGAAGGGGGACATTATACCAGGATGGAGGACATTATATCAGGACGGGTGACATTGTACCAGGACGGGGGACACTATACCAGGATGGGGGACATTGTATCAAGATGGGGGACATTGTACCACGATGGGGAATAATATACCTGGATGGAGGACACTATACCAGAATGGGAGACATTATTCCAGAACGGGTGATATCATACCAGAACGGGGGACATTATACCAAGATGGGGGACATTATACCAGGATGGAGAATAATATACCAGGACAGAGGACACTATACCAGAATGGGAGACATTATACCAGAATCGGGGATATCATTCCAGAATGGGGGGCATTATTCCAGGATGGAGGACATTATACCAGGATGGGGGACATTATACCAGGACGGAAGACATTATACCAGGACGGTGGACATTATACCATTATGGGGGACATTATACCAGGATGGAGGACATTATACCAGGATGAAGGACATTATACCAGGATGGGGGACATTATACCAGGATGGAGGACATTATACCAGGAAGGAGGACATTATACCAGGATGGAGGACATTATACCAGGACGGAGGACATTATACCAGGACGGGGATATTATACCATGATGGAGGACATTATACCAGGATGGAGGACATTATACCAGGACGGGGAATATCATTCCAGAACGGGGGACATTATTCCAGGATGGAGGACATTATACCAGGATGGGGGACATTATACCAGGATGGGGGACATTATACCAAGATGGGGAATAATATACCAGGACAGAGGACACTATACCAGAGTGGGAGACATTATACCAGAATGGGGGATATCATTCCAGAACGGGGGGCATTATTCCAGGATTGAGGACATTATACCAGGATGGGGGACATTATACCAGGATGGAGGACATTATACCAGGATGGGGGACATTATACCAGGATGGGGACATTATACCAGGATGGAGGACATTATACCAGGACGGAGGACATTATACCAGGACGGAGGACATTATACCAGGACGGAGGACATTATACCAGGACGGGGACATTATACCAGGATGGAGGACATTATACCAGGATGGAGACAATGTTCCAGGATGGGGGACATTATACCAGGATGGGGGACATTATACCAGGATGGGGAATAATATACCAGGACAGAGGACACTACACCAGAATGGGAGACATTGTACCAGAATGGGGGATATCATTCCAGAACGGGGGACATTATACCAGGATGGAAGACATTATACCAGGATGGGGGACATTATACCAGGATGGAAGACATTATACCAGGATGGAGGACATTATACCATTATGGGGGACATTATACCATTATGGGGGACATTATACCA
The DNA here is from genome assembly GCF_032444005.1 of Ranitomeya imitator. Lineage (NCBI taxonomy): Eukaryota > Metazoa > Chordata > Amphibia > Anura > Dendrobatidae > Ranitomeya > Ranitomeya imitator. The sequence continues at coordinate 21,024,071 of NC_091291.1, read as the reverse complement.
GGATGGGGGACATTATACCATTATGGGGGACATTATACCAGGACGGAAGACATTATACCAGGATGGAGGACATTATACCAGGATGGAGGACATTATACCATTATGGGGGACATTATACCAGGATGGGGGACATTATACCATTATGGGGGACATTATACCAGGATGGGGGACATTATACCATTATGGGGGACATTATACCAGGATGGGGGACATTATACCATTATGGGGGACATTATACCAGGATGGGGGACATTATACCATTATGGGGGACATTATACCAGGATGGGGGACATTATACCATTATGGGGGACATTATACCAGGATGGGGGACATTATACCATTATGGGGGACATTATACCAGGATGGGGGACATTATACCATTATGGGGGACATTATACCAGGACGGGGACATTATACCAGGATGGGGGACATTATACTAGGACGGGTACATTATACCAGGATGGGGGGCATTATTCCAGGACGGGGACATTATACCAGGATGGGGGACATTATACCAGGATGGGGACAATGTTCCAGGATGGCGGACATATATACCAGAATGGGGGATATCATTCCAGAACGGGTGATATCATACCAGAACGGGGGACATTATACCAAGATGGGGGACATTATACCAGGATGGAGAATAATATACCAGGACAGAGGACACTATACCAGAATGGGAGACATTATACCAGAATCGGGGATATCATTCCAGAATGGGGGGCATTATTCCAGGATGGAGGACATTATACCAGGATGGGGGACATTATACCAGGACGGAAGACATTATACCAGGACGGTGGACATTTTACCATTATGGGGGACATTATACCAGGATGGAGGACATTATACCAGGATGAAGGACATTATACCAGGATGGGGGACATTATACCAGGATGGAGGACATTATACCAGGAAGGAGGACATTATACCAGGATGGAGGACATTATACCAGGACGGAGGACATTATACCAGGACGGGGATATTATACCATGATGGAGGACATTATACCAGGATGGAGGACATTATACCAGGACGGGGAATATCATTCCAGAACGGGGGACATTATTCCAGGATGGAGGACATTATACCAGGATGGGGGACATTATACCAGGATGGGGGACATTATACCAAGATGGGGAATAATATACCAGGACAGAGGACACTATACCAGAGTGGGAGACATTATACCAGAATGGGGGATATCATTCCAGAACGGGGGGCATTATTCCAGGATTGAGGACATTATACCAGGATGGGGGACATTATACCAGGATGGAGGACATTATACCAGGATGGGGGACATTATACCAGGATGGGGACATTATACCAGGATGGAGGACATTATACCAGGACGGAGGACATTATACCAGGACGGAGGACATTATACCAGGACGGGGACATTATACCAGGATGGAGGACATTATACCAGGATGGAGACAATGTTCCAGGATGGGGGACATTATACCAGGATGGGGGACATTATACCAGGATGGGGAATAATATACCAGGACAGAGGACACTACACCAGAATGGGAGACATTGTACCAGAATGGGGGATATCATTCCAGAACGGGGGACATTATACCAGGATGGAAGACATTATACCAGGATGGGGGACATTATACCAGGATGGAAGACATTATACCAGGATGGAGGACATTATACCATTATGGGGGACATTATACCATTATGGGGGACATTATACCAGGATGGGGGACATTATACCATTATGGGGGACATTATACCAGGACGGAAGACATTATACCAGGATGGAGGACATTATACCAGGATGGAGGACATTATACCATTATGGGGGACATTATACCAGGATGGGGGACATTATACCATTATGGGGGACATTATACCAGGATGGGGGACATTATACCATTATGGGGGACATTATACCAGGATGGGGGACATTATACCATTATGGGGGACATTATACCAGGATGGGGGACATTATACCATTATGGGGGACATTATACCAGGATGGGGGACATTATACCATTATGGGGGACATTATACCAGGATGGGGGACATTATACCATTATGGGGGACATTATACCAGGATGGGGGACATTATACCATTATGGGGGACATTATACCAGGATGGGGGACATTATACCATTATGGGGGACATTATACCAGGACGGGGACATTATACCAGGATGGGGGACATTATACTAGGACGGGTACATTATACCAGGATGGGGGGCATTATTCCAGGACGGGGACATTATACCAGGATGGGGGACATTATACCAGGATGGGGACAATGTTCCAGGATGGCGGACATATATACCAGAATGGGGGATATCATTCCAGAACGGGGGGCATTATACCAGGATGGGGACATTATACCAGGATGGGGGACATTATACCATTATGGGGGACATTATACCAGGATGGAGGACATTATACCAGGACGGGGACATTATGCAAAGGTGGGAGACATTAACATCAAACTTGAAAGATACAGTAAATGATGAATCCATCTCTGCTTCATCTGTGCAAAGGATGATGATGTCTGTAAATCACAGACTGTGGAATTAATGGCGTTATGTTAATAAGTAAAACCAATAAAGAAACTTCTCCTGTGGATCACAACCACACACAGAGACCAACCATCTGCTCGGAAGTGACCAGAGGGAAATTTACTGAGTTATTTGGGGTTTCTGTTGCAAGCTGAGAATCTGAAGTGTTTATTATCTTTCTTTTTTTTTCTGAAGAAAAGCCCAATTGTAAATGTAATTACGGAAGAAGAAAAAGGGAAATACTCTGCACTTGTCCAGCATTCTTCCCAGCAGGTCATATTGAGTTTCTCCCGATAGATGGACACCGTTGGCTTTAATGCTTGGTCCATTATAATAATTGCAAACCTTTTGCATTGCTATCAGCCCAGGATACATGTCGGCTGTCATGTGGCAGCTGCTGTTAATAGCATTTCTCCCTTGCAATAATCCAAGTATCTATGCTGCCTTCAAAATGATATCTGTCCCAACGTTTTTGTTTCTGCTCAATGGTTGTGGACTGTTCTATGGATGTTTCTAAAGCTTTGTCCATTCATAGTAATGAAGATCATGATGAAATATTCACTTTTCAAGATTGCTTTTATCTTATCTACAGGTAACTTTGACATAGTGGGAATAACCGAGACATGGTTAGATGAAAGCTATGACTGGGCAGTTAACTTACAGGGTTACAGTCTGTTTAGAAAGGATCGTAAAAATCGGAGAGGAGGAGGGGTTTGTCTCTATGTAAAGTCTTGTCTAAAGTCCACTTTAAGGGAGGATATTAGCGAAGGAAATGAGGATGTCGAGTCCATATGGGTCGAAATTCATGGAGGGAAAAATGGTAACAAAATTCTCATTGGGGTCTGTTACAAACCCCCAAATATAACAGAAAGCATGGAAAGTCTACTTCTAAAGCAGATAGATGAAGCTGCAACCCATAATGAGGTCCTGGTTATGGGGGACTTTAACTACCCGGATATTAACTGGGAAACAGAAACCTGTGAAACCCATAAAGGCAACAGGTTTCTGCTAATAACCAAGAAAAATTATCTTTCACAATTGGTGCAGAATCCAACCAGAGGAGCAGCACTTTTAGACCTAATACTATCTAATAGACCTGACAGAATAACAAATCTGCAGGTGGTTGGGCATTTAGGAAATAGCGACCACAATATTGTGCAGTTTCACCTGTCTTTCACTAGGGGGACTTGTCAGGGAGTCACAAAAACATTGAACTTTAGGAAGGCAAAGTTTGAACAGCTTAGAGATGCCCTTAATCTGGTAGACTGGGACAATATCCTCAGAAATAAGAATACAGATAATAAATGGGAAATGTTTAAGAACATCCTAAATAGGCAGTGTAAGCGGTTTATACCTTGTGGGAATAAAAGGACTAGAAATAGGAAAAACCCAATGTGGCTAAACAAAGAAGTAAGACAGGCAATTAACAGTAAAAAGAAAGCATTTGCACTACTAAAGCAGGATGGCACCATTGAAGCTCTAAAAAACTATAGGGAGAAAAATACTTTATCTAAAAAACTAATTAAAGCTGCCAAAAAGGAAACAGAGAAGCACATTGCTAAGGAGAGTAAAACTAATCCCAAACTGTTCTTCAACTATATCAATAGTAAAAGAATAAAAACTGAAAATGTAGGCCCCTTAAAAAATAGTGAGGAAAGAATGGTTGTAGATGACGAGGAAAAAGCTAACATATTAAACACCTTCTTCTCCACGGTATTCACGGTGGAAAATGAAATGCTAGGTGAAATCCCAAGAAACAATGAAAACCCTATATTAAGGGTCACCAATCTAACCGAAGAAGAGGTGCGAAACCGGCTAAATAAGATTAAAATAGATAAATCTCCGGGTCCGGATGGCATACACCCACGAGTACTAAGAGAACTAAGTAATGTAATAGATAAACCATTATTTCTTATTTTTAGGGACTCTATAGCGACAGGGTCTGTTCCGCAGGACTGGCGCATAGCAAATGTGGTGCCAATATTCAAAAAGGGCTCTAAAAGTGAACCTGGAAATTATAGGCCAGTAAGTCTAACCTCTATTGTTGGTAAAATATTTGAAGGGTTTCTGAGGGATGTTATTCTGGATTATCTCAATGAGAATAACTGTTTAACTCCATATCAGCATGGGTTTATGAGAAATCGCTCCTGTCAAACCAATCTAATCAGTTTTTATGAAGAGGTAAGCTATAGACTGGACCACGGTGAGTCATTGGACGTGGTATATCTCGATTTTTCCAAAGCGTTTGATACCGTGCCGCACAAGAGGTTGGTACACAAAATGAGAATGCTTGGTCTGGGGGAAAATGTGTGTAAATGGGTTAGTAACTGGCTTAGTGATAGAAAGCAGAGGGTGGTTATAAATGGTATAGTCTCTAACTGGGTCGCTGTGACCAGTGGGGTACCGCAGGGGTCGGTATTGGGACCTGTTCTCTTCAACATATTCATTAATGATCTGGTAGAAGGTTTACACAGTAAAATATCGATATTTGCAGATGATACAAAACTATGTAAAGCAGTTAATACAAGAGAAGATAGTATTCTGCTACAGATGGATCTGGATAAGTTGGAAACTTGGGCTGAAAGGTGGCAGATGAGGTTTAACAATGATAAATGTAAGGTTATACACATGGGAAGAGGGAATCAATATCACCATTACACACTGAACGGGAAACCACTGGGTAAATCTGACAGGGAGAAGGACTTGGGGATCCTAGTTAATGATAAACTTACCTGGAGCAGCCAGTGCCAGGCAGCAGCTGCCAAGGCAAACAGGATCATGGGGTGCATTAAAAGAGGTCTGGATACACATGATGAGAGCATTATACTGCCTCTGTACAAATCCCTAGTTAGACCGCACATGGAGTACTGTGTCCAGTTTTGGGCACCGGTGCTCAGGAAGGATATAATGGAACTAGAGAGAGTACAAAGGAGGGCAACAAAATTAATAAAGGGGATGGGAGAACTACAATACCCAGATAGATTAGCGAAATTAGGATTATTTAGTCTAGAAAAAAGACGACTGAGGGGCGATCTAATAACCATGTATAAGTATATAAGGGGACAATACAAATATCTCGCTGAGGATCTGTTTATACCAAGGAAGGTGACGGGCACAAGGGGGCATTCTTTGCATCTGGAGGAGAGAAGGTTTTTCCACCAACATAGAAGAGGATTCTTTACTGTTAGGGCAGTGAGAATCTGGAATTGCTTGCCTGAGGAGGTGGTGATGGCGAACTCAGTCGAGGGGTTCAAGAGAGGCCTGGATGTCTTCCTGGAGCAGAACAATATTGTATCATACAATTATTAGGTTCTGTAGAAGGACGTAGATCTGGGTATTTATTATGATGGAATATAGGCTGAACTGGATGGACAAATGTCTTTTTTCGGCCTTACTAACTATGTTACTATGTTACTATGTTAGAAAAATTTATTGTGATATACTGCCATCTTGTGGTGATAGAGAGTATAGCAGATTTAAATTCTATAGTGGAATCTAAAATAAATCGTAAACTGAAGTCCATACATATCTGGATCAATCAATAAATCAATCAACCAATCAAATGACCGTTACTTATGCAATAATATTAATATCCTAATCAGTAGGGTTGAGCGACCTTGACCTTTTTAGAGTCGAGCCGTGTTTCGCGAAACCCGACTATCTTAGAAGTCGAGTCGAGTGAAATCGGCCGATTATCGCGAAAAGTCGGGATCGACCGAAACACGAAACCCAATGCAAGTCAATGGGGGAGCATAGTCGGCAGTGAGTGGGGGCCAGGAAAACACCTACACTGCCCATTTTAATGGCAAAACCATCCATTCATGTTAAAGAAGCTTGTCAATCGTAATTTAGCTTATAATAATTGGAAGGCATTTGAAATTGGGGGTCATTTGGCTAAAGTTGTGGGGGGTAGGGCTGGTTCAAGTAATTAGTGGGCCCAGGAAATCTGGACCACGTCACGGCAGTGGAGCAGGGAGAGGTAAGTATTTCAACTTTGCAAGTGCTGTGAACCTGAGCAAGCAGGGGGGGCCCACTCGTTGGCATTGGCACTGGCACAGGGCCCCTCAAAGTACAGCGGTGTGTTTGCACGGCGGGGGGCGCCTCCCACCGGCAGCAACACTTTTGCGTACTATGAGAGGCCCTGTGCCAGTGACGTCGCCAACTAGTATTCCTCCCCCCACCTGATGAAGGAACCTGCACTTTCATCTGCACCTTCCTCTTTGTCCCCGTGTAAGGTGGTATGGTATGCGGGAAGAGCAACCTGACTTTCAGCAGGGTCACAATGTTGTTGTGTAGCGTGCACGGGGAATGTTGCGTTATGGGTCAATGTACCAGCAGACTCATCTATCACTGGCTGGGCAATGGGCAGGATGAGGAGGAAACACAGATATAGGCCCAAAGAATAAAGTGGGCTAAATGCAGTTCAAAATTGGTAACACAGGACTAATCAGGGGGCATTGCAGTGGAGGACAACTGGAATGAGAGGCTGACACAGAGAGTAGGCCCAAATCAGTAAGTAGTCGACATGCAGTTCAAAATTGGCAACCGTAGTAAACAGGCGGCCCAGCTTTGTTCCGTTTTAATGAGAACAGCAAGGAGTGGCAGACACCGATAGTAGGCCCCAACCCAACTAGTAGGCCAAATGCAGTCTAACATTAACAACTACTTAACAAGAGCCTGAAAATGGAATTTCAGGACAGGAAACCAGGAGAACAGCAAGGAGCGGCAGACACCGATAGTAGGCCCCAAACCAACTAGTACGCCAAATGCAGTTGTTCCATTTAACCACAATTTAATGAGAGCCTGAAGATAGAAGTTCAGGAAAGGCAACCTGGAGAACACCTTGGAGTGGAACACACCATCTCTCTACACCCCATACCCAATTTGTAGGCCTAATGCAGTGTAGTTTCCAACAACTACTAAACGAGAGCCGGAATATCGAAGCAATGGCGAGGAAACCTGGGGAACACCTTGGGGAGGCAGACACCGTTAGTAGGCCCTACCAAAGTTGTACCCCCAATGCAGTTTTAAAATTCCTAGAGGCTGAAAACAAGACTATTGACGCTCAGCTTTTTTCAAAGGAACACAGCTGAATTGAGTGGCGCAGACAGACACAGGTAGTAGGACTTAACCCAAAAATGTGGCTCACTGCAGCTTAAAAAAGTTACAGGGGTACACAAGCTGCAGTGCTCTGGGCAGTGGAGGACAATTTCAATAGTGAACCGCAGACAGACTTTGTACGCCTACTATTAAAAAAAGGATGCTCTATGCAATTAAAAATAGGTTCCAGGGGTACACGGGCAGCAGTGGTGTGGTCAGTGGAGGCCTAGTGGAAGGAGGGACCGCAGACAGGCATCGAAGGCCTAAAATAATAACACATGGCTGTAGGCAATTTTAAATTGGTTCCAGGGGTCCACGGGCAGCAGTGGTGTGGTCAGTGGAGGCCTAGTGGAAGGAGTGACCGCAGACAGGCATCGAAGGCCTAAAATAATAACACATGGCTGTAGGCAATTTTAAATTGGTTCCAGGGATACACGGGCAGCAGTGGTGTGGTCAGTGGGGGCCTAGTGGAAGGAGTGACCGCAGACAGGCATCGAAGGCCTAAAATAATAACACATGGCTGTAGGCAATTTTAAATTGGTTCCAGGGGTACACGGGCAGCAGTGGTGTGGTCAGTGGAGGCCTAGTGGAAGGAGTGACCGCAGACAGGCATCGAAGGCCTAAAATAATAACACATGGCTGTAGGCAATTTTAGATTGGTTCCAGGGGTACACGGGCAGCAGTGGTGTGGTCAGTGGAGGCCTAGTGGAAGGAGTGACCACAGACAGGCATCGAAGGCCTAACATAACAAAAATGTCAATACAATGGTATTGTCAGTGGCAGGCATTGAAGGATGTCAGCGCATAGACTAAACATTGGTGGAGCTGTGAGATAATTTTGCAAGTGGTAGAGCACTGTTTGAGCTGGGGGGGGGGGAACTGTCTTGTGGCCGGCGGTACAGGCCCAGGGCCCCTCATATTACAACGGTGTGTCTGACGTTGGGTGCGCACCACCACCGCCAGAGACACTTTATTGTACTAGGAGGGACCCAGTGGCAGTGCCGTCGACCAAAAGCGGGCACACCCACCTCTTCAGACAAACAGCACTCTCACGGGTGCTGGCGCAAAGTGACGATACCACGGCCCCGTGTGGGGAGTTTGGCCATTTAGTGAGGTGTAAACATGTCGTATGCTGGACAATCAGGTGCAGAAAATTACGAGATTGGAAAAGGCATTCAGAATAGTCCACAGGCAAGAGCTTTTCATAGGAAAGCTAGGTGTCAGCCGGGCAAGGTGGGGCAAAAGATTTCGAAATCCAGTTGTGGTTCATTTTAATGAAGGTTAGATCATCTACATTTTGGGTAGCCAGACGAGTCCTTTTTTCTGTTAGTATTGAACCTGCAGCACTGAATACTCTTTCTGATAGGACACTAGCTGCCGGGCAAGCAAGCTCCTGCAATGCATATTCTGCCAATTCTGGCCAGGTGTCTAATTTTGATGCCCAGTAATCAAATGGGAATGACGGTTGAGGGAGAACATCGATAAGGGATGAAAAATAGTTAGTAACCATACTGGACAAATGTTGTCTCCTGTCACTTTGAATTGATGCTGCAGTACCTGTCCTGTCTGCGGTCATAGAAAAATCACTCCACAACCTGGTCAGAAAACCCCTCTGGCCAACGCCACTTCTGATTTCTGCCCCTCTAACACCTCTGGTCTGCTGGCCCCTGGAGCTCGTGTGAGAACGATCACGGGCGCTGTGTGCAGGGAATGCCAGAAGCAAACGGTCAACAAGAGTTGATTGTTTGGTTGCTAATATTAGTTCCAAGTTCTCATGTGGCATTATAATTTGCAATTTGCCTTTATAGCGAGGATCAAGGAGGCAGGCCAACCAGTAATCGTCATCGTTCATCATTTTAGTTATGCGTGTGTCCCTTTTGAGGATACGTAAGGCATAATCCGCCATGTGGGCCAAAGTTCCAGTTCTCAAATCTGCGGTTGTGCTTGGTTGAGGGGCAGTTTCAGGCAAATCCACGTCACTTGTGTCCCTCCAAAAACCAGAACCCGGCCTTGCCGCGCCACCAATTTTTAGTGGCCCCAGAAAAGCTTCCTCATTAAAAATATAATCATCCCCATCATCCTCCTCGTCCTCCTCCTCCTCTTCGCCCGCTACCTCGTCCTGTACACTGCCCTGGCCAGACAATGGCTGACTGTCATCAAGGCTTTCCTCTTCCTCAGCTGCAGACGCCTGATCATTTATGTGCGTCAAACTTTGCATCAGCAGACGCATTAGGGGGATGCTCATGCTTATTATGGCGTTGTCTGCACTAACCAGCCGTGTGCATTCCTCAAAACACTGAAGGACTTGACACATGTCTTGAATCTTCGACCACTGCACACCTGACAACTCCATGTCTGCCATCCTACTGCCTGCCCGTGTATGTGTATCCTCCCACAAAAACATAACAGCCCGCCTCTGTTCGCACAGTCTCTGAAGCATGTGCAGTGTTGAGTTCCACCTTGTTGCAACGTCTATGATTAGGCGATGCTGGGGAAGGTTCAAAGAACGCTGATAGGTCTGCATACGGCTGGAGTGTACGGGCGAACGGCAGATATGTGAGCAAAGTCCACGCACTTTGAGGAGCAGGTCGGATAACCCCGGATAACTTTTCAGGAAGCACTGCACCACCAGGTTTAAGGTGTGAGCCAGGCAAGGAATGTGTTTCAGTTGGGAAATGGAGATGGCAGCCATGAAATTCCTTCCGTTATCACTCACTACCTTGCCTGCCTCAAGATCTACAGTGCCCAGCCACGACTGCGTTTCTTTCTGCAAGAACTCGGACAGAACTTCCGCGGTGTGTCTGTTGTCGCCCAAACACTTCATAGCCAATACAGCCTGCTGACGTTTGCCAGTAGCTGCCCCATAATGGGAGACCTGGTGTGCAACAGTGGCAGCTGCGGATGGAGTGGTTGTGCGACTGCGGTCTGTGGACGAGCTCTCGCTTCTGCAGGAGGACGAAGAGGAGGAGGAGGGGGTGCGAACGGCTACAGCCAACTGTTGCCTAGACCATGGGCTAGGCAGAACTGTCCCAAACTTGCTGTCCCCTGTGGACCCTGCATCCACAACATTCACCCAGTGTGCCGTGATGGACACGTAACGTCCCTGGCCATGCCTACTGGTCCATGCATCTGTTGTCAGGTGCACCTTTGTGCTCACAGATTGCCTGAGTGCATGGACGATGCGCTCTTTAACATGCTGGAGGAGGGCTGGGATGGCTTTTCTGGAAAAAAAGTGTCGACTGGGTAGCTCGTAGCGTGGTACAGCGTAGTCCATCAGGGCTTTGAAAGCTTCGCTTTCAACTAACCGGTAGGGCATCATCTCTAACGAGATTAGTCTAGCTATGTGTGCGTTCAAACCCTGTGTACGCGGATGCGAGGCTAAGTACTTCCTTTTTCTAACCATAGTCTCATGTAGGGTGAGCTGGACTGGAGAGCTGGAGATCGTGGAACTAGCGAGGGTGCCGGTGGACATGGCAGACTGAGAGACGGTGGGAGATGGTATTGTTGCCGCCGGTGCCCTAGATGCAGTGTTTCCTACTACGAAACTGGTGATTCCCTGACCCTGACTGCTTTGGCCTGGCAAAGAAACCTGCACAGATACTGCAGGTGGTGCGGAAAATGGTGGCCCTACACTGCCGGAAGGGATGTTGCGTTGATGACTAGCTTCATTGGCCGAGGGTGCTACAACCTTAAGGGACGTTTGGTAGTTAGTCCAGGCTTGCAAATGCATGGTGGTTAAATGTCTATGCATGCAACTTGTATTGAGACTTTTCAGATTCTGCCCTCTGCTTAAGGTAGTTGAACATTTTTGACAGATGACTTTGCGCTGATAAATTGGATGTTGTTTAAAAAAAATACCAGACTGCACTCTTTCTAGCATCGGATACCTTTTCAGGCATTGCAGACTGAGCTTTAACCGGATGGCCACGCTGTCCTCCAACAGGTTTTGGCTTTGCCATGCGTTTTGGGCAAGATACGGGCCCGGCAGATGGAACCTGTTGCGATGTTGATGCCTGCTGCGGCCCCATCTCCTCCGCTTCAGAACTGCTGCCGCCTGCACCCTGTTCCCCCAATGGCTGCCAATCGGGGTCAAGAACTGGGTCATCTATTACCTCTTCTTGTAGCTCGTGTGCAACTTCGTCTGTGTCACCGTGTCGGTCGGTGGTATAGCGTTCGTGATGGGGCAACATAGTCTCATCAGGGTCTGATTCTTGATCAGCACCCTGCGAGGGCAATGTTGTGGTCTGAGTCAAAGGACCAGCATAGTAGTCTGGCTGTGGCTGTGCATCAGTGCACTCCATGTCAGATTCAACTTGTAATGGGCATGGACTGTTAACTGCTTCACTTTCTAAGCCAGGGACGGTATGTGTAAAGAGCTCCATGGAGTAACCCGTTGTGTCGCCTGCTGCATTCTTCTCTGTTGTTGTTTTTGCTGAAGAGGACAAGGAAGCGACTTGTCCCTGACCGTGAACATCCACTAACGACGCGCTGCTTTGACATTTACCAGTTTCACGAGAGGAGGCAAAAGAGCTAGAGGCTGAGTCAGCAAGATAAGCCAAAACTTGCTCTTGCTGCTCCGGCTTTAAAAGCGGTTTTCCTACTCCCAGAAAAGGGAGCGTTCGAGGCCTTGTGTAGCCAGACGACGAACCTGGCTCCACAGCTCCAGACTTAGGTGCAATATTTTTTTTCCCACGACCACCTGATGCTCCACCACTACCACTACCCTCATTACCAGCTGACAATGAACGCCCCCGGCCACGACCTCTTCCACCATACTTCCTCATTGTTTTAAAAACGTAACCAAACTAACGTTATTTGTTGCAGTCACACAACTTACACGGTGAGCTATAACTTCAGTATGATTTAGCTACCCCTTTACAGGTTGGTGAGACCACAACGAAAATCAGGCCCAATGTTACACACTCTGTTGTTGGTGGCAACAAATGAGAGAGATGCCCCACACGCAGGACTGTCACTGAAGCACAAATGTAAATATTTATCTCCCACTGATTTGTTTTTTTTTTTTTTTTTCAGGGAGACTTTAGGAAAAAAAAATAATAGAATAAAATGATTTTTTCAGGAAGAATTTAGAAACCAAATAAAATAAAATGATTTTTTCAGGGAGAATTTAGAAAACAAATAAAACAAAAAAAGGCTTTCTATGGCCCACTGAGTGAGAGATGACGCACACAGGAGTCAGGAGTGGCACACAAGCCCAGAGGCCAATATTTTTCTCCCACTGATTGATGTAGTGATTTTTTCAGGTAGATTTTGGAACCCAAATCAAGCTAAAAAAATAAATAGGCTTTCTATGGCCCACTGACTGAGAGATGACACAGACAGGGATGGCACTCTAGCAGAAATGTCAATCTTAATCTCCCACAAAAAAAAAAAAAAAAAAACAGGGAATGTCCTACAATTACTATCTCCCTGCCTGCAGTAATCTCAGCCAGGTATGGCAGGCAGCAATAAGGAGTGGACTGATGCACAAATTAAATAAAAAGTGTGGACAAACAAACAAGATAGCTGTGCAGAAAGGAAGGAACAAGAGGATTTGTGCTTTGAAAAAAGCAGTTGGTTTGCACAGCGGCGTACACACAGCAATGCAGCTATCAGGGAGCCTTCTAGGGCAGCCCAATGAGCTACAGCGCTGAGGAGAAAAAAAAAATGTAGCTTCCACTGTCCCTGCACACCGAGGGTGGTGTTGGGCTGTGGAAATCGCTGCAGCACAAGCGGTTTGGTGGTTAATGGACCCTGCCTAACGCTATCCCTGCTTCTGATGAAGCTGCAGCAACCTCTCCCTAAGCTCAGATCAGCAGCAGTAACATGGCGGTCGGCGGGAACTCCCCTTTATAGCCCCTGTGACGCCGCAGACAGCAAGCCAATCACTGCAATGCCCTTCTCTAAGATGGTGGGGACCAGGACCTATGTCATCACGCTGCCCACACTCTGCGTTTACCTTCATTGGCTGAGAAATGGCGCTTTTCGCGTCATTGAAACGCGACTTTGGCGCGAAAGTCGCGTACCGCATGGCCGACCCCGCACAGGGGTCGGATCGGGTTTCATGAAACCAGACTTTGCCAAAAGTCGGCGACTTTTGAAAATGAACGACCCGTTTCGCTCAACCCTACTAATCAGAGGTTTCCATATTTTCACATTGGTTGGTCTATTTCCTCTGTAAAGTACAACTTGAAAGTATCAACTTGGCAAAACTAGTAGCTTAATGAAGCAGAGTGGACCTTTTTGCCCAGGACATGTTAGGTTAGGTATGTTAGGTGCTGCATCCACAGGGCAAGGACTTTTTTTTCACTTGCTAGGAAGAAATTGTGACTATGATATTGCCACCTAGTGGTGGGTAGAGTGTATTGCTGGAAGGACTACAAAAAGTCAAGTTCATAGGGTAAAAAAAAAAAAAGTGAAAAGTAATAAATGTGACATTAAAAGGGTGAGTATATGGTTTCTTTTCAGGCAGGGTTGTCTTTGTTTTTATTAATGAGAAAAGATTTCAGTTTCGGTTATAGATATGTTGGAGCTTATCTGTCATGGGAAAGGAGCCGTTATGTCACCAATCAGATACGTATGTGTACAGCATGTAATTCTTGGATATGTTCATTGTTTCGTCTCGTCAAAGTGAAATAATGAGAATGTTACACTACAAGAGTGATACGTCATCTTCTTAAAGGGATATTCCAGCCGTTGCAGTGAGGATATCGCTAGACTGCGGCATTTATTACTGATTGGTTCTGAACGCTAAAATAAGGGGATTGGGGTGGAAACTCAGTGAGACGTGTACCCTTAAAATGTGGCAAGTGATCAGTTTTAGCTGTTATTTTTTTCCTACTCCTCTTAATATTGTGGAATTTTTATTTCTTTATGTATTTATTTGTTTATTTTATTTTTAGAATTTCCCATAAAGTTCCTTTTTATTTAGTGTACATTTTAATAGTCTTTATCAATGAAGAGTGTCTCACTGGATCCTCTGGGGCGTGTCTTTAGGCTCCTCTGCATAATTACCCTGTAAACCACGCCCTATTGTAAAGACCTTAAAAAATCACTACTAAATCAAAAGGTCTGTGTCTCAAGAACCATTCTCCTTTATGAGTCACCACCCGGTATCATGTCTTTCCGAAATATGATATTTTTCCAACAGAGGGCGCCATACCAGGGGTCTGCAGCTGACATCCCGACAATCAGCTGATGTTGTTGAGAGGTTAAACTGAACGATCCCTGGTGACCGTCAGGTCCTCATATGGGTGCAATACGAAAAGGGTGGAAGTAGCTAACTTCTCCTCCTATTCGAGTTTTCATACAAAAAAGTAACAAGAATAAAACACAAAGTCTGAAATAAACATATAACAGGTGATTCGTGACCAGGAACATTTATTTGAATACACTAGGTATAGAAGCCTTCAAATAAAATGAAGACATACATTTAAGGCTGAGATGTTTTAGTCATCTGTTTTTTCTGTTAGTACTTGTGGCATTACATATCATGTTGTGTTACCCAAATATCAACACTTCTGCCCTAGCGACAGGACAGGATATGCTTCTTGTTGCAGAGCATCAGATGGTGCATTTACACTGCATGATTATTGTGAACGAACAATCCTAGGAACGCGGCTGATCATAAAGCTCAGTCGTCAGCTGGCTGAAAAATCATTGTTCTCGGCAGCACATTAGCTGACTGCCTGCATGCAAAAGCGATCTATTATTGACGTTCTGTGCACATTGGAAGCTCAGTAGGCTTGTATAAACAGGCGAATAAGTGACAAACATAGATATTGCAGAAAAATAAGATGAAAGATAAGTACATATAGTATAAAAAAAAAAGCTGTCTTTAAACTTTATCGAAAGTTAAACAATTGAAAGTACATATAATGTCAACAGAGAAATGCAATGGAGGACCACATATTGTATTTGCATAGTTATATCCAAGCAGCATAGAATTGCACACATGACAAGCCCCTGATGAAGCAAAGGGTGAAACGTACGTCGGGGCACAAGGACCACATGCCACATTAGTCTGCAAAAATATGTACGTTATTATTTAATGCAATTAATACAATCACCGTGAATAAGACAGTAACTGCACACTATACAAATCACGTGA
This sequence comes from Ranitomeya imitator, assembly GCF_032444005.1. Lineage (NCBI taxonomy): Eukaryota > Metazoa > Chordata > Amphibia > Anura > Dendrobatidae > Ranitomeya > Ranitomeya imitator. The sequence goes on along the minus strand of NC_091291.1, from coordinate 21,008,322 downwards.
CATTTATATCTATCTAGAAAATGGTATTTTTATTATATACTTTGTGCAATTCTATGTTGTTTGGATTGGCCATCAGTAAAAAAGTAGTGGACATCTTTGTCCATTCACTTCTTCTAATCAGGTGGCAGCCGTTAGGACAGGTGATGAATTATGGCTTTTCGCTTGGCGGGTTCTCCCAACACATAAGATGTTCATTGTCAAATAAATGGCACAATTCTAAAAGTGCACAACATAGCAAGTACAACAATATAGTCCAAAGTTGGAAAATAAAACCATCCTACCTGTCCCAAAGTTTGTTCTGCCTGACTAACATGTATCACCTTGACTTTTCAGTGGAGCATGACCTTGAAAAATGAAAGGTGTCGACCCGTGTGGACACCACTTCCAAAAGAACATGACTAGGTCTAGCATTCAAGCGTTAAAACAATGAATCTTATTTTGTTTAAGTAAAATCCGCTACGTACAATGTAAGAGCACATAAGTGGGCACATAAGTGGGCATCCAACAAATTTTTGATTGACATCACGTTCTTGGTCATAGCATCTAGAAGTCTTATAATGAAGACTTCCTGACTGATACGACAAGGGAAGCTGTGGGCGCCTGCACTAGAAGAAAGTATTATAGTAGGGTCTATATATCCCTGTGTGGCATATTGCCAGAGGTGTCCTCTTAGGAGAACCCATTTAAGAATTTTTTCTTACTTCACTAGTGATAACTTCCATTTCAGTCTCCGTCAGATTTGATCGGAGCTCTGTTTCGGAACCATCTTTCTCCTTGAACGTGTTCTCCAGAAGGAATGGAATGGACTTGAATAAACTTTTCTTGAAGTCCCTTCCGACAAAGACGTAAATCATGGGATTCACACAACTATTAAAGAAGCCGATGCTGTATACGAGATTGCTCACGAACGCATCCACGTCAGGGTCCATTTGAACCTTCATGACTTCTAGGAGAGGCCATATATGAAATGGAAACCATAAGCAGAAAAAGCTAAGTACAATAGTGACAATGACCTTCAATGGTCTGTTTGATTTGGACAGACTTCTGCTTTTACTCAAGCGACATGCAATAAGGCTATAACAGATTACTATGATCGAAAACGGGATAAGGAACATGGAGACGAATCTGACGATTACCATAGTGTGATCCATCATTGTGTAGGTGTCGTCGTCATCCGCATACATGGGGATACAATATAAGGTGTCATTTTCGTAGGCTTGAGCAATGTTGAAGAAGGCAAGATATGGGGAGCTGAGCATGAGACATGTTGACCATATTATTCCCGAGATAGTCATGGCCAACCGGGGAGTCTTGTGGTTTTTTGACCACACGGGGCACATGATGGATGTGCAACGGTCAACACTGATAATCATTAGGAAAGAGGTGCTGACGGACATGTTAAGGAAGAGAACAGTGAAAACGACCTTGCACATGGTGACACCAAAGGGCCAATGTCCTTCCATAATTATCTCAGTCATCTGGAGAGGGAACATAATATCAAATATAAAGTCAGCTATGGCCAAATTGAGAAACCATAAAATGCTGATTGTCTTCTTCATCTTGAATCCAGCAATCCAGATGACCAGGCCGTTCCCGGTCACTCCCAGGATGAAAGTTATGCTGTAAAAAATGAAGTTACAAATGTGGATCAGTCGCAAAATAGTTGGGCTTATTTCTTCTGTATCTTCTTCGTAGACAAACATTGTGACTTCAAGTCCATAAGGAGGAAAAGATGCAGTCTCCATATTTATGATATCCTGCGACCAAATAATAGAAACATAAGAGAACTGTATGACATTTTACTGCTTTCAATTAGTTTTCCAGATTCATCTTCATGGCATTTAGATTAATTATAGAGTATTGAGAAAGGGCTTAGAAAAAAATGATACTTACCTCACCACTCACCAATCCTGATACTGCTGCAGCCACCCAGAATCTGGTCCTCCGATCCATCCAGCCTTTTCTTTCCCCCAATGTACAATATCCTATTTGTGCATTTTCATTTTGCACTTCTCGAATTCCGAAAATGTGTATTCTATATCACAACGAGTGCTTTGGGCGACCACATGGTGACATTGTCACTTCAGAGGCCAATTTGATGTCTACAGCCCTGGGACATCATCATGATCCCCAAAGAGGATGGTACACACCAGGAGAAAGAAGAAGTTGGACAGAATGGAGGAACAGAGGGTGGCCGTGAGCGGAAAGTTGAATCATAGAATGGTAGAGTTGGAAGGGACCTCCTGGGTCATCAGGTCCAACCCCCTGCTCAAAACAGGATTCACTAAATCATGTCTGTCCGGCCTCTGTTTGAAAGCTTCCATGGAAGGAGAACTCACCACCTTTCGTGGCCGCCTGTTCCACTCATGGATCACCTTAACTGTCAAAAAATTTTTTGTAATATCTAATTTGTGTTTCCTCCCATTCAGTTGAGTATCATTTGTTTTCCTTTCTTTTACTCCCAACATTTATTATGTTTTGGGTTCATTTGATTGTTATTGGAACTTCAATAAAAATTTATATTTCCTTGGCAAATTTGAGCAAATTGACTAATTGTAATTTCGGGAAAATTATGACTAAAGATTCTATATTTCTATTTTTACTTTTCTGAATTTTTCATTTTGAATAGTCAAAGTCAATGAAGAAGAAAGAATAACTTTATAAAAAGTGTTATTGACACTAGGATTTCTCTTGTCTCGTTGAAGTCTACTAGACACAACCCAATGGACGTCTATCCTCACCCAGATACCATGAAGATTGCCTCCGTCCATTATTTCTCCTTCATTGACTGGTCATATAGACATCAAAGAGACACAATCATGAAACCTGTTGGCTGAGTAACTGCTAGCAGTACCTGGCTTGTGGACCACTGTGAGCTCATTGCGGCACAATCTTAAAGGGGTTTTCCAGTCTTGAGATACAAGTCTACAGTCACTCAATGTGACTGAAGACTTGTGAATCCCCACATTGCATGCACTGCATGCTGTGAAGATTCTCCAGTGCCGTAAGTGGGCGTTCATGTGAAAGCAAGTATGCGATTTGACTATATCTGTCTACATTCTGACTAGAATGTATCCGGTCTTGCCGAATACACTTGCATTGACCGAGGCCGTGCCTGTCTAATCAGTATGTGACTGCATTTATGCAAATCACAAACTTGTGGTCAATGCCCGCTGCTCCCGTTGGCGGCACTGGAATATCCTCTTATTACACGGTCACGGCTCAATGTAAAGATTATCGAGTGATGGCACCGGGAGCAGTAATTCATGTGACACTTGCATTGAGTGAGGCCATGCCCATCTAGTTGACTTGTGTCCGCATGTATGCAAATCACATACTTGTGGTCATGTGCGCTGCCACCAGAGAATCCTTATAGTGGGCGCAATGTGAGGATTCACAAGTCTGCAGTCACATATAGTGACTACAGAGTTGTAGACTAAGGTCAGACACCCCCTTTAAGAGGTGAGTAGACCCTCACAATCAGTTAGCCAATGGTTCCGACATCCACATTTGTCATGGTTAATAATATATTCCAGAGAGCCTCTTTTTTTCACAAAGAATTTTAAAAACATAAAGTGATCAAAATATCTATATATATAATCGTCTAAGGGGTACTTCCGTCTGTTTGTTTGTTTGTCTGTCATGGAAATCTCGCGTCGCTGATTGGTCACGGCCGGCCGCGACTAATCAGAGGCGGGCACAGTCCGGCTGCGAATTCCTCTTCCCTACTCCCCTCCAGTCAGTGCCCCCATTGTGGTTTAGCAGTTCGTTAAATGGACTGAGTTACACTGTGGCATAACGTGGTGTAACACAGTCCGTTAACGCTGCTATTAACCCTGTGTGACCAACTTTTTACTATTGATGCTGCCTATGCAGCATCAGTAGTAAAAAGATCTAATGTTAAAAATAATTTAAAAAAAATAGAAAATCATTATATTCTCACCTTCCGGCACCTTCTCGTGACGCTCCGGTCCTTAGAATCCATTGCGGCAATGACCGGTGATGATGTAGCGGTCTCACCAGACGCTACATCATCACGTGTTATTGCCAAAATGCATTACTGGGAACAGAGCATCGCCTAAAGGCCTCGGCTGGATCCGGGGGCCGACGGAAGGTGAGTATATAACTATTTTTTTATTTTAATTATTTTTTTTAACAGGGATATGGTGCCCACATTGCTATATACTATGTGGGCTGTGCTATATACTATGTGGCCTGTGTTATATACTGCGTGGCCTGTGTCATATACTATGTGGGCTGTGTTATATACTGCGTGGGCTGTTTTATATACTATGTGGGCTGTGTTAGATACTATGTGGGCTGTGTTATATACTGCGTTGGCTGTGTTAGATACTGCATGGCCTGTCTTATATACTGCGTGGGCTGTGTTATATACTACGTCTCTGTGCTATATACTACGTGGCTGTGCAATATACTACGTGGCTGTGTTATATACTGGGTGGGCTGTTATATACTATGTGGAAGGTGTTATATACTATGTGGCCTGTGTTATATACTATGTGGCGTGTGTTATATATTACGTGAGCTGTGTAATATACTACATGGGTGGTGCTATATACTACATCTCTGTGATATATACTATGTGGCCTGTGTTATATAAAACATGGGCTGTGTTATATGCTATGTGGGCTTTGTTATATACTGTATCGGCTGTGTTATATACTGCATGGCCTGTGTTATATACTGCTTGGGCTTTGTTATATACTGCGTTGCCTGTGTTATATACTGCATGGGCTGTGTTATATACTGTGTGGGCTGGGCTTTGTACTACGGCTCTGTGCTATATACTACATGGGCTGTGTTATATACTGCATGGGCAGTGTTATATACTGCATGGGCTGTGTTATACACTATGTCTCTGTGCTATATACTATGCGGGCTGTGCAATATACTATGTGTCTGTGTTATATACTACTTGTCCTGTGTTATATACTACGTGGCCTGTATTATATACTATGTGGCTGTTATATGCTACGTGGCCTGTGCTATATGCTACGTGGCCTGTGCTATATACTACGTGGGCTGTGTTATATACTGCATGGGCTGTGTTATATATTGTGTGGGCTGTGTTATATACTACGTCTCTGTGCTATATACTATGTGGGCTGTGTAATATACTATGTGGCCGGGCTATATACTACGTGGCTGTGCTATATACTACATGGCTGTGTTATATGCTACGTGTCCTGTGCTATATACTACGTGGCCTGTGTTATATACTGCATGGGCTGTGCTGTATATTGCGTGGGCTGTGTTATATACTATGTCTCTGTGCTATATACTACGTGGGCTGTGCAATATACTATGTGGCTGGGCAATATACTATGTGGCTGTGCTATATACTACGTTGCTGGGTTATATACTACTTTGCCTGTGTTATATACTACGTGGCCTGTGTTATATGCTACTTGGCCTGTGCTATATACTATGTGGCCTGTGTTATATACTATGTAGGCTGTTATATACTGCGTGGGCTGTGCTATATACTACTATACATATTCTAGAATACCCGATGCGTTAGAATCGGGCCATCATCTAGTATTCTGTGTAATTAATGACCTCATACTATATGCTAGAGATGAGCGAACTTATTCGGAAAATGGTCGACGAATCAGAATGTGCCATATTTGTGCCGATTTTATGTTTGGAGATCGTTTCCTAATATATCCGCTCATCTCTATTTCTATGAGCGAATATGTTTGGAAATTCATTGCCGAACATAAATTTGGCACAAAATATGACACATTCGGATTTGTCAACCGTTTTCTGAATAGAGGAAGGAACACACCATTTCGATATCTTCCATTTTATATACCAGAAGAGAAAAGATTATAATCCCCATATCTGAAAAATATTTAGTTGAATTGTGACAAAACGGCTTAAGTTACTTAGAAATAGTAATCCTATATTATCCTTTTTGAAAAAAAAAATACCATTGCTCTAAACTATTACTAATGAGAGAAGAATCATTAACAAGGTTTTTTTTTTTTCAATATCACGTAAGCTAAAGCCCCCATACTCCCCCTAAGGTCCCCTGTTCAATACATATCTGTAATGCAGCCATACACATGAGTAATTAATCCAATGGTCAATTAAGAAAATTGATATCAACCTTAATTACTTCTGAGATCAGTTCAGATGGAATCTACCTGACTACAACCTTGGTGGTGCCTACAACTAAATCGGTAAGTTGCCGAATTCCTCTTCCTTGGGAAAAAAAATTGTTGGGATTATTGGTTCCCATGAAAAAGATTCAACTGGAATATACAGGCGTCCATATTGAAATAATATGTAAATTAACTTTTTTCCCAGAATCAAGAAAATTAATTCTTTAATGGAAAGTATTGGAGGTAGCCACCTTATAAGTCAATGCTAGATTCATTAGCGAGCTTTGCAACGTAACAAATAGTCAACCAAACCATCGATTTCTGGTTTGGATGATATCTTTAGTCATGATGCGATGCTGATGATTGAGTCGGACATTGGCTTACAGGGTAGATTTTCAGAGAAGCTGGTTTTCTTCTTTCTAGAAGAGGTGTATACATAGAAGGAGCCTTTCTGAAAGTGACAAAGACATCAAGATTCATGTTGACTCTACTTCATCTGGAAAGTCTACATACGTACGGCAAATGGACTTGGCATAGAGAGGAACAATTGACCACATGCCCTCCACAAAAAGTTAGATCTCAGGTTAGATAAAAGGCGAAAGCTTAGCTTTTTCTAAGATTTGGTATAATCTATTGTTTGTGCCATCTATTGTCCACAGAACTCCAAAACCAGAGTGAAGTCATCTCGGGGACCCATATTATGCATTTTGTTGCCTACAAACTTGAAGATTCCTTCAAAGTGTCATCTTAAATCTGTGGAGATGCTACTAAACTACAAATCTAATTTCTTAACAGCTGGAGAACCACAGGATGGTGGACCCTACTTTACAAATATCCAAATCTTAGGCATAAAATGAATGAATTTCAATGGAAATGATTTGTTCCTTACCTAAGCGCTTTGGTGCAATCTTCAATTTTGCCTCTCGACGGTCAGTGTCAAGGGAAATATAATATTATCTGCTTTTGTTTCCTTCTATCATTGGCACGAAATCAGATTCGAAACGGCTGTACCCAAACAAGGAAACGATAAGGAATCACACAGCGATCTTCGAAGATATCTTCTTTTTACGATAAGAGTCATTGACTTTGGTGACAGCAGCTCAAGTGAATGAAGCTTAGATCACTTTTTTTTTTATTTTTGGTCAAGTGGAACAAGTCTATGTTTGATCATTGCTTAACCCTCATCTGAGTTATTTGATAAATTGGCAATTTAATAGTTTCACACAATTCAATTACTTAACTCCTGTCTCGAATAATCCGGAAAGTCTCATAATTTTGGACGAGTCTCAATTACGGAACTGCATACTGGTCATCTTAGGAGCAGAAGCGGAAACGGAGCTAAGAAAATGAATTTTATTTGTATCTGTTGTATCTGAAGCAAAAGGAATTCATTTACTTTGTGATTTCACACCTAACATAGCATTTTTGACACTTTTAATAATGTATCAACCAGAGAAGACTCACATGATCTCGGGTGCAGCCTGGTTGTCTTCTCTGTAATGTCTCACAGCTAGCCTGCCATATTGTATAGCACAGCCAATCAGGAAAGACTGTCATAGCCAGTATAAAAGCCAAGACAGGAAATGCAGTAGTATATCAGAACTCACAGTTTAGCTATAGAAACACTTAAATAACTGTTAGTGTGTGACAGCATAGCAGTGAAAAAGATTAGTGTGTGAGAAAAATGAGAATAACACAGGATTAATTTATGTCTAAGTTAGCTATTCCAATTATGGTAGTTATGTGCCGCAAAATAGCCAAGCTAACTGTTGTCCCTAGAGCACCAAATTAGGAAAAAGGGTTGCCTTTCTCAGTACTGTACCCTGACTGCTATGTACTATGATACACTTCAGGTGTTAAAAAGACCAAGGAACTGAAGAGCACTTGAGAAACTTAGATTTACTTCTACTTGAGGAAATATTGTCTATTTCTGTTTAGTTTAGGCACATGACTGTACATACCTAAAGTTCATAGTGTATTACCCAATTATTATGTGTCTGTGGGCCTACCTTATCCTCATATCTGGAGAATATATATATATATATATATATATATATATATATATATATATATATACACTGCTCAAAAAATAAAGGGAGCACTAAAATACCACATCATAGATATCTTTGAATAAAATATTCCAGTCGCAAATTTGTATTCATGGCATGGTGAAATGTGTTCAGAACAATAAAACATAACAATTATCAAGGTAAATCAAAATGAATATCCCATGGAGGTCTTTGAATTGGAATGATACTCAAAATCAAAGTGAAAAAAAAAATTACAGGCTGACCCAACTTCAGTGAAAATGCCTCATGACAAGGAAAAGATGCTCAGTAGTGTGTGTGGCCTCCACGTGCCTGTATCACCTCCCTACTGTACAACGACTGGGCATGCTCCTGATGAGGCGGCGGACGGTCTCCTGAGGGATCTCCTCCCAGACCTGGACTAAAGTATCTGCCAACTCCTGGACAATCTGTGGTGCAATGTGACGTTGGTGGATGGAGCGAGACATGGTGTCCGAGATGTGCTCAATCGGATTCAGGTCTTAGGTCTCGGTACCTAATGGCAGTCAGGCTACCTCTGGTGAGCACATGGAGGGCTGTTCGGCCCTCCAAAGAAATGCCACCCCATACCATTACTGACCCACTGCCAAACCGGTCATGCTGAAGGATGTTGCAGGCAGCAGATCGCTCTCCATGGTGTCTCCATACTCTGTCACATCTGTCACATGTGCTCAGTGTGAACCTGCTTTCATTTGTGAAGAGCACAGGGCACCAGTGGCGAATTTGCCAATCCCGGTGTTCTGTGGCAAATGCCAAGCGTCCTGCACGGTGTTGGGCTGCGAGCACAACCCCCATCTGTGGACGTCGGGCCCTCAGACCATCCTCATGGAGTCGGTTTCTAACCATTTGTACAGACACATGCACATTTGTGGCCTGCTGGAGGTCATTTTGCAGGGCTCTGTCAGTGCTCCTCCTGTTCCTTCTTGCATAAATGCAGAGGTAGCGGTCCTGCTGTTGGGTTGTTGCCCTCCTACGGTCCCCTCCACGTCTCCTGATGTACTGGCCTGTCTCCTGGTAGTGCCTCCAGCCTCTGGACACTATACTGACAGACACAGCAAACCTTCTTGCCACAGCTCGCATTGATGTGCCATCCTGGATGAGCTGCACTATCTGAGCCACTTGTGTGGGTTGTAGAGTCCGTCTCATGTTACCATGAGTGTGAAAGCACAACCAACATTCAAAAGTGACCAAAACATCAGCCAGAAAGCATTGGTACTGAGATGTGGTCTGTGGTCCCCACCTGCAGAACCACTCCTTTATTGAGTGTGTATTGATAATTGCCAATAATTTCCATCTGTTGTCTATTCCATTTGCACAACAGCAGGAGAAATTGATTGTCAATCAGTGTTGCTTCCTAAGTGGACAGTTTGATTTCAAAGAAGTTTGATTTACTTGAGTTAAATTCTGTTGTTTAAGTGTTCCCTTTACTTTTTTGAGATATATATATATATATATATATATATATATATATAGATATATATCTATATCTATCTATATATATATCTATATATATAATTGTCTAAGGGTTTTTCCGTCTGTCTGTCTGTCTGTCCTGGAAATCTGGCGTCTCTGATTGGTCGAGGCCGCCAGGCCTCGACCAATCAGCGACGGGCACAGCATGGCGACGATGATGTCATAAAGGTTGCCTCAACCAATCAGCGACGGGCACAGTCTGCCGCGAATTCGCCTCGACCAATCAGCGACGGGCACAGTATCGACGTAGATGTCATAATGGTTGCCATGGCGACGATGATGTCATAAAGGTTGCCTCGACCAATCAACGACGGGCACAGTCTGCCGCGAATTCTGGAATTATCATTGTCCATATACTACGGGGACATGCATATTCTAGAATACCCGATGCGTTAGAATCGGGCCACAATCTAGTATATATATATATATATATATATATATATATATATATATATATATATATATATATATATATATATATATACAGTACAGACCAAAAGTTTGGACACACCTTCTCATTACATACATAAATATACATACATACATGCATAAATACATAGACACATGCAAACATATATACCGTATTTTTCGGACTATAAGACGCCCCGGACCATAAGACGCACCCCAAATTTGGGGTGAAAATTGCAGAAAAAAAGATTTTTTATAAGATGGGGGTCAGTCTTATTGTCCGAATTTACAGTATCTTACCTGAGGGCTGGCGGTGGCAGAGCAGGGTCACAGGAGGCAAGGTGTCGGCAGAGGTGGGGTGATGCTGGGATGAGGAGGTGCTGGGATGAGAAGGTGCTGGGATCAGGAGGTGCTGGGATCAGGAGGTGCTGGGATTAGGAGGTGCTGGGATCAGGAGGTGCTGGGATGAGAAGGTGCTGGGATCAGGAGGTGCTGGGATCAGGAGGTGCTGGGATTAGGAGGTGCTGGGATCAGGAGGTGCTGGGATGAGAAGGTGCTGGGATGAGGAGGTGCTGGGATGAGGAGGTGCTGGGATGAGGAGGTGCTGGGATCAGAAGGTGCTGGGGTCAGAAGGTGCTGGGGTCAGGAGGTGCTGGGATCAGGAGGTGCTGGGATCAGGAGGTGCTGGAATGAGAAGGTGCTGGGATCAGGAGGTGCTGGGATCAGGAGGTGCAGTGAGAGGTATGGCGTGAGAGGGGTCCCAGGCTTACCGTGCAGGCAATGCAGGCTTACCGTGGCGGCAGAGGTCCGGTGGCAGAGGTGCAGCGGCAGAGGTGCGGTGGCAGAGGTGCAGCGGCAGAGGAGGCGCAGTAAGCGGGGTCCCTTTCCCCGGTATGGTGATGCAGCAGCCCGGTATGCAGCAGAGCCGGGTGAATCCTGTTATCAGTGGGCGCGGCCATCTTCCTAAGGCCGCGCGTGCGCAGATGGAGCGCTCTGCTTCCCGGGGCTTCTGGAAAATGGCCACCGCGATCTCCATCTGCGCACGCGCGGCCTCCCGCGGCCATTTTCCTGAAGCCCCGGGAAGCAGAGCGCTTCATACATTCATACATACTTCCATACATGCATATGTACATATATACATACATGCAAACATACATACATGCATACAGACATAAATCTATATATATATATACAGTACAGACCAAAAGTTTGGACACACCTTCTCATGTAAAGATTTTTCTGTATTTTCATGACTATGAAAATTGTACATTCACACTGAAGGCATCAAAACTATGAATTAACACATGTGGAATTATATACTTAACAAAAAAGTGTGATACAACTGAAAATATGTCTTATATTCTAGGTTCTTCAAAGTAGCCACCTTTTGCTTTGATGACTGCTTTGCACACTCTTTGCACACCCAAAAAATGTTTGCTCTTGCGTTACTGCTACATTCACTATATTTGATATTTTCTTTGTTTTCCTTCCATGACTGAGCAGTAACGCAGCCACTAAATAAAAAGCTTAGAAGAAATTGGTTTTATATATACCCAAATTTATTAGATAGGAGGAAACCAATATGGCTAAATAGAGCTGTAAGGGGCGCAATAAGTGACAAAAAGAAAGCATTTAGAGAATTAAAGGAAGTAGGTAGTGAGGAGGCATTAAATAAATACAGAAAATTAAATAAATTCTGTAAAAAGCAAATCAAGGCAGCAAAGATTGAGACAGAGAGACTCATTGCCAGAGAGAGTAAAAATAATCCTAAAATATTCTTTAACTGCGTAAATAGTAAGAAACTAAAAACTGATAGTGTTGGCCCCCTTAAAAATAGTCTGGGTGAGATGGTGGATGAGGATGAGGAAAAAGCCAATATGCTAAATGACTTTTTTTCATCAGTATTTACACAAGAAAATCCCATGGCAGACAAAATGATTAGTGATAAAAATTCCCCATTAAATGTCACCTGCTTAACCCAGCAGAAAGTGCGGCGGCGTCTAAAAATCACTAAAATTGACAAATCTCCGGGCCCGGATGGGATACACCCTCGAGTACTGCAGGAATTAAGTACAGTCATTGATAGACCATTATTTTTAATCTTTAGAGACTCCATAATAACAGGGTCTGTACCACAGGACTGGCGTACAGCAAATGTGGTGCCAATATTCAAAAAGGGGACAAAAACTGAACTCGGAAATTATAGGCCAGTAAGTCTAACCTCTACTGTGGGTAAAATCCTGGAGGGCATTCTAAGGGATGCTATACTGGAGTATCTGAAGAGGAATAACCTCATGACCCAGTATCAGCACGGGTTTACTAGGGACCATTCATGTCAGACAAATTTGATCAGTTTCTATGAAGAGGTAAGTTCCGGATTGGACCAAGGGAACCCAGTGGACGTAGTGTATATGGACTTTTCAAAAGCTTTTGATACGGTGCCACACAAAAGGTTGATACATAAAATGAGAATAATGGGGATAGGGGAAAATATGTGTAAGTGGGTTGAGAGCTGGCTCAGGGATAGGAAACAAAGGGTGGTTATTAATGGAGCACACTCGGACTGGGTCGCGGTTAGCAGTTGGGTACCACAGGGGTCAGTATTGGGCCCTCTTCTTTTTAACATATTTATTAATGACCTTGTAGGGGGCATTCAGAGCAGAATTTCAATATTTGCAGATGACACTAAACTCTGCAGGGTAATCAATACAGAGGAGGACAATTTTATATTACAGGATGATTTATGTAAACTAGAAGCTTGGGCTGATAAATGGCAAATGAGCTTTAATGGGGATAAATGTACGGTCATGCACTTGGGTAGAAGTAATAAGATGTACAATTATGTGCTTAATTCTGAAACTTTGGGCAAAACCGTCAATGAAAAAGACCTGGGTGTATGGGTGGATGACAAACTCATATTCAGTGGCCAGTGTCAGGCAGCTGCTACAAAGGCAAATAAAATAATGGGATGCATTAAAAGAGGCATAGATGCTCATGAGGAGAACATAATTTTACCTCTATACAAGTCACTAGTTTGACCACACTTAGAATACTGTGCACAGTTCTGGTCTCCGGTGTTTAAGAAAGACATAGCTGAACTGGAGCGGGTGCAGAGAAGAGCGACCAAGGTTATTAGAGGACTGGGGGGTCTGCAATACCAAGATAGGTTATTACACTTGGGGCTATTTAGTTTGGAAAAACGAAGGCTAAGGGGTGATCTTATGTTAATGTATAAATATATGAGGGGACAGTACAAAGACCTTTCTGATGATCTTTTTAATCATAGACCTGAGACAGTGACAAGGGGGCATCCTCTACGTCTGGAGGAAATAAGGTTTAAGCATAATAACAGACGCGGATTCTTTACTGTAAGAGCAGTGAGACTATGGAACTCTCTGCCGTATGATGTTGTAATGAGTGATTCATTACTTAAATTTAAGAGGGGACTGGATGCCTTTCTGGAAAAGCATAATGTTACAGGGTATATACACTAGATTCCTTGATAGGGCGTTGATCCAGGGAACTAGTCTGATTGCCGTATGTGGAGTCGTGAAGGAATTTTTTCCCCAATGTGGAGCTTACTCTTTGCCACATGTTTTTTTTGCCTTCCTATGGATCAACATGTTAGGGCATGTTAGGTTAGGCTATGGGTTGAACTAGTTGGACTTAAAGTCTTCCTTCAACCTTAATAACTATGTTACTTGCGTATTGTGCACCAGTCTTAAGAAAGGAAGAGGTGGCGTAAGGTGCGCTGAATTCACGAGGAGTCACACACTATTTAATGAATTTGGCGCATGTTTCAACTTATATGTGCTGTCGTACATTTCTGGTTTAATTTATACAACCATTGAGACGTTAAGTAGTTTATGAAGGATTCGTCTGTCAAGCATTTTTTTCGACACATGCCATCCTGCCTAAGCTCAACCAAACACCAACAGTTACAACATTTTTGGAAACTTTCAGTTGTACAAAATTTTTGACAATTTCAAGCAGTTTTACAGCAGAATTCTCACAGTCTTATTATTAACAATGCATGCAATAAGATTTTACTGTCATCATCTTATGTATGCATATATCATCTGGCGACATAATTTTCAAGGTCAGAATGATTACGTTGGATTGACGCGAAATGGCGTCATCCTGTTTTGTCTTACCGCATTCCTCTGCTTTCCTGCATACCCTTGTCCATGTCCTGAAGTAAGGAATAAAGGACTTTTTATCTTTTTCATCGATTTGGTGAGTGCGGCTTTTCTTTTATACTAATGCTAGACTCTATTTTCTTTAGGTACTGAGCAAAACTGTGGCGCTTTCCCTCGAGAAACCAGCATGGCCTTTTTCTCTGATGGCAAACAACCATATTAGGACAGGTATCACACTACGATGCTCCATTCCCTTATCAAACCATGGGGGGGAAATATGACGCCAAATACAATACTAGAAGCTAATTATTTTTTTTTACCCAACTTCCAAAAACTCACCAAATAGGTTACTCTTTTTACAAAAGTGAAGAACCAAGGTTCACTGTATTATTAATGGTGGCAGTTCTACTGACCTCACAGTCGAGGTCTAACTTTTCATTAAAAACTTTCTCCAACATGGTCGGTAAGGACTTCAAAAAGTTTTTTTTGAAATCTTGAAAAAAGAAAATGTACAGAATGGGGTTCAGACAACTGCTGAAATAAGCCAGGCAGGAAAATATTTCTGCAAGGAACATGTCTAGTTTTCTGTATTCGTCGCCGATTTTTACTAAAGGCCAAGTGTTATATGGAAACCAGCATATGAAGAAACATACGATGACAGTGGTGGTGACATGAAAAGGCCGTCGAGACTTACAAAATCTTTTGAGTTTTCTCAACCTAAGGAAAATCAGTATACATGAAAGGAGAATAATGGCAAAAGGGAAAGCAAACATGCAGATATTTTTGATGAGGAACATAGCATCTCTTTTCTCTTGCGTGTAAGATCCAAGCACTCTAACATATTTTGGGAAACACTCCGAGACAAAATCAAAGGCATGATTAAACACTATGTAAGGGATACTTATCAGAATACTCAACATCCAAATTAGTAGAGAAATAATGGTGGCCAGCCTAGGAGTCCTATGAAGTTTGGTCCATATTGGGCAAAAGATGGAGACACATCGATCAATGCTGATGACGGTCATAAAGTACACGCTACAGATCATATTTATGAACAAAATGGTAATGCCAGTTTTACACAAGAAATGATCGTAGTAAATTTCATGGTACAAAACCCATTCTGAAATACGCAAAGGTAGAGAGATACATGTGATGAAATCAGCGATGGCCAGGTTGAGGAACCACACAGCGTTGACGGTCTTCTTCCTGAAGCCAATGATCCAGATGACTGAACCATTTCCGATGACCCCCAAAACTAAAGTAATGCTGTACCAAATGATGCACATTTTGGGTATGCGGTAATCGATAGCATCGTCCTGAGAATAGTCACTGTCAGGTTCATAAATGGGCTCAAAATTCTGGACATTCACCCGGAAACTATAATTGGAAATCCTGTAATATAGTTTGTATAAAAAATATAGAAAAAGTAGAAAATATAAGTACAATCCAGCTATTAAATCATAAATTTCAAAAATACATCTATGTTTCAAAATCTAAAATGTAAGACATCATTTCGGCTTTAAATTTGTTTTCTTAACAGACATTTCATAAAGTCTTTTTGGCAGTTATTAATTACCTTGAATCTATTACGTTTTTTTTATCTAAAAGCAGCTTAAAGTGAATCTGTCACTAGGATCAACCCACTGACGTTATCTATATGGGCCTTTTGCTTCATAGGAAGCTGAATGAGGTGATGCCTTGATATCTGCAATATGATATATTATTTCAGAGAAATCCTTGTTTCTCTTCATATGTAAATGAGCTGCTAAGATCTTTGGGCCGGACATAGATCTTCCTGAGAATGTGCCTCCAGAGCTTATTTTACATTAGGAACATTACTAGTGTGAGACATGTAATGACTGACAGTCTGGTCTTCTGCGCTACATGTCTCACACTGGCAACACTCCCTTTCATTTGCAAGAATCTTTGGAGGCCGATTTTCAGGGAGATCTATATATGACCTGTAGATCTTAACAGCTTATTTAAGTATTAAGAAAAGCATGGATTTCACATTTTATTCAACTTTTTATAATCTGCATGTCCATAAAGACTGGCTTAAGAAGATTGATCCTACTAACATATTCCGTTTAACAGCTCTGTTCCCATGTTTACTCATAGAGAACGTTTATGAGTCATGTTCCTTCACCATTCATAGAGAAAGCCTGTGAGTCTTGGCTTCCTCGACCATTGGTAGAGGAAGTGTGTGAGTCCTTCTTCCCATGCCCACTCATGCAAAATCCTTCCACCGTTGCCTACCTCTGACCACTCCGAGAGAAAGTCTGAAAACTTTCATAGAGAACCCATAGAGAAAACCTTTTTCAAGGTTGACTTCTTCCCACCCTACTCCAAATGATTGACAGGTCCCTCCCTTTGTACACACATGAGAGAGACCAATCAATGAATTGGCAGATGGAGTAAGAAGCCAGCTCGCGACCACACTGGACTAGTCACGCCTTTTCCTGTGGTCATTGGCTGGCTTATCGAATTTTGTGTTCTCTGAATTGTTGCAGAATTTCTGGGTAAAACGTTGCTGGCTCCAATATTGCATCGAAGTATGGGCTTGAAGTGTCCCATCTAAATTGTGAGGGTCCCAGTAATGATCAGGCCAATACCTATCCTGTAGATGCTAATGTACTAGGACGGATGTTACATAATAAGAATAAAATTATTACTTGTAGTGGTCATCGTTGTAATAATCATCGTAATCATCGGTGGTGTTTTGTAGCTCCATATTATCTTCTTTCCATCTTTTTCAAATAAATGGCTGTACTTAATAGATAGGGAAGCCTAAAAAAAAAAAAAAAAAACAGGTTAGGTGATCCCTGTCAAATATTTCTTTATGGACTTTCCGAATAATTTATTTTGAACTTACGAGGACATGCCATACCTATGAGCCAGAAGAGATTCAATGCAAAAGATCTGGTAATCTTTGTGTTTACTGGATTAGAAATCAAAGGGTTGACTCAACTACCTAAATAGTTAAATTGCATTGTTCTCTTAACAAAATTTCTCTCCGTTCTCAAGAAAGAAAGGATTTTTAATTTTATAATTTACTTTTTATTTTCAAGCAGTGATGAGCGGATCCATGGATGTCTGGGTGCGGCCGGACATTTTTTAAAAAATCAGAAATGCCCACAGGCTTAAAGCTTGTTGATTGGCTGCCCTGCCCTTCTGGACCCAAATCGTAACATGGACATATAGTAAGAAGTCAGTGCTCGGGATATGGCACCGGATACTAGATGTCCTGTACAAACCCCGAACTTTGCAGTTTTTGTTCGGTCTTCCCTATTTCCAAGGTTTCTGGTCTCTTCTGCAGTCTATTCGAGGAGTCCAGTTTCTTAGACACGGAGCCGATTGCTATATCTTGCAATCACTGCTCAAGAAGATGGTTGGATCATCAAATAAATTTTGTGCAAACTGAATCAGTCTATAGGAGGTTAAAAAAATAGTAAACTACAATGTTCACCTAAACTAGACCCCTCCCATACCAATCCTGCCAGTGCCATTTTTCTCCTTTTCCCCCCAGGTCTTCCAGCTGATGCCACCACTTACTGAACCCTGCACAGCTATGTGGAGCACAACACACATCTTTGGCATTATTATTTTTGGCATTATTGTTATTGCACCCCACACAGTCACGCGGGATGTATGTTTTGCTCCACATAGGGCTTAGTTAATGGCAAATTACTCCAGAAAACCTTGAAAGATTAGGCGTTTGGAAGACAGGTGAGGAGCAGTTGTGACAGGAATGGTTTTTAGAGGGCCAAGGTGAGTATATGGGAATACAAGTCTATTGTTTTTTTTTATTATTCCTTTGTGGCTCTTATAATCCTGAAAATTGGCAGGTGGTTGGCCACAACTTTTCTGGATCAATCCTAATTGAAAATCCCAAAATTTTGATTCAGAAGAATCCAGAATTTTGGGGGACATTTTGTGCAAAAATCAATTACCGTCTATACTCGAGTATAAGCTGACCCGAGTATAAGCCGACCCCCCTAATTTTGCCACAAAAAACTGGGAAAACTTACTGACTCGAGTATAAGCCTAGGGGGTAAGTTTATGATGGCCCCATACGATGCTCCATATTAAAATATGCCCTATATAATCCTGCATAAAGGTTAATAATGGCCCCATAAGATGCTCCATACAGACACTTGCCCCATATAATGCTCCACAAACATTATTAATTATGGCCCCATAAGATGCTCCATAAAGATATTTGCCCCATATAGTGCTGCACAAACGTTAATGCCCCATAAGATGCTCCATACAGACACTTGCCCCATATAATGCTGCACAAACGTTAATTATGGCCCCATAAGATGCTCCATACAGACACTTGCCCCATATAGTGCTGCACAAATGTTGATTATGGCCCCATACAGACACTTGCCCCATATAGTGCTGCACAAACGTTATGGCCCCATAGATTCTCCATACAGACACTTGCACCCATTTTCTGTTGTTGCGATAAAAAAAAAAATCACATACTCGCCTCTCTGTCTCTCAGGCCCCCGGCACTTTCAATATTCACCTGACTCCATTCCATCTTCAGCATCTTCTGCACGTACGTTCAGGCAGAGGGCGCGCACTACCCACGTCACCACGCCCTCTGACCTGAGCGTCACTGCAGAAGACGCTGAAGATGATGGAGTGGCGCCGGAACGAGGAGCAGGTGAATATCGCGCACCGCAGCGCTCCCCTCCCCGTTATACTCACCTGCTCCTGGCGCTGTGCAGTCCCTGCTTCCCCCAGCGCCCGCAGCTTCTCCCTGTACTGAGCGGTCACCGTTACCACTCATTACAGTAATGAATATGCGGCTCCAGCCCTATGGGAGGTGGAGCTGCATATTCATTACTGTAATGAGCAGTACCATGTGACCGCTCAGTACAGGAAGAAGCTACCGGTGCAGGGGAAGCAGGGACTGCACAGCGCCAGGAGCAGGTGAGTATAATTAGACATCCCCCGCTTCCCCTCCTCTGCCGACCCCTGGGTATGACTCAAGTATAAGCCGAGAGGGGGACTTTCAGCCCAAAAAAAAGGGCTGAAAATCTGGGCTTATACTCGAGTATATACGGTAGTTTAGATTGGACTTATATATCTTTAGCCATGGGATTTCAAGTCATGTTTCAGAATAATGTGATTGTAAGCAGGGACTTTTATACAAGATACGGTTCCTAATATTAGAAACGCCTGGAAAATATTGCCCCATGTCACTTCTTCTGGGCCAACTTGTCATTTCTGAGATCTAAATGGACAGTACCTCCATCAAATTCAGTTTAACCCAAATTTCAAATCGATCTAAAGTTTGTACATCAAAGCTGCTCTCTTCCGAAAACAGTGCCCCATCTGTCCACAGGTTGTTTGGGGTATTGCATCTCTGCCTTCTTATCATTGATAACGCCGTGCTGCATTACCAGAAACAATCCATGGACAGAGGTGCTCTACTGGGAAAGAAACGGCCATGTTCCTGGATGACCCCGTTCTTAATTGTCCAACTTAGAAAATGAGTAATCCCTTACCTGCTACTTTTGAAGAGATGGTGTAGAAAGTTCTCTGTCTGTACAGTTGAAGATTTCACTGAGTTACTGAGAATACTTGCTGTATAATATTGGTTTGATGGGAGTGAATCACATGGCAGTGCATCGTTATCTGAGTTGGCGTGACTTATTCTGAGAATAGATGATCAGATACTGAAAGGCGGAAACCCTTGACATACTCAAATAACTTCGATATTCAAAGGGACTAGAAACAAAGTGAAACAAGAAGAAACAAGAACAATAAGAAATGCCAACGCTCTATATATATAGTCTATGGATGTTGTCTGTCAACCACAAAGCATTGGTCACAGGGGCGCTAATGTTATCTCCGCAGTGCCCAATCATGGTGATCAGCCAGTGCATGCCGAGTTGACTTCACCGTGGATGATGCATCACTTTGACGGGCAACATTTGGATGTCGAAGTCATTTGTTGTGGACATTACATTCCACAAACCAGTGGAAAAACACAAGACGAAAGATGTGTAAAGAAGAAGAGTGAAATTGGTCATGTAAAGTTATCTTGGAGACTTTTTGGGATTTCATTACTAGAAAAGGGGCTTTATGCCAATAATGCGCTCCTATTTCTTGGTAAAATGATCACTTCGCTGTCAATGTTTAGCTCCAGTGGTGAGAATAAAAATTAAAAGATTAACTGTTGTTTATTTTTTGTTTTTAATAAATTAATAACACACTTAAAAATAAGAAATGTTGTAATATAGTGTATCAGAGAAATCTCCGTCATTCTCCGACCGGACTGAAAATGTATTCTCAATTCACAGTTAAAATGTGCCTTCAGTGAACACAGACTTTCCTATTATTGAGATATGAGATGACGGTTGGTGATGGAACAGCTTTAGTGCAGATGACCCATAAGGAGTGGTGGACTCCACATGGGTATTCCTTCTCTGAACCCTGCTTATACAGGTACTATACAGATGATCAGGTTTTTAAATACATCAGATAGGGATTATATACATTAGATAGGACTGCTCTATAAGGGTATACCTTGACGATTGGTGAAGCAGCTTAGTATACATTTTTTTTGCAAAAAAACGTATCAACTAAATAGCCTGGTTTTTTTTTAAATCTTTTGACTAGCACTTGCTTACTACTGTGATTTTTTTTATAACAGAATATTTTTGGCCTCATTGTGCTCTTTTGTGTCCTCTATAACACACTAGATGCTACAAACTATGTTAAAGTCAGGTCCCCTGCTATATGACATTTAGCAACAGAAAAAAATGCTGGAAGGTAAATTTAACAGCCACACTGGACACTAGCTAGCTACACTATCTGACTGATATACAACCGCCTAGCTAACCGGCTAATATCTTGCTGCTAACAGTGCCTGCATCAGGAACAGTATCTCTACCCTGTTACAGTGTCAAAATGGCACTAAAGGTGGTTTCACATTTGCGGGGTTTTTTTTTGCGTTTTTGCGGTAAAAAACGCAAAAAAGCATGCGTTTTTTCCCCTATATTTAACATTAAAAACGCATGCATTTTTTGTATGCGTTTTGACGCATTTTTGCAACGCATGCGTTTTTTCTGCATGCGTTGTGTTGCAGAAATGCAACATGTAGTATTTTTAGCGGCGTTTTTTTTTGCCACAAAAAAACGCATGCGTTTTATTGCGGCAAAAAATTGCATTGCTGTCTATGTAAATGCATGTGTTTTTAACCACATGCGTTTGCATGCGTTAAAAACGCATGCGTTTAAAAAAAAAAAACACTGATAAACCACCCCACACCATAAAATTGATAAAGGGATCCTACCCCTAACCCTAACCCTAACCCTACCCCTAACCCTAATCCTACCCCTAACCCTACCCATAATCCCTTTAAGGGTAGGGTTAGAGTCAGGGGTAGGGTTAGGGGTAGGGTTAGGGTTAGGGGTAGGGGTAGGGTTAGGGTTAGGATCCCTTTAGGGTTAGGGGTAGGGTTAGGATTCCTACCCCTAACCCTAATCCTAGCTCTTTCTGTTTATAGTGGGTTTTTTTACTTTATTTTGATGATTGGCAGCTGTCACACATTTATCTGCATGCGTTTAAAAAACGCAAACGCATGAAAAAACGCATGTAAACGCATCAAAACGCCACGTTTTTTTCACCACATGCAAAAATGCATGCGTAAAAAAAAAGCGTTTGCACGCGTTAACATGCGTTTTTTCACCATGCGTTTTTTTAAAAAAACGCATGCATTTTGAAACGCAAGTGTGAAACCAGCCTAAAACAAGATGTCCGCTATTTATATGGAGATGTGACTTCAGCAGCCAATGACACAAGCCGTGGTGTCAGGACATTGTCGATGTTTCCTGCGCCCTGATTGG
Source organism: Ranitomeya imitator (assembly GCF_032444005.1). Lineage (NCBI taxonomy): Eukaryota > Metazoa > Chordata > Amphibia > Anura > Dendrobatidae > Ranitomeya > Ranitomeya imitator. The sequence goes on along the minus strand of NC_091291.1, from coordinate 20,986,240 downwards.
CTAGCCTCAGAGTGCACACATAAAGTTAAGGAAAAAAAAAACGTTTACAAGAACACTGCGCCTTTGAGCTCTGCAAACCTTTTCCCCTCATCAAACACTTGCACATTGCTCATGATACACAACCATTATCTTTGCAAAAGTGATGAAAATGCTTTTGTGGCAACGCAAATATTTTCCCGCACTTTTTAACCAAATTACCGTTTTTTTCCCGATTTTATACAATTTTGCTCGTGCTTCCGATCATGAATCCGAATGTGCCAGATTAGTGCCGAATTTATGTTTTGCGATCATTTTCCAAACAAATTTGCTCGTCACTAATCTTTAGCTATCATTATTCCCACTTGTTCTGTAATTGGAGGAACATCACTCATCACAACAGAAACCTGGAGAATCTGCTGGATAGTGAATATGACACATGGTAACTGGTGACCAGTGTTGAGCATTCCGATACCGCAAGTATCGGGTATCGGCCGATATTTGCGGTATCGGAATTCCGATACCGAATTCCGATACTTCCCGCGTATCGGATACCGGAATCGGAAGTTCCCAGAATTCAAACTGAACGCAGCAGCCAATGAGGAATGATTGGAAGTGTGGGCACATCCTGTTTAGCATGGTGGGCATGTAAGTACTGGCAAGGTTGTGATTGGCTGCTGAAATGATGTCACTCTGCACTATAAAAAACGCTGCCGCCATTTTGCGCTCACTCTGCTGTGATTTCAGTTAGGGACAGGACGCTGTGTTCTAACTGAGGGCCAGTTGAGCTAGCTAATTGCTTTATTTTCCTTTACAAAGGCTAATTTAGCAAAACGCTGTGTGTTCTTCACTGTTCACCTTGCTCTTGCCTTGCAGCGCTGTTTTAACAGCGTTCTGCAAGGTCTCTGTGTGTGTGTGTGTGTGCAGCTCACTCTGTAGTCTGTGTGCAGCCATATACCCGGTTGTATTCAGCTCAGGGGGGGTTCACACTGCCTCACACAGTTGTCCTTTTTTGCTCATAGTGCAGCCTGCTGCACATTTTTTCTCAAATTTCCTATCAGTGTTTTTCCACCCGTCTCCAGCTAAATTGTGGAAAAACACTACATAGGATAACCTAGAGGGGGGTTTTTGGGCCTTGCAGCGCCGTTTACGGCTGTCTGCACGGTCTCCGTGTGAGCGCAGCTCGCCCTGTAGTCTGTGTGCAGCCATAGCCGGTTGGATTCAGCTCAGGGTTCGTTACTGCCTCATACCTTGAAAAACAATTTCCTTTTTTTCAAATAGTGCAGCCTGTTTAAAATTAAAAAAAAAAAATTCCTATTAGTGTCTTTCCACCCGTCTCCAGCTAAATAGTGGAAAAACACTACATAGGATAACCTAGAGGAGGGTTTTTTGGCCTTGCAGCGCCGTTTACGGCTGTCTGCACGGTCTCCGTGTGATTTAAACTAGCTCTGTAGCCCGATCTGCACAAAAAAAAAAGTAAACTTCACCAAACACAACTTAACACTTGTGTAGGCCACATTTGCAAAATAATAAAGTTTAGTCCACACTTTACAACATTAGTGTTTCTTACACCTGTTAGGAGGAGCATTTCAGGAATAAGCACACTAAGGCCTTAGTACTTTTCTGCTTATCTTTATCTGTCAACCAAGATGAAGAGGGCAGGGAGTAAGGCACGTGGGCGTGGGCGCGGAGCAGGGAGAGGAGCAGGGAGAGGACGTGGTGATTCTGTGCCTGCTGCGGGCGCCGGTGACTCGTCGTCACTCAGTTTCAGCAGGGAACAGTCCTTCATGCGCAGCTTTGTCGGAGAGCGCCGTGCACCGCTGCTGCGTGAAGACCAAATTGAAGCCGTTGTCGGGTGGATGGCAGCTAACGCCTCGGCATCGACTTCAGTTAGTGCCACATCCTCTCAGGCACAGAGCACTGGAGAGCAGCCATCTGTCTCTTCACCACCTGCTAAATTTGCCAGGCAGCCAGAGAGCCCAGGACAGGAGCCGTCTCTACTTCTGTTCTCTGAATCTCTTGGCTTGGAAACAGGGGGCCAGCCAAGCAGCATTGGAGAAATGGAAGAAGAGGCAGTGTGCAGTGATGCCCAACACCTTTTTCTCTCTGACTCTGAAGAGGCAGGTGGGCCAGTGCCTCCGGTGACCACAGCGCAGTACGCATCTGATGATGAAACTCAGGTGCCGCTTTCTGATGTGTACTGTGCTGCCGAGACTACCCAGGAGGAGCAGTTGGTGGCAGAGGGTAGTGGAGATGATGAGGTCCTTGACCCATCGTGGCGTGAGGAACAGGAAGGTGGTGGGAGCAGCTCTGAGGAAGAGCTTCCCCTTACGGGCCAAAGAGGGAGAGGGAGGGGGAAGACTGCGGAGCCTGTAGCCTCCACTTTGGCACCCGTTAGGAGCCTGTCTCTTTCCAAAGCCAAAAAGGGCGCTCCCAAGACTTGCAGTGCCTGGTCCTTTTTTGACACAGTTGCAGATGACATTTGTTTTGTCAAATGCAAGCTGTGTCATCAGAAAGTAAAAAGAGGGAAAAATGTCAGCAACCTCAATACCACAAATATGTGGAAACATGTGCGGACCAGGCACGCGGTGGAGTTACAGAAACACAGTGAAGACGTAGGCCAACCAACAGCGGCAGCTACCACCTCTTCATCTCGTGTTGCCTCTTCCTCCACTGTTGTCCAGAGACCTAGTGTAATTCCACCCACAGCACCACCTTCCCAGTCATCCTCACACTCCCAGTCTACTCTACAGCCATCGGTAGTACAGGCATGGGAGAAAAGGCGGGCATTCTCGGCCAACCACCCCCGAGCACAGGCTCTGAATGCAGGCATTGCCAAACTGTTGTCCCTGGAAATGCTCTCGTTCAGGCTGGTGGAGACTGACAGCTTCCGTGACTTGATGGCATTGGCAGTCCCACAGTACAAGGTGCCCAGCCGCTTTTACTTCAGCAGGCAGGCCCTGCACAGGCATGTTGAGGCAAACATAAAACATGCGCTACTGAACGCCGTCAGTAGCAAGGTCCACCTCACCACCGATGCGTGGACCAGTCAGCATGGACAGGGGCGATATGTTTCCCTCACTGCCCATTGGGTTAATGTTGTTGAGCCAGGTACAGATCGTGCGAGTGGCGCAGGACGTGTCCTGCCCACTCCAAGGATTGCAGGAATCCAGTCTGTGCGCATCGACTCCTCCTCTTACACCAGTTCCTCAGATTCCTCTCTGCAGGATCCGTCACAGTCCACCTCCACATGGACCCGTGAACGTTTACCTGTTACGACTGACATGAGCACAGCCGTGGCCAAACGTCAGCAGGCCGTCTTGAAACTAGTTTCATTGGGGCATCGAAGCCACACAGCGCAGGAGCTCTGGAATGCCATCAAGCAGGAGAGCGATGTGTGGTTACTGCCAGCGAATCTCCAGCCAGGCATGGTAGTGTGTGACAATGGCCGAAATCTGGTGGCAGCTTTGGCCCTTGGCAACCTCACTCACATCCCATGTCTGGCACATGTGCTCAATTTGGTTGTGCAGAGTTTTCTGAGGGACTATCCGGATCTTGATGCCCTGCTGCACAAGGTCCGCCTAGAGTGTGCTCACTTGCGGCGTTCCAGCTTGGCCAGATCCCGCATTGCTGCTCTGCAGCGCCGATTCCGCCTTCCGGAACACCGCATCATATGTGACCTACCTACCCAGTGGAATTCCACGTTACATATGTTGGAGCGGTTGTGTGAGCAGCAGCAAGCAGTTATGGAGTACCAGCTGCATCAGGCGCAAAGAAGTCGCAGTCAGCGCTGATCAGACTTCACAACCACAGAGTGGGCCACTAATGCACTAGTCAGCATGACTGTCCCCCTTATCTGCCTGCTTCAGCAAACTTTGCAAGGGTTAAGGGATGATGTTGTGGAAGAGGTGGAGGATGAGGAGTCACCTTTTCCATCAGCTTCTGGAGAGTCAGCGCCACGTGGTTCCTCACAAAGGGGTACGCAGGGGCCAATTTGTGAGGAGGATGAGGAGGAGTCAATGGAGGAGGAAGAGCTCCGTCCAGAGGAGGGAGCGACACAATTGTCCAGTGGTCAGTGTGTATAGCGAGGGTGGGGTGATGACGAGTGGGCAGAGATCATGTCTCAAGCAGGGGACAGCGTTTCTGGGCCAGTTGGCACTCTGCAGCACATGGTGGATTTCATGCTGCAGTGCCTGAGAAACGACCGCCGCATCGACCACATTCTCAACATGCCTGATTATTGGGTGGTCACCCTCCTCGATCCTCGCTACCGGGACAACGTCCAAAACCTCATCCCTGCGTTGACCCGGGAGTGTAAATTGCGGGAGTACCACGACACACTGGTGAATTCCATCATCTTCTCCTGTCCAACTGAGAGGAGTGCTGCTAGTGCTTTACAAAGCAGCTCAGTGCGTCGAGGCAGTGGGGGAGGCTCTGCCCAAAGAGGGAGCAGAAGCAGTGCCTCTGCCCAAGGCAAGCCCAGTATGGCACAACTCTGGCACACTTTTGTGTGCCCGCCCCAAATGTCTACACCATCACCGGCGGCTCCAGTCAGCAGGAGGCAACGGTTCCGTCAGATGGTGACAGACTACATGGCTTGCCCTCTTACTGTACTCCCTGACGGCTCTTCCCCGTTCAAGTTTTGGGTCTCTAAGCTGGATACATGGCCAGAGCTAAGCCAGTATGCATTGGAGGTGCTGGCTTGCCCTGCGGCTAGTGTCTTATCGGAACGTGTCTTTAGTGCCGCAGGTGGTGTACTAACAGACCGTCGCATGCGACTATCCTCCGATAACGTTGACCGGCTTACTTTCCTGAAAATGAATCAGGCCTGGATCTCGCAGGAATTTGCCACTCCTCTGCCTGATTAAGTAATTGGGTGTCATCCAGGTCTCCTGCTGTGTTCATCTTTCTATCACCTGAACTGCTATTCCTGGGCTCCAACACCGCCAGTTGCGGCTCAGAAGTGCAGGCTGCACAGTAAAAACATACGACCCAGTGTTATTGGGTTTCAGTAACGTCAGCTGATCCCCAGCTGTGTAGCCGGCAATGTGTCCTGCGACCGCCACGATGGCACAACAACCTAAATGTAAGGGAACCTGTCCCCCCCCCCGTCGTTTGTTACTGAAAGAGCCATCTTGTGCAGCAGTAATGCTGCACAAGGAAAAGGTAGCTCTTTTTTTTTAGCTCCTTGCACACGCAGAACTTAACACTTATAAAATGTGTTCACTGATGCCGTTATACTGTCCCGGAGCTGGGACTTTCCTTCGTAATGTGACGCAGCACAGCCGTCATTCCTACCCCCTTGGTGCCATGCGCTGCCTCCTCAGCGTTGTTTTAAGCTGTCACGGAGCCTGCGCTGTTCTGTTATCCCTTGGGCATGCCCTATTTGCGCTGCCTGTCTTCTGACATAATTTGGTGTCAGGCTGGCTGCGCCTGTGCGGCCGCGCTGCCCAAGATCCCGCCTCGCAGTGTCTTCTGATTGAGTCACACTGCGGGCCTGGGATCCATGGGCATGCACAGTGCATATCTTCCCCTCGGGGTCTCGCTCATTTCCCTCCGCCTTCTTTAGACTGTGCGCCGTCAGCTGATCCCTAATAGCATGCCACGGCCGTGACACCGCACAGTCTGAAGAAGAGGGAAGGAGGGGAGTGAGAGTCGAGGATATGCACTATGCATGCCCATGGTTCCAAGGCCCGCAGTGGGATTACGTTAGACGAGACTGCGAGGTGGGATCTGGAGCAGCGTGGAGGCACAGTCACTGACAGCCTGACACCAAATTATGTCAGAAGACAGGCAGCGCTAATTGGGCATGGCCAAGGGATAACAGAACAGCGCAGGCTCCGTGACAGCTTAAAACAACGCTGAGGAGGCAGCGCACGGCACCAAGGGGATAGGAATGACAGCTGTGCTGTGTCCCATTACGAAGGAAATTCGCACCTCCGGGACGGTTTAACGGTATAAGGGGACACATTTTTAGTGTTTACTTCGGTGTTTGCAAGGAGCATAATTAAAAGAACCACCTTTTCCTTTTGCATCCTTAGTGCTGCACAAGATGGCTCTTTCAGCTACAAACGTCTTGGGGGGGGGGGGTTAAAGGTTCCCTTTCAACTTGCTCCAATCAGGCTTCGGCCTACACTCTGTTCCTCTGCTCCTCCTGCCGTCCCTGGGCTCTAACACCGCCAGTTGGTGCCTGGAAGTGCTGTGTGCACAGTCAACAGTCGCTCCTCTGTTATTGGGGTTCAGTAACGTCAGCTGATCCCCAGCTGTGTGTGCGGCAATACCTCCAATCTGCTCCTCCTGCCGTCCCTGGGCTCTAACACCGCCAGTTGGTGCCTGGAAGTGCTGTGTTCACAGTCAACAGTCGCTCCTCTGTTATTGGGGTTCAGTAACGTCAGCTGATCCCCAGCTGTGTATCCGGCAACGTGTCATGCGACCGCCACGCTGGCACAACTAAAATGTAAGGGGACCTGTCCCCCCCCCCTAGGCGTTTGTTACTGAAAGAGCCACCATGTGCAGCACTAATACTGCACAAGGGAAAGGTCGCTCTTGAAATTATGCTCCTTGCAAACGCTGAACTACACACTCATGTAATGTGTCCCCTCACACCGTCCAACCGTCCCGGAGGTGGGACTTTCCTTTGTAATGTGACGCAGCACAGCCGTCATTGCTACCCCCTTGGCACCGTGCGCTGCCTCCTTAGCGTTGTTTGATTCCGTCATGGACCCTGCGCTGTTATGTTATCCCTTGGCCATGCACAGTTTGCGCTGCCCGTCCTCTGACATCATTTGTTGTCGTCCTGGCTGCGCCTGTGCGTCCACGCTGCCCGAAATCACACCTCGCAGTGTCGTCTAATGTGATCCCACAGTGGGCCTGGTATCCATGGCCATGCGCAGTGCATATACTAGCCTCTCACTCCCCTTCTTCACGCTTCTTCAGACTAGGCGGCGTCAGCTGATCCCTAATAGCATGCCACGGCCGTGACGCCGCACAGTCTGAAGAAGCAGGAAGGAGGTGAGTGAGAGGCGATGATATGCACTGCGCATGCCCATGGATCCCTGGCCCGCAGTGGGACTACATTAGATTACACTGCAAGGTTGGATCTCGGGCAGCTTGGACGCACAGGCACTGCCAGCCTGACACCTACATGATGTCAGAAGACGGGCACCGCTAACTGTGCATGGCCAAGGGATAACATTACAGCGCGGGCTCCGTGACAGAACCAAACAACGTTGAGGAGGTGGCGCCCGGCACCAAGGGGGTTGGAATGACGGCTGTGCTGTGTCACATTACAAAGGAAAGTCCCACTTCCGGGATGGTTGGACGGTGTGAGGGGACACATTATATGAGTGTGTACTTCAGCGTTTGCAAGGAGCATAATTTTCGGAGCCACCATTTTCCATGAGCAGTATTACTGCTGTACAAGATGGCTCTTTCAGCAACAAATGCCTGGGGGGGGGGGTTAAAGGTTCCCTTTCAACTTGCTCCACTGCAGGCTTCGGCCTACACTCTGCTCCTCTTTGATTCCCTGGGTTTCAACACTGTCAGTTGCCACCTGGAAGTGTTGTCTACACAGAAAAAACACTAGGTGATGTGTCAGTGGGGTTCAGCACCGCCAGCTGTTCCCCTGCTGTGTAGTCGGCAACGTGTCCAGCACAAGCCACGCTGGCACAACAGAACAAAAGCTGCCACCAGTGCAGGCTTCGGCCTAGACTCTGCTCCTCTCCTCCTCCTGCTGACCCTGGGCTCAAACACCGCTAGTTTTTGCCCGGAAGTGCTAGCTGCACAGAGAAAAACACCAGCCAATGTGTTAGTGGGGTTCAGCACCGCCAGCTGTATCCCTGCTGTGTAGCCGGCAACGTGACCTGCAAACGCCACGCAGGCACATGAACTGAAATTAAAGGGAACCTGGCCCCACCCCCCCAGGTGTTTCTATGTATAACAGCCACCTAGTACAGCAGTACTGCTGCATTTGTACAAGGTGGCTGTTTTTTATCCTTGCCCACGTAGAATTAAACACGTAAAATATGTGTCTCATTACAGACCATTACAATGTCCCTGAGGTGTGACTTTACTTTTTAATGAAACGCACCACCCCCCTTGGTAGCGCTGCCCGTCTTCTGACATCATTGGTTGGCTGCCTGTGCCTGTGCGTCCGCCCTGCCCGACACAACCCCCCTCGTTTCATATATTTTGGCTGCGAAGGTGTGATTGATGGGCATGTGCAGTGCATATGTTCGCCTGTCTTCACTCCCCTCCTTCTGCCTTCTTCAGACTGTGCGGCCTCATGGCCGTGGCAGGCAATAAGGGATCAGCTGAGGCCGCCCAGTCTGAAGCAGGTGTAAGGACATGTGTGAGCGGCGAACATATTTACTGCACAAGGCCACGAATCCCAGCACCGCAGTGTGACTTTATGGAAAGGCACTGTGGGTCTGGGATTTATGGCCATCGTTAACCGCACCGGCCAACATGAAATGAGGTCATAAGACGGCCTGCACTAACAGGGTATTGCCAAGGGATAACACAAGAGCGCAGACTCCTGTACAGCAAAGAACAACGGTAAGGAGTCTGTAAATTTTGACACCTGTGCTGCGTCTTCTTCAAAAGAAAAGTCACGCCTCCACTACTGTTTGACAGTATAATGGGCTAAATAGTGTACGTGTTTTATTCAGCGTGTGCAAGGAGCAAACTAAATAGAGCAACCTTTTACTTGTGCAGCATTAATGCTGCACAAGGTGTGGCTCTTGTACCTTGCAACACCTGAGGGGGGGTTAAAGGTTACCTTTGAAATTGGTTCAACTAGGCTTCGGCCTACACTTTGCTCCTCTCCTCCTCCTGCTGACCCTGGGCTCTAACACCGCTAGTTTTTGCCCTGAAGTGCTAGCTGCACAGAGAAAAACACCAGCCAATGTGTTAGTGGGGTTCAGCACCGCCAGCTGTTCCCCTGCTGTGTAGCCGGCATCGTGTCCAGCACAAGCCACGCTGGCACAACCGACCAAAAGCTGCCACCAGTGGAGGCTTCGGCCTACACTCTGCTCATCTCCTCCTCCTGCTGACCCTGGGCTCTAACACCGCTAGTTTTTGCCCGGAATTGCTAGCTGCACAGAGAAAAACACCAGCCAATGTGTTAGTGGGGTTCAGCACCGCCAGCTGTTCCCCTGCTGTGTAGCTGGCAACGTGTCCTGCAAACGCCACGCAGGCACATGAACTGAAATTGAAGGAAGCCTGCCCCCCACCCCCAGGTGTTTCTATGTAAAACAGCCACCTTGTACAGCAGTACTGCTGCATTTGTACAAGGTGGCAGACTTTTTCTCCTTGCCCACATGGAACTCAACACGTACAAAATGTGTCTCATTGAGACCATTCAACTGTCCCTGAGGTGTGACTTTCCTTTCTAATGATACGCAGCACCACCCTTGGTAGCGCTGCCCGTCTTCTGACATCATTGGTTGGCTGCCTGTGCCTGTGCGTCCGCCCTGCCCAACACAACGCCCCTCGTTGTCTCATATATTTTGGCTGCGAGGGTGTTATTGATGGGCATGTGCAGTGCATATGTTCGCCTGTCTTAACTCATCTCCTTCCGCCTTCTTCAGACTATGCGGCCTCATGGCCGCGGCATGCGATAAGGGATCAGATGAGGCCGCCCAGTCTGAAGCAGGTGTAAGGACATGTGTGAGCGGCAAACATATTTACTGCACAAGGCCACGAATCCCAGCCACGCAGTGTGATTTTTTGAAAACACACTGTGGGTCTGGGATTCATTTCCATCGCTAACCGCAATGGCCGACATGAAATGAGGTCAGAAGACAGGAAGCGCTCACAGCGCATGGCCAAGGGATAACAAGAGCGCAGACTCCTGTACAGCAAATAACAACGCTCAGGAAGCTGCGCCCATACACCAAGGTGTTATTTTCGACACCTGGGCTGCTTTTCTTTGAAAAGACAAGTCACGCCTCCACTACTGTTTTACAGTAGAATGGGCTAAATAGTGTACGTGTTTTATTCAGCGTGTGCAAGGAGAAAAATTAAGAGAGCAACCTTTTACTTGTGCAGCATTAATGCTGCACGAGGTGTGGCTCTTGTACCTTGCAACACCTGAGGGGGGTTAAAGGTTACCTTTGAAATTGGTTCAACTAGGCTTCGGCCTACACTCTGCTCCTCTCCTCCTCCTGCTGACCCTGGGCTCTAACACCGCCAGTTTTTGCCCGGACATGCGAGCTGCACAGAGAAAAACACCAGCCAATGTGTAAGTGGGGTTCAGCACCGCCAGTTGTTCCCCTGCTGTGTAGCCGGCATCGTGTCCAGCACAAGCCACGCTGGCACAACTGATCAAAAGCTGCCACCAGTGCAGGCTTCGGCCTACACTCTACTCCTTTACTCCTCCTGCTGACCCTGGGTTCTAACAACGCTAGTTTTTGCCCGGAATTGCTAGCTGCACAGAGAAAAACACCAGCCAATGTGTCAGTGGGGTTCAGCACCGCCAGCTGTTCCCCAGCTGTGTAGCCGGCAACGTGACCTGCAAACGCCATGCAGGCACATGAACTGAAATTGAAGGGAGCCTGCCCCCCACCCCCAGGTGTTTCTATGTATAACAGCCACCTTGTTCAGCAGTACTGCTGCATTTTTACAAGGTGGCTGACTTTTTCTCCTTGCCCAAGTGGAACTCAACACGTACAAAATGTGTCTCATTGAGACCATTCCACTGTCCCTGAGGTGTGACTTTCCTTTCTAATGATACGCAGCACCCCCCTTGGTAGCGCTTCCCGTCTTTTGACATCATGGTTAGCTGGCTGCGCCTGTGCATCCGCCCTGCGTGAAACAACGCCCCTCGTTGTCTTATTTATTTTGTCAGCGAGGGTGTGGTTTATGGGCACGAGCAGTGCATATGTTCGCCTGTCGTCACTCATCTCCTTCCGCCTTCTTCAGACTGTGCGGCCTCCTGGCCGCGGCATGCGAAAAGGGATCAGCAGAGGCCGCCCAGTCTGAAGCAGGTGTAAGGACGTGTGTGAGCGTCGAAAATATTTACTGCTCAAGGCCACGAATCCCAGCACCGCAGTGTGACTTTATGAAAAGGCAGTGTGGGTCTGGGATTTAAGGCCATCGTTAACCGCAGCGGCCAACATGAAATGAGGTCATAAGACGGGCAGCGCTAACAGGGCATTGCTGTTATAGCCGGCAATCAGGCAACACAGTGTGCAGTAATCAGCGCACATACAGAGATCTGGCAATAACCAAAAACAATAGGACGAGCTCTGAGACGTGGAATCTCTGTAGACTGCAGTACCTGATCTATCCTCACACAACTATAAGCAGCAGTGGATTGCGCCTATCACTACCTATGCAACTCGGCACTGCCTGAGGAGCTGACTAGCCTGAAGATAGAAATACAAGCCTGACTTACCTCAGAGAAATACCCCAAAGGAATAGGCAGCCCCCCACATATAATGACTGTTAGCAAGATGAAAAGACAAACGTAGGAATGAAATAGATTCAGCAAAGTGAGGCCCGATATTCTAGACAGAGCGAGGATAGCAAAGAGAACTATGCAGTCTACAAAAAACCCTAAAACGAAAACCACGCAAAGGGGCAAAAAGACCCACCGTGCCGAACTAACAGCACGGCGGTGGACCCCTTTGCTTCTCAGAGCTTCCAGCAAAAGATAATAGCAAGCTGGACAGAAAAAACAGAAAACAAACTAGAAGCACTTATCTAGCAGAGCAGCAGGCCCAAGGAAAGATGCAGTAGCTCAGATCCAACACTGGAACATTGACAAGGAGCAAGGAAGACAGACTCAGGTGGAGCCAAATAGCAAGGCAGCCAACGAGCTCACCAAAACACCTGAGGGAAGAAGCCCAGAGACTGCAATACCACTTGTGACCACAGAAGTGAATTCAGCCACAGAATTCACAACAGTACCCCCCCCTTGAGGAGGGGTCACCGAACCCTCACCAGAACCCCCAGGCCGACCAGGATGAGCCACATGAAAGGCACGAACAAGATCTGGGGCATGGACATCAGAGGCAAAAACCCTGGAATTATCTTCCTGAGCATAACCCTTCCATTTGACCAGATACTGGAGTTTCCGTCTAGAGACACGAGAATCCAAAATCTTCTCCACAATATACTCCAATTCCCCCTCCACCAAAACAGGGGCAGGAGGCTCCACAGATGGAACCATAGGTGCCACGTATCTCTTCAACAACGACCTATGGAATACATTATGTATGGAAAAGGAGTCTGGGAGGATCAGACGAAAAGACACTGGATTGAGAATCTCAGAAATCCTATACGGACCAATAAAACGAGGTTTAAATTTAGGAGAGGAAACCTTCATAGGAATATGACGAGAAGATAACCAAACCAGATCCCCAACACGAAGTCGGGGTCCCACACGGCGTCTGCGATTAGCGAAAAGCTGAGCCTTCTCCTGGGACAAGGTCAAATTGTCCACTACCTGAGTCCAGATCTGCTGCAACCTGTCCACCACAGAATCCACACCAGGACAGTCCGAAGACTCAACCTGTCCTGAAGAGAAACGAGGATGGAACCCAGAATTGCAGAAAAATGGAGAGACCAAGGTAGCCGAGCTGGCCCGATTATTAAGGGCGAACTCAGCCAACGGCAAAAATGACACCCAATCATCCTGGTCAGCGGAAACAAAACATCTCAGATATGTTTCCAAGGTCTGATTGGTTCGTTCGGTCTGGCCATTAGTCTGAGGATGGAAGGCCGAGGAGAAAGATAGGTCAATGCCCATCCTACCACAAAAGGCTCGCCAGAACCTCGAGACAAACTGGGAACCTCTGTCAGAAACAATATTCTCAGGAATGCCATGTAAACGAACCACATGCTGGAAGAACAAAGGCACCAAATCAGAGGAGGAAGGCAATTTAACCAAGGGCACCAGATGGACCATTTTAGAAAAGCGATCACAGACCACCCAAATGACCGACATTTTTTGAGAAACGGGAAGGTCAGAAATGAAATCCATCGAAATATGTGTCCAAGGCCTCTTCGGGACCGGCAAGGGCAAAAGCAACCCACTGGCACGTGAACAGCAGGGCTTAGCCCTAGCACAAATTCCACAGGACTGCACAAAAGCACGCACATCCCGCGACAGAGATGGCCACCAGAAGGATCTAGCAACCAACTCCCTGGTACCAAAGATTCCTGGATGACCGGCCAGCACCGAACAATGAAGTTCAGAGATAACTTTACTAGTCCACCTATCAGGGACGAACAGTTTCTCGGCCGGACAACGATCAGGTTTATTAGCCTGAAATTTCTGCAACACTCTCCGCAAATCAGGGGAGATGGCAGACACAATGACTCCTTCCTTGAGGATACTCGCCGGCTCAGATAACCCCGGAGAGTCAGGCACAAAACTCCTAGACAGAGCATCCGCCTTCACATTTTTAGAGCCCGGAAGGTATGAAATCACAAAATCAAAACGAGGAAAAAATAACGACCAACGGGCCTGTCTAGGATTCAAGCGCTTGGCAGACTCAAGATAAGTAAGGTTCTTATGATCAGTCAAAACCACCACGCGATGCTTAGCACCCTCAAGCCAATGACGCCACTCCTCGAATGCCCACTTCATGGCCAGCAACTCTCGGTTGCCCACATCATAATTACGCTCAGCAGCAGAAAATTTCCTGGAAAAGAAAGCACATGGTTTGAACACTGAGCAACCAGAACCTCTCTGTGACAAAACCGCCCCTGCACCAATCTCAGAAGCATCAACCTCGACCTGGAACGGAAGAGAAACATCAGGTTGACACAACACAGGGGCACAGCAAAAACGACGCTTCAACTCCTGAAAAGCTTCCACGGCAGCAGAAGACCAATTAACCAAATCAGCACCCTTCTTGGTCAAATCGGTCAATGGTCTGGCAATGCTAGAAAAATTACAGATGAAGCGACGATAAAAATTAGCAAAGCCCAGGAATTTCTGCAGACTTTTTAGAGATGTCGGCTGAGTCCAATCCTGGATGGCCTGAACCTTAACCGGATCCATCTCGATAGTAGAAGGGGAAAAGATGAACCCCAAAAATGAAACCTTCTGCACACCAAAGAGACACTTTGATCCCTTCACGAACAAGGAATTAGCACGCAGTACCTGGAAAACCATTCTGACTTGCTTCACATGAGACTCCCAATCATCTGAGAAGATCAAAATGTCATCCAAGTAAACAATCAAGAATTTATCCAGATACTCACGGAAAATGTCATGCATAAAAGACTGAAAAACAGATGGAGCATTGGCAAGTCCGAACGGCATCACCAAATACTCAAAATGACCCTCGGGCGTATTAAATGCCGTTTTCCATTCATCTCCCTGCCTGATTCTCACCAGATTACACGCACCACGAAGATCAATCTTAGTAAACCAACTAGCCCCCTTAATCCGAGCAAACAAGTCAGAAATCAATGGCAAGGGATACTGAAACTTAACAGTGATCTTATTAAGAAGGCGGTAATCAATACACGGTCTTAGCGAACCATCCTTCTTGGCTACAAAAAAGAACCCTGCTCCCAATGGTGACGACGATGGGCGAATATGTCCCTTCTCCAGGGACTCCTTCACATAACTGCGCATAGCGGTGTGTTCAGGTACGGACAAATTAAATAAACGACCCTTAGGGAATTTACTACCAGGAATCAAATCGATAGCACAATCACAATTCCTATGCGGAGGTAGGGCATCAGACTTGGACTCTTCAAATACATCCTGAAAGTCCGACAAGAACTCTGGGATGTCAGAAGGAATGGATGACGAAATAGACAAAAATGGAACATCACCATGTACTCCCTGACAACCCCAGCTGGTTACCGACATAGAGTTCCAATCCAATACTGGATTATGGGTTTGTAGCCATGGCAACCCCAACACGACCACATCATGCAAATTATGCAGTACCAGAAAGCGAATAACTTCCTGATGTGCAGGAGCAATGCACATGGTCAGCTGGGCCCAGTACTGAGGCTTATTCTTGGCCAAAGGTGTAGCATCAATTCCTCTCAACGGAATAGGACACCGCAAAGGCTCCAAGAAAAATCCACAACGTTTAGCATAATCCAAATCCATCAGATTCAGGGCAGCGCCTGAATCCACAAACGCCATGACAGAATACGATGACAAAGAGCACATTAAGGTAATGGACAAAAGGAATTTGGACTGTACAGTACCAATAACGGCAGAGCTATCGAACCGCCTAGTGCGTTTAGGACAATTAGAAATAGCATGAGTAGAATCACCACAATAGAAACACAGTCTGTTCAGACGTCTGTGTTCTTGCCGTTCTACTTTAGTCATAGTCCTGTCGCACTGCATAGGCTCAGGTTTACTCTCAGACAATACCGCCAGATGGTGCACAGATTTACGCTCGCGCAAGCGACGACCGATCTGAATGGCCAAGGACATAGACTCATTCAAACCAGCAGGCATAGGAAATCCCACCATTACATCCTTAAGAGCTTCAGAGAGACCCTTTCTGAACAAAGCCGCTAGTGCAGATTCATTCCACAGAGTGAGTACTGACCACTTCCTAAATTTCTGACAATATACTTCTACATCATCCTGACTCTGGCATAAAGCCAGCAGATTTTTCTCAGCCTGATCCACTGAATTAGGCTCATCGTAAAGCAATCCCAGCGCCTGGAAAAATGCATCAACATTACTCAATGCAGAATCTCCTGGTGCAAGAGAAAACGCCCAGTCCTGTGGGTCGCCGCGCAAAAAAGAAATAATAATCAAAACCTGTTGAATAGGATTACCAGAAGAATGAGGTTTCAAGGCCAAAAATAGCTTACAATTATTTCTGAAGCTCAGGAACTTAGTTCTGTCACCAAAAAACAAATCAGGAATCGGAATTCTTGGTTCTAGCATCGATTTCTGATCAATAGTATCTTGAATCTTTTGTACATTTACAACAAGATTATCCATTGAGGAGCACAGAGCCTGAATATCCATGTCCACAGCTGTGTCCTGAAGCACTCTAATGTCTAGGGGAAAAAAAAGACTGAAGACAGAGCTAAGAAAAGAAAATGATGTCAGGATTTCTTTTTTCCCTCTATTGGGAATCATTGGGTGGCTCCTTGTACTGTTATAGCCGGCAATCAGGCAACACAGTGTGCAGTAATCAGCGCACATACAGAGATCTGGCAATAACCAAAAACAATAGGACGAGCTCTGAGACGTGGAATCTCTGTAGACTGCAGTACCTGATCTATCCTCACACAACTATAAGCAGCAGTGGATTGCGCCTATCACTACCTATGCAACTCGGCACTGCCTGAGGAGCTGACTAGCCTGAAGAGAGAAATACAAGCCTGACTTACCTCAGAGAAATACCCCAAAGGAATAGGCAGCCCCCCACATATAATGACTGTTAGCAAGATGAAAAGACAAACGTAGGAATGAAATAGATTCAGCAAAGTGAGGCCCGATATTCTAGACAGAGCGAGGATAGCAAAGAGAACTATGCAGTCTACAAAAAACCCTAAAACGAAAACCACGCAAAGGGGCAAAAAGACCCACCGTGCCGAACTAACAGCACGGCGGTGCACCCCTTTGCTTCTCAGAGCTTCCAGCAAAAGATAATTGCAAGCTGGACAGAAAAAACAGAAAACAAACTAGAAGCACTTATCTAGCAGAGCAGCAGGCCACAGGAAAGATGCAGTAGCTCAGATCCAACACTGGAACATTGACAAGGAGCAAGGAAGACAGACTCAGGTGGAGCCAAATAGCAAGGCAGCCAACGAGCTCACCAAAACACCTGAGGGAGGAAGCCCAGAGACTGCAATACCACTTGTGACCACAGGAGTGAATTCAGCCACAGAATTCACAACACATTGCCAAGGGATAACACAAGAGCGCAGACTCCTGTACAGCAAAAAACAACGCTCAGGAAGCAGCGCCTAGCACAAAGGCGTTATTTGGGACACCTATGCTGCGTCTCCTTAAAAATACAAGTCACGCCTCAACTACAGTTTGACTGTAGAATGGGCTAAATTGTGTACGTGTTGCATTCAGCGTGTGCAAGTAGACAAATTAATAGAGCAACCTTTTCTTGTGCAGCATTAATGCTGCACAAGGTGTGGCTCTTGTACTTTGTAACACCTGAGGGGGGGTTAAAGGTTACCTTTGAAATTGGTTCAACTAGGCTTCGGCCTACACTCTGCTCCCCCTGCTTACCCTTTGCTCCAACACCGCTAGTTGGGGCTGTAGGAAGACAATGTTTGATAGGCAAAGCATCCGGGTTCCAGCACCGCCAGCTGGTTCTCGGCAGTGTTCTTGTCACAGGTACTCCCTCGTGCCAAGCCTGGTTTCAGCACCGTCAGCTGTTTCCGGGTTGTGTCAAGTTCACTGAGACGCCTATGCTTGCCCCGTCGTGGTGCGGTCGGGTTAGCCAACTCCAGGGTGCCTCCAGTTTAGGAGCTTCCTATGTGGGCTGCGTGAACTGGTAGTCAAGGCTGGTTCTGTAGTGCCAGTAGGCCCAGCTCCCCCTGTAGGACTGTTGGGGTTTGGTGACTGCGGCTGCCTCGTGGCCTAGCTGTTCTCTCCTCTCCTGTGGGCCTTCGGGTCCACCTCCTGGTTCCAGCACCGTCAGCTGGTTCCGGGCCGAGCCTTTGGCTTAGGTGCCTCCTCCTGGGTATCCGAGTTCCGCCAACGTCAGGTGGTCCTTGGTAGTGCTTTTAAGCGCGGGCACCTACAGCTTAGTAACCGGGTTCCAGCACCGTCAGCTGGTCCTCGGTCGTGCCATTGGCTCTTGCACACTGGGGCAACGCATCTGGGTTCCAGCACCGCCAGCTGGTTCTCGGCAGTGTTCTTGTCACAGGTACTCCCTCGTGCCAAGCCTGGTTTCAGCACCGTCAGCTGTTTCCGGGTTGTGTCAAGTTCACTGAGACGCCTATGCTTGCCCCGTCGTGGTGCGGTCGGGTTAGCCAACTCCAGGGTGCCTCCAGTTTAGGAGCTTCCTATGTGGGCTGCGTGAACTGGTAGTCAAGGCTGGTTCTGTAGTGCCAGTAGGCCCAGCTCCCCCTGTAGGACTGTTGGGGTTCGGTAACTGCGGCTGCCTCGCGGCCTAGCTGTTCTCTCCTCTCCTGTGGGCCTTCGGGTCCACCTCCTGGTTCCAGCACCGTCAGCTGGTTCCAGGCCGAGCCTTTGGCTTAGGTGCCTCTTCCTGGGTATCCGAGTTCCGCCAACGCCAGGCGGTCCTTGGTAGTGCTTTTAAGCGCGGGCACCTACAGCTTAGTAACCGGGTTCCAGCACCGCCAGCTGGTCCTCGGTGCCATTGGCTCTTGCACACTGGGGCAACGCATCTGGGTTCCAGCACCGCCAGCTGGTTCTCGGCAGTGTTCTTGTCACAGGTACTCCCTCGTGCCAAGCCTGGTTTCAGCACCGTCAGCTGTTTCCGGGATGTGTCAAGTTCACTGAGACGCCTATGCTTGCCCCGTCGTGGTGCAGTCGGGTTAGCCAACTCCAAGGTGCCTCCAGTTTAGGAGCTTCCTATGTGGGCTGCGTGAACTGGTAGTCAAGGCTGGTTCTGTAGTGCCAGTAGGCCCAGCTCCCCCTGTAGGACTGTTGGGGTTCGGTAACTGCGGCTGCCTCGCGGCCTAGCTGTTCTCTCCTCTCCTGTGGGCCTTCAGGTCCACCACCTGGTTCCAGCACCGTCAGCTGGTTCTCGGCAGTGTCTTTTGCTCTTGTACCTTCTGCTCCCCATCCTGGTTCCAGTACCGTCAGCTGGTTCCGGGCAGAGCCTTTGGCTTAGGTGCCTCCTTCTGGGTATCCAAGTTCCACCAACGTCAGGTGGTCCTTGGTAGTGCTTTCAGGCACGGGTACCTCCTGCTTAGTAACCGGGTTTCAGTAACGTCAGCTGGTCCTCGGTAGTTCCATTGGCTCTTGGACCTTCGGCTACCCATCCGGGTTCCAGTACCGTCAGCTGGTTCTCGGCAGTGTCTTTTGCTCTTGTACCTTCTGCTCCCCATCCTGGTTCCAGTACCGTCAGCTGGTTCCGGGCAGAGCCTTTGGCTTAGGTGCCTCCTTCTGGGTATCCGAGTTCCGCCAACGTCAGGCGGTCCTTGGTAGTGCTTTTTAGCACGGGTACCTCCTGCTTAGTAACCGGGTTCCAGTAACGTCAGCTGGTCCTCGGTAGTTCCATAGGCTCTTGAACCTTCGGGTAGCCATCCGAGTTCCAGTTCCATCAGCTGGTTCTTGGCATTTTCTCAGCCTTCTTGTACCTTCTGCTACATTTCCAAGTTGAAGACCCTAAAGTCGACGACCCGGAAGACCACCCCGATGACGACGACGACGACCCAGAAGACCACCCCGATGACGACGACGACGGAGACAACGACGGCTGAGACGACGACGGCGGAGATGACGACACTGGAGACGACGACCCTGGAGACGACAACATGGAAGACCGAGAAGCAGAAGAACAAGAGGCTGCAGAACAAAGAGCAGAAGAACATTAAGCATAAGACTTAATATCAGAGCAAAAGATATTATCTAAATTATATGCAGAAGAAGACTAAGCAGTGTATGGGGGTGAGTCCGTTCCTCCTCGTGGTGCCCCTGGATAAAGCCTGATGCTGCAGGCCAAACTGAACGCGGACAAATGTAACTTTTGTGACTGGCAACTTTTATAGATAACAACTACGGGAATGCCTGTCACAAATGAGAATATGATGAAGAAGTAGAATAGGAAGAATAATAACAGTGGAATAAAAAGAATATGTAGAATAGGAAGAATAATAATAGTTGAATAAAATGAATATGAAGAATGTAATAAAAAAAAAAAAAGGTAAAGGATGAAGAAGAAGATGAATAAGGTGAAGAAGAAGTTGATGTCAAAGATGCTGATGATGATGAAGATGAAAGTGTGGGAAAAGAAAAAAAAAAAGAAAAAAAAGAAGGGGAAGGGCGTGGAATAGTGAAACATCAATATCTGACAAAATAAAAAAAAAAATTTACATAGTCAATATCTTTGTCACTCCGAACGTCTTAAAAAAAAACAAAAAACATGCTATTCTATTTGATTGGGATAAACCTCTATGACTTTAATGTCTCCGCCACCTCCCCAAATACATCCGGCATTATTCTTAGTTGTTTTCCTTCATGTAGAATGAACCTACAAGGCAAGAAAGGGTTTATTTTAATTCCGATATTTTGGTCCCATTGACTTGCATTGGGATCGGGTATCGGTATCGGCGATATCCGATATTTTTTGAATATCGGCCGATCCTATCCGATACCGATAGTTTCCGATATCGGAAGGTATCGCTCAACACTACTGGTGAGTGGTGACATAAAAAATATTGTGGTGGTGCAACATTTGGAAAAAGTCAAATATATTGATTGTATAGGTCACCATAGGTAACACTCCGTACAAAATATATTGACTGGATAGGACACCATAGGTCACACTCCGTACATAACTACTTTCTTTAGAACCAGTAAAGGCACATGAAGTGTATGCAAAGCAATCAATATAGTTTATTTCAAATAAATATCCATAAAATCATGTTAATAGTATATAATGGATGCCTTAGAAAATGACTAAAGACCATCAGCAGGATGACACAGTAATTCACATAATAATACCGGTGCGGTGTGCCAATGTTGCTATGTCTCACCCCGACGCGCGTTTCGCCTATTTTTCTTCCAGGGGTGAAAGAAGAATAGGCGAAACGCGCGTCGGGGTGAGACGCAGCAATATTGGCACACCACACAGGTATTATGTGAGTCCATGCACCTTATTTTTGAGAATAGAGTGGCACTATGCACATAGACACTTTATTGAATGGATGGTGATTATTGTAAACAGACTTTCAATGGGTTGAACCATTTAATTTGTATAAATGGCACCTTGAACCACACTAGGCTAGGTTGTTATATTCTGTTTCCTGTAGTTACCAAAATATCACAATACCTGTTATGGTATACATTTTTATGTGAATTAGTGTGTCATCCTGCTGATGGTCTTTAGTCGTTTTGAGGCATCCATTATATACTGTTAACAAGATTTTATGGATATTTGTTTGATATAAACTTTATTGATTGTTATGCATACACTTCATGTGCTCTTATTGGTTCTAAGGAAAGTGCAAAGTTCTCATAGTATATTGCTTCTGTAGTAATAATAATTATTAATATTATTTTTACATTACCGTTATAATAGACTAGATAATAATATATAATAGATAGATAATAAATAGTAGTGATGAGCGAGTATGCTCGTTACTCGAGATTTCCGAACATGCTAGGGTGATCTTCGGTTATTTTGACTTGCTCGGAGATTTAGTTTCTGTTGCCGTAGCTGCATGATTTACAGCTGCTAGACAGCCTGAATACATATGGGGATTGCCTGTTAGGGAATCCCCACATGTGTTCAGGCTGTCTAGCAGCCGTAAATCATGAAGCTGTGGTGACAGTAACTAAATCTCAGAGCAGGTCCAAAATATTCTGCGATCACCCGAGCATGCTCGGAAAACTCAAGTAACGAGCATACTCGCTCATCACTAATAGATAGATAATAGATAGATATATAATAGATAGAGAGATAATAGATAATAGATAGATAGATAGATAGATAGATAGATAGATAGATAGATAGCTATCATTACCTTCATTCTTCTTCAACAGGATTCCTCCTCTGTGGTCAGCGACTGTAGCTGCCGTAGACATATATTCACTTCTCTTCCCCCATTCCATCAGACATTTTTGCTAAGTGCATGCAATTATCAAAATACAGAATACTTGTATTTTATATTACTTAATAATCCATTTTTAAAACCTTCAAATTATAATGATGTCTAAAATATTTATTTGTTTTATATGTAAAAAAAAAACCTTTTCTTGTCTCCTAATTAATGATAAATGCATGCAAGCATTAAAGGGATAGTCAGGGATATTTATCTAATTTGACAGGGCTTGTCATTTGCAAAATAATAATAGTGTGTATTCTGCTCACTGTTAGGATTAGCCCGTTTAATGACAAAATCATGAAGTAACCATTCCATATGTGACATGCCCACAGCCAGGGCTGACACTAGGAATTTCGGGGCCACATACTGGCATCATTTTAGAGGCCCCTTTGAAACTCCACCCAGGCTCCACCTTAACCTGCCTCCACCCCTTGAACCTTCCACAGACCCACCACCCTCTCTTTGAAAAACTTCACTTCTGCACCACATCCTCACAAATCACACATTTACTGTTCCCATCACCACATACATAGCCAGCAGCTTTTTGTTTTGGCCAAAAGATTTTTTAATCTGCCACCACGACTAAGTAGACACTTTTGGCCGGGCCCTACTTTACTGTAACTTACTAAACATTTGTTAAAATATCCAATACAATTTAGGTATATTGTTATTTATTTTTCAATTTTTAAAATGACCAATAATATCACAAGGGTTGTACCACTGCACCATGACCAGACCACATATTACCACCATATTATAGTGATCAAATAATACCACATAAAAGTAACAAAAACCACCACAAAATGACCAGACCACATATTACCACCACATGGTGAACGATAACATCACATACAAGGAACAAATACCATCACACCATGACCTGATCACATATTACAACCACATAGTGACTGAATAATAGCAGATACAAGGAACAAATATTGCCGCTCCATGACCAGATCACATATCACCACCACATAGTAACCGAATAATACCACATACAAGGAACAAATACCGCCACACTGTGAACAGATCACATATTACTCCCACATAGTGACCGAATACTATAATACTGATCATTAATGAAAAAAACACAATACTGATTCCATTATGCACAGGATTTCTGTACTTAGTATACAGTGTCCGTGTGCAGGTAATATAGTGACACTGGTGACATTATACACAGGAGCCCTGCATATACAGTAGTGTCAGTGCACAGGTCATACAGGGATCACCAGTGACATTATACACACGAATGCTGTATATAGTGTACACATAATACAGTGATCACCAGTGACATTATGCACAGGAGCTCTGTATCCAGTATATATTGTTAGGATATAGGTAACACACTGACTCACCGGTGACTTCTCTAGTTGAAGTCTTTCATCTTCGCTTTTCTTCTTCGTCTAGTTGATACCGCCATCACTTCCTCAAGCCAGGACTCGTCTCTGCAGAAAAGAACACAGTTATCTAGAGCACATTCCCCAACTCCTTGAGCAGCACGTCCATGCTTGCATCTAACTCTCTCTTCGACAACCTACAATCTGGTTTCTGCCCCCACTATTCCACTGAGACTGCCCTGACCAAAATTACTAATGACTTACTTAAAGCCAAAGCTAACAGACAATTCTCTATACTCCTCATTCTAGTCCTGTCCTCTGGCTTCGACACAGTTGACCACTGCCTCCTACTACAGATCTTCTCTTCCTTTGGTGACAAAGATCTTGCCCTATCTTGGATCTCCTCATACCTTACCAACTGCACATTAAGCGTTTCCTAATCCCATACTACCTCTTCATCTCGCCCCCTCTTTGTTGGTGTCCCTCAAGGCGGCTCTGTCCTAGGGCCCTTACTATTCTCAATCTATACACTCAGCCTGGGACAACTCATAAGGTCCTATGGCTTTCAGTACCACCTCTATGCCGACGACACTCAGATCTACCTCTCTGGCCCAGATATCACCTCTCTGCTCTCCAAAATCCCAGAGTGTCTATCAGCCATATTCTCCTTCTCCTCTCGCTTCCTCAAGCTCAATGTGAACAAATCTGAACTAATTATCTTTCCTCCATCTCGAATATCTTCCCTACCTGATCTATCTATCTATCAAAATAAATGAAATCACACTTTCCCCTGTTCCGGTATTCCGCTGCCTCAGAGTAACCCTTGACTCTGCCCTGACCTTCAAACCGCACATCCTCCTCTGTGGCCTACCTTCTAACACTCTCGCACCCCTCCAGTCTATCCTTAACTCTGCTGCTCGACTAATTAATCTCTCTACTTGCTACACTCCTGCTTCCCCTCTTTGCACATACCTTCACTGGCTCCCAATTTCCCAGTATATCCAATTTAAACTACTAACACTAACCTACAAAGCCATCCATAACCTTTCTCCTTCGTATATTTCCACACTAATCTCTCAATATCTTCCCTCACATAATCTCCGGTCCTCCCAAGACCTCCTTCTCTCCTCCACGCTTATTTGCTCCTCACCCAATCGCCTCCAAGACTTCTCCCGAATATCCGACATCCTCTGGAATTCAGTTCTCCAACACGTTCGGTTATCCACCACATTTGGATCCTTCAAAACTAACCTGAAAACCCATCTCTTCAAAGAAGCTTACAGCCTGTAAAGAAAACACGGCCACCTCAACACCATTGGAGCTACTGCAACCCCCGACCTACTGTCTCCTTCCCTATAATCCTGTATTCCCTCTGTATTAGTCTTTCATTGTTAGTTTTGTTTACTGTAACTGATATTTTTATTTTGATGTAACCCCTTCTCATGTAAAGCACCATGGAATTAATGGTGCTATGTAAATAAATAATAATAATAATTTTTCCACAACCTGTATACTTGTAAGGACTTGGACTGTACATCTGTTTCTGTCTGCTGTTGCCCTCAGTTCTGTTACTTTTGCCCTTACCTAAGATGGAGTCACTGGCCTCACGGGGGCCATCTTGTTTCCTGTCAGATTTTCCTTGTTCCTGTCTGTGGTGTATATAAGGGAGCTCTGTATATTACTCATTGCTTGAGTATCTTGTTCCTGACTTGTGATCAAGATGGAAGAACTGCTATCTTGCTGGTTTCTTCGTTACTTTGGGATACCCCATCTGTTTCTGGATCTACGTCTCTTCGCCGTAAGACTTGTTTCTCTGGATATGTGCTGCACTCGTCTCTGCTGCTGGACTGCTCCTTGCTAGGAGGCCTGCTCTGGTCTCCAGGTCTCTGACCTGACATACTTGGACTTCCACGGTCTGTACACGTGCTTACTGCCTATTCAGCTCTGTCTGCTACTAACCTGCTGTGTCATAGCTGTTTACCTGCATACCATCATAAATATTCTTGAACTCTTAACCTGTTGTCTCTCGGCTTCTTTTCTGACCCATGATACTGATCTCCACTGCATTTAGCACTACATTTATTACAATACTATGCCAGATGAAGAAAAAAACGGCCGTGTCGCCCTGCACAGTAGCAGGACCTCTCTTCCCCACACTGAAAACAGTATCCTCAAAAATAATAACCTTTAATTAGCCCCTACAGTAAAAATATCCCACATTCTGGACCCCATGTGTCCACCCATTCTGCCTCATGTCTCTCCATATTTCCCCCATTGTCATCCATAATAGTATAATGCAGAACCATAGCGGCATAATGCAGCCCCATAGCATTTTAATGCACCCCCATAATATAATGCACCCCCGTAGTAGTATAATGCAGCCCCATAGTAGTATATTGCACTCACATAGTATAATGCACCCTTATAGCAGTATAATGCAGTCCCATAGCAGTATAATGCAGCTCCATAGCAGTATAATGCACCCCATAATATAATGCACCCCCATAGTATAATGCAGCCTTATAGTATTATAATGTACCACCATAGTATAATGCAGCCCCATAGTATTATAATACAGCTCCATAGTATAATGCACCCCATAGCAGTATAATGCACCCCATAATATAATGCAGACCCTTAATACACTGCTCAAAATATAAAGCGAACACTTAAACAATAGAATATAACTTCAAGTAAATCAAACTTCTGTAAAATCAAACTGTCCACTTAGGAAGCAACACTGATTGACAATCAATTTCACGTGCTGTTGTGCAAATGGAATAGACAACAGATAGAAATTATTGGCAATTATCAAGACACCATCAATAAAGGAGCGGTTCTGCAGGAGGGCACCACAGACCACATCTCAGCACCAATGCTTTCTGGCTGATGTTTTGGTCACTTTTGAATGTTGGTTGTGCTTTCACACTCGTGGTAGCATGAGACGGACTCTACAACCCACACAAGTGGCTCAGGTAGTGCAGCTCATCCAGGATGGCACATCAATGCGAGCTGTGACAAGTAGGTTTGCTGTGTCTGTTAGAGTAGTGTCCAGAGGCTGGAGGCACTGCCAGGAGACAGGCCAGTACACCAGGAGATGTGGAGGGGGCTGTAGGAGGGTAACAACCCCGCAGCAGGAGCGCTACCTCAGCCTTTGTGCAAGGAGGAACAGGAGGAGCACTGCCAGAGCCCTGCAAAATGACCTCGAGCAGGCCACAAATGTGCATGTGTCTGCACAAACGATTAGAAACCGACTCCATGAGGATGGTCTGAGTGCCCGACGTCCACAGATGGGGGTTGTGCTCACAGCCCAACACCGTGCAGGATGCTTGGCACCACACCAGGATTGGCAAATTTGCCACTGGCGCCCTGTGCTCTTCACAGATGAAAGCAGGTTCACACAGAGTCTGGAGGTACCGTGGAGAGCATTCTGCTGCCTGCAACATCCTTCAGCATGACTGGTTTGGCAGTGGGTCAGTAATGGTGTGGGGTGGCATTTCTTTGGAAGGCCACACAGCCCTCCATGTGCTCGCCAGAGGTAGCCTGACTGCCATTAGGTACCGAGATGACATCCTTAGACCCCTTGTGAGACCATATGCTGGTGCGGTTGGCCCTGGGTTCCTCCTAATACAGGACAATGCCAGACCTCATGTGGCTGGAGTGTGTCAGCAGTTCCTGCAAGATGAAGGCATTGAAGCTATGGACTGGCTCGCCCGTTCCCCAGACCTGAATCCGATTGAACACATCTGGGACATCATGTCTCGCTCCATCCACCAATGTCACGTTGCACCACAGACTATCCAGGAGTTGGTGAATGCTTTAGTCCAGGTCTGGGAGGAGATTCCTCAGGAGACCATCCACCGCCTCATCAGGAGCATGTTCAGGCCTTGTAAAGAGGTCATACAGGCACATGGAGGCCACGCACACTACTGAGCATCATTTCCTTTACTTGAGGCATTTCCACTGAATTTGGATCAGCCTACAATTTGATTTTCCACTCTGATTTTGAGCATCATTCCAACTCCAGACCTCCAAGGGATATTAGTTGTGATTTACATTGATCATTTTTATTTTTAACTGTTCTCAACACATTCCACTATATAATGAATAAAGATTTACAGCTGGAATATTTCATTCATTCATTCCTGTAGAATGTAAGCCCGCAAGGGCAGGGTCCTCGCCCCTCTGTATCAGTCCGTCATTGTTAGTTTGTTTACTGTATGTGATATTTGTAACTTGTATGTAACCCCTTCTCATGTACAGCACCATGGAATCAATGGTGCTATATAAATAAATAATAATAATAAATAATAATAATTCAGTGATATCTAGGATGTGGGATTTTAGTGTTCCCTTTATTTTTTTGAGCAGTGTATAATGCACCCCCATGTCGATATAATGCACCCCATACCGCGGCTTTAGAAAAAAAAAAAGTTTCTCCTCACCTGGCTGAGCACCAGTGGTGCCCTCCGGTCAATGCATCTGAGGTGCGCAGCATCGTTCCGGCATATGACAGTGACATCATACGCCGGCAAAGTGCCCGCTGACGTCAGCTGCCAGCCTGTGATTGGCCAGCGGCTGTTAACTGTTGCCGTGCGAGAGCACAGCAACAAATTTTAACTGCCCGACAGGCAGCTGAGTTGGTAGAATCCTGCTGCTGTGGCACGATGAGCAGAACAGAGGAGGCCCATTGCGGGCTCCCTCTGCTCATCGAACCCTATACGCCAATAGTGGCAGCAATGCCCTGTTGGCGGCCCTGCCCACAGCATCCTCTTCCTCTTCGCTTGATGGTTTCAGGCTTCAATATCAACACCATCAAATCAAATCTATTATGTTTTTCTACGAATGCTTTCTATGAATGTTGGTTTCAACTCAACTTCTCATTTAATAGGAATCTGGCAGCAGATTTTTGCTACGAGGACAGTCATGAGGTAGGCGTGAGAGAGAGTGATTAGAAACATAAATCCTACATCCTTCATAAGTACCTGTAGACAGAAGAAGACAGGAATATGGCTCACAGTGAAGACAGCAGACACATATTTTGCATCTTCTTCAGGAGTACACCACCTGACAAGGCTGGAAGACCTCGAAACATGTATAGTATTTAAGAACTGTTACAGTCCAGGGCCCGGTGCTTGGTTATTCATCGTCAAATAATCGAATAAACAATACTTGCTTTGTTTCTACCACTATTGTTGCTATGTTCTGAAGCACTGATGTGAAATCATTTATTACTATATTTGGTATATACATTTTTTTCTATTCTCCCCTTCTTTTTGGTGTATTTTGCTATTAATGCTGCTGGGATAAGACATTGTAATTGTGATCCTTTTTTTTGTTTTGTTTTTCCTGCTTAACTGTAAGAATATCTACTATATAATTGTCTAAGGGGTACTTCCGTCTGTCTGTCTGTCCTTCTGTAACGGTTATTCGTTCGCTGATTGGTCTCGGCAGCTGCCTGTCATGGCTGCCGCGACCAATTAGCGATGCGCACAGTCCGGAAGAAAATGCCCGCTCCTTACTCCCCGCACTCACTGCCCGGCGCCTGCATACACCCCTCCAGTCTGCCCTCACACAGGGTTAATGGCAGCAGTAACGGACCGCGTTATGCCGCGGTGTAATGCAATCTGTTATCGCTGCTATTAACCCTGTGTGACCAAGTTTTTTACTATTGACGCAGCCTATGCAGCGCCAAATAGTAAAAACATCTCATGCTAAAAATAATTTAAAAAATAAAAAATTATTATATACTCACCTACGCCGCCTTTCCCACTCTTCGCAATGCAACCGGCACGTTCCGGTCGCACGAATGGTCTGGCAGAAGGACCTGCCATGACGTCACGGTCATGTGACCGCTACACAGTCATGTGACCGCGACGTCATGACAGGTCCTGCACGACAAGGACCTGCCGTGACGTCACGGTCATGTGACCGCGACACGGTCACGTGACCGCGACGTCATCACACCCTGGGACCCGAAGATGCCGCCTGCACCCCACACAGGCGACAGTGCTACAACGCGCCTGCGGAAGGTGAGTATATGTTTATTTTTTGGATTTTTTAACCTGTGTCATACGTGGATGGGCAATATACTACATAGCTGGACAATATACTACATGGGCTGTGCAATATACTATGTGGCTCTGTGCTGTATACTACGTCACTGGGCAATATACTACGTGACTGGACAATATACTACGTGGGCTGTGCAATATACTACGTGACTGGGCAATACACTACGTGGCTGGGCAATATACTACGTGGCTGCGCAATATACTACGTCGCTGGGCAATATACTACGTGACTGGACAATATACTACGTGGGCTGTGCAATATACTACGTGACTGGGCAATATACTACGTGACTGGGCAATATACTACGTGGCTGGGCAATATACTACGTGGCTGGCAATATACTACGTGGGCTGGGCAATATACTACGTGGGCTGGGCAATATACTACGTGGGCTGGGCAATCTGGGCAATATACTACGTGGCTGGGCAATATACTACGTGACTGGGCAATATACTACGTGGCTGGGCAATATACTACGTGGCTGGGCAATATACTACGTGACTGGGCAATATACTACGTGGCTGGCAATATACTACGTGACTGGGCAATGTACTACGTGACTGGGCAATATACTACGTGACTGGGCAATATACTACGTGACTGGGCAATATACTACGTGACTGGGCAATATACTACGTGACTGGGCAATATACTACGTGGCTGGGCAATATACTACGTGGCTGGACAATATACTACGTGGCTGGACAATATACTACGTGACTGGGCAATATACTACATGACTGGGCAATATACTACGTGGCTGGCAATATACTACATGGCTGGGCAATATACTACGTGGCTGGCAATATACTACATGGCTGGGCAATATACTATGTGACTGGGCAATATACTACGTGGCTGGGCAATATACTACGTGGACATGCATATTCTAGAATACCCGATGCGTTAGAATCGGGCCACCATCTAGTAGATAGATAATAGATAAATGATAGATAATAGACAACAGACATATCATAGATTAATAGACAGATGATAGATAGATAGATGATAGCTAGATAATAGATAATAGAATGATAGTTAATAGACAACAGACATATAATATAATAATAATAATAATTTTTATTTATATAGCGCCAACATATTCCGCAGCGCTTTACAAATTATAGAGGGGACTTGTACAGACAATAGACATTACAGCATAACAGAAATACAGTTCAAAACAGATACCAGGAGGAGTGAGGGCCCTGCTGCTCGCAAGCTTACAAACTATGAGGAAAAGGGGAGACACGAGAGGTGGATGGTAACAATTGCTTTAGTTATTCGGACCAGCTATAGTGTAAGGCTCGGGTGTTCATGTAAAGCTGCATGAACCAGTTACCTGCCTAAGTATGTAGCAGTACAGACACAGAGGGCTAATACTGCATAAAGTGTATGAGAACATGATGCGAGGAACCTTTTTTTTTTTTTATTATAAATAGGCCACACAGGGATCGTTAGGTTAATGCATTGAGGCGGTAGGCCAGTCTGAACAAATGAGTTTTTAGGGCACGCTTAAAACTGTGGGGATTGGGGATTAATCGTATTAACCTAGGTAGTGCATTCCAAAGAATCGGCGCAGCACGTGTAAAGTCTTGGAGACGGGAGTGGGAGGTTCTGATTATAGAGGATGCTAACCTGAGGTCATTAGCGGAGCGGAGGGCACGGGTAGGGTGGTAGACTGAGACCAGGGAGGAGATGTAGGGTGGTGCTGAGCCATGGAGTGCTTTGTGGATGAGGGTAGTAGTTTTGTACTGGATTCTGGAGTGGATGGGTAGCCAGTGTAATGACTGGCACAGGGTAGAGGCATCGGTGTAACGGTTGGTGAGGAATATGATCCTGGCTGCAGCATTCAGGACAGATTGGAGCGGGGAGAGTTTTGCAAGAGGGAGACCGATTAGTAGAGAGTTACAATAGTCCAGACGAGAATGAATAAGTGAAACAGTAAGAGTTTTTGCAGAGTCGAAAGTAAGAAAAGGGCGAACATATCATAGATAGATAGATAGATAGATAAAAGAAAAAATGGAACAGCATAGATGAATTCAGGGTGCAGGACCCTCCAAACAAACATCCATGAGTTTGGAAAGGCTCATTTATTGGAGTGCTGCCTTTTTTTTTTTTTTTAAAGATAGATAGATAAAAGACACATAGATCGCTATCATTACCTTCATTCTTCTTCACCAGGATTCCTTCTCTGTGGTCAGCGACTGCAGCTGCCGTAGACATATATTCACTTCTCTTCCCCCATTCCATCAGACACTTTTGCTAAGTGCATGCAATTATCAAAATACAGAATACTTGTATTTTATATTTAATAATTCATTTTTAAAACCTCCAAATTATCTTGATGTCTAAAATATTTATTTGTTTTATAAAAAAACAAACCTTTTCTTGACTCTTGTAATTAAGAAATAATCCATGCAAGCAGGTACGGACTGGGGATGAAATTCAGTCCTGGCATTTGAGATCACACAGGCCCATGTTGTCCCCGTCCCCAATAACTAGATGGGATATATTACTAATATTACCCTGGATGGAGGAAAGGAAGAATTACTACAAGACCAATATTTCTAATTATACCCACGGCATGCTGAGGTTAGTGACGGAGTGACCGGCTTTGTGCTCCGTCACAACTGTGAACAGTACGGGTGTCTTGAGAACATTGATTCTGTTAACAAAGTAGCAGACAAGGCAGCCCATGACCAGACCGGCCCTTCTGGCATTTTCCAGAATTGCCAAATGGCCAGTCCGGCCCTGCATGCAAGTCAGGGATATTTATATAATTTGGCAGGGCTTGCAATTTACAAAATAAGAATCGTGTGTATTGTGCTCACTGTTAGGATTAGCCGGTTTCTGAACACAATCATAAAGTAACCATTCCATAGCATACAGCTAGTCATCCGCTGACAGCGTCCTCTTCCTCTTCTCTTAATGGTTTCAGGCTTTAATATCAACACCATCAAAACTTATGTTTTCTTACAAATACTTTCTACGAACGTTGGTCTCACCTCTTCAACTCAACTTCTCATTTAAAGGGAATCTGTCCGCAGGTTTTTGCTATGAGAACAGCATAAGGTAGGGGTGAGAGAGATTAGAAACATAAGTCCTACACCCTTCATAAGTACCTGTAGATACAACAATGCAGGAATATGGCTGACAGTGAAAACACCATAGACACGTTTCGCTTCTTCTTCAGGAGGTCACCCCCTGATAAGGCTGCAAGACAGCGAAACATGTTTAGTATTTTAGAACTGCTACAGTCCAGCAAGAAAAAACAGCACCACTGTTGCACCTGGAGCCAAAAAGTGAATACGTGTGGAGAAAATTAATAATACCACCCTTGGGATCTGGGGTGCCCACCAAATGAAAGAAACAAGGTGGCACTCACCATCCCATATATCCTTGATTCTACTTCTAGGTTAGTGAAGTTTTCATAAAATCAGTTTTATCAACAGAATATTATCACTAGAGGACTAGTAAACCTTGTACGTAGTCCGACCACACCCCCATCACTAATTGGCACTGTATGTACAGAAAGCAGCCAATCAATGGTGTGGGCAAGGTTATACAGAGTTTGATCGATCTCTGTAACAGTTAAAACAGTTATTTTATCAAAACTGCAGAAAGCAGCAGAGTAAGTTTTACATCACTGGAATCACAGTTTCTTCCCCTTCATCATGCTGCTCTCAAACGGGGTAGTAAAAACGCGGTGACAAATTCCCTTTAAATAATTTTATGGAAAATGGGGGATGATTTACATGTAACCTTTTCCTAAAATTAGCTAGGTTTTACACATATTTTTGGTTTCCTTGGGTGTATAAAACTTAACTCACTTCAGACCCTCAGAAATAAAATAATCTGTTCATAGCCCTTTGAAATGTTCTATTTGCAAAAAATTCAGACAAAGTCAAAATCCAATTTCTAGTGCCAGAAGCCTATGTATTGTGAGTTCCTGGGCATGGATATCTAATTATATACTTATCTTGTAAGGTCTTGACATCCTGTTCCGTCCAAATGTGTCCAGAACCCAGAATTCCAGGCAGCGGAAGTTCACCGACCTCCATATTGGGACACCCAAGTGATGGGTGTCTCAATATGGAAACTGCTGGTGGTACCAGCCTCTTGTACGGTACTACCAGCGGAACACCGTCCACCACACATACACTGTATACGCCGTACGCACCACACACACACAAACACACTGTATATGCCGTACACACCACACACACCGTATACGCCGTACGCAGCCTCTTGCGCGGTACCACCAGCAGAACACAGTCACGAACACGCTGCAGCTGGGATAAGCCGAAAGATTCACTGACCGCCGCCATCTTTGTACAAGAGGAGCGCATGCGCAGTTTTAATGTGACCACCGCTATCTGTCTGCACAAAGATGGCGGCGGTCTGATTTACTCAGGCACAGTGAATCATTCGTCTGATCCCAGCAGCAGATGCACAACGTGTCTACAGGCAGAGGAAGCCGGTTACATTAAGGCTATGCGCACACGTTGCAAATTTTTTGCTTTTTTTCACGCTATAAAAACGTGATAAAAACACATTTTAAAAAATGCATACATATGCATCCCATCATTTAGAATGCATTCTGCAATTAGTGTGCATTTTTCTGCAAAAAAAAAAAAAAAAACGCATTGCAGTAAAAACTGCAGCTTGTTCATTAATTTTGCGATTTTTTTGCAGATTTCCCACTATATTATTGCATTGGGAAATCTCCGGAAAAAACGCAAAAAATCCACAAAAAAAAGCAAGAAAAACGCGTGCGGAATTCTTGCAGAAAAGGTCACGTTTTGCTCAGGAAATTTCTGCAAGAAAACCTGACGTGTGCACATAGCCTAAAGGGGTTTTCCGACGAATGAAAGTTCATGTTAAAAATTGTCTGTGTCTGACCATGTATGGAGCATGCTGCATCTCCTGGGCAGGGGAGGATGCAAAAGACAAAGCTGACATTACAGAGGATTCATTTTGTGATGTAAAATATTTCCCTGACTGCTTTTAAACAATATTTTACATCACAAAATGTATCCTCTCTCTGTGATCTCCTGCTGTAATGTCAGTATTGTCTTTTGCTTCCTCCCCTGCCCAGGAGCTGTGGTATGTTCTGTACACGGTTGGTCAGACACAGACAATTTTTAACATAGGAAAGAGGACACACAGGGGGGAGACAGCTCAAACGAGAGAACACGTGAGGGAATAAGACAGCACAGTGGTGGAGAGAGAGCAGACAAGGGGAAGAAAACATGGGGTAGACAGGTGAAAGAAGAGAGCACAGACGGGAGAAGTCAGCACATGGGGAAAGAGAGAGTAGATAGGTGAGTGAGCACATAAGGGGACAGATTCTCAATTCGCAAAGCCTGCCCCCATCGTGACATTACCGCCCTTCCGATGCGATAGCATCCGGCCTCCATCTAGTATTAATTATATTTGACTTTCGTTGGAAGGATCATCCAAGTAAACCAGAATGTGATTTTGAAACCACCTTTGTTTCTAGCTTAAACTTTTTTTAAATTGAAATAATTAAGAAAATTCTTCATTGTATTTGCAATATGTTTTATTACATTTATGTACATTAATATTGTGAAACTGAAGTTACACACAAAGTTCACAAAGTTTACATTTTGAAAAGATTTTTAAAATTTACATACTGAAATTGTACAAACTTAAAATACATAATGAAAACAGGCACTAAAATAGACTGAATTATCGTATTTTTTTAAAATGAAAAGTAAAGCGGTTTCTACTGTATCTTTTAGAAAAGATCATTACTAAATATAAATGGACGGTAATATATTGTCTCACATAGATCGATAGATAGATAGATAGATAGATAGATAGATAGATAGATAGATAGATAGATAGATAATAAATGATAGATAATAGATTAATAAAAACCTCTCATGGTGCTAGTGGGTATCTCACTGAGGTCACCGCAGTTCAGCCCTGCTGGGAAGGCAGCCTCAGTGACTGGAGGTAACATCTATGAGGTCACCGCTAGACACTGAGGCTGCGCTCACAGCTGTTCATTCACCAATGGTTCTCAGCCTGGAGGATCAAATCTTGCCATTGTCCAGGTTCAAAATGAATTATCCCCCTGGGACAAAATGATGGACAGGTATGGTATATTGTTGTTTTTTCATTTTTGGTTTATTACAGGAGAACAAGGGCTTCGGTGGAATTCAGTAATTATGGTTTACTTGAGATTATTAAAGAGGTCAGTGTCATTCTTACAATTAAAGATCTTATTTTTGGCATTTGTTTTCTTACAATGTGACTATGGGGTTAGTAATGGAGAGGTGTCTTATTGACACCTCTCCATTACTAACCTCAGGGCTTGATGTCACCTGACGGTGACATAAACCCTCCTTCAACTATCACCCCACTTGCCGCCGCTACCGGGCGAAAGGGAAGAGCAGGGCAAAGCACCAGAATTGGTTGGCAGTTGCGTGCTGCTATTTATAGGCTGGGGGGGTCAATATCCATGGCCCCTTGCCAGCCTGGGAATATCAGTCCCCCAGTCGCCTGCTTTAGCAAGGTTGGCTGTCAAAAATGGGGGGTCCCATGCTTTTTAAAAATTATTTAATTGACAGCGCGATGAACACCGAGTGAGCCCCCGGAAGAAGCCCACGCGAAACGCGCGTTGGGGCTGCTGTGGAGCGCACACTGACAGATACTATCATGGGTGAGTTGCAGCATCCTGTTTAGGGGTCCTCTCAATAGTTGTTTTTCACTTGGCCCCATAGAGGATTTATTATCAACTTCCGATATGTGGATAGGGTGGCCAGGGTATTCTCACTAGTTCCCAGCTCTATTTTTGTGGCTTACATTGATTATAAGGGACACTTGTGAATCTGGATTATATCCCTGCCAGGTATGCTCACTTACCCGGTCTGTTACCTCAGTTTTGTTGCTCCTTCCCCTCATGAGTTATTGTCTTTCACCTTTCATGTTTGTTGTACATTGTTTTAAATATTGAATATATTTATAAAATATTTATATTGGATAAATAATGAGTAGGACATTTACTCCCTTGTGGTCTCGTGTAGGATTTATGCTTTTCTGGAGTGTCCTGTGTTATCGATCAGTAGTCTATCATTGTGGCAGTTTGCCCTCTGGAGATATTTCTGTATATTTCAGTGGTTTCCCTTTCTATAGTGTGTACCTTGTAATAATATATCAAGATAAGACTCCTTATGAATGCATTGTGCTATGTCAAATGCAGAACTAATACATCTAACAAACGCACAAGAGATAAATTCTAAGAAAATAGATAAAGCTTATTGAAGACCGCAGCTCAAAAAAAACTTTTTACATGTTAAGTAATTAACAGTGGAGTCTGATAATGGTAAATAGATGGCTTTGCAGTTTTAAAGCAATGAGATGACTCTGAAGACCTTGACTCAGTCTACACAGCAAAGATTGAAAGTGAGCTGTAGAAAACTGGAAATAGTGATTTATGTGTGATCTCTTTACTAATTTAGACAAAAATTTGAATTACAAGAATCATAATCAAAGAAAAAAGTTATTAACTTCAAAATATACTGCTAATGCAGACCTAGTTTAAAATACATGTCAGATTATAATGTATCAAATAATTCTAAAAATGTGGGTTAAACATTTTCCAAAAATTTAAGAGGAATATATATATATTAAACCTTTGTAGATTGAGTATCCTCAACACCCTCTTGCTCACTAGAATGGTTAGCATGTTCATTTAGAGCTCTTCGAATTCTGGAGGGGATGGATCTCAAAAAACCTTGTTGAAAATCTTGGCCTACAAAAACATAAATGATTGGATTGATGCAACTGTTGAAGCAAGCCAGGTTGGTAATGATAATATTTATTGTAAAGTACTCAGTGTCTCGTCCATCATATGGGGATGCTAGTGGCCAGGTGTAATATGGAGACCAGCAGATAAAGAAACACAAGATAACAGCGATGATGATCCTGTAGGACCTCCGAGACCTCTGGGATCTCTTACTTTTTCTGAGTCTCAAGAATATGGTAACATAACTGGTGAAGATGATGAGAAATGGGATCACAAATATTATTACTAATCTAATCAGTCTAATGATGTATGTAATCTTTTTGAATGTATCCGCCTTAGTTGAATGCAATTGACACCATTCAGATATATCGCAAAAATAAAATCTAAATAGGTAAAACACTAAACCGGTCAACAGGAAACTCAAGGAACAAATGATCGCTACAGTGATTCTCACCAGTTTTCTAGTCTTATGAACTTTTACCCAAATTGGCCAAATGACTGATGCACAGCGGTCAATGCTCATGGCCATCAGGAGAAGAACACTGGCGTTCACGTTTAGATTGAACTGAATAATGTTCACTGAACAAAAAGCCAATTTTGATTTCATGCCAAGATGAATCCATTCTGTAATTCGCAGAGGAAGAAATGCACAGCACAGGAAATCAGCAATGGCCAGGTTGAGGAACCACACTGCATTGATTGTCCTCTTACTCCGGAATCCTGTAATCCAGATGACTGTTATGTTTGCTAATGACAGGTGTTATGAAGGCAATCCAGAAACACAGTGTGCTTAGCGATCAGAGCGCACACAGTGATCTGACAAATACCCAAAAATACAAGAACGAGCTCTGAGACGTGGAAACTCTGTAGACTGCACACCTGATCCTATCCTAAACACAACTAAAAGCGGCTGTGGATTGCGCCTAACAACTACCTAGACAACTCGGCACAGCCTAAGAAACTAGCTAGCCTGAAGATAGAAAAATAGGCCTGACTTGCCCCAGAGAAATTCCCCAAAGGAAAAGGCAGCCCCCCACATATAATGACTGTGAGTAAGATGAAAAGACAAAACGTAGGGATGAAATAGATTCAGCAAAGTGGGGCCCGATATTCTAGGACAGAGCGAGGACAGTAAAGCGAACTTTGCAGTCTACAAAAAACCCTAAAGCAGAACCACGCAAAGGGGGCAAAAAAAACCCACCGTGCCGAACTAACGGCACGGCGGTACACCCTTTGCGTCTCAGAGCTTCCAGCAAAACAAAAGACAAGCTGGACAGAAAAAAAGCAACAAAAAAGCAAAAAGCACTTAGCTATACAGAGCAGCAGGTCATAGGAACAATCAGGAGAAGCTCAGATCCAACACTGAAACATTGACAAGGAGCAAGGATAGCAGCATCAGGCGGAGTTAAGTAATGAAGCAGTTAACGAGCTCACCAGAACACCTGAGGGAGGAAGCTCAGAAGCTGCAGTACCACTTGTGACCACAGGAGTGAATTCAGCCACAGAATTCACAACAGTACCCCCCCCTTGAGGAGGGGTCACCGAACCCTCACCAGAGCCCCCAGGCCGACCAGGATGAGCCGCATGAAAGGCACGAACAAGATCGGAAGCATGAACATCAGAGGCAAAAACCCAGGAATTATCTTCCTGAGCATAA
The DNA here is from genome assembly GCF_032444005.1 of Ranitomeya imitator. NCBI lineage: Eukaryota > Metazoa > Chordata > Amphibia > Anura > Dendrobatidae > Ranitomeya > Ranitomeya imitator. The sequence continues at coordinate 20,947,707 of NC_091291.1, read as the reverse complement.
CCCTTCCATTTAACCAGATACTGGAGTTTCCGTCTAGAAACACGAGAATCCAAAATCTTCTCCACAATATACTCCAATTCCCCCTCCACCAAAACCGGGGCAGGAGGCTCAACAGATGGAACCATAGGTGCCACGTATCTCCGCAACAACGACCTATGGAATACATTATGTATGGAAAAGGAGTCTGGGAGGGTCAAACGAAAAGACACAGGATTGAGAACCTCAGAAATCCTATACGGACCAATAAAACGAGGTTTAAATTTAGGAGAGGAAACCTTCATAGGAATATGACAAGAAGATAACCAAACCAGATCCCCAACACGAAGTCGGGGACCCACACGGCGTCTGCGATTAGCGAAAAGTTGAGCTTTCTCCTGGGACAAGATCAAATTGTCCACTACCTGAGTCCAAATCTGCTGCAACCTATCCACCACAGAATCCACACCAGGACAGTCCGAAGACTCAACCTGTCCTGAAGAGAAATGAGGATGGAACCCAGAATTGCAAAAAAATGGAGAAACCAAGGTAGCCGAGCTGGCCCGATTATTAAGGGCGAACTCAGCCAACGGCAAAAAGGACACCCAATCATCCTGGTCTGCAGAAACAAAACATCTCAGATATGTTTCCAAGGTCTGATTGGTTCGTTCGGTCTGGCCATTAGTCTGAGGATGGAAAGCCGAGGAAAAGGATAGGTCAATGCCCATCCTACCACAAAAGGCTCGCCAAAACCTTGAAACAAACTGGGAACCTCTGTCAGAAACAATATTCTCAGGAATGCCATGTAACCGAACCACATGCTGAAAGAACAAAGGTACCAAATCAGAGGAGGAAGGCAATTTAGCCAAGGGCACCAGATGGACCATTTTAGAAAAGCGATCACAGACCACCCAAATGACTGACATCTTTTGAGAAACGGGAAGGTCAGAAATGAAATCCATCGAAATATGTGTCCAAGGCCTCTTTGGGACCGGCAAGGGCAAAAGCAACCCACTGGCACGAGAACAGCAGGGCTTAGCCCTAGCACAAATCCCACAGGACTGCACAAAAGTACGTACATCCCGTGACAGAGATGGCCACCAGAAGGATCTAGCCACTAACTCTCTGGTACCAAAGATTCCAGGATGACCAGCCAACACCGAACAATGAAGTTCAGAGATAAGTTTATTAGTCCACCTATCAGGGACGAACAGTTTCTCTGCTGGACAACGATCAGGATTATTCGCCTGAAATTTTTGCAGCACCCGCCGCAAATCAGGGGAGATGGCAGACACAATGACTCCTTCCTTGAGGATACCCGCTGGCTCAGATAAACCCGGAGAGTCGGGCACAAAACTCCTAGACAGAGCATCCGCCTTCACATTTTTAGAGCCCGGAAGGTACGAAATCACAAAGTCAAAGCGGGCAAAAAATAACGACCAACGGGCCTGTCTAGGATTCAAGCGCTTGGCAGACTCGAGATAAGTCAAGTTCTTATGATCAGTCAATACCACCACGCGATGCTTAGCTCCTTCAAGCCAATGACGCCACTCCTCGAATGCCCACTTCATGGCCAGCAACTCTCGATTGCCCACATCATAATTACGCTCAGCGGGCAAAAACTTCCTGGAAAAGAAAGCACATGGTTTCATCACTGAGCAATCAGAACCTCTCTGTGACAAAACCGCCCCTGCTCCAATCTCAGAAGCATCAACCTCGACCTGGAACGGAAGAGAAACATCTGGCTGACACAACACAGGGGCAGAACAAAAACGACGCTTCAACTCCTGAAAAGCTTCCACAGCAGCAGAAGACCAATTAACCAAATCAGCACCCTTCTTGGTCAAATCGGTCAATGGTTTGGCAATGCTAGAAAAATTACAGATGAAGCGACGATAAAAATTAGCAAAGCCCAGGAACTTTTGCAGACTTTTCAGAGATGTCGGCTGAATCCAATCCTGGATGGCTTGGACCTTAACTGGATCCATCTCGATAGTAGAAGGGGTAAAGATGAACCCCAAAAATGAAACTTTCTGCACACCGAAGAGACACTTTGATCCCTTCACAAACAAAGAGTTAGCACGCAGGACCTGAAAAACCATTCTGACCTGCTTCACATGAGACTCCCAATCATCTGAGAAGATCAAAATGTCATCCAAGTAAACAATCAGGAATTTATCCAGATACTCACGGAAGATGTCATGCATAAAAGACTGAAACACAGATGGAGCATTGGCAAGTCCGAACGGCATCACTAGATACTCAAAATGACCCTCGGGCGTATTGAATGCAGTTTTCCATTCATCTCCTTGCCTGATTCTCACCAGATTATACGCACCACGAAGATCTCTCTTAGTGAACCAACTAGCCCCCTTAATCCGAGCAAACAAGTCAGATAACAATGGCAAGGGATACTGAAATTTAACAGTGATCTTATTAAGAAGGCGGTAATCAATACACGGTCTCAGCGAACCATCCTTCTTGGCTACAAAGAAGAACCCTGCTCCCAGTGGTGATGACGATGGGCGAATATGTCCCTTCTCCAGGGATTCCTTCACATAACTGCACATAGCGGCGTGTTCGGGCACGGATAAATTAAATAATCGACCTTTAGGGAATTTACTACCAGGAATCAAATTGATAGCACAATCACAATCCCTATGCGGAGGTAGAGCATCGGACTTGGGCTCTTCAAATACATCCTGATAATCAGACAAGAACTCTGGGACCTCAGAAGGGGTGGATGACGAAATCGACAAAAATGGAACATCACCATGTACCCCCTGACAACCCCAGCTGGATACCGACATGGAATTCCAATCCAATACTGGATTATGGGTTTGTAGCCATGGCAACCCCAACACGACCACATCATGCAGATTATGCAACACCAGAAAGCGAATAACTTCCTGATGTGCAGGAGCCATGCACATGGTCAGCTGGGCCCAGTATTGAGGTTTATTCTTGGCCAAAGGTGTAGCATCAATTCCTCTCAATGGAATAGGACACCGCAAAGGCTCCAAGAAAAACCCACAACGTTTAGCATAATCCAAATCCATCAGATTCAGGGCAGCGCCCGAATCCACAAACGCCATGACAGAAAACGACGACAAAGAGCATATCAAGGTAATGGACAGAAGGAATTTGGACTGTACAGTACCAATGACGGCAGACCTAGCGGACCGCTTAGTGCGCTTAGGACAATCAGAAATAGCATGAGTGGAATCACCACAGTAGAAACACAGACCATTCAGACGTCTGTATTCCTGCCGTTCAACTCTAGTCATAGTCCTATCGCACTGCATAGGCTCAGGTTTAACCTCAGGCAGTACCGCCAAATGGTGCACAGATTTACGCTCGCGCAAGCGTCGACCGATCTGAATGGCCAAAGACAAAGACTCATTCAAACCAGCAGGCATAGGAAATCCCACCATGACATCCTTAAGAGCCTCAGAGAGACCCTTTCTGAACAAAGCTGCCAGCGCACATTCATTCCACTGAGTGAGTACTGACCATTTCCTAAATTTCTGACAATATACTTCTATATCATCCTGACCCTGGCACAAAGCCAGCAAATTTTTCTCAGCCTGATCCACTGAATTAGGCTCATCGTACAGCAATCCGAGCGCCAGGAAAAACGAATCGACACTACTCAATGCAGGGTCTCCTGGCGCAAGAGAAAATGCCCAGTCTTGAGGATCGCCGCGCAACAAAGAAATAATAATCAAAACCTGTTGAATAGGATTACCAGAAGAATGAGGTTTCAAGGCCAGAAATAGCTTACAATTATTTTTGAAACTTAGAAACTTAGTTCTATCTCCAAAAAACAAATCAGGAATAGGAATTCTTGGTACTAACATAGATTTCTGATCAATGGTATCTTGAATTTTTTGTACATTTATAACGAGATTATCCATTGAAGAGCACAGACCCTGAATATCCATGTCCACACCTGTGTCCAGAATCACCCAAATGTCTAGGGGAGAAAAAAAAAAAAAGTGAACACAGCAGAAAAAAAAAAAAAAAATGATGTCAGAACTTTTTCTTTCCCTCTATTGAGAATCATTAGTTAGGCTCCTTGTACTGTTATGTTTGCTAATGACAGGTGTTATGAAGGCAATCCAGAAACACAGTGTGCTTAGCGATCAGAGCGCACACAGTGATCTGACAAATACCCAAAAATACAAGAACGAGCTCTGAGACGTGGAAACTCTGTAGACTGCACACCTGATCCTATCCTAAACACAACTAAAAGCGGCTGTAGATTGCGCCTAACAACTACCTAGGCAACTCGGCACAGCCTAAGAAACTAGCTAGCCTGAAGATAGAAAAATAGGCCTGACTTGCCCCAGAGAAATTCCCCAAAGGAAAAGGCAGCCCCCCACATATAATGACTGTGAGTAAGATGAAAAGACAAAACGTAGGAATGAAATAGATTCAGCAAAGTGGGGCCCGATATTCTAGGACAGAGCGAGGACAGTAAAGCGAACTTTGCAGTCTACAAAAAACCCTAAAGCAGAACCACGCAAAGGGGGCAAAAAAACCCCACCGTGCCGAACTAACGGCACGGCGGTACACCCTTTGCGTCTCAGAGCTTCCAGCAAAACAAAAGACAAGCTGGACAGAAAAAAAGCAACAAAAAAGCAAAAAGCACTTAGCTATACAGAGCAGCAGGTCACAGGAACAATCAGGAGAAGCTCAGATCCAACACTGAAACATTGACAAGGAGCAAGGATAGCAGCATCAGGCGGAGTTAAGTAATGAAGCAGTTAACGAGCTCACCAGAACACCTGAGGGAGGAAGCTCAGAAGCTGCAGTACCACTTGTGACCACAGGAGTGAATTCAGCCACAGAATTCACAACAGATGACCAATCCATTGCCAATTGTCCCAAGAACAAAAATGGCGCAGTATAAAGTAATTGACGTCTTCTTTGAAATACTTGCAGAATAAGGATTATATCTTAAGTATTTTGTTCTGTTATGTTTGAAATATGACCTTAGAAGACGAGATAAGGTAGATGTTAGGTTCACGAAAAATGTATAGCTTCATACTTAAAACATCTGCTCCGTATACATGAGCAAACTATGAAGGCAAAAGATCAAGAAACAACGTAAGACCATAATGTGGTACTAGTGAACTGCTTTATATTTCCCCATCTCAAAACAAAAGGTCCCAGATCTTTTGACTTTCTTTTTTACATATAGTACTTTAGCCTTTTTTTGCAATTCAAATCAAGAGGTGAAACCTTGTACAGTTTGACAATATGAATCGAATAGGGTAATGGGGGGCAACCTTCAATTCATTTGACCTAACAGCCATGAGTCTTGAGTAGTGATGAGCGAGTATACTCGTTGCTCGGGTTTTCCCGAGCACACTTGGGTGATCCCCAAGTATTTCTGACTGCTCGGAGATTTAGTTTTCATTGCCGTAGCTGCATGATTTATGGCTGCTAGCCAGCCTGAGTACATGTGGGAATTCCCTAGCAACCAGGCAACCCCCACATGTACTCAGCCTGGCTGGCAGCCGTAAATAATGCAGCTGAGTCAACAAAAACAAAATCACTGAGCAGTCAAAAACACTCGGAGACCACCCGAGCAACGAGTATACTCGCTCATCACTAGTCTTGAGTCATCTGTAATATATCATACTTCGAAAGCCTTTTAACACTCGATCCTATTAAAGATGATCTTTTACAAACTTTTACATGTTGTACTGAACACACAATGTAATAATGGCTGCAGAGCGGAATAAAACAATTTTTGTAAAATAAGATGGCAGAGTCTGATTTGTTCTACTCCTGCATTAATTAGAAGCTCTTCACCTTTATATCAAATGGTGCAAGTTTCTTTTAGCAGTGCAGGTGTTAATTTAAAAGCAGATGTTAAAAGCATTCTTGCATTAACGCTCTCACGTGTGCACTGTTAGCCACTCCCATCTCCTACATAATGTGGGCCGTGGCTAGCACTCATGGTCAGTAGTGTCAACTCTGTTTTGGGTATCCTGGGACCAGGGGTTCTCTCCCTGCCCCTAATGCTATGGGTGCCCTAGCTCTCTCTGTTCCCTGGATTACTTCTGATGGTGAAGATGCCTGGCCACATACCTTGCCTTAGCTCCTGAATATACTATCAGTCTACACCCTTTCTCCACCCAGGGAAGAAGGGAGTAGTAGTGTACCGTAATACACTAACCAGATTAACAAGGTAGTGCGAACAAGGGTAGCAAAAAATACCAAAGATACAAATATCTACACACATACAACAGAGGAATGCACCAGGGAGTGGAAGATGGGGTTAAACCAAAGTAGGAGAAGAAAGAATTATCACACACTCAAAACCTTGCAACAGTCCCAGATAAATCTAGCAACTGCCTTCTCCAATAACCACCACCAACAACCTCCAGCCATGCAGCATAAGCTAGCTCTGACAATGAGTGCTAGCCAGGGCCAAGATTATATAGTAGATGGGAGTGGCTAACAGTGCACAGCTGAGAGCCTTAATGCAGGAAAACTCCCAGGAGCTCTCAACTAAGATTAACCCCTGCACTGCTAAAAGAAACTTGTACCATTTAATAGGAAGGTAAAGCGCTTCTAATCAGTGCAGGAGAAGGAGAAATCAGACACTGAGGTCTTCTCGCTCCTCTCTGTCTCAGTAAATCCCGTGATTTTTTTTATTCTGCTTTGCAGCTGCTATTGCATTCTGTGCCCAGTTCAAAATGAAAAGTTTGGTGATAAGTCCTCTTTAAATGCTTACATTTTTTTTTTCATTAGATGAAAAAATAAAACAGACTTAATAAAAATGTAAGCTTCACATACATATATTGATCATTAATATTCTTATTTATGGCATTAAACATGTGCAGGAATTATGGATTTTAATCATATTTGTTTTTTGCGTCTATTTGGCATCTGAAGAAAAAAAAGCATTGCGCAATTTCTGTTAAGCAGGCATATTAGTGTTGGTCTAATTAGGCTTCGTTCACAGGTTCAGTATTTGGTCAGTATTTTACATCAGTATTTGTAAGCAAAAACCAGGAGTGGAACAATTAGAGGAAAAGTCTAATACAAACATATGCACCACTTCTGCATTTATCACGTCTTCTGGTTTTGGCTTACAAATACTGACGTAAAATACTGACCAAATACTGATGTAAAATAATATTGACAGTGTGAACATGGTTTGGAGAGGATCAGGAGCTGACGAGCTGGTCACATATGTTTCCTATACTTCTGATGTATAAAAGCTGTCCTCTTCAAATTACGTATTAAACAATTCAATGATATGAAACAATTTAATGATGACGAGTGAAATACTAATTGTTAGAAATTTTCGAACTTTTTGAAACTCAAATTGATCAGGTTTGGTAAAAAAAATTTCCAAAAATTTTATTGGCGGCCAATTTATTTGCAACAAATCTCAAGTAGTCCAATTGCCTTGGAATGGTCTGGAGAACATTTTTTCCATCCCCAAATATTATTTTCAATCTGAGTTATTGATAACGTAGCACTGGAGGAGATGGAAAGAGTGAAATTCCAAATCTCCATCTCTTTCCAACTGATGCAATTAAATGGTCTTCGACGCTGAGCTGTGCACTCCGACTTCTATCCCTACATCGGAAAAGCATATGATGGTGCCGCTTGGTCAGCCACCATTTTTTATACCGGCTATGATTGTCCCTCATGATTGGCGGCACTAGGCCATGTAATGGGATAGCTGTTGGGCATCATGGAAAAGCCTGCATGACCAAGACTGTCGAAATTAGTTCTATTTGTGACTCTTTAGTAGAGCATGAAATGGTACCGGTCATTATTTTGTCGTAGTCATTATTTTGTCGTAAATAATTCCACATATGTCCTAACCAGTATCCTGGGCACTTCACGATACTATACACAACTAATCCCACATCATTTCATGTGAGAAGCAAGAAGAGATCCCATATAAATTAAAACCAATGTTTATTAATATTAGTTAAAATAACAAAATAAAAAAGCAAAATTAACCGTAGGGGACACTATCATACAAGGCTATTCATAAACAATCAATACTAAATAGCAGCTTAACTACACAGGTGGATACCCACCCCGATACAGCAGGTTGATTCAACAATAAATTGTAATATAACACGATAAACCAATGGGTGGTCTGCCAATACAGGACCTCCTAATGCATATACTGCCTCAGACAAGATAATAATTATTCCCAGCACAATGGCCTTATATCGTAGCAGTACTACTAACCGAGATACCTAGGACCAGCACCACCTATCGGCAGTGAAACAGCGTGAATACCCACATAGTATCAAACAAAGAATGTATTTTACCTTGTAATAATGGCGTCCCCTCACCCCGACGCGCGTTTCGCCTCCTGCTTCTTCCGGGGGCGTCTGTAATGGTACCGGTCATTATTTTGTCATAGTCATTATTTTGCCGTAGTCAAGTTGAATGAATTGAACCGCAAACTGTATTAATTTGTGGGGACCTGGGACCTGTACGTTTCAAGAAATTCAACTCACAATGTATTTGCAGTGGATTAACCCAATCAAGTCAAAAAAATTGTCATTGTTCTTCAGTAATAAACTAAAGTCAAGAACACGAATGAGCCCTCTTAACGCCAAGTAATGTATTTGAATCTGTCTGTTATCAATCATCATAAGTGTATGTTCAGACAAGACAACGCTTTTTTGCTGAGTGTTTAGTGGATTTGGTCATCTCGGCTGCTCCTTGTAAGGACCTTTTTCTAAAACAGATCTAAGAGACTCCACAAAATTGAGGCAAATATTATAAAGACGAAATAGATATAAATTGAGCATAACCCTATTTTTCACTACAGAAACCAAAAAAATTAGGAATGTAAACTTACTGGTTGATGTAATCCAGAGTTAGAAATGGTCAAGTTAAAATCAGCAGTGTCCATTCTGACGTTTTACCTAGAAGCTAAATAAAAAATAAATTAATTGAAAAATAAATAAATAAGTAAATAAATTATAAAAAAGCAGATTATTAGGTCGATCCGAGGCGAAAGCAAAGGCTCAGCATATCTAAAAAAATTATATAAAACTCCAGCAACAAGGATAAAAAAATTAAATGCTTTATTCAATCATAATCACTAACACTTACATGCATGTGGTAATAAGTAGAGATGAGCGAGCCTGAACTAAAAAGTTTGGGGTTCATACAGAGTTCTGGTGCAAAACTTTGAACATGTCGACTTCTCCTGGAAGTTGTTTTTAAAGTTCGGAGCTTCGGTGGCAGTCCGGTCCAGAGAGAGATATTTTTCCAGTTCCAAAGTTCAAGTCCCCATTGTTTTCAATGGGGTTCTGGTTATGGTTCAAGTTCGGGAACAGTTATGGTGCCCAAAACCGTACTTTGGGCTAAAGTTCGGGTCCGGTACCAGAACCCAAACTTCCATGGCTCCACTCTTCTCTAGTAATAAGCAGATTCTCTGGTATGTTCATCCTTAGTCATAGCTACGACTGGACACACCCAATATGTCCAGTCCATCTGGCTATGGTCACTGGTATTGTGCAATTTTCACACTGGTCCAGTATTCATCGCTGGATGAGAACATGCTGCAATGCAATACCAATAAAACCAATGCATCCAATAAGACATCTGATGTACGAAATGACTATTGGTCAGTTCTTAATTCAATTAACCCCTTGGCATTTCCATTTCACAGTGAAGGGAGAAACAATGGATTACCTGATAAATGGAAATAAGGCTTAAAGGAAGAGGTTTGTGTCTCAACTACATGATGTACAGTATTAGAACCAAACAACCCAGTCGCATGTTACATATCAGACCCTACACCTAATGTTGGTGCAATAAATCTCAGGTGAAAAAAAAATAAAAAATCAGGAGCATGCGGAGCATAGAAGGTTTAAATAGAGATTTTTAGTTAACAAATTTCTTTTGGATAAACAGTTTATTAAAAGTGTACGAAAAAGACAAACAAATAGCCATGAGTACAAAGAAGCGAGATCCTACAGCACGAAACGCGCGTGTGAAGTCTCAACAATCAGTGATGGTTTGGGGAGCCATGTCATCTGCTGGTGTAGGTCCACTGGGTTTTATCAAGACCAAAGTCAGCGCAGCCGTCTACCAGGAAATTTTAGAACACTTCATGCTTCCCTCTGCTGACAAGCTTTTTGGGGATGGAAATGTCATTCTCCAGCAGGACTTGGCCCCTGTCCACACTGCCAAATGTACCAATACCTGGTGTAAAAACAACAGTATCACTGGGCTTGATTGCCCAGCAAACTCGCCTGACCTTAACCCCATAGAGAATCTATGGAGTATTGTCAAGAGAAAGATGAGAGACACCAGACCCAACAATGCAGACGAGCTGAAGGCTGCTATCAAAGCAACCTGGGCTTCCATAACCCCTCAGCAGCGCCACAGGCTGATCGCCTCCATGCCACGCCGCATTGATGCAGTAATTGATGCAAAAGGAGCCGCAACCAAGTATTGAGGGCATTTACTGAATATACATTTCAGTAGGCCAACATTTCGGATTTTAAAATCATTTTTCAAGCTGGTGTTATAAAGTATTCTAATTTACTGAGATAATGACTTTTGAGTTCTCATTGGCTGTAAGCCATAATCATCAACATTAACAGAAATAAACACTTGAAATAGATCACTCTGTAATGACTATATAATATATGGGTTTTAATTTTTGTATTGAAGAACTGAAATAAATTAACTTATTCTAATTTTGTGAGAAGCCCCTGTATATAAAGATATATAGATAATAGATAGATATATAATAGATAGTTACCTTCCTTTCATCTCCACCAGGATCCCTTCTCCTTGGTCAGTGAGTGCAGCATGTCTTTTGTCTATCACCTGCTGTATATATATTCACTTATCTGCCTAACTCCATTACACAATTACGCTAAGTGCAACCAATTACCAAAATGCTGAATTGCTCTTTATATAAAATTTAGTTGTTCTTGTAACATCTTTCTCATTATATCTAATTACTCCTGATAATGTTTTTTTTTTTCATTCATAAATTATACATATTTAAAAGCAGCATTTTTCTTAACTTCTATGCAACTTTTTAAAGGGGTTTTGTCGTTATCAGAACACCCACGTATCATGTCATAGTTTATTATAAGAAAAAAAAGATCATATATTTGCGAAATGTAATAAGATCGCCCCTAAACCTTCGTTTTCCAAAGCGACTCGCCCCATGTTTTATAACCAGTCTTTGTTCTGCAGTCACTCATTCCCTTGATAACCTTGGTTGCTCTTCTCTGCACCTGCTCCATTTCAGGCAGGTCCTTTTCATACACCGAAGACCAAAACTGTACACAGTGTCTAAGTGTGGCTGCACTACTGATTTTTTTAGAGGCATATACACTGCTCAAAAAAATAAAGGGAACACTAAAATACCACATCCTAGATATCACTGAATGAAATATTCCAGTTGCAGATTTGTATTCATTGCATAGTGGAACGTGTTCAGAACAATACAACATAACAATTATCAATGTAAATCAAAATGAATTTCCCATGGAGGTCTGGAATTGGAATGATGCTCAAAATCAAAGTGGAAAATGAAGTGGCAGGCTGATACAACTTCAGTGAAAATATGTCAAGATAAGGATATGATGCTCAGCAGTGTGTGTGGCCTCCATGTGCCTGTATGATATGATCTCCCTACAAAGCCTGGGCATGCTCCTGATGAGGCAGGTCCCCTCCCAGACATGGAATAAAGCATCCGCCAACTCCTGGACAGTCTGTGGTGCAATGTGACGTTGGTGGATGGTGCGAGACATGATGTCCCAGATGTGCTCAATCAGATTCAGTTCTGGGGAACGGGCGGCCAGTCCAAAGCTTCAATGCCTTCATCTTACAGGAACTGCTGACACACTCCAGCCACATGAGGTCTTTCATTGTCCTGCATTAGGAGGAACCCAGGGCCAACCACATCATATGGTCTCACAAAGGGTCTGAGGATCTCATCTCGGTACCTAATGGCAGTCAGGCTACCTCTGGCGAGCACATGGAGGGCTGTGCGGCCCGCCAAAGAAATGCCACCCCACACCATTACTGACCCACTGCCAAACCGGTCATGCTGAAGGATGCTGCAGGCAGCAGATCGCTCTCCTTGGTATCTCCAGACTCTGTCACCTGTGCTAAGTTTGAACCTGCTTTCATCTGTGAAGACCACAGGGCACCAGTACCGAATTTGCCAATCCTGGTTCTCTGTGGCAAATGCCAAGCATCCTGCAGGGTGTTAGGCTGTGAGCACAACCCCCATCTGTGAACTTCGGGCCACTCAGACCATCCTCATGGAGTAGTTTTCTAACCATTTGTGCAGTCACATGCACATTTATGGCCTGCTGGAGGTCTTTTTGCAGGACTTTGGCAGTGCTCCTCATGTTCCACCTTGCACAAAGGCGGAGGTAGCAGTCCTGCTGCTGGGTTGTTGCCCTCCTACAGCCCCCTCCACATCTCCTGGTGTACTGGCCTGACTCCTGGTAGCGCCTCCAGCCTCTGGACACTACACTGACAGACACAGCAAACCTTCTTGCCACCGCTCTCATTGATGTGCCATCCTGGATGAGCTGCACTATCTGAGCCACTTGTGTGGGTTGTAGAGTCCGTCTCATGCTACCACGAGCGTGAAAGCGCAACCAACATTCAAAAGTGAAATGTGGTCTGTGGTCCCCACCTGCAGAACCACTCCTTTATTGAGGGTGTCTTGATAATTGCCAATAATTTCCATCTGTTGTCTATTCCATTTGCACAACAGCATGTGAAATTGATTGTCAATCAGTGCTGCTTCCTAAGTGGACAGTTTGATTTCACAGAAGTTTGATTTACCCTGAGTTAGATTCTGTTTAAGCGTTCCCTTCATTTTATTGAGCAGTGAACTTGTGTAATGTCAAAAGCATAATGTATGCCTTTATTAATACCTTAACGACCAGGGGTATTTTTGGTTTTGCATTTTCATTTTTTGCTCCTCTTCTTCCCAAAGCCATAACTTTTTATTTTTTTGGTCAATATGGCCATGTGAGTGCTTCTTTTTTGCAGGACATGATGTACTATTGAAAGATACCATTGGTTTTAACATATTCTGTACTGGAAAACCGGAAAAAAATTCCAAATGCGGTGCAATTGCAAAAAAAAGTGCAATCCTACACTTTGTTTGGCTTTTTTAGTAGGTTCACTAAATGATAAAACTGTGATTCTCCAGGTCATTACGAGTTCTTAGACACCAAACATGTCTAGGTTCTTTTTTTTATCCAAGTGGTGAAAAAAATTCTGAACTGTTAGAAAAAAAAAAAAAATGGTGCCATTTTACGATAGTCGTAGCATCTCCATTTTTCGTCATCTGGGGTTGGGTGAGGGCTTATTTTTTGCGCGCTGAGCTGACATTTTTAATTATGCCATTTTGGTGCAGATATACTCTTTTGATCGTTATTGCATTTTAATGCCATGTCGCAGCGACCCAAAAAATATAATTCTGTAGTTTTTACTTTTTCCCCCTCGCTACTCCATTCAGTGATCAGGTTAATAATTGTTATTGATAGATCAGGTGATTCTCAATGCAGCGTTCTCAAATATGTGTATGTTTGATTTTTTTCATGGTTTTATTTTGAATGAGGCAAAAGAGGGGTGTTTTGTACTTTTATTTTTTAATTTGTAATTTTTTTTTCTTACTTTTGGCATGCCTAAATAGTCTCCATGGAAGGCTAGAAGCTGCTAGAATCTGATCGGCTCTGCTACATAAAGGCGATGATCAGATCGCCGTCATGTAGTAGAATTACTCACTTGCTAGGAGCGCCGACCACTGGGTGGCGCTCACATTAAGCCAGCACTGAACCAGAGAGTTCTCCAGGAGACCTCCGGTTGTTATTCCAAACACACCAGTGACCCGCGATCACATGACAGGGATCACCGGTGTGCATATTTCCTGCACGATTTCTGGAAGCGCTGGTTAAATGCCGCTGTCAGTTTGACAGCGTCATTTAACTGGTTAATAGCCGTGGGTGGATCGCGATTCCACCGGCAGCAATTGCGGGTGTACGTCAGCTGTTCAAAACAGCTGACATGTCCAAGGAAAGATGTGAGGTCACCGCTGGAGCCCACATGTAGGGGAGGGAGTGCGACATCGGTGTAAATGTTGGAAAGGGGTTAATATATAATACGAGCAGAAAAATTTCATATAAACACATTCATTGGAAAGCAGAACGTTCATATGCACCCTTACGAAATGGTTAAACCCATGAACCCATAGATGCAGAAAAAACATGCTTAATATGAAGACAGTAAAAGGCTAAAGAACCCCATTCACAACACCACGTCAGTATTTAAGGGACAACAGTTGGTACAAAATGCAAAAAAGCAGATGTAAAATTCCTATTTAGAGCCATTTTTGCCAGTAGAAAATTTGTGGAGGAGCAGACCCCATGCGTATCACTAGCTACATCTGTGACTTCTTCAGGGGGTAATGTCCTGCACAGTGGTCCTTATCAGTGGTAACGCTACCGCCAGTAAGACAGTGAGAGCACTGCAGGGTCAAACTGTCAGATATCAGCATGACCCCGCAGGTGTGACCGTCACCTGTGATAATGTTACCGCTGGTACTGTCAGTGAGAGCATTGCAGGATCATGCTGTCAGATGTCAACGTGACCCCACAGTTGTGACTGACCCGCAGGCATGTGCCTCAAAAAAACCTCACCTAACACCAAATCCCCGATGACCTCTTTTCCTAGAAATAATGTAAAACAAACCAACATATATTCACCTGTCCACCGTAGTCCAAGTAATCCAAGTGTCACACCAAGATCTCATGTGTAGAACAGTCACATCGAAGATATGACGGCTGTAACTGTCCGCCAGCGATACACTGCGGTAGCGCTTAACTCCTGTCGGAGTATCACTGAGCTGCCATGAGTTCACCAGCGTTCATCAGCTCCGGTGCTCTCACTTACGGCACTGCTGCATGAGAACTTTCCCATGCAGCAGTGGTGCCATAAGGGAGATCACCGAGGCTGATCAGCTGATGAACTCTGGGTGAACTCAAGGCAGCTCAGTGATACACTGACAGGAAGTAATCGCTCCTGCAGTGTATCACCCGCTGTCTTTGAGAGCAGTCACACCACTGATGTGACTGCTCTCGAAGTGATCAAGATCATCATGGGTCATTATGGATTATCTTCTCGGTGGATGGGTGAGAAATATTGTGGTTTCTTTTATTTTTCTTGCAGGAGATGTTGGCATCAGTGGATTAGACGTTCGGTAAATACAGTTAGGGCCAGAAATATTTGGACAGTGACACAATTTTCGCGAGTTGGGCTCTGCATGCCACCACATTGGATTTGAAATGAAACCTCTACAACAGAATTCAAGTGCAGATTGTAACGTTTAATTTGAAGGGTTGAACAAAAATATCTGATAGAAAATGTAGGAATTGTACACATTTCTTTACAAACACTCCACATTTTAGGAGGTCAAAAGTAATTGGACAAATAAACATAACCCAAACAAAATATTTTTATTTTCAATATTTTGTTGCAAATCCTTTGGAGGCAATCACTGCCTTAAGTCTGGAACCCATGGACATCACCAAACGCTGGGTTTCCTCCTTCTTAATGCTTTGCCAGGCCTTTACAGCCGTAGCCTTCAGGTCTTGCTTGTTTGTGGGTCTTTCCGTCTTAAGTCTGGATTTGAGCAAGTGAAATGCATGCTCAATTGGGTTTAGATCTGGAGATTGACTTGGCCATTGCAGAATGTTCCACTTTTTGGCACTCATGAACTCCTGGGTAGCTTTGGCTGTATGCTTGGGGTCATTGTCCATCTGTACTATGAAGCGCCGTCCAATCAACTTTGCAGCATTTGGCTGAATCTGGGCTGAAAGTATATCCCGGTACACTTCAGAATTCATCCGGCTACTCTTGTCGGCTCTTATGTCATCAATAAACACAAGTGACCCAGTGCCATTGAAAGCCATGCATGCCCATGCCATCACGTTGCCTCCACCATGTTTTACAGAGGATGTGGTGTGCCTTGGATCATGTGCCGTTCCCTTTCTTCTCCAAACTTTTTTCTTCCCATCATTCTGGTACAGGTTGATCTTTGTCTCATCTGTCCATAGAATACTTTTCCAGAACTGAGCTGGCTTCTTGAGGTGTTTTTCTACAAATTTAACTCTGGCCTGTCTATTTTTGGTATTGATGAATGGTTTGCATCTAGATGTGAACCCTTTGTATTTACTGTCATGGAGTCTTCTCTTTACTGTTGACTTAGAGACAGATACACCTACTTCACTGAGAGTGTTCTGGACTTCAGTTGATGTTGTGAACGGGTTCTTCTTCACCAAATTAAGTATGCGGCGATCATCCACCATTGTTGTCATCCGTGGACGCCCAGGTCTTTTTGAGTTCCCAAGCTCACCAGTCAATTCCTTTTTTCTCAGAATGTACCCAACTGTTGATTTTGCTACTCCAAGCATGTCTGCTATCTCTCTGATGGATTTTTTCTTTTTTTTCAGCCTCAGGATGTTCTGCGTCACCTCAATTGAGAGTTCCTTTGACCGCATGTTGTCTGCTCACAGCAACAGCTTCCAAATGCAAAACCACACACCTGGAATCCACCCCTGACCTTTTAACTACTTCATTGATTACAGGTTAACGAGGGAGACGCCTTCAGAGTTAATTGCAGCCCTTAGAGTCCATTGTCCAATTACTTTTGGTCCCTTGAAAAAGAGGACGCTATGCATTACAGAGCTATGATTCCTAAACCCTTTCTCCGATTTGGATGTGGAAACTATCATATTGCAGCTGGGAGTGTGCACTTTCAGCCCATATCTAATATATGATTGCCTAGAATACTACTTCCTGCAATTTGTGCCAACTTCCGTGGCTTTGTCCGGAGCTAATGTCCGGAGCTAATGTCCGGAGCTAATGTCCGGAGCTAAGTGACGTCAACAGTGTCCAGTGTCTGATTGGTTGCCGCCTGTTGCGAGCGACCAATCAGAAACGTGCCGTACTGTGACACACTCCGCCCGCCATTTTGGTGTGATTTTTGAATTTTTACCTCACAGCAAGTTTCTACTGCGTGGAGGCGGGCCCAGTGACATTGCTCTTCAAGCTCCTGCCGAATTTCGTCAAAAAATGATAATACCATTTACCAAAACTATATATATTTAGTTGTGAAGTGGTTCAGTGACATTTTCACACCAATTTTGAACTTTTGTTTGGTGTTTTCTCCATATACTGCCTATTATTTTTGTTCTTTCTTACTATTATTTATTAATTGTATTATTCTTACATTTGAATAAATAAAGTATATATGGATTCTAGACTCCCGATTCTTTAGAATCGGGCTGCCATCTAGTTATATATATATAATTGTATTTCTGAACATGTTTTTGTAAACAGCTAAAATAACAAAACTTGTGTCACTGTCCAAATATTTCTGGCCCTAACTGTATGGTTCAATTAAGATTATTAAAAGGAGTCTCATTATTTCAAATAAAGCACTTTATTCTGGGTGTCTGTTTTTATACAATATCAATATATCAATATCAGATAGATGAAGCTGCAACCCATAATGAGGTCCTGGTTATGGGGGACTTTAACTACCCGGATATTAACTGGGAAACAGAAACCTGTGAAACCCATAAAGGCAACAGGTTTCTGCTAATAACCAAGAAAAATTATCTTTCACAATTGGTGCAGAATCCAACCAGAGGAGCAGCACTTTTAGACCTAATACTATCTAATAGACCTGACAGAATAACAAATCTGCAGGTGGTTGGGCATCTAGGAAATAGCGACCACAATATTGTGCAGTTTCACCTGTCTTTCACTAGGGGGACTTGTCAGGGAGTCACAAAAACACTGAACTTTAGGAAGGCAAAGTTTGAACAGCTTAGAGATGCCCTTAATCTGGTAGACTGGGACAATATCCTCAGAAATGAGAATACAGATAATAAATGGGAAATGTTTAAGAACATCCTAAATAGGCAGTGTAAGCGGTTTATACCTTGTGGGAATAAAAGGACTAGAAATAGGAAAAACCCAATGTGGCTAAACAAAGAAGTAAGACAGGCAATTAACAGTAAAAAGAAAGCATTTGCACTACTAAAGCAGGATGGCACCATTGAAGCTCTAAAAAACTATAGGGAGAAAAATACTTTATCTAAAAAACTAATTAAAGCTGCCAAAAAGGAAACAGAGAAGCACATTGCTAAGGAGAGTAAAACTAATCCCAAACTGTTCTTCAACTATATCAATAGTAAAAGAATAAAAACTGAAAATGTAGGCCCCTTAAAAAATAGTGAGGAAAGAATGGTTGTAGATGACGAGGAAAAAGCTAACATATTAAACACCTTCTTCTCCACGGTATTCACGGTGGAAAATGAAATGCTAGGTGAAATCCCAAGAAACAATGAAAACCCTATATTAAGGGTCACCAATCTAACCCAAGAAGAGGTGCGAAACCGGCTAAATAAGATTAAAATAGATAAATCTCCGGGTCCGGATGGCATACACCCACGAGTACTAAGAGAACTAAGTAATGTAATAGATAAACCATTATTTCTTATTTTTAGTGACTCTATAGCGACAGGGTCTGTTCCGCAGGACTGGCGCATAGCAAATGTGGTGCCAATATTCAAAAAGGGCTCTAAAAGTGAACCTGGAAATTATAGGCCAGTAAGTCTAACCTCTATTGTTGGTAAAATATTTGAAGGGTTTCTGAGGGATGTTATTCTGGATTATCTCAATGAGAATAACTGTTTAACTCCATATCAGCATGGGTTTATGAGAAATCGCTCCTGTCAAACCAATCTAATCAGTTTTTATGAAGAGGTAAGCTATAGACTGGACCACGGTGAGTCATTGGACGTGGTATATCTCGATTTTTCCAAAGCGTTTGATACCGTGCCGCACAAGAGGTTGGTACACAAAATGAGAATGCTTGGTCTGGGGGAAAATGTGTGTAAATGGGTTAGTAACTGGCTTAGTGATAGAAAGCAGAGGGTGGTTATAAATGGTATAGTCTCTAACTGGGTCGCTGTGACCAGTGGGGACCGCAGGGGTCAGTATTGGGACCTGTTCTCTTCAACATATTCATTAATGATCTGGTAGAAGGTTTACACAGTAAAATATCGATATTTGCAGATGATACAAAACTATGTAAAGCAGTTAATACAAGAGAAGATAGTATTCTGCTACAGATGGATCTGGATAAGTTGGAAACTTGGGCTGAAAGGTGGCAGATGAGGTTTAACAATGATAAATGTAAGGTTATACACATGGGAAGAGGGAATCAATATCACCATTACACACTGAACGGGAAACCACTGGGTAAATCTGACAGGGAGAAGGACTTGGGGATCCTAGTTAATGATAAACTTACCTGGAGCAGCCAGTGCCAGGCAGCAGCTGCCAAGGCAAACAGGATCATGGGGTGCATTAAAAGAGGTCTGGATACACATGATGAGAGCATTATACTGCCTCTGTACAAATCCCTAGTTAGACCGCACATGGAGTACTGTGTCCAGTTTTGGGCACCGGTGCTCAGGAAGGATATAATGGAACTAGAGAGAGTACAAAGGAGGGCAACAAAATTAATAAAGGGGATGGGAGAACTACAATACCCAGATAGATTAGCGAAATTAGGATTATTTAGTCTAGAAAAAAGACGACTGAGGGGCGATCTAATAACCATGTATAAGTATATAAGGGGACAATACAAATATCTCGCTGAGGATCTGTTTATACCAAGGAAGGTGACGGGCACAAGGGGGCATTCTTTGCGTCTGGAGGAGAGAAGGTTTTTCCACCAACATAGAAGAGGATTCTTTACTGTTAGGGCAGTGAGAATCTGGAATTGCTTGCCTGAGGAGGTGGTGATGGCGAACTCAGTCGAGGGGTTCAAGAGAGGCCTGGATGTCCTCCTGGAGCAGAACAATATTGTATCATACAATTATTAGGTTCTGTAGAAGGACGTAGATCTGGGTATTTATTATGATGGAATATAGGCTGAACTGGATGGACAAATGTCTTTTTTCGGCCTTACTAACTGTTACTATGTTACTATGTAATATAGGGTTAGTAATGGATAGGTGTCCTATAGACGCCTGTCTATTACTAACCTGTGGGCTTGATGTCACCTGACAATACAAAGGTTTCAACACCACAAATATGAACCCCACTTGCCACCGCTACAGGGCAAGTGGGAGGCACCAGATTTGGTGCATCTTATAGATCCACCTTTTCTCGGATGGCTGAGAGCTCATTTTTTTGTCTGGGAGGGGCCAATTTCCAGGCCCCTTCCCAGGTTATTAAATCAGCCCGCTGCTGTCTGCCTAATCTTTGCTAGTTAGATTTTATTAGGTGGACCCTATGTCAATTTTTTTCTAAGGTCCCCCTGTAAACTAGCCAATAAAGTCTAAGTAAACCACTGTGAGCTGATATTAATAACCTAGGAACCTTTATGGCTATTGTCTCCTTTCCAGAATATTAACTTCAGCCTTCAGCTGTCCCTCTGCTGGTTATTAAAATTATGCCGGAACCCACACAATTTTCTCTTCATTTTTTTCCTTAAAATTAACAGTTGCTGTCTGGTTACAGCCTGTGTTCGTTCTGTTAACAGTCCTACATAGGCTGATGACAATGTGTGTGTTTGGGTTTACTTATCAGCTTAGTAAGAGGGTGTCAGGCTAAAGGTACCTTCACACTGAGCGACTTTAGAACGATAACGATAGCGATCCGTGACGTTGCAGCGTCCTGGATAGCGATATCGTTGTGTTTGACACGCAGCAGCGATCTGGATCCTGCGGTGACATCGCTGGTCGGAGCAGAAAGGCCAGAACTTTATTTCGTCACTGGATCACCCGCTAACATTGCTGAATCGGCGTGTGTGACGCCGATCCAGCGATGTCTGCACTGGTAACCAGGGTAAACATTGGGTTACTAAGCGCAGTGCCTAGTAACCCGATGGTTACCATTGTAAATGTAAAACAAAACACTACATACTTACATTCCGGTGTCTGTCGCATCCCTCGCAGTCAGCTTCCCGCACTGACTGAGCACCGGCTGTAAAGTACAGCGGTGACGTCACCGCTGTGCTCTGCTTTACGGCCGGCGCTCACAGTCAGTGCGGGAAGCTGACAGAGGGATGCGACAGACACCGGAAGGTAAGTATGTAGTTTTTTTTTTTTTTTTTTTTTTTAAGGTAACCAGGGTAAATATCGGTTTACTAGGCGTGGCCCTGCACTTAGTAACCCGATGTTTACCCTGGTTACCCGGGGACCTCGGCATCGTCGGTCGCTGGAGAGCGGTCTGTGTGACAGCTCTCCAGCGACCACACAGCGACCCTGCAGTGATCGGCATCGTTGTCTATATCGCTGCAGTGTCGCTTAATGTGACGGTACCTTAACTCCTTTTCATTACTAAGCTAGGTAATTGACGCTTAGCTCTAAGTGTCAATGACAGATGCTGACCCATAGCCCTACTACTGCATCAGCATGTACAAAGTAGTGTTGAACCCAAAAATTACATCATAAATCTTTTTAAAATATCTTTATTAAAAAAGGTAAAAAAAAAGCATTCATTCCTGAACAAAAACCACCTACAAAAACGCACGGTTTATCTCTAGCGTTTTTTCCTGCCAAAAGATGCAGAAACCTTGCAGAAATTTCTTTAAGCAAATACTCAACGTGCGCACATAGCCTTACACAAAAACAATGTGGGAGTCTTGCATTTTTGGAGATGTTCCCAGGTACACTATATATAATTATCATAATAATCAGAGTTCAAGATTCATCTCCAGATCTTTATTACAATAAAAAAACACTAAAAAAATTAAAAATAAGAATAAGGATAATTTTCTCTATACAATTTGCAGTCCCTATATTCTGTAGCCATCAGCATCTACATCCAATGCAGTGGGTCGTTGGTGGGGTTGTTAAAATAATAGAGGTATCCATAGCGAAGACCAGGTCCTAAAACAGTAGTAGAGACCTGAAAATACCAGAACAGAGAAGATAAATTTAAGAAAATGTAATTATCCTCTGCTCAAGTGTCAAAGTCATTATCCCAAACTCCAAGTGTCAGTCTTATTGTCCTATACCATCCCAAACTTCAGTTTCAGTTTTATTGTTTTATACCCCAAATGTCAGTCAATATTAAGGATTTCTTACCTAATCTGGTCCTGCATTAGTCTGCATTTGCTCCACTGGAGGATGGGGAGCTTCATCAATACCACTATCCCCATTTTCACTGATTGCTGGAGATGATGGTGATAAGCTCCTTGTGTCTTCCATGTCTTCAGGAACCTGTATAGTGCAGTCAATCATACGGGAAGAGGAAGGTTCTTGTAGATCCTCTTCTGTTCTTCTAGAAACATCTTCACCTTGAGGGGATCTCAGATCGAAGTTTGCCACAGTGTAGGGGGAATTCTCTTCCCCCAACCTATCCAAAGATTAATCAGTAAGAAATTATTATCAGTCATGGGAATAATTGGCACCAAATCTACTGAATATTACATACAGAGCGACTATACACTTGCAAGATACTTCAAAGGGATCAATCCACAATTCCTTGGGCAGGGCAAAGTCTTGAAATCTTATACGAGTAAGAGCACAAGCCTCTAGAATGCTGTCATCTCTTTATTGACCGTTTACTCTGATACACCTAAAAGACAAAAATGAGACATTAGTTGAGATGCCATCAGGATTTGGGGGAGAAAACCCAAGACATGGACCCTCTGTCGCGGCTTCAGAGCCTCCGAGGACGAGGGGAACAGATGAAGCCACCCCCTGTACAGGAAGTGTTTGGAACACGCCCAAGGAGGATGGAACTGTAACTGCCGGAGCCAAAAGAAGTGACTAAGGGCTAGGCCAAAGGAGAAGAGAGGATGAGGTAAAGACAGGGCCACCGAGGTGGCAGAGACAGCAGAGACACAGGGCAGATAGGAACGGCAGAGACAAGACTGGCTGGAATGGCAGAGACACAGGCCTGGCAGGGACGGCTGTGAAACAGGACTGGAAGGAACGGCAGAGAACACAGGGCAGGCAGGAATGGCAAAGAACACAGGGCTGTCAGGAATGTCAGTGACATTCCAAAAGAAAGAACCTGGCACTCAACTTAATGCTTGTGAGATTTTAATCATAGTAGCCAACTACTACGATTAAAATCTCACAAGCATTAAGTTGAGTGCCAGGTTCTTTCTTTTAGTGTCACATGGTGTGGGAACCTACCTGGGCACCACTAGTAGTAGTGCACACGGCTTTATCTTTGAAGTGACACATTCCAGGCAGGAATGGTAGTGACACAAGCCAGGCAGGAATGGCAGAGACACAGGGCTGGCAGGAATGGTAGGAAACATGGAGCTGAAAAGAATGGCAGAGACAATAAGAATGGAACAAGGCAGAGTCACAGCGAAGGAAACAGACAGGGAGCCAGAGAACCTAAAGAAGCGCCAGCAAGAAAGCCAGCGACACCAATCGATAAAAAGGCGTCTTACCTGAGTAGACGCAGTGAAGAAATTCCCGATGGGCGCTGCCAATTTGGGGGTGGAGCCACCGGGTCACAAACTTTCAGAAGCCCCAGCGGTGAAAACAGCACATCTGCGCATGTGCGGACCGCTGAAGCGACGAACGCCAGTGAACCTGGACGGAGGAGAGCGAGGAGCAGCGTCGGGATCGTGGCGGCCGGAGAGGTAAGTATTAGGCGGCCTGACAGTACCCCTCTTACGCCCCTTCCCTTTAATACTGGAAAGGAACCTCCTTAAGATAAGAGGAGCATTGATATTCTCGGGGGGTTCCCAAGATCTCTCCTCAGGACCAAAACCTTTCCAATCAATTAAATAAAATGTCCTTGCCCCAACAGATTTTCGGGCGAGAAAATCCTTATCTTCTAAAAAACCATCAGAAGTACTGGGTTGGGGAAAGTGAGACGGAGCAGAATGAAAATGATTAAAAATTGCAGGTTTGAGGAGTGACACATGAAAGCATTGGGAATGTGCAACAAAGCAGGTAACTTCAACTTGCAGGCTACATCATTGATACGGCTAGAAATCTTAAAGGGACCGATGTAACGTGGACCTAACTTTTGAAAGGGAATCTTCAGCCTGATTTAGCGTGAGGATAGCCAGACTTTATTGCCAGGAGGATACGGAGGAGCATCTAAACGCTTCTTGTCAGTGTACTTTTTCATTCTGCTACTAGCCTTCTCAAGCTCCCCTTTAGTCTCCTGCCAAATTTTAGAAAATTCCAAGGATAAGGAATCCGCCGCTGGTACACCCGAGGTGGGGGACTACAGGGAGAGGAATGCTGGGATGTTGCCCAAAAACTACGAAAAAAAGGAGGAGATTTAGACAAGGATTCACTAGAGTGATTATTGTAGGTGAATTCTGCCCATGGAAGAAGAGAAACCAAGTCATTTTAGTGAGCATTGGTGAAATGCCGAAGGTAACACATGAGAACTTCATTTACACGCTCCACTTGACCGTTGGACTGAGGATGATATGCGGAGGAGAAATCCAGCGATACATTCATTAATCCACAAAGGGCTCTCCAGAAAAGTAAACTGGACTCCTCGGTCGGACACAATATGCTGAGGAAATCCGTGATGTCAAAAGACTTTATGTAAAAAGATCTTTACCAAGTCAGGAACGGAAGGCAAACCAGGCAAGGAGATGAAGTGGGCCATCTTGGAAAATCTATCCACAACCACCAAAATAACGGTGCAATTTGAGGAGCGCGGTAAATCAGTGACAAAGTTCATTGCAATATGACTCCAAGAAACAGAAGGCACAGGAAGTGGATGCAGGAATACCGAAGGTAACTGCTGAGGAACTTTGTTTCTGGCACAAGAAGAACAGGAAGCGATAAAATCCAGGACATCTTGGCGAAGTGATGGCCACCAATAATGGCGAGAAATCTGGGAAAGGGTCTTCATACCCCCAACTTGTCCATCAAACCGGGAGGAACGCAAGACTTTCATCTTGTCATGATTTGACACGAAGGTCTTTCCCGGAGGAGGAGTGATCACGTTCAAGGGAGTTACGGAAATGATCTTAGCAGGATCAGCAATATGCTCAGGTCTCTCCTCTTCATCCAGTGGTTGAAGAGACCTAGATAAAAACATCAAGGCCGATGCTCTATTACCAGGTCAAAAATGCAGCTCGAAGTCAAAACGTCCAAAGAACAAGGACCATCTGGCTTGCCGAGGATTCAGCCTTTGGGCGGACTGAACGTAGGCCAGATTTTTGTGATCCGTAAAAATGATGAAAGGATGAACAGCCCCTTCAAGAAGGTACCGCCATTCCTCCAAGGCCAATTTATTGGCCAACAGTTCCTTGTCTCTAATGGAATAATTACGTTCAGAAGGAGAGGATGCTTTAGAGAAAAAAACCACAGGAGACTAAACGACCAGAGTTAGACCTCTGTAAAAGAACGGCTCCAGCTCCAATATAGGATGCATCTACTTCAAGAATAAATGGTCTATTGGTTTCCGGTCGATGAAGCACTGGAGCTGTAGCAAATTCTTGTTTCAAGGTCTGGAAGGCAACCTCAGCCTCCGGATGCCAGTGATTAGGGTCGACCCCCTTAAGAACAAGAGCTGAAATTGGTCTAGTCAAAGAGGAAAAATGAGGGATAAATTGCCTATAATAATTGGCAAAGCCAAGAAATTGCTGGATAGCCTTCACTCCTAGAGGACATGGCCAATTTAAAATGGCAGACACCTCAGGATTCATCTTCAGGCCATCCTTAGAGACAACATAACCCAGGAAGGGTACAGAAAACTGTTCAAAGACACATTTCTCAATCTTTGAGAAGAGAGGATTCTCTCTTAAACGTAGTAAGACTCGACGAACGTCTCGTGGGTGAGTAGATAAATCTGGAGAGAAGACGAGGATGTGACAAGGCAGGCAGGAACGGCAGAAACACAAGGCAGGCAGGAACGGCAGAGAACATGGAGCTGGAAAGAATGGCAGAGACAATAAGACTGAAACAAGGCAGAGTCACAGCGAAGAAAACAGAGACAGGGAGCCAGAGAACCTAAAGAAGCGCCAGCAAGTAAGCCAGCGACACCAATAGATACAAAGGCGTCTTACCTGAATAGACGCAGGGAACAAATACCCGATGGGCGCTGTCATATTTGGGTGGAGCCACCGTGTCACAAACTCCCAGAAGCCCCAGCGGTGAAAGCAGCGCATCTGCCCATGTGCAGCCTGCTGAAGAGACGAGCGCCAGTGAACCCGGACGAAGGAGAGCCAGGAGCAGCGTTGAAATCGCGCCGGCCGGAGAGGTAAGCATTAGGCGGCGTGACAGATGCCATTTGTACAACATCAGAAACGTCTCGAGCGTCGGCAAGACCAATATGGAAATTATCTAGAAATACCAATGGACATAATTGGTGATGACACCAATTACTTACCTGTAGGCTTGACCTTTGAGAGGGTTCTCTGGATACCAATTTTTGCCAAATTTTCCCCAAATATGTCAATTATGGTGGAATCCAATTTTTGGATTCTGTTGGCCACAGTTTTGACATACTCCATTCCGGCCAATAGTTTCTGCCTAATCGCAACGGGGATAACATTCACTGCAGCCATTTTATCTGAGAAGAAAAAAAAACAGAAATATTTCCTTTATAGACATGATGTGTAAAATGCACCATTTTTTTCAACACTCCTGATCGATAGAAGTATTAGAGGTAGAACTGCAGCCATAATACATTTAAAAGGGCAAGTACAACAACAATAGCAGAAGATTACAAAACACCCTCCAACCACCTTATTGATGCGGAGATCTAATAGCTGAAGTTGGCCATTTTAATTTTATTGTGTATCCGTGACAGTAGTAAATTTGGTGATTTCATTGGTGAAACCATAGTAGCCAAGTGTCCACATAAAATGAAGAGGGGAAGCAGACGGAGTGCCAATGCAGCCATGAGGGTCTCCAGTAGCCCCTCTACCTGCAGTCTCCACTGAAATTCAGCCACAATCTTTATTACATAAGACATTTTAGCAATATAAAACAATACAATTGCTTTGCAGTATATTGAATAAGTGTTCAAACAATAACATTACAGTTTTAATAAAATATACAATTTTGTTTCATAACAAGAAATGTTTTAAACAATGTAGAAAAGTAAAAAAATAAAAAACAACATAGCAGCACTCCCTTTACCTATTCACAAAGACATTGAAAAAAAAAATTGGTATGTCCATGTACACAAAAGTCTGATTCTGCAAAGTGTAACATTATTTAACCCATAAGGTAAATGGACTCTTCTTGTTGTAATGTTAATTTTTTTAATTTCAAGCACTAACTAAAACAAACCTTTTCTCTTGGTGATGTCCAGAAACCAGTCCGGTTTTGTTGCCCTGGCTTGGGCTAAAGTTCCCTCTATTATTATTTAATTGATATTATAGAATTATTCATGAGACAACAGACTCCATAGATGTCCCAACTATCTTGAGCCTTGTTAACCCATTATGTGGAATCTGTAGCCAGAGAATCTTCCACCACTGCCAACAAATCCACATAAAAAGAGCAGAGCATAAACATGGGAACTACCCAACACACCGGGCACTTTGTATGTAAATGACAGGGAGCTTTCACCTGAAAAACCATCATATGAAAGTGCGATAGATACAAAGATCTGTGCATTAAGGAAATGCAGGAGAAGTTGTGGAAGTGAAGATGCAAAGATCTGCAAAGTGAGAGTATACAAGGAAGGAGTGTGACCGTCTAGGTATAAAGATGTGCTGGATATGTATGTAGGATATATACAAGAAAATGATAAAAATAAAAAAAACAAACACAAGATTATGGAATATACCAACAAGAAACATACAAATTTGTACATAGAATATATACTGTCCAACAGCAAAACCCATTAAGGTCCCCATTCTGAAATGGATCACCAACCAGGTCACACATCTAGAGAGCAGTTACCGCCCCTGGAAATTACAGGGATACTTTGCTCCTACTAAAGCCACTCATTATACCTGGATTAAGCGACCTTAGACTAAGACCCGGGAGGGTCGAAACGTCCGATTGTTGTGTCGCATCTACACATTGTACCAAGTCACCTTGGTTTTGATCCGATGTATATGACTGATTCTAATTTCTACGTGTATTTGAATAAATTAGCATTTCAAAATCTATAGTTTCTGTATGAGATATTCCACTTAGGGAGTGCGGTAGATTTATCATATTCTCTTGGGGAGATATTCACTAATACAAAAAGTAAAGTAGTCACCCGTCTGAGCTGAGCTTGTCCAGTAAATGCCAAAAAAAAAAATCCCCTATTAACTAATTACTAAATATTGAGACAATTATGCTTCGCTGAAAATAAATGAATGCACATAGTGCCCAAGACTGTATGAGAGAAGAACCCTGGACCAAGTTGTCCTCAATTCAGAGGGATGGTGAGATGTCAAACCATGGCAGCGATGATTGTAGCACTAAAGAAAACAATATTAATCCTGTGATCTGGTGTCCACAAAAAAAAAAAAAAAAATGGTGAAAGGTTAGTAAACCAAATAAACAGCCATACGTAAAGGTAAGCTTCATCAGGGATCAGTAGTGACTAGTGAGGAGCAAGTGTGCTTACGCGGGTTTCTCCGAGCATGCTCTGGTGGTCTCCGAGGATTTTGGCGTGCTTGGAGATTTAGTTTATGCATAATTTGCAGCTTCTAGACAACCTGAACACATGCAGGGATTACCTATTTGTTAGGCAATCCCAACATGTATTCAAGCTGTCTAGCAGCCACAAATCATGCAGCTGCGGTCCGCAAACTTTCAGAGCACGCCGAAATACAGGAGACCACCTGAGCATGCTCGGAGTAACCCGAGTAACGAGTATACACTCTCATCACTAGAAGTGACTACATGTAGATGCTCCACACATAAATCCCCTATTAACGCTAAATATTAAGGCAAATAATTACATTTCGCTGAAAATAAATGAATGCACGTAACGATGACCAAGACTATCGTAAATGATGCGAGATATAAATGAGAAGAAGCCTCAACCACGTTGTCCTCAGTCCAGAGGGATGGTCAGATGTCAAACCATGGCAGCGATGAAACAATATTACACCTGTGGCCTGACATCCACGAAAAAAAAATGGTGTAAGGTTAATAAACCAAATAAACAGCCATACATAAAGGTAAGAGAGGAAACGCTTCATCAGTGATCGGTGGTGATTCTACACATAGATGTTCCAGACAAATACCTCATATGATCGCCAGGGTGCAGACAGCTGAACGGTCACATTATCAAGTCCTGTTCAACAGGCACGCACATGAACCGACACCCTTTATATCTTCAGAAAGGTGAAGATTAGGCTTGGAACACAAGCTGGATATGTTCAGGTCATTAACGATCTTAAAAAATTAACCCCTTAGTCTACGTTCACACTGAGTACGTGGTCAGAATTTTACATCAGTATTTGTAACCACAACCAGGAGTGGTTGAAAAATGCAAAAATAGTGACGTGTTTAAAAAAAATATATAAAAAAAAAAAAAATTCCAAATCACTCTCCTATTCCAACAATAAAAATAAGAAATAAAAATAAAAATACATCACTGGACTGGACGCATCCAGAAAAGTGCGATCTATCAAAATAAAATAATAATAATTAACCAGATTGGTAAACTCTATAAACAAAACAAAAATCAAAACTCCAAAATGGAGGGTTTTTTGCTCTCTGAAAAACCACAAAAAAAAGCTGTAAGAAGCGATCAAAAAGTTAATTCCAAAATGGTATAAAAAACGATATCTCGCAGCACAAAAAATAAGCCATTACCCAACTGGATTGACTAAAAATCAAATTGTTATGATTCGAGAAACGGCAACAATATATATATGTTTTTTTTTAAAATTAAGATTTTTTTTCACCACTAAAATTTAATAAATATTGGACAAGTTTGCTATTGATAAAATCGTACTGGTGAGGAGAATCATAGTACTGAGTCATTTTTATCACACAATGCAGGCTATAAAAGCGATTCCCAAAAACAATATCACGCTCAGAAATGCCCGATCTATCAAAATATAAAAATAATTAATTGGTAAACGTAAGGAGAAAAAAAAAAATCAGAATGACAAAATTATGTTTTTTTGGTTGACACAACATCACAGTAACATGCAATAACAGACAATGAAAGCATCATATCCACCGAAAATTGGTGGCAATAAAAACATCAGCTTGACGCACAAAAATAACGCCTCACCAAGCCCCCGAGCCAATTTATGTATTTGTCACAAATTTGGGATTTTTTTCACAATTTACATAAATAACCTATACATGTTTAGTATCTACGAACTCGTATTGAATTGGAGAATCAGCACGGCGGGTCAGTTTAAGCATTTAGCGAACGTGATAAAATTCTAATGAAACGTGCGTTGGGGCAGTGGGGATACTACCACAAACAGCGCTTCACACATGTAAGTATTATCAGTCCCCAGGGTAACCCCTTCATGATGAGGCCAATTTCCATTTTTGCATTTTTGTTTTGTCCTAACCTTTTTCCTAGAGCCATAACTTATTGTTCTCTCCACATAGACATATGAAGACTTGTTTTTTGAGGAGCGAGTTATACCAAACATACAATTTTTTCTTTACTATTTTATGACATTTATTTATAACATTGCAGGTAATTATGACGTTTTGATCGCTTGTTACAACATTTTTTGTGGAACTGTAATATAGAAAAAAACAATTTAGGTGTTCTTGTTTTCTTTTGCTTATGGTGAAAACTGATTGGGTTAATTGTTTTTATATTTTAACCCCTTTCCGACATCGAGAATAGTACTATGCCTTTGATGTGGGCTCTAGCGGTGAGCCCACATCTTTTCCTGGCACATGTCAGCTGTTTTAAACAGCTGACATGTGCCCAAAACAGTCGTGGGTGGTATCGCGATCCACGCTCGGCTATTAACTCGTTAAATGCCACTGTCAGTCTGACAGCGGCATTTAACATTTTCTTCTGGCAATCATGCCAGAAATCCGCCCATTGATGACCCCCGTCACATGATCGCGGGTCACCAATTGTTTGGCATGACAACCAGAGGTCTCCTGCAGACCTCTATGGTTGTCACTGCCGGATTGCTATAAGAGCCGCCAGTGGTCGGCGCTCATAACAAGTGAGCATTTCTGCTGCACACAGGTGATCTGATAATCGCCTGTATATAGCAGAGCTGATAGGGTGATGGCAGCTTCTAGTCTCCTATGGAGACTATTGAAGTATGCAAAGAGTGAAAAGTTTTTAAAAATATAAAAATGTTGCCCTATTCAAAACAAAACAATAAAAAAACCAAACATACATATTTGGTATCGACGCATTCAGAATTGCCCGATTTATCAATAAAAAAAAAATTAGCACGATTGGTAAACGGCGTAGCGATAAAAAAGTCAAAATACTAAAATTACTTTTTTTTGGTCGTTGTGACATTGCATTGAAATGCAGTAAAGGGCGATCGAAAGATCGTATCTGCACCAAAATGGTTTTATTAAAAACGTCAGCTTGGCATGCAAAACATAAGACCTCACCCAACCCCAGATCATGCAAAATTGTAGACGCTAGTATCTTCAAATAGCGCAATTTTTTTTTTTTTTTTTTTGAGAAAGTTTGAAATTTTTTTTTTTTTTTCACCATTTACACAAAAAAGAATCTAGACATGTTTGGTGTCTATGAACTCGTAATGACCTGGGGAATCATAATGGCAGGTCAGTTTTGGCTGTAAGTGAACAAACAGAAAAATCAAAATCGAAAACCACTGTGAGATTGCACTTTTTTTTGCAACTTCACCACACTTGGAACAACTTGTCCTGCAAAAAACAAGCCCTCACGTGGCCATTTTGAAAAAAAAAATTATGGCTCTGGGAAGAAGGGGACCAAAAAAATAAAACTGCAAAACCAAAAATACCTTTGGTAATTAAGGGGTTAAAGCATCAGACTTTTGTGAATGTAGTAATACTATATACACTGCTCAAAAAAATAAAGGGATCACTTAAACAACAGAATATAACTCCAAGTAATTCAAACTTCTGTGAGATCAAACTGTCCACTTAGGAAGCAACACTGATTGACAATCAATTTCACATACTGTTGTGCAAATGGAATAGACAACAGATGGAAATTATTGGCAATTATCAAGACCCCCTCAATAAAGGACCGGTTCTGCAGGTGGGGACCATAGACCACATCTCAATACCAATGCTTTCTGGCTGATGTTTTGGTCACTCTTGAATGTTGGTTGAGCTTTCACACTCGTGGTAGCATGAGACGGACTCTACAAATCACACAAGTGGCTCAGTTATTGCAGCTCATTCAGGATGGCACATCAGTGCGAGCTGTGGCAAGAAGGTGTTTGCTGTGTCTGTCAGTGTAATGTCGAGAGGCTGGAGGTGCTACCAAGAGACAAGCCAGTACACCGGGAGACGTGGAGGGGGCCGTAGGAGGGCAACAACCCAGCAGCAGGACCGCTACCTCAGCCTTTGTGCAAACAGCAACAGATGGAGCACTGCCAGAGCCCTGCAAAATTACCTCCAGCAGGCCACAAATGTGCATGTGTCTGCACAAATGGTTAAAAACCGATTCCATGAGGATGGTCTGAGTGCCCGACGTCCAAAGATGGAGGTTCTGCTCACAGCCCAACACTGTGCAGGACGCTTGGCATTTGCCGCAGAACACCAGGATTGGCAAATTCACCACTGGCGCCCTGTGCTCTTCACAGATGAAAGCAGGTTCACATTGAGCACATGTGACAGATGTGACAGTCTGGAGATGCCGAGGAGAGCGATCTGCTTCCTGCAACATCCTTCAGCATGACCGGTTTGACAGTGGGTCAGTAATGTTGTGGGGTGGCATTTCTTTAGAGGGCCGCACAGCCCTCCATGTGCTCACCAGAGGTAGCCTGACTGCCAATAAATCCCGAGATGAGATCTTCAGACCCCTTGTGAGACCATATGCTGGTGCGGTTGGCCCTGGGTTCCTCCTAATGCAGGACAATGCCAGACCTCATGTGGCTGCAGTGTGTCAGCAGTTCCTGCAAGATGAAGGCATTGAAGGTATAGACTTGCCCGCCCATTCTCCAGACCTGAATCCGATTGAACACATCTGGGACATCATGTCTCGCACCATCCAGCAATGTCACGTTGCCCCACAGACTGTCCAGGAGTTGGTGGATGCTTTAGTCCAGGTCTGGGAGGAGATCCCTCAGGAGACCATCCGCCGACACATCAGGAGCATGCCCAGGCGTTGTAGGGAGGCCATACAGGCACATGGAGGCCACACACACTACTGAGCATCACTTTCTTGTCTTGAGGCATTTCCACTGAAGTTGGATCAGCCTGTAACTTCATTTCCACCATGATTTTGAGCATCATTTTAACTCCAGACCTCCGTGGGATATTAGTTGTGATTTATTTTGATGATTTTTAGATTTTATTGTTCTCAACACATTCCACTATGTAATGAATAGAGATTTACAACTGGAATATTTCTTTCAGTGATATCTAGGATGTGGGATTTTAGTGTTCGCTTTATTTTTTTTGAGCAGTGTATATATTTATTTAATACCATAAATGGCGGGAAAGGAGGGTGATTTGAACTTTTAGATTTTTATTTTTTTCATATTTTGTAAAACATTTTCTTTTCCTTTTCACTGTTGGTGAACATGAAAAAAGCCCTCATAAATAACTATTAATAATCCATTAAAATAGGGATATACCCAGAGACACAAACATTAATGAAAAGCATTAAGCTACTTACTGGTAGCGGCATTTTTCGGAGGCCCATGACAGCACTACGAGAGAGGGGATCCGCCCTTCAGGAACAGGAAACCTACAGATACAAAAGGGCGGTACCTCTCCCCATGCATCAGTTGTATATTAGAGCCTGAGAGGACTACCGCGGTTAGTAGCACACAAACATACATTATATACAGTTTATGTCCAAAAATAATCAATCATAATGAACTATATACCACACGTGAGATCTATCTATCTCATTATATACATTATGGGAAGTGCAACCCCCACGTGAAATAGGGAGGGAATTAAGGGTGCTGTCATGGGCCTCCGAAAAATGCCGCTACCAGTAAGTAGCTTAATGCTTTATTCGGACTCCCATGACAGCACTACGAGAGAATTACAGAGATGTAAACTACCTTAGGGAGGGACTATAGCCTGTAGCACCCTTAACCCGAAGGTGAGATCAGAAGAGAACCCCAAGTCCAACCTATAGTGCTTGAAAAAGGTGGAAGGGGATGACCACGTAGCTGCCTTACATATCTGGTCGATGGAAACTCCAGATCTCTCAGCCCAGGATGCAGCCATGGCCCGAGTGGAATGTGCCCTCAGATTCTGCGGAGCTGGACCTCCACCTGCAGTATAAGCCAGAGAGATAGCCTCCCTAATCCACTTCGCTAGCGTGTACTTCGACACTCTAAGACCTTTCCTGGGACCTTGGAAAGATAGAAACAACGCCTCCTCTCTCTTCCAAGCATCAGTGACTGATATATATTCTAAGAGACATCTCCTAACATCTAACGTATGGAGTAACTCCTCTTTGGAATTAGAAGGATTAGGGAGAAATGATGGTAGAACTATCTCCTGAGATCTATGAAATTCTGAGGCCACTTTTGGTAAGTAAGCTGGATCTGGTCTGAGGACTACTCTGTCCTGTAGAAACTCTGTATAGGGGGACAGCCTAGAAAGAGCCTGTATGTCTCCTACCCTACGAGCAGATGTAATTGCCACCAAAAATGCTGTTTTGAGGGATAGTAATTTAAGTGAGGCTGAATGTAAAGGCTCAAACGGTTCTTTAGTCAAGGCTGAGAGGACTAGGTTAAGATCCCAAGGCATTGACCTATTCCTGTGTATAGGTCTGGATCTACTAGCTGCTTTGATGAACCTTGATACCCAATAATTACCAGCAATGTTGCAAGAAAATAAGGCCCCTAGGGCTGAGACTTGTACTTTTAGCGTACTCGTGGATAGATTTAGCTCTAGCCCTCTCTGCAGGAATTCTAGAATCTGGTTAATTGGTAAACCCTCTTCGATATTAAAATTTGAAGAGGCCAGAAACTTCCTCCAAGTTCTAGAGTAGATCTTAGTTGTTATGAGTTTTCTACTCTTCATAAGGGTATCAATGAGATTTGGAGAAAATCCTCTGTTTTTTAACAGTGACCTTTCAAAGACCAAGCCGTCAAATGTAGACCCTTCACTTGTGGATGGTTGATCGGACCTTGATGAAGTAGGTCCGGGATGTCTGGCAGTACCCAGGGGTCTTCCACCGACATGGTCCTGAGCCAGGAGAACCAAGCCCTTCGGGGCCAGAACGGAGCGATCAGTATGATTCTCGCTTGATCCTCCCTTATCTTTCTGACCACCAGAGGCAACAGGTTTAGCGGGGGAAACGCATAAGCCAACCGGAAATCCCATCTGATCAGGAAGGCATCCACTACCAGCGGATATTCCCTGGGATTCAAGGAACAGAATTTTTTCGTTTTTCTGTTGTCCTTGTTGGCAAATAGGTCCACCTCTGGATGACCCCACCTGCGGACAATCTGGTTGAAGATTTTTGTGTTCAGAGACCACTCTCCTTGTCTTAAGGTGTTTCGACTTAGAAAGTCCGCCTTTATATTTTCCTTCCCTTTTATATGTACTGCGGATAAAGATAGAAAATGGTTTTCCGCTATCTGGAGCAGGCGGTCCGCTATTTCCATCAGGGACTCGGAGCGTGTTCCACCTTGGTGATTCACGTAGGCCACTGCCACCTGATTGTCGGAGAGGATTTTGACATGGTGACCCTGTAGATACACGAGGAGTTCCTTAATTGATAATTCAATCGCCAACAACTCCTTTTGATTAGAAGAGGCTGATGTTTGGGGGTCCCATAGACCCTGGACTACCACGTCACCCATGTGTGCCCCCCACCCTGTGGGGCTGGCGTCCGTCGTAACTACCCGAGTCACTTGAGTCACCCAGGGAACTCCTGCTGACAGATTGTCTTCCCTTAGCCACCATCTAAGAGATGTCAGAACCTCTGGACTCAATGTCATCTGACCCTGCAAGGAACCCTGTAAGACTGTCATAATTCAGTACGTCAAACTGTAAAGGTCTGGAGTGGAACTGGGCCCAACGGACGGCGGGAATACAGGAAGTTAGGGAACCTAACAAGGACATAGCATGTCTAAGAGTCATGGTTGGTTCTTTAATTGCTTTTAATACCTGTTGTTGGATATGGCGCAGTTTATCAGTTGGAAGACAGCATTGTTGAGACTCGGAATCTAACAGCAGACCTAGGAATCTCTGGTTTTTTTAGGGGTTGTAATCGGGATTTTTCATAATTCACGATCCAGCCCAGATTCTCTAGCTTAGATATAGCTGTTTTTACCTGAGCAAGGCAATGGTCTGCTGAGTTCCCAACTATCAGGAAATCATCCAGATAAGGGATTATGAGGATATCAGATTCACGTAAATGCGCCATGACCTCCGCAACTACTTTAGTGAATACTCGGGGAGACGTTGAGAGGCCGAAGGGAAGGGCTCTAAATTGAAAATGTCGAACAATACCCCCCATAGACACCGCCACACGTAGAAACCTCTGAAAGTTTTCATGGATAGGAACATGATAATACGCATCTTTTAAGTCCACAACTACCATGAAGCAGTGTTTGAACAACATTTTAATTGCAGAGCTGATTGACTCCATTTTAAATGTGGCTTTAACCAGGTATTCATTCAGGGATTTAAGGTTAATAATAGTCCTAAATGATCTGTCTGGTTTCTGGATCAGAAAAAGGGGAGAGTAGAATCCACTCCCTCTTTCTGACTCTGGAACTTCAATCAGCACGTTTTTGAGGCATAAACTCACAACTTCCGCCTCCAAAGCCGTCTGTTCAATAGTGGAGGAACGTAAGGGGGTTAACATAAATTTATCCCGAGGCCAGTGAATAAATTCTAATTTCAGACCTTCTGAAATAATACCTCGGACCCAGTCACTATTTGAGATGTTAGACCATGCGGAAGAGAAGGCTGACAATCTCCCTCCCACAGGGATCGCTAGTCATTGGTCCGGTTTCTTACGTTCTTTTGAGGAACGGCGGAACATGTAACCCGTACCTCTCCTGCGTCTATCCTCCCATCTAAAATTCTCTCTAGCGGGTGAGGATGCGCGCTTCCTTCCGCGACCAAATCTCCTCCTGTTGAATGGACGCCGATAAGAAGATGATGACAAACTCGGGAATTTTTTCTTGTCATCTCCAGCCTTTTCAAGCAGGTCATCCAAGGTTGGTCCGAAGAGGTATTCCCCTTTGCATGGGATAGCGCATAATTTGGACCTTGATTGAATGTCACCCGACCAACATTTCAACCACAGGGCTCTACGAGCCGCGTTGGAGAGTCCTGCTGCTCTGGCCGCCATCCTGACCGAATCGACCGACGCGTCCGACAGGAAAGCCGCAGCATCTTGAATCACCGGAAGCGCACTTAGAATGGAACTTCTGGAAGCACCTTCCTTAAGCTGGGATTCCAACTGTTCCAGCCAGACCATTAGGGATCTGGCTGTACAAGTCGCAGCCACCGCTGGCCTCAACGATCCGGCTGCCATCTCCCAGGTACCTTTAAGGAAGGTATCCGCCTTCCTGTCAAGGGGGTCTTTAAGGGATCCCATATCTTCGAAAGGTAATGCGGCCTTTTTTGATGCCTTTGCTACCGCAGCATCTAATTTAGGGGCCTTGTCCCAGGAATCCACAGTCGTATCCTCAAAGGGATATCTGCGTTTTAAGGCTGGTGGTAATGAGCCTTTCTTCTCCGGTTTCTTCCATTCCCGGAGAATCAGGTCTTGAATTTTATCATTCACTGGGAAGGACCTACGCTTCTTGTGTTCCAAACCACTGAACATTAGTTGATGACGGGAAAGCGGAGTCTTAGGTTCTTCTAGGCCCATCGTACCTCTGACCGACTTAACTAATTTATCTACCCGGTCCAGAGGCAGACAGAATCGGCCAGATTCCTCTTCTGATGACGAGGAAGAGAGATTTGAGCCATAGGAACCTTCATCCTTATCTTCCTCTGATGAATCAGAGATCACCGAGGTTCTCTGTTTTGAACTCCCCGCCTGGGACATAGACCGCAGGGATTCCCTTACTTCTGTACGGATCATCTCTCGCAGATTAGCCGTAGAAGCAGATTCTTCCGCTACCTAGGGGAGGACAATAAGGGTGATACCATCTATCTAGCCTGATGTCACTCAACCCCTCCACTCCTGTAGACCTCACCGTCTGTTGTATACAGGAGGCGCATAATTTTTTAATATAAGAATCTGGTAACGGGACTTCACACAGGGCACACTCCTTATGTTTCGACTTTGCACTTTTCTTTCCCTAAAATGACAAAGTATAAGGGGCCCGCGTCACTGAGTGAGCATTCACGTAGATCTCTTACCAGTGTACGCCATAAAAGGTACCGGAACACGAGGGGGTTCTTTGCCAGTCGATGCTCTGGATCCCTGCTTGGACGAGCTTTTACGACTGGACTGGTCACTTCTGGCATGCTCCTTCTCCGTGGGCTTTTGTCGCACGTCCTCCGGCAACTGAAGCTGCCGCTCACCATCACTCTCCATGATGTGGATGTGACCAAAGGCAGAGCTCTATTCCCAGCTCCTGCTTAAATCCCCCTCAGATCCGGTCAGCAAGCTGCCTGGCGCCACTCCTATTGGTTCCGGCTGATGAGACTACATCTGGGGGGTCAGCGCAGTGTGTGAGGAGACCGGCGTTCAGGATCGATGGGCGCCGCCATCTTGGATGAACTGCGCATGCGCAGTCACCCAGAGACCGGAAACGCCTGCTGACTCCGCCCCCTCGACGTCACTGCACCGGAAACGCTCCAGCTAACGCTGAGAGCGATGCAGGACGCCGAAGAGCACGCAGCAGCGTTCCGGATAGCGTTCCCCTCCTGGCACCGCTACATCACCACCGTGCTGCACCACCACATGGACCGAAGGAGCGATATACTTACCGGCGCCGGCGCTAACGGAGATCAGGAATCCTCTGGACTCTGCTCCCTGCTGTCTATATCACTGACGTGCAGTCCAGCCAGGACCACCGTGATGTCTTCCAGGAGCTTCCGCACCGGTTGAGGTAGGAGACCCCCCCGCTACCTGATTCGACCGGCCGGCCTGGGATCCATTCTACGAGATTCATCTGTAGGATCCTGCCCCTCCAGGAACAGGAAACCAACTGATGCATGGGGAGAGGTACCGCCCTTTTGTATCTGTAGGTTTCCTGTTCCTGAAGGGCGGATCCCCTCTCTCGTAGTGCTGTCATGGGAGTCCGAATAAATATAGAAAATACTGATAACACCCTAGTGATGTACCTAATCTATATCATTGCCTATCAGCGGAGGTTGGCAACCTACTTCCTATACCAGTGGCGCCCCCGCTCCTCGGCGGCTGTCCCTAGTGTATCTATTCCACGATAGGTACAAAGAAAAAAGGTAAATAAAACAGATGAATAGATAGGTACTAACATTCCCATACCACAGAAAATAGGTGTCCTCCTCCCACCTCTTACATATCAACCTTGTGGGAATCTTATAGTTTGAGATGTTCCCAGGTCCATTGCTTATAAAATTTAAAATATAATCACAGAGTTGCAGATTCATCTCCAGCTCTTTATTGCATGGAAAAGATTTACATTTTTTACAAAAAAATAAATTAAAAAGTGCAAATATATTTTTTGAATACATTTTACAGTCTCTGCATTCTGTATCCACCAGCTTCTGTCAGGATCTAAAACCACGGCCGATGATTCGAGGTGGGGTCGTTAAAAAGACGAACCCTCCATGCTGGATACCAGAGCGGAGCCCATGTTCTAAAAAGAACAGGAGAGGCCTGAAAATACAAGGAGACAGAGGGTTAATTCAAGAAAATTGTAATTATCTTGCGCCTAAGTGTGAAAGTAATTATCCCAAACTCCATGTCTAATCATGTACCCTTAGTGTGTCGATGTCCTAAAACCAAAGTATCATTGAATGTTAAGGATTTCTTACTTGATCTGGACCTGTGTTCCTCTGTATTTGCTCCACCGGAGGACTGGGATCTTCATCAATTCCACTATCATCATCTTCACTGAATGTTGGAGATGATGATGATGATAAGGTCCATGCTTCTCCAATGTCCTCAGGGACTTGTATGGCGCAGTCAACCATAGACGAAGAGGAAGGTTGTTCTTGATCCTCTTCTGGTCCTATGGAAACATCTTCACCTCGAGGGGCTCTTTGATCGAAGCTGGCCACAGTGTAGGGGGAATTTTCTTCCCCTAACCTATCCAAAGATGAATCAATAAGAAATCATTATTAGTCATGGGAATTATTGGCACCAAATCTACTGAATATCACATACAGTGCGACTACTCACCGGCAAGATACCTCAAAGGGATCAATCCACAACGTGAATTCCTTGGGCAGGGCAAGGTCTCGAAATCCTATATGTGTAAGGGCACAAGCCTCTAGAATGCTGTCATCTCGGTATTGAGTGTTGACTCTGATACATCTAAAAGACAAAAATGAGACATTAGAGATGAGATGCCATTAGTACAACATCGGAAACTTCTCGAGTGTCTGCAAGACCAATATGGAAATGATCTAGAAATGTACCTATAGGCTTGTCCTTTGATTGGGTTCTCCGGATACCAGTGGCCAGTGAATCTCCTACACAGAACTGTGGTCAAGTTTTCCCCAAATGTTTTATATGTGGTGGAATCCAATATTTGGAATCTGTTGCCCACAGTTTTCACATGGTCCACTCCAGCCAACAGTTCTGGTCTCATGGACACTGGAATGAAATTATTTGCAGCCATTTTATCTGAGAAGAAAAAAGAGAAAAGTTACTTTTATAGATTTGTGTAAAATATCCGTATTTTTCATGTTCCTAAAAGGTGGAGGTGTCCGACATAGAACTGGAATAAAACTGTTATTCAATAGATTAAAAAAGAAATCAGATATTCAGATATAATTTCTGTAAAGATACAAGAGATAAAAGTTAAAAAGTAAGAAACATGACTGTTGTAAGAAAAAGACAAAAACCTAAAAAATTAAAAGATTATAAAATTGCATTTCTACATCGCCAGGTCACCACAACTGGAATTTTTTCCCATATTTCTGTATATGGTTTGGTAAATTGAATGAGGCTCTAAAAATAAAACAATTCAGCCCATATAAAAAAAAACAAAAAAAAAAACAATAACCCGTACTGCAAAAATCGAAAGGGCAAAACTGAAATCTGACCTTAACGGGAAGGGTTATAATAAAAATGTAAAAAAGAAGGCAAAAGACTACAAGGGGCATAAAAAATAGTGGGAGGCCGACCCTGGACTTGTATCAAAGGCTTCAACTTCTCTATTCTAATATGATTATAAAAGCGATAAAGTTGTAGAAAAAGTGCAAAAATGAAGAGTGAAGGAAGAATCTGAGTGGAAGAGAGTTTACAAGAGTTATTAGAGGTGAGGGGCGTCTGACTCCATGAGCCTCATATAGAAAAAGGGTCTCAGGAAAAACCATTGATGCCCCCAGCAACCGATCTACTCCTGTAACACAATACACCGGTAGGATCAGTTCTCGGGGCCGTCCGTCCAGGAGACATTTCTATATCTGAGGCATTTACAGAACTATTGTTCATATGGTCACTGGGCACTTACCTCACAGGTGATGGAGGAGAAGGAGCTGAGGGAAAGCAGAAGAGTCCAGAAGGGTCTTCACCGGAGAGTGTGTGAGGGCAGAGAGGAGGCCCTGCTTTATACCAGGGTAGACTGGGAGGGGTCACCTGGTTCCCACCATTGTCTCCAACATTACAGGGGTCAGGGGTGGGAATCTGATTACAGAGCACAAGGAATTAGTTACCAAACATCAGAGAAGAAATAATATATATATATATCTTCCTTGTTATTCAATCTATAGTATTATTTTATCAAAATTTCAATAGTTTATTGTATTTCTATTTGCCTATGTAACTGACTGTAATATATCTCATATTCATCATTCTATGGGGCTTCATAGAAGTTTTCTATATTTTTTTAATATTTGACAACTTATCTATATGTTAATATAATTATATCATGTTTATCTTCATCAGATTACAAAGATGATTATCCATCTATTTCCTATTAATCTATCTACAGTATAATCTATGATTTTATCTATTTTCTATCTATTAACTATTTCCATCTATTTATCCATCATCTATCGATTATTCTATCACCGATCAATTATCTATTTATTATCCATGTATCGTGTATTTTCTACCGAGTATCTATGTATTATCCATCTATTTATCTATCTATTATCCATTTGTTTGTTTATTGTCAGGTAATAAAAAAAAAATCCAAAGGTACTTTCTAATTTATTGCGGTGATCCGTTAATGTAGCATATATGTTTCCTGCTCTCTATGATGTGTTTGCTCCGGCTGTGGAGACCATTACAGTCACATTCTCCGTCCCCTCTGCTCTCACGTATCTTACTATTAGTATATATGATGTGCACTGTATGACGGTGTGCTTGGGACCATATAGCGATATTCTTCTGTTTCCGCCATCCTGTGTGATCTCCGTATATATTGTGTGACTGTCTATACACTAGGTAAATATAGACAGATCTAGTAGAGGGGTATATAGTATTTGTGGCTTCTGCTTCATGTCCATTATTATCTGTGGACTCCTCCTGTGGTCACATTCAGGGTCACTGCTGTAGGAAGGATTATCTGTGAATACAGTGTGATGTCGGTTCTGTAATCCTGGATCCCGTTGGGTCTCTTTGGACCCAGTAGGTTATAAGTGTCAGTATCTGTGTTCTATTCCTCTGTGGAATATCAGACGGTCACCACTTGTTCGCTCTTATTTTATCTATATGTAAATTATACAGTTTTATGATAGATAGAATTCACTGAATAGACAGAATTTTGCCCATTTTGCCCCTGTGGACTCTTCATGTTGTAATGTGAATTATTTTTAATTTCAAGCACTAACTAAAACAAACCTTTGGATCTCCAGAAACCAGTCCGGTATTGTTGCCCTGGCTTGGGCTGAAGGTCCCTCTATTATTATTTAATTGATGTTATAGAATTATTCATGAGACAACAGACTCCATAGATGTCCCAACTATCTTGAGCCTTGTTAACCCATTATGTGGAATCTGTAGCCAGAGAATCTCCCACCACTGCCAACAAATCCGCATAAAAAGAGAGGAGCATAAACATGGGAACTACCCAACACACCGGGCACTTTGTATGTAAATGACAGGGAGCTTTCACCTGAAAAACCATCATATGAAAGTGTGATAGATACAAAGATCTGTGCAGTAAGGAAATGCAGGAGAAGTTGTGGAAGTGAAGATGCAAAGATCTGGAAAGTGAGAGTATACAAGGAAGGAGTGTGACCGTCTAGGTATAAAGATGTGCTGGATAAGCATGTGTGATATATACAAGAAAATGATTAAAAAAGACACTAACACAAGATTATGGAATATACCAACAAGTAACATATGAATTTGTACATAGAATATATACTGTCCAACAGCAAAAATGAAACACCCCAAAAGAAACGTTGGAGATTTTTGGAAATTGCAAAAAAAGTGCAATCCCACACTTGTCCTTTTGGATTTTTTTTTACCATGTTCACTGAATGCTAAAACTGACCTGCCGCTCTGATTCTCTAGGTCATTATGAGTTCACAGACACCAAACATGTCAATTTTTTTTTTTTATTTAAGTGGTGAAAAAAATTCCAAAGTTTGTAAAAAAACAATTACTATTTTCCGAGACCCATGACGTCTCCATTTTTTGGGATATGGGGCTGGGTGAGGGCTTATATTTTGCATGGCGATCGATAATTTTTATTTATGCCATTTTGGTGTGTATACAATCTTTTTATTACCAGTTATTGCATATTATTGCAATGTTGAGGTGACCAAAAAAATTGGGATGAAACCTCCAAGGGATCCATTCACTAATGAGGGAGCAGAGTTGCTCTGGACTCCTTCTGGCTTCTGCTTGGCAGTGCCCAAATATTCAGAGGAGCGCAGAACTGTGGTTGGCTGCATTTTTATGCGCGCCTAAAATGACACAGTCAGATCATAGGCTAGATGGCAGCCATAATGCCAGTTGGGGGTTCTGTCTGAATCACATATTTCAGAGATCTACATGGAAATCCTGAAGTCAGAGCTCAGCCCAGGATAAATGTGAGCTGAGCCTTAGGGCCCCTTTCCACTTGCGAGGAGAACGGACGAGTGCAATCTGATAAAAAAAAAAAAAAAGATATTGGATTGCACTCAGACCAATGTTGTTCAATAGGTGACATTCCATTTGCGATTTTTTTCTCAGCCGAAATCGGAGTGAGAAAAAAAATCGCAGCATGCTGCGTATTGCTGCGATTCTCGGTCGAGACTCGCCAATGCAACTCAATGGGTGCGAGAAAAAAAACGCACAGCACTTGCACCATGCGAGTGCTGTCCAATTTTTACGTACCGGTGTCCTTTGAAAAGCCGGCAATTCAGCGCAGAGTACAGTAAAATCACACCGTCAGGTTAGATTAGAGTAGATATATACACATAGAAAAGATATATATATATATATATATCATACAGCGCTAGATAGCTTTAAAACCGGTATTTCAATTGCCGGCTTTTGCTATCTCCTTCCTAAACCCGACATGACATGACACCTGGTTTACATACAGTAAACCATCTCATATCCCCATTTTTTTGCATATTCCACACTACTAATGTTAGTAGTGTGTATGTGCAAAATTTGGGTGCTCTACCTATTAAATTAAAGGTTTTAATGGCAGAAAAAATTGGCGTGGGCTCCCGCGCAATTTTCTCTGCCAGAATGGTAAAGCCAGTGACTGAGGGCAGATATTAATAGCCTGGAGAGGGTCCACAGTTATTGCCCCCCCCCCCTTGGCTAAAAACATT
Organism: Ranitomeya imitator; assembly: GCF_032444005.1. Lineage (NCBI taxonomy): Eukaryota > Metazoa > Chordata > Amphibia > Anura > Dendrobatidae > Ranitomeya > Ranitomeya imitator. The sequence goes on along the minus strand of NC_091291.1, from coordinate 20,902,765 downwards.
TGCCCCAGCCACCCCAGAAAAGGCACATCTGGAAGATGTATATAATTTTCAGTAGATTTTATTCACTGTGTGACTGTTCACCAGCAGGAAACATCGAAGGGTCAATCCACCAGGTGAATTCCTTGGGTAGCGCCAGGTCACGGTATGTTAGATCACAAGCCTCTAAAATACCCTCATCTTTGTTTTGCCCGTTTACTCGGATACACCTAAAAGGCAAAAATCAGCCATTAGAGATGACACGCTAATAGTCAACATAAGGACATTCCGGAGTGTGGGCTGGATTCGGTGAATATATGATGTGTTTTATTTTAACTAAAACTTCTGGTGTGACTGTGGGTGCATCATAAAGTATGGGGGCCCCTCATCCAATGGATAGGGTGAACCTCATACACTAGTGGAATCAAAGTATGAGAACCGTCATAGTGGGTAGAAGGTCATCCTATGTTGTAGGGACTACGATAAAGGCCATCATGTAGTGTGGGGACTACTGAGGGGTCAGTCATACAATCTGGGGGCTATTATGAGGCCCCTCATACAACATATGGGGCTAGTATATAGAGCGAATATACTTTGCTGTAGAGAGCTGTGGGCCCTCCATACTGTTAATAGGGAAGCTGTACATGAGGGGAGGGGGACATTATTAAAATGTAAAATGGGCACACAAACTTCTATATTATAGGGTCACTTAACAGAATTGTGACCATCAAAGGTGCACATGATGATTTTTAGGGCACTAATATTTTCTAGCGTACAATTTTACCATCTTAAGGGCACAGAGGAGACATTTTACATTGTAAGAGGCACAGTACAATGTGGAAAAGTGAGAGGAGTGCTGTTTTTGTACCACAGAGTAAGTGAAGTAATAGGGACACATACAGAATCAGCGGCTTAGTGTTCGGGTATCAGCAGGATGAGGAGGTTCTGGAGGAGGTTGGGAATAGATGGTGATGGGGCTGGAATTGTGAAAAGTGAAATGTGTCTTTGTTGTAATCTCTGCAGATGAGTCCTGGCTGCCACACGGATCTGGTCCAGATAGAAGAGTAAATGACTGGCAGAAAGAACGTCATCTGGAAGTCAATATCTAGAACTGTTCTGTAGCCTCATATGTTCAGCAGGACTGGTATCTACCTCTAAGGCCGGAGTCACACTACAGCAAGATACGGCCGAGTCTCGCAGGTTAAAACCAATCTCTGGCACCGGCACTCCGGAGCGGAGCGTGCGGCCGCACAGCAATACATGGAGGTGCACGCTCCGCTCCGGAGTGCCGGTGCCAGAGCTTGGTTTTAACCTGCGAGACTCGGCCGTATCTCACTGTAGTGTGACTCCGGCCTAAAGGCGGTAATATCAGCGTTCGGCTTGGTATAAAAATGCATTTTCAGTAACACCATGGTCACCTGGCGAGGTTTCTCTATACCCACAATTAGGGTGCACCACCATAGCTGTAGTCAGGGTTACCTGGAAGAGACCCCTCAGATGTTTCACCTTCCCCCTGAGCTGAACCCCTAGTTACACCTTCGGCTACTTTCACACTAGCGTTAACTGCAATACGTCGCAATGCGTCGTTTATGGGAAAAGACGCATCCTGCAAAGTTGTTTGCAGGATGCGTTTTTGCCCCATAGATTAACATTAGCGATGCATTGCCACACGTCGCAACCGTCGTGCGACAGTTGCACAGTGTTGTGGCGGACCGTCGGGAGCAAAAAACGCTACATGTAACGTTTTTTGCTGCCGACGGACCGCTTTTTCCGACCGCGCATGCGCGGCCGGAACTCCTCCCCCACCTCACAATGGGGCAGCGGATGCTATGAAAATCTGCATCCGTTGCACCCGTTGTGCGGCGCAAACAACGCTAGCGTCGGTAACCTCGGCCCGACGTGCCGAACCCGACGCTAGTGTGAAAGTAGCCTTAGGGAGACAGTATTCCATTTCAATAGACCTTTTGTACACTTTATTTTCACTGGATGAATTATCACAGAAGACAAAAGTCATAAAACACAAAAGCCCCGGCTTTGGCCAATCGCCAACTAAACAGAATCAGTCTCTATTTGATTAGACAAGACGGAGTAAATCCCACCCAAGTCCATAAAGAAAAAAAAATAGTTATAGAAAGCATACGACAGGTTAGGAGTGGTGTCCTCTTGGAGCGATATTCACCAATGTGTCTGTACAAAAAGTAACGTAGTCACCGGTCTGAGCTGAGCACGTCCAGGAAACGCCAAAAATAATAAATCCCCTATTAACACACTAAATATTAAAGCGAATAAAAAAAAAATAAAATATGAAAAAATAAAAATGAAAATAAATGAATGCATGTAACAATGTCCAGGACTGTATCATAAATGATGTGAGATATAAGAGAGAAGAAGCCCGAGCCACGTTGTCCTCAGTCCAGAGGGATGGTCAGATGTCAAATAAACCATGAAACAATATTACACCTGTGGCCTGGCGAATACACACACAAAAATGGTGAAAGGTTAATAAACCAAATAAACAGCCATACCTAATGGTAAGAGAGGAAAAGCTTCATCAGTGATTGGCAGTGACTCTACACATAGATGTTCCAGACATAAATACCTCATATGATCGCCAGGGTGCAGACAGCTGAACGGTCACATTAGTAAGTCCAGCTCAACAGGCACGCACATGAACCGACACCCCTTTATAGCTTCAGAAAGGTGAAGATTAGGCTTGGAGCACAAGCTGGATATGTTCAAGTCATTAACGTTCTTAAAAAATTAACCCCTTAGTCTACGTTCACACTATGAGTATGTGGTCAGAATTTAACATCAGCATTTGTAACCACAACCAGGAGTGGTTGAAAAATGCAAAAATAATGACGTGTTTCTGTTATAGTTTTTCTCTAATTTTTCCTCTTCTGACAAAAAATACATTTAACAGTAAAGGCAAAAAACACAACTCTGAGATTGTTTTTTTGGGAAACGCTTTTATAACCTGCAGTGTGCGGTAAAAATGACTCAGTACTAGGATTCTCTTCGTCAGTACGATTTAGTCAATAGCAAACTTGTCCAATATTTTTAAAACTTTAATAGTGAAAAAAAAAATCAGATTTTTTTCTTAAATATATATATTTGATTGTGTCGCCGTTTCTCGAGCCTCGTAACGTTTTGATTTTTAGTCAATGCGGCAGGGTAAGGGTTATTTTTTGTGCTGCGAGATGTCGTTTTTTTATACCATTTTGGAATTAACTTGGCATTTTGATCGCTTCTTACAACTTTTTTGTGGTTTTGCAGAGAGCAAAAAAAACTATTTTGGAGTTTTGAATTTTGTTCTGTTTGCAGTGTTTACCAATCTGGGTAATTATTATTATATTTTGATAGATCGCACTTTTCTGGATGCGTCTATTTCACTGACGTATTTTTTTTTTATTTTCTTACTTTCATTTTTATTGTTGGAATAGTAGAGTGATATGAAATGTTTTTTTAGATATTTTCTAAAACTTTTTTCACAATTTTATCCCACTTGGATCATTTTCCAGTTTTTTCAGTACACCATGTGGTAAATGGTGTCACTCAAAAGTACAACTTGTCTCACCAAAAAAAGAAGTCGCCATGGTTCCATGTGGACAGAAAAATAGCAAAAATGTTGTGACTCTTGGAAGACGTAGACAAAAAACTGAAAATGATAAAATGAAAATTTGCTGTGTCGGTAAGGGGGGAAATAACCTCTGTGATAGCATCCGAGGATGTAAATGTGGGGATTTATGCCCGGGTTCATAATGCAGACTAAATAAATCTGGATATTTTGAAAATCATCATTTCCATAATTCCAGAACTTTTTTTTTTTGGTGTTACAATGTCGAGGTTTGACCAACACTTCCTATCGGAATGGAGCAAATGTGAACAGGTGCAAACTGCTGGGACCAAAGAATACAGCAACTCAATGGGTCGGATTCATCAAGACTGGCGGTGTTCATGCCCGTCTTGATGGAGGGGTGTGCTGGACTCAGAAGCTTCCGTTTCATGAAGAGGTGCACAGCTCTTCTTGAATCTGCAGTGTCTGACAAATGGCGAGCACCTTCATGAGTTCTGCCAAAATTTTCACTCTAGTAAAGGACTGCAAAAGGTGGCTACTTTGAAGAACCTAGAATATAAGACATAATTTCAGTTGTTTCACACTTTTTTGTTAAGTATATAATTCCACATGTGTTAATTCATAGTTTTGATGCCTTCAGTGTGAATGAACAATTTTCATAGTCCTGAAAATACAAAAAAATCTTTAAATGAGAAGGTGTGTCCAAACTTTTGGTCTGTACAATATAAATATAAATATATATATATATATATATATATACATATATATACACACATATACATACATACACTGCTCAAAAAAATAAAGTGAACACTTAAACAACAGAATATAAACTCCAAGTAAATCAAACTTCTGTGAAATCAAACTGTCCATTTAGGAAGCGACACTGATTGACAATCAATTTCACATGCTGGAATAGACAACATATGGAAATTATTGTCAATTATACTCAATAAAGGAGAGGTTCTGCCTGTGAGGACCACAGACCACATCTCAGTACCAATGCTTTCTGGCTGATGTTTTGGTCACTTGAATGTTGGTTGTGCTTTCACACTCATGGTAGCATGAGACGGACTCTACAACCCACACAAGTGGCTCAGGTAGTGAAGCTCATCCAGGATGGCACATCAATGCGAGCTGGGGCAAGAAGGTTTGCCGTGTCTGTCAGCGTAGTGATGAGAGGCTGGAAGTGCTACCAGGAGTTAGGCCAGTACACCAGGAGATGTGGAGGAGGCCGTAGGAGGGCAACCACCCAGCAGCAGGACCGCTACCTCAGCCTTTGTGCAAGCAGCAACAGATGAAGCACTGCCAGAGCCCTGCACAATGACCTCCAGCAGGCCACAAATGTGCATATGTCTGCACAAATGGTTAGAAATCGACTCCATGAGGATGGTCTGAGTGCCCGACGTCCAAAGATGGGGTTAGTGCTCACAGCCCAACACCGTGCAGGACGCTTGGCATTTGCCTCAGAACACCAGGATTGGCAAATTCGCCACTGGCACCCTGTGCTCTTCACAGATGAAAGCAGGTTCACACTGAGCACATGTGACAGACGTGACAGAATCTGGAGACGTCATGGAGAGCGATCTGCTGCCTGCAACATCCTTCAGCATGACCGGTTTGGCAGTGGGTCAGTAATGGTGTGGGGTGGCATTTCTTGAAGGGCTGCACAGCCCTCCATGTGCTCACCAGAGGTAGCCTGACTGCCATTAGGTACAGAGAAGAGATCCTCAGGCCCCTTGTGAGACCATATGCTGGTGCGGTTGGCCCTGGGTTCCTCCTTATGTGGGACAATGCCAGACCTCAAGGGACTGGACTGTGTCAGCAGTTCCTGCAAGATGAAGGCATTGAAGATATGGACAGGCCCGCCCGTTGCCCAGAACTGAATCCCGTTGAATACATCTGGGACATCAAATCTCGCACCATCCACCAACGTCACCATGCACCACAAGGCCAGGACTTAGCAGATGCTTTAGTCCAGGTCTGAGAAGAGATCCCTCAGGATACCATCCGCCGCCTCATCAAGAGCATGCCCAGGCGTTGTATAGAGATCAGGTACGTGGAGGCCACATACACTACTGAGCATCATATCCTTGTCTTGAGACATTTACACTAAAGTTGGATCAGCCTGTAACTTCATTTTCCACCATGATTTTGAGCATCATTCCAACTCCAGACCTCGGTGGGATATTAGTTGCGATTTATTTTGATCATTTTTAGATTTTATTGTTCTCAACACATTCCACTATGTAATGAATAGAGATTTACAACTGGAATATTTCTTTGTGATATCTAGGATGTGGGATTTTAGTGTTCGCTTTATTTTTTTGAGCAGTGTATATATTTATTTAATACCTTAAATGGTGGGAAAGGAGGGTGATTTGAACTTTTATATTTTTATTTTTTTCATATTTTGTAAAACATTTTCTTTTCCTTTTCACTGTTGGTGAACATGAAAAAAAGCCCAAAAAATCCCTTTAATAATAACCCATTAAAATAGGGATATACCCAACAGAGACACAAACATTAAAGAAAATATAGGAAATACTAACAACACCCTAGTGATGTACCTAATCTATATCATTGCCTATCAGCGGAGGTTGGTACCCTACTTCCTATACCAGTGGCGCCCCCGCTCCTCGGCGGCTGTCCCTAGTGTATCTATTCCACGATAGGTACAAAGAAAAAAGGTAAATAAAACAGATGAATAGATAGGTACTAACATTCCCATACCACAGAAAATAGGTGTCCTCCTCCCACCTCTTACATATCAACCTTGTGGGAATCTTATAGTTTGAGATGTTCCCAGGTCCATTGCTTATAAAATTTAAAATATAATCACAGAGTTGCAGATTCATCTCCAGCTCTTTATTGCATGGAAAAGATTTACATTTTTACAAAAAATAAATTTAAAAAAGTGCAAATATATTTTTTTAATACATTTTACAGTCTCTGCATTCTGCATCCACCAGCTTCTGTCAGGATCTAAAACCACGGCCGATGATTCGAGGTGGGGTCGTTAAAAAGACGAACCCTCCATGCTGGATACCAGAGCGGAGCCCATGTTCTAAAAAGAACAGGAGAGGCCTGAAAATACAAGGAGACAGAGGGTTAATTCAAGAAAATTGTAATTATCCTGCGCCTAAGTGCCAAAGTAATTATCCCAAACTCCATGTTTTATCATCATGTACCTTTACTGTGTTGATGTCCTAAAACCCAAGTATCATTGAATGTTAAGGATTTCTTACTTGATCTGGTCCTGTGTTCCTCTGTATTTGCTCCACCGGAGGACTGGGATCTTCATCAATTCCACTATCATCATCTTCACTGAATGTTGGAGATGATGATGATGATGATGATGATGATAAGGTCCATGCTTCTCCAATGTCCTCAGGGACTTGTATGGCGAAGTCAACCATAGACGAAGAGGAAGGTTGTTCTTGATCCTCTTCTATGGAAACCTCTTCACCTCGAGGGGCTCTTGGATCGAAGCTGGCCACAGTGTAGGGGGAATTTTCTTCCCCTAACCTATCCAAAGATGAATCAATAAGAAATCATTATTAGTCATGGGAATTATTGGCACCAAATCTACTGAATATCATATACAGTGCGACTACTCACCGGCAAGATACCTCAAAGGGATCAATCCACAAGGTAAATTCCTTGGGCAGGGCAAGGTCTCGAAATCCTATATGTGTAAGGGCACAAGCCTCTAGAATGCTGTCATCTCGGTATTGAGTGTTGACTCTGATACATCTAAAAGACAAAAATGAGACATTAGAGATGAGATGCCGTTAGTACAACATTGGAAACTTCGAGTGTCTGCAAGACCAATATGGAAATGATCTAGAAACGTACCTATAGGCTTGTCCTTTGATTGGGTTCTCCGGATACCAGTGCCCAGTGAATCTCCTACACAGAACTGTGGCCAAGGTTTCCCCAAATGTTTTATATGTGGTGGAATCCAATATTTCTAATCTGTTGCCCACAGATTTCACATAGTCCACTCCGGCCAACAGTTCTGGTCTCATGGACACTGGAATTAAATTATTTGCAGCCATTTTATCTGAGAATAAAAAAAGAGAAAAGTTACTTTTATAGATTTGTGTAAAATATCCGTATTTTTCATATTCTTAAAAGGTGGAGGTGTCAGACATAGAACTGGAATAAAACTGTTATTCAATAGATTAAATAAGAAATCAGACAAACAGATTTAATTTCTATAAAGACACAAGAAATAAAAGTTAAAAAGTAAGAAACATGACTGTTGTAAGAAAAAAACGAAAACCTAAAAAATATATAAAATTGCATTTCTACATCGCCAGGTCACCACAACTGGATTTTTTTCCCATTTTTCTGTATATTGTTTGGTAAATTGAATGGTGCTCTAAAATAAAACAATTCAGCCCATATAAAAAAAAACAATAACCCGTACTGCAAAAATCAAAAGGGCAAAACTGAAAATTGAACTTAACAGGAAGGGTTATAATAAAAATGTAAAAAAGAAGTCAAAAGGCTACAAGGGGCATAAAAAATAGTGGGAGGCCGACCCTGGACTTGTATCAAAGGCTTCAAGTTCTTTATTCTAATATGATTATAAAAGAGATAAAGTTGTAGAAAAAGTGCAAAAATGAAGAGTGAAGGAAGAATCTGAGTGGAAGAGAGTTTACAAGAGTTATTAGAGGTGAGGGGCGTCTGACTCCATGAGCCTCATATAGAAAAAGGGTCTCAGGAAAAACCATTGATGCCCCCAGCAACCGATCTACTCCTGTAACACAATACACCGGTGAGATCAGTTCTCGGGGCCGTCCGTCCAGGAGACATTTCTATATCTGAGGCATTTACAGAACTATTGTCCATATGGTCACTGGGCACTTACCTCACAGGTGATGGAGGAGAAGGAGCTGAGGGAAAGCAGAAGAGTCCAGAAGGGTCTTCACCGGAGAGTGTGTGAGGGCAGAGAGGAGGCCCTGCTTTATACCAGGGTAGACTGGGAGGGGTCACCTGGTTCCCACCATTGTCTCCAACATTACAGGGGTCAGGGGTGGGAATCTGATTACAGAGCACAAGGAATTAGTTACCAAACATCAGAGAAGAAAAGGAACAAAACAATCACTTCCCTCCGCCAAATTTTTTTTATCTATATATGATATATATTTATACATATCTCGTATCTACCTCTTTATTTAATCTATAGTATTATGTAATTCATATTTCAATAGTTTATTGTATTTCTATTTGCCTGTAACTGACTGTAATATATCTCATATTCATCATTCTATGTCGCTTCAAAAATGTTTTAAAATATCTTTTAATATTTTCCAACTTATCTATATGTTAATGTATTTATATCATATTTATCTTTATCAGCTTACAAAGATGATTATCTATCTATTATCTATTATCTATCTCTATCTATCTATCCATCTATCTATCTATCTATTATCTGTGTATTATCTATCTATCATCTATCTATTATCTATCTATCTATTATCTATCTATTATCTATCTATCTATCTATTATCTATCTATCTATCATCTATCTATTATCTATCTATCTATCTATCTATCTATCTATCTATCATCTATCTATCTATTATCTATCTATCTATTATCTATCTATCTATTATCTATCTATTATCTATCTATCTATTATCTATCTATTATCTATCTATCATCTATCTATTATCTATCTATTATCTATCTATCTATTATCTATCTATCTATCTATCTATCTATCTATCTATTATCTATCTATTTATCTATTATCTATCTATCTATTATCTATCTATCTATTATCTATCTATCTATCTATCTATCTAGCCATCTATTATCTATCTATCTATCTATCTATCTATCTATCTATCTATCTATCTATCTATCTATCTATTATCTATCTATCTATTATCTATCTATTATCTATCTATCTATCTATTATCTATCTATCTATCTATTATCTATCTATTATCTATCTATCTATCTATTATCTATCTATTATCTATCTATCTATCTATCTATCTATTTTCTATCTATCATCTATCTATTATTTATGGCTTGAGAAAGGCAGAGAAATCTGCCAAAACTTTGCTGTTAATGGATCAGTAAAGCCATGGTTTTTTTACTTTTATTTTTTGGAGTTCTGCCAGTTTTTTTTATCATTTTCAATTTTGTAGATTTGGACGTTACCTTAACAGGTCTTATTGCACCCGACTTCTTTTGGTAGTTCTGCCAAATTTTCTTTAATTATCTATTATCTATTGATCTACCTAACTATTATCTATCTATTATCTATCTATTTTCTATTTATTTTATGTTCATATATTACCTATTATCTATTTATCTATTTTCTATGTATTATCTATCTATTATCTATATATTATCTGTGTGTTATCCATGTATCTATTATATATCTTTCGATTATCTATTATCTATTTTCTGTTATCTATTATTTTTTAACTACTATCTATCATCTATCTCATATCTATCTGCCTATTAGCTATATATATATACATTATCTATCTATTATCTATCTATTATCTGTCTATCTATCATCTATTTGTCTATCTTTTATCTATTTGTTTATCTGCTTATATCAGGTAGTAATAAAAACTAAAATACTTTCTAATTTACACACAATAGACTCTACTGAGGTCTCACCCCTCCTTGTAATCCCATTACTTGCTGGTCCAGACTCATTATCATCTCCATAGGGGATGATGGCAGAGAATCTCCCACCACTGCCAACAGCTCAGCATGAAAACATGGGGTCCCACCAAGACCACTGTGCACCGGGCTCTTCATATGTAGATGGCATTCACCCGAAGAACAATCACATGGAAAGTGTGATAGATACAGAGATGTGTAAGGAGAATGGCGCAATATTGTCACCACTGCTCCTGCACAAAGACTTGCAAAGTGACAGTATACAAGGAGGAGTGCGACCGTCTAGGTATAAAATGTGCTGGATATGGATGTAGTGTATAAAAATCACATTATGGAATATATTCTATGTATCAACAAGTATCATGTGAATTTTCACAAAAATAAAATGTCCAACAGTGAAAAGGCAACACCCCCAAAAGAAAAGTTGTGGATTTTTCTAAATGACAAGACGGAGACATGTTACTTATCTGCAAATGATGGAAAAATAATAAACAACATGTTCAAAACTTCTCTATTTATTCTATACAGAATATCAGTGACGAGTGCAGAAACCCGGCACTTGCAGCCTCTTCTTCTATGAATGGGGCCATTAATGATCTGAATGTTCTTCTCCGAACGCTCTTGGGCAAATCTTTAAGATCTATTACTGACAGCTCTTGTGAAATTGCCGACCAATGGGAGACAAGTCCGGAGACACTGCAGCCATGGCAGCACGTTTAGGCCACGCGTGATGCTCACAGTAACATGTGGCCTTGCGTTATGGTAGAAAAAGGCTTCTTGAACACTTTGGAGAAATGGTCATAGCACTTGATCCATCAATTACACAATCTTACGCTGACCTGATGGTTTATTTTGAATAACGACCAACCACACATTATCCCGCCCTGATCCATCATCCTGAGAGTGGGACCAGTGAGGAGAGATAAATTCACATCAATAGTATCTTGCCTGTAGGAGAATGTTCCCTGCTCAATCTCACTTTTAATAATTGAACATGTGTGGAGACAGAGGCCGAACTAAAGAAGATCTGTCACCATATTGTACAATGCTAGAGATGACCAAATGTGTTGCAGTGGATTTGGACTCTACTGGAATTATACTAACGTCGGCCTTCACCAAAATGCAGATTCTTTAGTAATTATCTTCTGTGCAGATTCAGCAAATTGGCGGCACCAGGATGTAAATTTTCTTAACCGTAAAGGTGAATATCAAAATAAAAAAATAAAAGAATATCCATGGAAAATACGCCCGTTTCGAAAAAAAACAAATCTTGCCTGAGTCGGAGATTTCTAGACAAGAATATTTTAGACATTTCGGTGATGTTATACTTATTAAGAAAATTCATGTAAGTAAGAATGTTTAATTCTATCTTAGTTCTTACATTAAAATAAGCATTCTGTAAGTCATGTGACACCGAGAATATTTCAGGTGATCCAAATTCGTCACAAAATTATTGGCAAAATACAAACACAGTAAAATCACAGTAAGAGGCGCTGTCGTTAAAGTTGATTTTTTTCCAATTTTTTTTAATAAACTCTGTGATTATCATAAAATGTTTATTCTCAGAGGAATTGTCTAATAATATTACTGCTCCAGAATTCCAGGCCAAAAGTTATCTCCTCTTTATTTTGTTTCACATATGTGTATACTGCGAGAATATAAAAAAGTTGTAAAAGTCAAGAACGTTTCTAAATTGACAAATTTGAAAATGTTCGGAAAAGCTGGTCCAGTCTCGAAAGTGATTTTTAAAAGTAGTGAAAATATTGGTGTAAATTTCTGAGGACTTGATCTCCTTTATTTAAAGTATGGAAAAGAAAAACTTGGAAAAAAGTAAAAGCGAAAGACTCACTTACAGATCAGATATAAAACAAGATGGGGCTGCCTTTCTTGCCCTCTCGACCATTAGTTTTATTTGCCATTTCCTATTAATCAGGATGGGCACCGATCTGTTATGGTCCAAGTCCTGACCACCACTGTACAAGGTGAGATAATCGGTAAGATGCTGTAGCTCAGTGTTCCCCAATTCCGATCCTCAAGAGCCACCAAAAGGTCGTGTTTTTAGGATTTCCTTAGTATGGCCCAGGTGATGGAATTGTTGCCTGTCTAGATTGTGGAGTTCTCACCTGGGCATTACTAAGGAAATCCTGAAAACATGACCCGTTGGTGGCTCTTGAGGACCGAACTTGGGGAACACTCCATAGCTGTTGTGCATAATGAGAAATCCCATGTGGCCATAGAAAAAAAAAATAGCTTGTTCTTTGATGCTTCGGCAGTGTGGAAAATGGGACGGGAAAAGTTGGCCTTTTTCTATTTTATTTTATTTTGTAAACAGTGAATCTAATCTTAAAGTGTTTGGCAAACTGCAAATTTGAGGAAATTTTACTCAAACTTGATCCTCTACAGATCGATCCGTTCATCTCTAATCACCACAATTGTAAAGACTTGCAGAATCATACGGCCAAGGCAGTTTTATTCCTCAGTGAATGACGTACAAGGCCCCCAAAAACAGTCGGAATTGCAATTTTTGGGCGTTTTTTAAAAAAAATCAGTCTCTTATTAGTTTGTGTGTAAAGGAACATAAAATGTTATTGCTCCAAGAATAAGGCGAGAAAGAAAAGAGAGTGGAAAAAATAAAAAATGGACAAGTCTGCAAGGGCTAAGAGCTTTCAGATACAGTAGATAACACGAATATATTTTACACATCGGTTGAGCAAGTATTTCATATATTATTTTGTTGCCTGTCTGGAATATTAGGATGGTCACCTAAGGCTCTTTCGAGTCTGGAGGGGATGGATCTGAAGAAACCTTGTTGGAAATCTCGTACCATGAAAGCATAAATGATTGGATTGATGCAACTATTGAGGTAAGCCAGCATGGTAATAATAGTGTGTACAATATTGACTAGAAGGCTATATTCATAATATCTAGATATTAGTGGCCACATGTAATATGGAAACCAGCAGACGAAGAAACACAATATAACAGCAGTGATGATCCTGGAGGATCTCTGAGATCTTTGTGATCTCTTACTTTTTCTAAGTTTGTAGAAAATGGTGACATAAGTGGTGATGATGATCACAAAAGGGATGGAAAACATAATAACTAATCTGATCAGCTGAATGTTCAGATATATCTCAGGGTTGTAAGGATGTGCATAATAATAATTTACGCACCATTCTCCTACATCACCTACATGGTATCTATATACGTTATATACTAAACCTGATAATATTAAGCTCAAGACCCAAATGATGGCTGCAATGATTCTCACCAGTTTAGAAGTTCTGTGAACTTTAGCCCATAATGGCCACATGACGGAGACCCAGCGGTCAATACTCATGGCCGTCAGGAGGAGAACACTGGCGCTCATGTTTACAGTAAACAGAAACATGTTCAATATGCAATATGCAAAATCTAAGTCATATGAGAAAACTGCAGCCCACTCAGCAATTCGCAGAGGAAGAGAGGCACAGCACAGGAAGTCCGCGATGGCCAGGTTGAGGAACCACACGGCACTGATTGTGTTCTTCATCCTGAATCCAGCAATCCAGATGACTAATCCATTACCGATGATCCCGAGAGCAAAAACAATACTGTATAATGTAATTGCAATTGTCTGTAAAACGTACACATGATAATGAAGCTCCTTTAAGTATTCGTCCAATGACCTGAGAAGACAGGGTAAGGTAGACATGGGAAATTAAGAATTTGTAGTTCCTTAAAGGGAATCTGTCACCCCAAAATTCGCCTATAAGCTAAGGCCACCGGCATCAGGGGCTTATCTACAGTATTCTGTAATGCTGTAGATAAGCCCACGATGTAACCTGAAAGAGTAGAAAAACAAGTTAGATTATACTCATGCAGGGACAGTCCCGATGCAGTCCGATGGGCGTCATGGTCTGGGTCCAGCTCCCATCTTCATACGATGATGTCCTCTTTTCTTCCTGCCACGGCTCCTGTGCAGGTGTACTTTATCTACCCTGTTGAGGGCAGAGCAAAGTACTGCAGTATGCAGGTGCCGGGAAAAGGTCAGAGAGGCCCGGCGCCTGCGCACTGCAGTACTTTGCTCTGCCCTCAACAGGGCACATAAAGTACACCTGAGCAGGAGCCAGGGCAAGAAGCAAAGAAGAGGACATCATCCTATGAAGATTGGAGGCGCCAGACCCGGACCGTGATGCCCATCGGACCGGACCGCATCGAGACCGCCCCTGGGTGACTATAATCTAACTTGTTTTTCTTCTCTTTCAGGTTACATCGGGGGCTTATCTACAGCATTACAGAATGATGTAGATAAGCACCTGATGCCGGTGGCCTTAGCTTATAGGCGAATTTTGGGGTGACAGATTCCCTTTAAATGTCTACCTAGTTTACAGGGGCTAACATCCACGTGTGGTCACACTATGGAGCTATAAGTTATACCACCATATACCTCACATTCTAGAACAGGACACATTGATCATTTTGGCTTTATTTGCCCCGAAAGACCCTAGGAACCTTAGGGTGTTACCGCACCCTTCTAGTGTCCAAGCTACACCCTACCAATTCCAAGTGATGGCCGAACACAAGCTGTTGCCACCAGAACTGCAGTAATGTGAATAAGCTCATAGAAAGGTATTGTACTTGTATATGTGGCTCGGCCCAGTAGTGTTTTTTTTTAAAATTATTTTAGGATATCCTTTTCCTTTTGAAAACTTTAGTTTATTTCATGGACTTCAGGCTATGATGAGCAATTATGCTACGGGGGATTATTTAGAAATTTTTGTTTTTTTTCAAGGGGTTTTTTATTGGTAGAAATATAGGTCAAGCTCACCATAGTAGACAGCCTTAGGTGTTTGGAGCATAGGAAATGTTGTATCAAGGGGTAGAGCAATCACAAAACAGGAGAAAATCCAGCTCAACCAACTTGAGAACAAACTTCTTTCTTTATTCACTAAAAGTGCTCAGTGGAGGATAAAAAAGAATCAGCGATCTAAGTTACATGAAATGCGACATCGACGCGTTTCAGGTGACTGCGCACCATTAATCATGATGAAGAAAGAAGTTTGGTCTCAAGTTCGTTGAGCTCATTTTTCTTCTGTTTTTTATTGGTGCCAAGGGCAGCATTACTATGAACAGAACCCTGTTTATGGGGTGAAACTGCTGTTCATATGAGCTTATAACCAGAAACACAAAACTTATACTTAGAGATATGTCCAACTTCCGCCAAATTTAAAGTACTCTAACTTCTTTTAAGAGAACCTGTCAGTTGATTCATGTGACACAAACAGCGGGCAGCATAAATCATAGCCTGGCTTTATGATGGAAGCTAAGTATAATGTTTCTTTAAAACTCCCTGGCATTTCAGAGAAAGTATAGTTACAAGATTAGAGGCAGAGACAAGACTAGTCCGGTGCTTACCCCGGTCGTATTTTCCCAGTGCAGCTCACTTACAGGACTTTCCCATTGGTTTTAGTTAGAGTTGAACAAATGTTTAAAAATTCGCTTCCGATTACAATAGGCAGCAAATATTGTTTTTGCTGTATTTGCCGAACACAGCCGAACATCATTGGAGTCAATGGGAGTAGAAATGATCGAATATGTTCGGAATCGATCATCAAAGATAAATTCGGTACAGATAGCATACCAATATGGCAAATTCAGATTTGGCGTCCGATTCTGAACATATTCACTCAACTCTAGTTTTAACCAGACAAGTCCTGGAAAAGAGAACATCTAAAGCACCTTAGTAAGGACTAGTGATGAGCGAGTGTGCTCGTTACTCGAGTTTTCCGAGCATGCTTGGCTGTTCTCCGAGAATCTTGGGTGTGCACGTAGATTATGTTTGTGTCCCAAAGCTGCATGATTTGCGGCTGTTAGACAACCTGAACACATGCGGGGATTGCCTGTTTGTTAGGGAATCCCCACATGTATTCAGGTTGTCTAGCAGCAGCAAAACATGCAGCTGCGGGGACTCAAACATAATCTATGAGCACGCCCAAGATACTCGGAGGACACCTGAGCATACTCAGAAAACTCGAGTAACGAGCACACTCGCTCATCACTAGTAAGGACATATCCAGATGTGACAGACTATTTGGCTGTGGATCTTGCAGATCTGGGCATGTCTGCTGGTCTCTATAGAATCTTTAACTAAAATAAATACCAATAAATATAAAATACCCGGTGCGTTGTGGCTCTGTTTTCTTTATAAATTAATGAATGCAGTGAGAAAGTCTCTGTCCGGCTCTGGTCAAATCTATGTTATTATACAGGAGCCACAATGCAGAGCCGAACGCTCTGCACCACGGACACCACTGACACCTGATGGGCCACTGATATGTTGTGAGGCTTGATGAAATAAAGAATTAGGAATTTAAACTTACCAGCCATAATTCAGAGTTATATTAGATGTTGTCAGATTATCATCCTCATTGTCCATTGTGAGTATTCACCTACAAACTAAATAAATAATAATTAAATTAATAACATTTTTATTGGTAATAACACACCAGACTTTTATGTAACTATAGTTTCTGTACAGAAGCCATGTCATTTTATTAAAAAAATTATCTCAACCATTTTTTATTTTCCAGACTCCTCTCTTATCAACAGTAATGTGTGTAGAGAGAGTATTATAAATCTTACCAGTCTCCGCCTTTTGCTGGTTCCATCCTTCCTAGTCTTGTTCTGAGTCTTAAGTAGTAGTGACACTGAAAAAGTGGCCTCTAGATCACACAGGAGACGCCGAGTGAGTCGGCAGGTCATAACTGATTACAGTAGACTGGAGCAGCGCTGGAAACGGCAGAAGATTGTAAATTGGTAAATATTGTAATACAGTCTCTATACACATTACTGATCACTCACACTATATAGTTCTGGGTAACTTACTGTATCCAGAAAAATTGGTGCTGGCTAGGGTTGAGCGAGTATGCTCGTTACTCGAGATGTCCGAGCATGCTCGGGTGTTCTCCGAGTATTTTGGGCATGCTCGGAGATTTAGTTTGTGTCGACGCAACTGCATGGTTTACGGCTGCTAGACAGCCTGAATACATGTGGGGATTTCCTAACAAGCAGACAATTCCCACATGTATTCAGGCTGTCTAGCAGCCACAAATCAGGCTGTGTTAACACAAACTAAAGGTACCGTCACACATAACGATTTCTTTAACGATATCGTTGCTTTTTGTGACGTAACTGACTGTGAGCACCGGCTGTAAAGCACAGCGGTGACGTCACCGCTGTGCTCTGCTTTACGGCCGGCCCTCACAGTCAGTGCGGGAAGCTGATGGCAGGGGACTTGACAGACACCGGAATGTGAGTACTGTTTTTTTTTTTTTAATTTACAATGGTAACCAGGGTAAACATCGGGTTACTAAGCGTGGCCCTGCGCTTAGTAACCCGATGTTTACCCTGGTTACCTGAGGACTTCGGCATCGTTGGTCGCTGGAGAGCTGTCCGTGTGACAGCTCTCCAGCGACCACACAACGACTTACCAATGATCACGGCCAGGTCGTATCGCTGGTCGTGATCGTTGGTAAATCGTTAAGTGTAACGGTACCTTAAATCTCCGAGCACGCTGAAATACTTGGAGAACACCCGAGCATACTCGGAAAACCCGAGTAACGAGCATACTCGCTCATCACTATTGCTGGTCAAAGTATGTATAATGTATAAAATAGTTATCTAATATATAATTGCCTAGAATACTACTTCCTGCAATTTGTGCCAACTTCCGTGGCTTTGTCCGGAGCTAATGTCCGGAGCTAATGTCCGGAGCTAATGTCCGGAGCTAATGTCCGGAGATTAATTGCCTAGAATACTACTTCCTGCAATTTGTGCCAACTTCCGTGGCTTTGTCCGGAGCTAATGTCTGGAGCTAATGTCTGGAGCTAATGTGCGGAGATAATGTCCGGAGCTAATGTCCGGAGCTAATGTCCGGAGCTAATGTCCGGAGATAAGTGACGTCAACAGTGTCCAGTGTCTGATTGGTTGCCGCCTGCTGCGAGCGACCAATCAGAAACGTGCCGTACTGTGACACACTCCGCCCGCCATTTTGGTGTGATTTTTGAATTTTTACCTCACAGCAAGTTTCTACTGCGTGGAGGCGGGCCCAGTGACGTTGCTCTTCAAGCTCCTGCCGAATTTCATCAAAAAAATGATAATACCATTTACCAAAACTATATATATTTAGTTGTGAAGTGGTTCAGTGACATTTTCACACCAATTTTGAACTTTTGTTTGGTGTTTTCTCCATATACTGCCTATTATTTTTGTTCTTTCTTACTATTATTTATTAATTGTATTATTCTTACATTTGAATAAATAAAGTATATATGGATTCTAGACTCCCGATTCTTTAGAATCGGGCTGCCATCTAGTATTTTATAATTTCATATGGCAGTGTAGGGACAATTTGCCATAAATATATCTCCAAGGACAGTTGGATCTCACCGCTGATAAGAACATCATTATCTGTTTTGAATGACTTATTACAGTTATATCATCATTATCGCTCATCATAAAAGACATAACACCCAAACCCATCGGGTCAATAACATTTTGGAGATGCCTTAAGTAAAATCCGTCAGCACAATCCTTTCCCCAAACCATTTATATGGTCAGGTTCCTCTCCGAAAATAATGAAAAGACTATATACCCCGTGAGTGAGGGTATGGGCGAGGGGGGGATGATTCTTACCGATAACTTATAAAAAAAATCCCATAAGAAGGGAATTGCTGGCATAATATATTGCTGCTCTGTAAAAAACATAGTAAAATAATAAACAGTCATGAGCGCAAGTGCTCGTTATTTGAGTTTGCCTATGGTGCTCGAGTACGCACCGAGTATCACGTGTTCCCGAGTGACATGTTCGCATCCTCATGGCCTCATATGGCTGCTTTACAGCCACAAAACATGCTGGGATTGCCTGATGCACACAGACAATCCCTCATGTTTTGTGGATTTCTATCATGTGATGCATTGGAAAGCAGGAAAACATTTCAAGCGTCACGTTTTGATCCCATCAGCTTTGATAAAGATCACTGATGTGTTCGAAATGCACCGTTTGTTGATGCCTGCTGTTCTACTTTTCCCGGAGCACTTTATATGCTTTTTTTAACAAGATTCCAATTAAGAATATATAGAATTTTTATCAAAGGAACATTATCCCTTTTTTTCCCATTGATTATGTCTAACCAGGACCGGGTTCCGAGCACCTTCTTTCAATTTTGGTCAGCTGGCTTTTTCGATTTGTTTTCACCAGTTAAGGATGCACAAGAATAGTAACTGGCGCATGAGAGCTGTTGGGATTTTGGTTTTGGTTTGTACTGGAACCCAAGGGGGAGTTGAGCAAAACTCCTAAAATTTGTATCCAGTTGAATTGGCTCAATCCAGGGGGGAAGGGATTCGATTTGCATTGAATACATTTGGTGTGAATCAAATTTGCCTGTAAGTGGGTTAAGAAAAATTGATAAAATATTCTCACCTCTCCTACGTCCTTCTAATATCTGTAATTCCTGAAATTCTAATACTTAAAGAGGTTGATCACGATAAGAAAAAATTACTCTCTTCCTAAAACAGTGCCCCATCTGTCCACAGGTTTGTTTGTTGTGTTGCACCTCTGCCCTGTCAACATTGATAACGCTGTGCTACATGGACAACCCATGGACAGATGTGCTCTATCGGGAAGGAAACAGCCATGTTTACGGACAATCCCTTTCATAATCCAAATTTTAAGAAGAGTGATATCTTACCTGTTACTTCTGAAGAGATGGTGTAGAGTGTTCTCCGTCTCCTCCACGGCTGAGAATATTTGCAGTATAATATTGGTTGCTCGGTTATAAGTCTCTGATCGGAGTGTGTCACATGGCGGTGCATCGTTATCTGAGTTGGCATGACATTGTGTGATTAGATTATCAGATACTGAAGCGGTTTTAGCCCTTGATATAATAAAACTAGATTGTGGCCCGATTCTAACGCATCGGGTATTCTAGAATATGCATGTCCCCGTAGTATATGGACAATGATGATTCCAGAATTCACGGCAGACTGTGCCCGTCGCTGATTGGTCAAGGCCTGGCGGCCTCGACCAATCAGAGAGGCGGGATTTCCAGGACAGACAGACAGACAGACAGATAGAAAGACAGACTGACGGAAAAACCCTTAGACAATTATATATATAGATAAAAGCAAAACTTAAAGGGAATGGAGACAAAGTGAAACAAGAACAAGGAACGCCATCCTTCCATTGATAGTCAGTTTGTCCATGACCTATGTCAACCACCAACCACCTGGTTACAGAGGGACCTAATGTTACCTCCAGAGCAGCACAAGACAAAACACACAGGTTTTGGAAACAAGTGCAGAATCAGTTGTGCAAAGTATTTTAGAGACTTTTTGGCAATTCAAAATTAGAAAAGGAAGGAGCGTATTGCACTTTACGACCTGCTCCTATTCGTTGACATGCACACTTTGTAGGGAAGACGAATGCAGTCACATGTCTGCTTTTTATAAAATAAAAAGAAAAAGAAATATTGTGGCTGCCATTTTGTTAGGAATAACCATTACATCATCGATGTCGTCCGCTCTTATTTATAGTAAAAAAAAATTCTCAAAAAGATGCAACATTGCATGGAATAATAGCAACGTAAAAACTTATCCTGCTACTTTTCTTTTGGTCTGTTGGTTCCAATAGCCTTTTTATGGGCCATGATGTATGGCCTACCACTGCTGTTTCACACCAGAAGACTTCATCCACCACAAATTTATGCTATGGAACTAGTACCCACAGACCACTACAACAAAAACAATATAAAATCAATAAAGTTTATTGAAAATTATTCTAAAAAGTACATATCATACCATGTGAGGATCTCAAAGAGAATCCATCAATGCTCCATATAAAACAGTGGTAGCATATCAAGCCATATCACTTAGCATTGAAGCATAATATAATCAATACTAGTCCCATATGAGGCTCCCAGAAACACCCTTTAAGGTTGCCTTTAATATAATATTACCCGGATGATGAGAACTCAACATAGAGAACATTTTAAAGGTTGTAAAAGTAGATCAATGCTTACCCATTCTGTGTACCACTGCAAGGATCGCCCCTTGCAAATATTGCAAATACGGCAATCGTAATCCGAGCCGGATACTGAAAAATTCACGCATCTCTACTAAGAACGTTATACATCTATGGAGATATGCTTGAATACAATTCACAGTGCAAAATATGATGTAACAAGTTTTGTTACGGCAGGGAAGTGGGCAAAAAATGTAGGTTGGGCACATGCCAGACAACAGGCAGATAGTTGCTAACTACCTGCCGGTTGTGATCAGTGCCGATCTCTGCCGGCGCAAAGCAGTAATAGACCGCTGCTGCCGTCGACTCTGTGGCTTCCGCCAATGTCATGTCTACAGAGCATCATCTTCTTGTTTTTTATTACAATACTTTGGTGGCATTATAGTGCCTAATAGAAGACAATCATAAAAATTCAATTTTATTAATTCTTAAGGCTTTTACAGTATGGGTCAGTATGTTTTAGATTTAATTATTTACAGACACGATAGGAAATATGGTAATTAAAAAAAAAAAAGAATTTTGATTTTATTGAGGGAAAAGTGTGGCTAATTCAAAATTTTTAAAAACTTTTTTTTTCCTTTAATTTTTAGCCCCTTTGGTGGACTTGAACCTGTGATTATCTTATCACTTAATAATGTGAAAATGCCACCTGTAGCTTCAGAGTATTCTCCAAGTGGGCAATGGGGGCATTCAATGGGCACACGACTGCCATTGCAATCTACCTGCACCCCACAGCATGTTTCATTTTAGAAAGCAGTTAAAGTCTGATTTATGAATAAATAAAAATGTTTAACCTGTAAAGTAAAAGACAAAAAATAAAAAAATAAATGCAAATGGCAATATTCCAATTTTTGGGTCACTACACGTCCCATAAATAATGTGATAAAAAAATGATCAAAACGTTTTATGTGCCCCAAAAATAGTACCATTATAAATTTCAGACTGGAATTAAAAAAAAATTAGTTCCTCTTTAGACTATGTTCACACGTTGCATTTTTGCTGTGTTTTTTTCAAAAAGGCAAAAAGACACTGCTTACAAAAAGTAAGTTTTACTGTGTTTTATTGCTGCGTTTTTGTTGTCTCTTGTGTATGTTGGTAAAAGTTTACTGGCCCCAAAAATACATGATTTGACTTTACGTTTTTGCAGCAAAAACTGATACTTGCCTTTTTCGTTGCATTTTTGCACTTACCCATTGTTTCCTATGGATCAAAAAATGCTCCAATAAAGTGCTACAGTTTGCAAAAATGCATCAACTTTGGAAAAAAAAAATGTGTGGGCAAGAGATTTCTGAAATCTCATACACTTTGCTGTTATTGTAAAAGACAACTTAAAATTTGCATTAAAAAAGCTACAAAAACGCAACGTAAGAACGTAACCTTAAGCAGAAAAAGGGATGGGTCTACAAAAATTAGAACAGAATTCAAACTTACAAGAAGTTATTAAAAAAAACAATAGAATGACTAAACATAAAAAATTAAAAAATAACAGGAAAATTTGGCACTCACCAAACTGTGCTGAAAAATCTTTTATTGAGAAAAAATGTAATTCTATTAGAAAGAATAACACGGTCACTGTTACCGTTCCCCTTGGGAATCCCACAGTTGATAAATATGATTTTTCACCACGGTTTGGTGAGCGCCGTATTTCTGCTTTACTGTTAATTCCTAACCCCTCGCAACATTTCTGTCAAATTGAGGGGAGAGCGAAAACCCTGTTGACCATAAGGGCTAAGATTTACTCAGTGACTTTCGAAGTAGAAAACGACTTTACTGTACAAACTGTGTTCCATTGGGTATTGTTGATCTGTGATGGCCCCGGTACCAACCACATCTGTCCAAGCTATACAAATCAGCTAGATGTCACAGCTCCAGGGCGTTACGGTAAGGTCCACATGTCCACGTTAAAATACATTATCCAACTCTCTGATGCTTAAGTAGTGTGGGAAATGGGGCTAAACAAGTTTCTTTTTTTGTGATTCGCTAATAGTATTTCAAATTCACGTGAAAACTTGAGTTTCAGACAATTGGATTCACATTCGATCCTCCGCAGATCAATCCGCTCATCTCTACTTGCCATAATTGCAATGACCAGGGAGATCATGCTTGGTTGTTGAGATCAGTTTTACTCCTCAAAGAATGAATGAGAAATATGGTGGAATCGCATTTTTATTTTCACCATTCGCCTCTACTTTTCCACCCATTCTTCAGCACATTAGATGGTAAAATGAAGAGCGTCTTTCAAACATAAAACTCTTCGTGCAAAAATCACTCAACGGGCTGTGTTGATGGAAAATTAAAATGTTCTGGCTCGGAATGAGAGTAAAAAGGAACGAAAGCAAAAAATAAATAAATAAAATCAAGTCTCCAAGGAGTTAAGAGGTTTCACATACAATAGATAACAGGAATATATTACAGAGAAGTAGAGCGAGTATTTCCGGTATCTTCTCGTTCTCGGCACAGGTCATTGGGATGGTCACCGAAGGCTCTTTCTAGTCGTGAGGGAATGGATCTGAAGAAACCTTGTTGGATATCCGGTACCATAAATACATAAATGATTGGATTGATGCAACTGTTAAGACAAGCCAGAATTATAGCAACAGTGTGTACTATATAATATTGAAAGTCATGCAGTTTATCCCGGGCTGTTAATGGCCAGATGTAATATGGAAACCAGCAGATGAAGAAACACAATATAACAGCGGTGATGATCCTGGAGGATCTCTGAGATCTCTTACCTTTTCTAAGTTTGCAGAAAATGGTGACATAACTGGTGAAGATGATGAGAAAAGGGAACACAAACATTATGACTAATCTGATCAACTGAATTGGCTGATAAAGCTGAAAGCTATAATGATTTATAAACAATGGAAAAAAACACCATTCATCGATACCACCTACATACATTCCATACACGTAAAACACTAAACAAGCCACAATTAAGCTCAGACCCCAAATGATGGCTGCACTGATTCTCACCAGTTTACAAGTTCTGTGAACTTTGGCCCAAAATGGCCACATGACGGAGACCCAGCGGTCAATACTCATGGCCGTCAGGAGAAGAACGCTGGCGCTCATGTTTAGATTAAACAGAAACATGTTCAAAACGCAATATGCAAAACTTATGGAAAATATATCCCAGTTAGCAATTCTCAAAGGCAGAGTCGCGCAGCACAGGAAGTCCGCGATGGCCAGGTTCAGGAACCACACGGCACTGATTGTCTTCTTCATCCTGAATCCGGCAATCCAGATGACTAATCCATTACCGATAATCCCGAGAGCAAAAACAATACTGTATAAGGTCATAACCGTCTTCTGTGTAATTTTATTATACAGATTGTAATAATCATCATCAGGAGACCTGAGAAGACAAGATAGGGTATACGTTCTATAAATGAGGGATTTGTTTCATATATTTCCACCATGTCTGGAGGGAGTACATGGCTGACATAAAAGTTGGATCACACTGTAGTACTAGAGATCACACCATAATATCTCTCCATTTGAGAACAGGAGGTCATTGAACTCTATTGTCGTTTTGACTTTATTTGCCCTGAAAAACCCTAGGAACCTTTTGAAATTCCTGTAAGAAAAGGTGGGTATTGTAATAAGACTAATCTGCAATACATATGACCATTAGTGTTGAGCATTCCGATACTACAAATATCGGGTATCGGACGATATTCGCTGTATCGGAATTCTGATACCGAGTTCCGATATTTTTGCGATATCGGAAATCGGAATCGGAAGTTCCTATAGTGCAATTATGGACTATAATGGAGTGTGGGCGGTGCGTGGGTGGTGCATGGGTGGTACATGGGCGGAGACTGCTTGTGTGTGTGTGCAGGCGGTGTCTGTGCGGGCGGTGTCTGTGCATGACCGAGGGACTCTGTGCGTGTGTGTCGGGGCTCTGTGCTTGTGTGGCGGGGCTCTGTGCGGGCTGCGGGGCTCTCTGCGGGCTGCCGTGGCTCTGTGCGGGCTGCCGTGGCTCTGTGCGGGCTGCCGTGGCTCTGTGCGGGCTGCCGTGCCTCTGTGTGGGCTGCCGTGCCTCTGTGCGGGCTGTCGTGCCTTTGTGCGTGTGTGCTGGGGCTCTCTGCGTGTGTGCAGGCATCGTCCGATGGGACTACAAGTCCCATTGGACAATGCCTGCTACACTGACAGTGATTGACACATTAGCCAATGATGGGACAGTCCCATCATCCGTCTAATGTGTTGAATGAAAAAAAAAAACTCCATACATACTACATACATACTACATATATACATACTACATACATACTACATACAAATTACATACATACTATATACATACTACATACATACTACATACATACTACATACATACTACATACATACTACGTACATACTGCATACAACATACATACTACATACATACTACATACATACATTGTTATGATCAGGCTGCCTTGGAACAACATGAAAAGACCTTCGCTGGAGTAGTGGTAACTATACAGGCCGCTAACCCTGAACTTATCACAGACACTAGAAGTAGCCGTGAGGTGTACCTATCAGACCTAGACACCTCGACACAGCCGGAGGACTAAATTTCCCTAAAGATGGAAAATAGGAAAACTGACTTGCCTCAGAGTAGACCCCCAAAGTATAGGCAGCCCCCCACAAATAATGACGGTGAGTAGGAGAGGAAAAGACACACGCAGGCAGAAAACAGATTTAGCAAAGGAGGCCACTTCTACCTAGATAGGAAAGTATAGTACAGGATACTGAGCGGTCAGCACAAAATCTACAAAATATCCACCGCAGAAAAATACAAAAACTCCATCACCTAACTAAAGGTGTGGAGAGTATATCTGCAACTCCAGCAAATCCAACCAGACTGAAAAAACAACAGGACAGTCGAAGCTGGAACAAAATAGAAACTATGAACAGCACTGAAAAAT
Organism: Ranitomeya imitator; assembly: GCF_032444005.1. Taxonomy (NCBI): domain Eukaryota; kingdom Metazoa; phylum Chordata; class Amphibia; order Anura; family Dendrobatidae; genus Ranitomeya; species Ranitomeya imitator. The sequence continues at coordinate 20,876,571 of NC_091291.1, read as the reverse complement.
AGACACACAGCCTGTGAGCCTAAGAAAAAGAATAAGACACTTATCTTTAGCTGAAATGGCAGCAGGCAGGAGAGACCAGGCAGAGAACCATTACTGGCAATAGAACATTGACAACTGGCAGGGACTAATAAGTCCTGCAAAGCTAAATACCCCAGTCAGCTCTGCAATTAGCAGATACACCTGTCCAATCCTGCAGTCCAGGCACAACTGCATTACCATCTACAACCACCGGATGGAGCCCAAAAGCAGAATTCACAACACATACATACTATATACATACTACATACATACATACTACATACATACTACATACATACATACTACACACATACTACGTACATAATGCATACAACATACATAATACATACATACTACATACATACTACTTACATACATACTGCATACATACTGCATACATACATACATACTACATACTACATGCATACTACATACATGCTACATACATACACACAAGGTTCAGTCCGTGGGCCCCTGCTCTTCTCCATTTACACCTTTGGCCTGGGACAGCTCATAGAATCTCATGGCTTTCAGTATCACCTCTATGCTGATGACACACAGATCTACATCTCTGGACCAGATATCACCTCCCTACTAACCAGAATCCCTCAGTGACTGTCCACTATTTCATCCTTCTTCTCCGCTAGATTTCTAAAATTTAACATGGACAAAACAGAATTCATCATCTTTCCCCCATCTCACGCGACCCCCCGAACTAACCTATCCATTACAGTAAATGGCTGCCCACTCTCCCCAGTCCCACAAGCTCGCTGCCTCCGGGTAATCCTTGATGCTGATCTCTCCTTCAAACCACATATCCAAGCCCTTTCCACTTCCTGCTGACTTCAACTCAAAAATATTTCACAAATCCGTACATTCCTCAACCAAGAATCTGCAAAAACCCTAGTCCATGCCCTCATTATCTCTCGCCTTGACTACTGCAACCTCCTGCTCTGTGGCCTCCCCTCTAACACTCTCGCACCCCTCCAATCTATTCTAAACTCTGCTGCCCGACTAATCCACCTGTCCCCCCGCTATTCCCCGGCCTCTCCCCTCTGTCAATCCCTTCACTGGTTCCCCATTGCCTAGAGACTCCACTACAAAACCCTAACCATAACATACAAAGCCATCCACAACCTGTCTCCTCCATACATCTGTGACCTTGTCTCCCGGTACTTACCTACATGCAACTTCCGATCCTCACAAGATCTGCTTCTCTACTCCCCTCTTATCGCCTCTTCCCACAATCGTATACAAGATTTCTCTCACGTATCACCCCTACTCTGGAACCTTCTACCACAACACATCAGACTCTCGCCTACCATCGAAACCTTCAAAAAGAACCTGAAGACCCACCTCTTCCGACAAGCCTACAACTTGCAGTAACCACCGATCGACCAAACCACTGCATGACCAGCTCTACCCTCACCTACTGTATTCTCACCCATCCCTTGTAGATTGTGAGCCCTCGCGGGCAGGGTCCTCTCTCCTCCTGTATCAGTTATGAATTGTATTGTTCAAGATTATTGTACTTGTTTTTATTATGTATACCCCTCCTTACATGTAAAGCGCCATGGAACAAATGGCGCTATAACAATAAATAGTAATAATACTACATACATACATACTACATACATACATACATACATACTACATACATACTACATACATACATACATACTACATACATACTACATACATACTACATACAGTACATTCATACATTACATACATGACATACATATAGACATACAGTACATTAAACATAGATTACATACTCACCATTACTTGTCATTTTGATCCCCGAAGCCAGTGTCATCTGTAAAAAATAAGAAAAAAACAAACAACCAATATACTCCCTGTCCGCAGAAATCCACGAGGGTCCCACGACGATCTCCCGTGGAGAACAGCAGCATCAGATAATGCAACCGCTCTCCAGGGGCCCCAGAAACACAATGATGGGAGGAAGGTATTCCTCCGCCACTGTAAAAAAAAAGTCCCTAGTCTGACTTATGGCATGGTATTTCTAGCCGGGGGGGCCAATATCCATGGCCCCTCTCTAGGCTATGAATATCAGCCTGCAGCTGTCTGCGCAGCGTTTCTGGCTATAAAATATAGGGGGACCCCACGTCATTTTTTTTTCGGTCCCCTTATTTTAATAGCCAGTAAAGGCTACGCAGACAACTGCGGGCTGATATTCATTGCAGGCTACAAATATTAGCCCCCGGCGGTCGGCTTTCCCCCTCTGGCACAGAAAATTGTGCGGGAGCCCACACTGTTTTTTTCTTGTTTTTTTAAATTCAACGCTCATTAAGGCCTCTTGTACACTTGCGTTGGTACGGGTCCGTCGCTATGCGTCTGGCCGACGTTCTGACGCATGTTATGAAATTTGTGCACGACTTGGGCAGCGGATGCAGTTTTTAAATGCATCTGCTGCCATTCTGAAGTCCGAAGAGGAGAGGGCGGAGTTTCGGCCACGCATGCGCGGTAGAAAATGGCGGACGCGACGGACAAAAAAGTTCACTTCAATGTTTTTTCGTGCCAATGATCCGCCAAAACACGACGGATCCGTTGCACGACGGACGTGACGTGTGACCATCCATCACGATCCGTCGCTAATACAAGTTTAAAGGTAACAAACGCTTCCTGCGAGCACATTTGCAGGATCCATTTTTTCCCAAAACGACAGATTGCGACGGATTGCTAAAAATGCAATTGTGAAAGTAACCTTAGAAACATCGGCCTTTCTATTATATATCTATGGATATATCTATCTACAGATATATTTATAAATAGATATATCTAAAGATGCATAGATGTATCTATCCATATATCTAGCTGCTTTCACACATCAGGTTTTTGCAGTCAGGCACAATCCGGCGAGTTTTGGAAAAAACGGATCCTTTTTTTCTGCCGGATCTGTTTTTTTCCACCGGATCCGGTTTTTTCCACCGGATCGTTCTTATCCGCCGGATCTGTTTTTTTCCGCCGGATCCAGGTTTTTTTTCCGCCGGATCCGTTTTTTTTCCGCCGGATCCGTTTTTTTTCCACCGGATCCGTTTTTTACGCCGGATCTGATTTTTTCCGACAGATATGTTTTTTCTCATAGAGTTGTATTAGCACCGGATTGCGCCTGATGGCCACACGTTTCATCTGTTTTTTTCCACTGGATCTGGTTTTTTTCCGCCGGATCTGTTATTTTCCGCCGGATCCGTTTTTTCTCATAGAGTGGTATTAGCGCCGGATGGCGCCTGATGGCCACACGTTTCATCCGTTTTTTTCCGCCGGTTCCGTTTTTTTTCCACCGGATCCGTTTTTCCACCAGATCCATTTTTTAACCGCCAGATCTGTTCTTTTCCGCCGGATCAGTTTTTTTCTGCCGGATCCGTTTTTTTTCACCGGATCTGTTTTCCCCCCAGATCCGTTTTTTTTCGCCGGCACCGTTTTTTCCCTCAGATCTGTTTTTTTCTCATAGAGTTGCATTAGCACCGGATTGCGCCTGATGGCCACAAGTTTTGTCCGTTTTTTGCAATAAAGCTGTTTCCGCCGGACGGAAAACACATACAGAGGAATGGTTTTTCTGTCCGGCGAAAAAACGCACAGCGACGGATCAAGCAAAAAACGGATGAAACTGAGATGTGAAATGATGAATCCGGCCTCTGAATCCGTTTTTTCATGCATGCTTCCATTCAAATCATGCACATTTTCCATTTATTTATTTATTTCCAAAAACTGCATCAAAACCGCGCAAAAAATGGAACGAAAACTGCATCAAAAACTGCATCAAAACTGCATCAAAAATAGCATCAAAAACTGCAACAAAAACTGCATAAAAAACCGCACCAAACACCAGCATCAAAACCTGCACCAAAAACTACATGTCGTGTTTTGGCGGACCATTGGCACGAAAAAACGTTCAAGTGAATGTTTTTTTGTCCGTCGTGTCCGCCATTTTCTACCGCGCATGCGCGGCTGAAACTCTGCCCCCTCCTCCTCAGACTTTAGAATGGGCAGCGGATGCGTTGAAAAACTCATCCGCTGCCCACGTCGTGCACAAATTTCACAACGTGCGTCGGTATGTCGGCCCGATGCATAGCGGCGGACCCGTACCGACGCAAGTGTGAAAGCCTTTATGAGTGTTGAATTTAAAAAAACAACAAGAAAACGGAAAAAAACGGTGTGGGCTCCCGCGCAATTTTCTGCGCCAGAGGGGGAAAGCCGACGGTCGGGGGCCAATATTTGTAGCCTGCTATGAATATCAGCCCGCAGCTGTCTGCATAGCCTTTACTGGCTATTAAAATATGACGTGGGGTCCCCCTATGTTGGCTGATATTCATAGCCTAGAGAGGGGCCATGGATATTGGCGCCCCCCCCCCCCCCGGCTACAAATACCAGTCCGCAGCCGCCCCAGAAATGGCGCATCTGTAAGATGTGCCAATTCCAGCACTTAGCCCCTCTCTTCCCACTCCCGTGTAGCGGTGGGATATGGGGTAATAAGGGGTTAATGTCACCTTGCTATTGTAAAGTGACATTAAGCCGGGTTAATAACGGAGAGGCGTCAATAAGACACCTATCCATTATTGATCGAATAGTAATAAAGGGTTAATAAAACACGCACACATTACAAAAAAGTATTTTAATATTCTTCATTTAACGATACTTACCGTACTTCAGCGCCTGCAAAAATGTAAAATAATAAACCGTATGCTACCTGTCCGCCGTAGTCCAATTAATAATGAGTGTCCCACGACGATCTCCCCTATAGAACAGTGACATCGGGTGATGTCACTGCTCTATAGGACCCTCAGTGACACACTGACAGGAGACAATGTCCACCAGCAGCAGGCATTTTGCCACTCATTTTAGTGCTTAACTAATTGGCAACTCTGTATCTGTAGTTGTTGGCACAACAACCGATGGATGAAAACCGAGCAGTACTGAGTGGCCAAACTGTGGTACTAGGCCCAAAAGGATTTACTGGGTTAGATGCAGAAAAAATTTAGATACACAGGCGGTGTAGTTAGCTTCACAGGCGGGCTACTCCGCTGACGTGCAGACACTGCTCCTAGGCACAAAACTATTTACTGGGTTAGATGCAGTAAAAATTTAGATACACAGGCGGGGTAGCTAGCTTTACAGGCGGGCTACTCAGATGACTACCAGACAATGACCACGCGGGCCCCCCGAGGAAGCCGAGGGCGAAACGCGCGTTGGGGCGTGTTTTATTATCTATGGAGACGGAGAAGGGTAAGACTGTTACATGTGGAGGAGTTTAGCTGCATATATGGGGACGATAGGTCACTAGATCATGGGAGTTTTTTCCTGATACTTATATGCAGCATTAATAGAAGTCTGTAATGCCCTGAGGGATATTGAGCACTGGCACCTTAGATCCCAATAAGTATTTACAGGGACTGACTAGCACCCTCCTTTGGATTTATTTCCTTCATCCCTCCTTTGTGATGTGATAGTGGGTGTTGTGGTGCACCCTTTCCTTGTATTCAGATATCTCTGTATTTATATCTTTATTGTTTGTACTATAGTGTTTTCTTTTTAAAACATTTGAAATAAAATGATGCTTTTATGGATTAATCTGCGGTAGTATACTTCAATTTTCTGTGGTTGTTTAGCCCAAAAGGATTGGCTGAGCTAGATTACATCAAATGCTGTGACAAACACTTGCACAGCACTGGCACAGACCTGCCTGGCAAACAGTGCTATGAACTGCTGTAACCTACCCTGAAAAAGGCTGATATTACAACTAGTCCCGAATCCCTAAACCTATCTCTCTGAAAATTCACTCCAAAAAAACACTCTTAGGCCGGGATCACACATAGCGAGATACGGCCGAGTCTCGCAGGTTAAAACCAAGCTCTAGAATCGGCACTCTGTAGTGGAGCGTGCGGCCGCACAGCAATACATGGAGCCGCACGCTCCGCTCCGGAGTGCCGATGCCAGAGCTTGGTTTTAACCTGCGAGACTCGGCCGTATCTCGCTGTAGTGTGACTCCGGCCTTAGACTGTATAGCGCTCACAGCAGCAGCGGTGCCATCAAACACTAAGCTGCAGCAGTGAGAAAATGGTGGCGACTTGGCAAATGGCTGGTTCTTATAGGGCAAGGACATGTGACATACCCAGCCAATGACACATGCCCTTGCTTGTGTGCATCACATGCACATTTCTGTGTGTGTGCTCACTGCTGATAGGCTGAGAGACTGCACTGCCCCACTGTAAATGCGGGAAAGAAAAAAAAATGGGGATCGGCATAATTTCAGCACAGATCTATCCCCCGCCCACTATACACTGAAACAGTCTATTAACAATGATAAACAGTTTTAATGTGCAAATCAAGTAAGGCTTTTGGTGAACGAACAGTTATCGAACAGGAACTCGAACAGACGAATTTTAAGCAAATTGTTCGAGTTCGTCGAACGACTCGAACACCGCCCAAAGCAGCTCGAATTTGAAATAGGCGAACAGTTCAACTCGAAAACCGCTCATCTCTAGTAACATCTCTCTGATTTAAAGTCATAAGTAGGGTTGAGCGACTTTTGCTTTTTTAGGGTCGGGTCGGGTTTCACGAAACCCGACTTTCTCAAAAGTCGGGCCGAGTGAAATCGGCCGATCCTATTAAAAAGTCGGGGTCGGACGAAACACGAAACCCAATGCAGTGCAATGGGATACTAATGGTTCCCAGCGTCTGAAGGAGAGGAAACTCTCCTTCAGGCACTGGGATCCATATTTATGTGTAAAATAAAGAATAAAAATAAAAAATAGGGATATACTCACCCTCGGACGCGCCCTGGTACTAAACGGCAGCCTTCCTTCCTAAGAATGAGCGCGTGAAGGACCTTCGATGACATCGCGGCTTGTGATTGGTCGCGTGACCGCTCATGTGAACGCTCACGCGACCAATCACAAGCCGCGACGTCATTGAAGGTCCTTCACGCGCTCATTCTTAGGAATGGAAGCTGCCGGTTACAGCGGTTAGTACCAGGGCGCGTCCGAGGGTGAGTATATCCCTATTTTTTATTTTTATTCTTTATTTTACACATAAATATGGATTCCGATAACGCAAATATCGGCCGATATCCGATACTTGCGGTATCGGAATGAAACGCGACTTTTGCGCGAAGATCGCCGACCTCATGGCCGACCCCACACAGGGATCGGGTCGGGCTTCATGAAACCCGACTTTGCCAAAGGTCGGCGACTTCTGAAAATGGCCGACCCGTTTCGCTCAACCCTAGTCATAAGAATTCAAAGATTGAAAATTTCAACAATTTTTCTAAATTTCGCTTTTTTCCACAAATATACGCAAGTCAAATCAATGAAATTTTACCACTATCATGAAGTGATAACAAAAAACGGTGTCAGAATCAGTGGGACCCATTGAAGCATTCCAGAGTTATTACATCATAAAGTGACAGTGGTCAGAATTGTCAAATTTGGGCTGGCCATTAACGTGCAAATAGTCTTGGGTCATAAAAAGGTTAATGCACTTTTTGTTCAGTGGTGTGCTGAAAATTCATAATTTTTTGCCCTTTTTTAATGTATTTTATTCAAGATGTTTACAAAAGGTGTTAACTAGTCTGACAGTCTGTAAGAAATAAAAAAAATTGTGCCATTTTCTGATACCTGTAATGTCTCAATTTTTCGGGATCTGGGGCTGGATGAGTGTTCTTTTTTTGCTGACATTTTTATTTATACCATTTTGAGCTAGGTATGATGGTTTGATAGCTTGTTATTACAATTTATTGCAATATTGCGGTGACCAAAATACGTAGTTTTGTTGTTTTAATTTTTTTTTCTCTTTACGCCATTTACCAATCTGATAAATTCTTCTTATATTTTGATAGATCGGGTATTTCTGGATGCGGCGATACCAGAAGGCAAAAGGGGGGTGATTTGGGGATTTGAACTTATGTTTCTTTATTTATTTTTATATTTGTAAAAATATAATTTTTTAATTTTTCCAAGCTTCAATAGTTTCCATAGGAGACATGAAGCTGCGTTTATCTAGTCGCCAGTGATGCACATATCATTGCTTCAGTCCTGCTATGTGTAGCAGAAATGCTCATCTGCTATCAACGTGAGAAAATTCTCACGGTGAACTGTGGGGACATCATTGAGCTCAGCGCAAGCTCCTTGATAATTTTCTCATGGTGAACTGAGGGGATCTCAGAGTTCTTGGAGTTGAGGAACCTGCTAACATTAGCTCATTGTCTCCTGGTCTTCAATCTGAACGGTCGTATCATGCCACCATTCATTTTGAAGACCACAAATCGCACAGATGGATTATGACATGGGACAGTATGGGTTATCTTCACTTTGGACAGGTGAGAGATATAGTTTATTATTTTTAAATTTTTACGGGGGACATTGGCTTCAATGGATTAGGTGTAAAGGTGAGTATAAGTGTGTGTGTGTTTTTTTTTTTAGTAAATGTGTAAAACAGGGTGTTGAGTTTTATTTAAAAAAAAAAAAGATTTTATTCTTTATGTGTGTTTATTTCGAAACTTACTATGAAGTTAGCAATGGGCCTAATAAAATATTATCAGTAAACCCCTGACAGGCTGCAATCCACAGCACAGCCACAACCTATTTTTTTGTTCCACCTACCTGGAAATTTACCTGGTGCTCTAGCGGTGCCATCACTTTGTTGCTCTGTTTGGGGTATTAAGTACTTGTCATGCAATGATGACACGCTGCAATCTACATGTGCACATGACCTTTACAGCCAATCAGGGACCTCAGAAGCCTCGTGCCTGAATGTAGACAGCACTACTGAGGCCACTGATTGGCTGCAGCGGTCATGTGCACATGTACAGTACAGCTCATCATCACTGCAGGACAAGTTGATAACACCTTAACAGGAGAAGCAAAATAATGGTACTAGAACAATTGAGTTAACTTTTTGATGAAATTCTAATTTTGTGAGAGCTCTCAATTTCGTGAGAGCAAAAGCACGATTACAGACAGGTATATTTTTTTTGTTCAAAACTATCCCGAGATAGTCCGAGAACGTAAAGTTACAAGATCATAGTCAGATACAAGACTAGTCTGGTGCTGCCCCGGATGGATTTTCTCTGTGCAACTGCAGGTGATTGACAGGTCTCTGCCGCTTTTATTTTGACCAGACAACCCTTAAAAAGAGAACATCTAAAGAACTTTAGTAAGGAAGGACATATCCAGATGTGTCAGACTTGTTTTTCTGTGTGTTCTGTTCATATCTGCTGTATTTTATAGGATCTTTAGCTTGAAAAAAAAATCCTGCCCTGTGCCATTGTATGTTCCTAATAAATAAATGCATTGACGCCTGACGGAGGACACTGACTAGTTTGATGGGTTTTCAAAATTTTGGTGTGAGTAATCATGCTACAGGTAAAGATGATTTATCCCCATGAATATTGATGTAATTGGGGTTGGAGGATCAGATATTGATGTGTATGAAGTCTGCACTGATGTCTCATGAGAAATAAAGAAATAGGAAAATAAACCTACCGGTTATTGTAGTTCAGAGTTGTATTAGATAAAGTCAGATTATCATCCTCAGTGTCCATTCTGGGGATTCACCTACAAAAAAATAACGTAATAGTACAACAGAATATTACCGTATATACTCGAGTATAAGCCGACCCGAGTATAAGCCGACCCCCCTAATTTTGCCACAAAAAACTGGGAAAACTTATTGGCTCGAGTATAAGCCTAGGGTGGAAAATGCAGCAGCTACTGGTAAATGTCAAAAGTAAAAATAGATGCTCCATACCGTGCCATATAGTGCTCTGCACCGTTCATTATGGCCCCATAGCTGTGCCATATAGAGCTCTGCACCGTTCATTATGGCCCCATAGCTGTGCCATATAGTGCTCTGCACCGTTCATTATGGCCCCATAGCTGTGCCATATAGTGCTCTGCACCGATCATTATTGCCCCATATCTGTGCCATATAGTGCTCTGCACCGTTCATTATTGCCCCATATATGCTCCTTATAAAGCTGTGCACCGTTCATTATTGCCCCATATATGCTCCTTATAAAGCTGTGCACCGTTCATTCTTGCCCCATATATGCTCCTTATAAAGCTGTGCACCGTTCATTATGGCCCCATAGCTGTGCCATATAGTGCTCTGCACCGTTCATTATTGCCCCATAGCTGTGCCATATAGTGCTCTGCACTGTTCATTATTGCCCAATAGCTGTGCCATATAGTGCTCTGCACAGTTCATTATTGCCCCATAGCTGTGCCATATAGTGCTCTGCACAGTTCATTATTGCCCCATAGCTGTGCCATATAGTGCTCTGCACCGTTCATTATTGCCCCATATCTGTGCCGTATAGTGCTCTGCACCGTTCATTATTGCCCCATATATGCTCCTTATAAAGCTGTGCACCGTTCATTCTTGCCCCATATATGCTCCTTATAAAGCTCTGCCATTGCTGTTGCTGCTGCAATAATAAAAAAAAAAAAAAGCCATACTCACCTCTCTTGATTGCAGCTCCCGGCGTCTCGTTCCGGCGTCCGGTCCCGGCGTCTCTCCGCACTGACTGATCAGGCAGAGGGCGGCGCGCACACTATATGCGTCATCGCGCCCTCTGACCTGCACAGTCAGAGCGCAGAGACGCCGGGAAGACAGAGCGGCGCCAGGAAGATGGAGCGGCGCCCGGCGTGTGGAACGCGGACAGGTGAATATAAAATACTCACCTAGTCCTGGCGCTCCTGACGCTGCCCCTGCCTGTCACACTGTCTCCGGGTGCCGCAGCTCTTCCTGTCAGCGGTCACTGGCACCGCTCAGAGGAATGAATATGTGGCCCCACCCCTATGGGAGTGGAGTCCATATTCATTTCTCTAATGAGCGGTCCCACGTGACCGCTGACAGGAAGAGCTGCGGCACCCGGAGACAGTGTGACAGGCAGGGGCAGCGTCAGGAGCGCCAGGACTAGGTGAGTATGCCTCAGCGCCCTCTCCCCCTCACCCGCCGACCCTGCCGCCCACTATGACTCTAGTATAAGCTGAGAGGGGCACTTTCAGCCCAAAAATTTGGGCTGAAAATCTCGGCTTATACTCGAGTATATACGGTATGTAATCATTGTGTCGCTTTATTAATCGACCAGTCCAGCATTTTTGTTTTTATGTCTATTGTTCCCTTTGTTAGCAATCAATAATGTGTGTATAGAAAGCTATTTTAGCTCTTACCATAAGTGATGGGCGAACCCAAACACTAAAGTTTGGGGTCCATAACAAAAACCCAATGTTTGGGCACAGACGTCAAACACAGACTTCTCCAAGAAGTCTGTGTTACTGATCGGGTTAAGCATCCCGAATATCAGCTGTTTCCCATGATGTCATCTGTGTCACAGCATGTGAGCCAGCAGCTCTGACAGACGTCGCCTGGGGAGAATTCTACTCTCATCACAATATACCCGCTGTTATTGATGGCAGTATTAATCAGCCGGCACCTGTGCTATAAATAGATAAATAAAAAAATATAACGTGGGGTCTCTTGTATTTTTGATAACCAGTACAAGCAAAACAGACAGCAGTGGGCTGCAGTTCCCAGCTGTCCGCTTTATCGTGGTTGGTTATCAGGAATACAGGTGTCCACACATTTTTTTAAAATTTTTTAAATAAATAGTTTTAAAAAAACAGCATAAGGTCTTCCCCATTTTTGACAACCAGCCAAACTAAAGCAAATAGCTCGGGCTGGTATTCTCAGATTGAGAAGAGGCCATGGATATTGGATCCCCAGCCTAAAAATAGCAGCCCGCAGCTGCCCCAGAAAACGCGCATCCATCAGATGCACGAATTCTGGTGCTTTGCCCAGCTCTTTGCACATACCCTGATGTGGTGGCAAGTGGGGTAATAGGTTTGGGGGTTGACGTCAGCCTTGTTATTTGCAATCAAGTCCAGGGATTTGTAATGCAGAGGCATCTATAAGACAACCCCATTTCTAATCCCACAGTAAGTTTGTGAAAAAAAATCACCCAGAATAAAGTACTATAATTGAAATAATGACACTGACATTTTTCTTTGAAATACAAATAAAAAGTCATTATACTCACCTTTATGACTAATCCATTGAAGCCCATGTCACCTGTAAAAGACAAAAAAAAACATACCTCACCTATCTAATGATAATCCATACATGTCCCATGACAATCCAGGTGATTTGGAAAGCACTCCATGGTTACCTCACTTATGGCATCACTGGCTGCTTGAGAAAATAATATTATGTAAAAGGGGAGAACTAATTCTCTCTAAAATATAGCTATTAAAGAAGGGACTTACTTGCACCTTTTATTGAGGTCTAATATTAATCATTAATGTCGATTTTAACTGCTAACAATTAATATCTACTTAGTGATTCCTTAATGTTATCTGCTCCTTATGTTATTGTCACTATGTGACACGACCCAACGGGGGGGCGGTCAACGGACAGCACAACAAACATACAATGGGATGGAAAAGGGGGAGGAAGGCCCTCTCAAGAGGGAAAATGAAGGAATGGTCACCTCCTGCTCAAACCTAAGCCTGACCCTGCTCTCCCCTAACACCCTAAGTGGGTCCTTCCCCCCACCGACGTCAGGAACCTCATCCCTCACTGTCACCTCACACTGCCCTTGCTAGTGCACTGGCTGGCAAGGGGCATCAGCCTTACCAATGCAGATGGTACCACACTGGGGATAGTGACAAACACAAAAGGGACAAGGAGTAAATAATAATAATAAACTCAGCACTTAGCTTCCATACACCACTGCCAAGCTCCACACCACAGAAAGCACAGCAACAGGACTCCAAACACCAGAATTGGCTGCCACCTGCAAGGCTGGTCTCCGTAGAGAAACTCTATCACCAACAGTCAGCTGATGCACCAGTTCATCTGAGTTCCGGAGATATCCATGCGTAACCCAGGTCTGCACCAGTCTAGGAAGTAAGTGAACGAATCTGTCCTTGATAACCCGCTTAACCATCTGGGCTGGAGTGGAGGATTTTGCTGCAACCATTTTGTACAAGATGCAGTAAGTCAAACATTTGGGATAGAGGCGGTCTGCCACCATAATATGCCCAGTGGAACCCTTTGTGCCCTGACCGACATAATCACATTCGCGAGTGTCAAAATTTCAGTTTTTAATTTGACATACTCCTGAGCATCCTGTAATGCCAGATTATAATAAGCATTTTGGAGTTCGCCAGTTAGATAGGGGGCTCTGCTACTCACTCAAACACAGTCAGAAATGCTTCCACATCATCACCTGGGGTTATTTTTTGCATCGCTCATCTTAAAGCCTTCTGGACGTATTTCTTGTCATCTGGACTTGGGGGAGGTTCTGCCGGCCTTCCACAAACCGCCTCTGCGAGCAACTTCATCTGCTACTGGTGCTGCTTTTGCAGTTGTTGTATAAGATGGTCTCTTGTTGCGCCATCTGTTGCTGCTGTAATTGCGCTGATTCTGTTGGTGCTTTTGCTGCTCCGCTTGTACCAGATGTTTAAGCAGGTCCTCCATTTTGCCTGATGCCGTACGCTGGCTTGTAGCCTCCTTCACAAGGTTGTACCCCTTGTAACCGTCACACGTGTTTTCTGAGAGCGCTTCCTGCACTTCTAACACCACCTGTGGTAATTTGACTCACTTGGCTGTACATGGAGGTAGACACGGGAACACTGTCTCTTTAATAATTTTCTTTGGTTTATTATAGGCCGCATAAACCAAGGTGTACTAAAACAAACACAGCCCTCTGGGCAAAAAAGTAAAAAAAAAAAAATGGTACAACAAAGCACAGTACTTCTGAGGACTGTTAGTAGAACACACATGGTTTAGTCTGGTTCCAGCACAACCAATTCTCAGGAGTGTTTCTTCTCCAGACACTGAACATCTACTGCCTCTGTAAGCCAGCTAATTAAGCCCCAGACCACACTTTGGGGTCGAGATAAGGTAGACATCCCCCACCCGCTCTTCTGGATGTCCACATAAAGCTCAGCACATTATACAAATTAGCTGTTAGCCCCTCACTGCACTTAGAGTGCTAGAGGAAAATCTCTGGGATTTATATCACTGATGCCATTAAACGTAGTGAATCATATCTCCCCTCCAGCACTTTCCCAGTCAGGCTGGTTTCACATTTGCGTTTTTGTCTGCTGCGTTTTTTTTCAAAAAAACGCATGCGTTTTTTTCCCCTATATTTAACATTGAAAACGCATGCGTTTTTTTGTGTATGCGTTTGGTCGCGTTTTGCAACGCATGTGTTTTTTTACTGCATGCTTTTTTTTTCTAAAATGCTACTTGTAGTATTTTTAGAAGCGTTTTTTGGACCAAAAAAAAACGCATGCGTTTTCATGCGTTTTTTTTTGTGTCAAAAAATGCATTGGAGTCAATGGGGACGCATGTGTTTTTTGGTGCATGCGTTTTTTGCGTTAAAAAACGCATGCGTTTTTTTATTAAAAACACTGAAAACACACTAATATGCCACCACCCAACGTAAAGGTGATAAAGGGATCCTAACCCTACCCCTAACCCTAACCCTAACCCTACCCCTAACCCTAACCCTAAGGGATCCTAACCCTACCCCTAACCCTAACCCTACCCCTACCCCTAACCCTAAGGGATCCTAACCCTACCCCTAACCCTAACCCTACCCCTAACCCTAACCCTACCCCTAACCCTAACCCTAAGGGATCCTAACCATACCCCTAACCCTACCCCTAACCCTAACCCTAACCCCTTTATGGTTAGGGGTAGGGTTAGGGTTAGGGTTAGGGGTAGGGTTAGGATCCCTTAGGGTTAGGGGTAGGGTTAGGGTTAGGGGTAGGGTTAGGGTTAGGATCTCTTTAGGGTTAGGGTTATGATCCCTACCCCTAACCCTACCCCTACTCCTAACCCTAACTATTTCTGTTTATAGTGGGTTTTTTACTTTTTTTAATGATTGGCAGCTGTCACACATTTCTCAGCATGCGTTTAAAAAACGCAAACGCATGAAAAAACGCATGTAAACGCGGTAAAACGCTGCGTTTTTTACACCACATGCAAAAACGCATGCGTCAAAAAAACGCAGCGTTTGCATGCGTTTACATGCGTTTTTTCGCGTTTTTTACCGCAAAAACGCACCCAAAAAAACGCAAATGTGAAACCAGCCTCACTCTGTCACAATACATATTATATATATATATATATATATATATATATATACTGTACTGTATATATGTATATGTATACAGTGTGTGCATTTTTGGGCACTTCCCTTCTACAATTATTACTAAATATGTGTACAGATTAGAATTAGCCAATAATTTGGCTGCGGTTTTTTTCAGTAAAATTTGTCATTTTCGGCCTTTTACCTTTAGAAAGTTGACAAGACCAAGGCGTGCAAGCCTCCTTCTAGGCAACTTTTTGCAATTTTGAAGAGCCTGGCATGAACATTTGCATAAAATATTTTCTCATCAACAATTTGTACCAATTTATTTGTCCCAATCTAGCAAAATTAAATGACAGATTACCTCTGGGTGTGTTTCTTAATCTTCAATAAAAAATACACCAATTTTGTATTCTGGAAGACAAAATATCTTCTAATTTTGCAGAAAGTTTGTTTAGCTGGAAGAGGCAGATAATTATGGGAAGCCTGTTAAGGAGGGCGGAACTCACTAATTAAATTATAATAATGAAGTGCGTTCGCCACCCGGGATTCACTGTGCAGAGATGGTACACTGCAGCTAAGAAGACAATGGCGAGACTTGCAGCTAGCGTAACAGGCTCGCACTGAGTTACCGTCACTCAGTGGAGTAGCACGAGGCTGTGCCAATCGTACACAGCAACGGAAAAGGAACTGCTATGAAACCGTGTTTATCGGCACATGGCCGCAGAGAGAATATGGCGCTAAACACGTACCCTGTTAGCGTCACAGGAGTACGCAAGCCCCACCGGGGCATGGGAACCGGTAGTGGACTCCAAGCACTCACAGAACTCCTCACCGGAGGTGCCGGAATTCTAAAGGCACTGGGACCTGCCCTGAATTCAACCACACAAGCTCCTCTCCGGAGAAGCCGGAATTCTAAAGGCACTGAGCCTGCCCTGAGCACATACAACTGAGTCCACATTACCGTTAGGTTCCTCAAACACATCAAACATAAATGAACTTAGTGCACCGACTAGCGCGCCAAAGATCCTATTATAGTTTCTGTCAGTCTGACAGGACCTTGCTCACTGGCCAATCTGGAGCCAGACCAGGACCTGAACATGGGACAGGTGACCACGAACGAGAAGTCAACCCAACAGCATGCTCAGTAGATTGAAACCTGGACTTAGTCTCAGGAGTGACTGCACGCCGCTGAGTATTGCGAGTTGCTATAGCTGAACCTGGAGAGACAGCAGTAACCAAGCGTACACCCTATGTAAAGTCTTGTCTAAAGTTCACTTTAAGGGAGGATATTAGCGAAGGAAATGAGGATGTCGAGTCCATATGGGTCGAAATTCATGGAGGGAAAAATGGTAACAAAATTCTCATTGGGGTCTGTTACAAACCCCCAAATATAACAGAAACCATGGAAAGTCTACTTCTAAAGCAGATAGATGAAGCTGCAACCCATAATGAGGTCCTGGTTATGGGGGACTTTAACTACCCGGATATTAACTGGGAAACAGAAACCTGTGAAACCCATAAAGGCAACAGGTTTCTGCTAATAACCAAGAAAAATTATCTTTCACAATTGGTGCAGAATCCAACCAGAGGAGCAGCACTTTTAGACCTAATACTATCGAATAGACCTGACAGAATAACAAATCTGCAGGTGGTCGGGCATCTAGGAAATAGCGACCACAATATTGTGCAGTTTCACCTGTCTTTCACTAGGGGGACTTGTCAGGGAGTCACAAAAACATTGAACTTTAGGAAGGCAAAGTTTGACCAGCTTAGAGATGCCCTTAATCTGGTAGACTGGGACAATATCCTCAGAAATAAGAATACAGATAATAAATGGGAAATGTTTAAGAACATCCTAAATAGGCAGTGTAAGCGGTTTATACCTTGTGGGAATAAAAGGACTAGAAATAGGAAAAACCCAATGTGGCTAAACAAAGAAGTAAGACAGGCAATTAACAGTAAAAAGAAAGCATTTGCACTACTAAAGCAGGATGGCACCATTGAAGCTCTAAAAAACTATAGGGAGAAAAATACTTTATCTAAAAAACTAATTAAAGCTGCCAAAAAGGAAACAGAGAAGCACATTGCTAAGGAGTGTAAAACTAATCCCAAACTGTTCTTCAACTATATCAATAGTAAAAGAATAAAAACTGAAAATGTAGGCCCCTTAAAAAATAGTGAGGAAAGAATGGTCGTAGATGACGAGGAAAAAGCTAACATATTAAACACCTTCTTCTCCACGGTATTCACGGTGGAAAATGAAATGCTAGGTGAAATCCCAAGAAACAATGAAAACCCTATATTAAGGGTCACCAATCTAACCCAAGAAGAGGTGCGAAACCGGCTAAATAAGATTAAAATAGATAAATCTCCGGGTCCGGATGGCATACACCCACGAGTACTAAGAGAACTAAGTAATTTAATAGATAAACCATTATTTCTTATTTTTAGGGACTCTATAGCGACAGGGTCTGTTCCGCAGGATTGGCGCATAGCAAATGTGGTGCTAATATTCAAAAAGGGCTCTAAAAGTGAACCTGGAAATTATAGGCCAGTAAGTCTAACCTCTATTGTTGGTAAAATATTTGAAGGGTTTCTGAGGGATGTTATTCTGGATTATCTCAATGAGAATAACTGTTTAACTCCATATCAGCATGGGTTTATGAGAAATCGCTCCTGTCAAACCAATCTAATCAGTTTTTATGAAGAGGTAAGCTATAGGCTGGACCACGGTGAGTCATTGGACGTGGTATATCTCGATTTTTCCAAAGCGTTTGATACCGTGCCGCACAAGAGGTTGGTACACAAAATGAGAATGCTTGGTCTGGGGGAAAATGTGTGTAAATGGGTTAGTAACTGGCTTAGTGATAGAAAGCAGAGGGTGGTTATAAATGGTATAGTCTCTAACTGGGTCGCTGTGACCAGTGGGGACCGCAGGGGTCAGTATTGGGACCTGTTCTCTTCAACATATTCATTAATGATCTGGTAGAAGGTTTACACAGTAAAATATCGATATTTGCAGATGATACAAAACTATGTAAAGCAGTTAATACAAGAGAAGATAGTATTCTGCTACAGATGGATCTGGATAAGTTGGAAACTTGGGCTGAAAGGTGGCAGATGAGGTTTAACAATGATAAATGTAAGGTTATACACATGGGAAGAAGGGATCAATGTCACCATTACACACTGAATGGGAAACCACTGGGTAAATCTGACAGGGAGAAGGACTTGGGGATCCTAGTTAATGATAAACTTACCTGGAGCAGCCAGTGCCAGGCAGCAGCTGCCAAGGCAAACAGGATCATGGGGTGCATTAAAAGAGGTCTGGATACACATGATGAGAGCATTATACTGCCTCTGTACAAATCCCTAGTTAGACCGCACATGGAGTACTGTGTCCAGTTTTGGGCACCGGTGCTCAGGAAGGATATAATGGAACTAGAGAGAGTACAAAGGAGGGCAACAAAATTAATAAAGGGGATGGGAGAACTACAATATCCAGATAGATTAGCGAAATTAGGATTATTTAGTCTAGAAAAAAGACGACTGAGGGGCGATCTAATAACCATGTATAAGTATATAAGGGGACAATACAAATATCTCGCTGAGGATCTGTTTATACCAAGGAAGGTGACGGGCACAAGGGGGCATTCTTTGCGTCTGGAGGAGAGAAGGTTTTTCCACCAACATAGAAGAGGATTCTTTACTGTTAGGGCAGTGAGAATCTGGAATTGCTTGCCTGAGGAGGTGGTGATGGCGAACTCAGTCGAGGGGTTCAAGAGAGGCCTGGATGTCTTCCTGGAGCAGAACAATATTGTATCATACAATTATTAGGTTCTGTAGAAGGACGTAGATCTGGGGATTTATTATGATGGAATATAGGCTGAACTGGATGGACAAATGTCTTTTTTCGGCCTTACTAACTATGTTACTATGTATGTTACTATGTTACCCTGGATCTGAGCTAGATGCTGAGACTGATGTCTTTGCTCAGCAGCATTCACTGTGGTTGAGGCTGAATGGGGGACCACGGGAGAAGACATGGCTTGGGATTCTTCATGTCCAAAGAAAGAATCACTGTGCTTTACAAAGCCATTGGAGCATGTTTGATTGATGTTAATTGGTTAAAAAAAATATATGTATTTTTTCTCTTCTAGGCCCTGCTAATATCTTTACTTCCTGAAATTCTAACAAATTAAAGGGATTGTTTACCATAAGAAAAACAAATTTGCTGTCTTCATAAAGCATTGCCTCATTTGTCCACCGATTGCGGTATTGCTGCTCTGCCTTGTTGAACAAAAAAACTATGGGAGAGAAGATCGCACATAGGGTTTTATCAATTTAAGAATCTGTTATTCAGAAAACTGCTCACCTGGTGCCCCTTTGGTAGAGCATATAAATATCAGCTGCCGCAGATCCATGGTTCAAGGATTTACCATATAAAGGATTTTTGTGGATATTGTCCGCGCTGCTGAAAAATTTGTAAGTCCGGACGTATTGATGAAAAGGAATGGTGGTTTCATTCAACACGTTTCGAAGCCTGTATGTTAGGCGCCGGGATTCTCCTACTGCACAAGGTGGATCTCAAGCCTTGTCTCCCTCTGCGGTCTCCCATTCTTCTTCGACCGCAATGGAGCCTGCTCAGCAGAGACATCGATCTCAGCGTCTGGCTCAGACTCGTGCTGTTCGTCTATACAGCTATAGTAACTAGCAATAGGCAGCAGCGAGCAGACGTTCCTGGGTCTAAGTCCAGAAATCACTCCACTGAGCATGATCGTGAGGCGACCTCTCATTTGTGGTTGTCCGTCAGCTGCTCAGGTCCTGTACTGGCTCAAGATTGGCCTGTGAGCAAGGTCCTGTCTGATTGGCACAATCTATAAAAGGATCTTTGGAGCGCCCGTCGGTGCACTAAGATCATTTATGTTACTTGCATGTGTGGAACACTATGGTACAGTAGTGTGGAATTGTTTGCGTGTGCTCAGGGCGGGCATATAGCCTTTAGAATTCCAGCACCTCTGTAGAAGAGTTCGTGTGAGTGCATACACTGTGACTGTGTCCACTACCTGTTCCCTTGCCCCCGAGAGGGTAGCACTCACCTGTGAAGTAACAGGGGATTTCACATAGCGCCATTTCCACTAGCGTGGCATCTAGATGCGCCTTACTGTTTCTACCCCTCTTTGAAGCTAACAGAGCTGGGTAATTACTTTCTGTTTCACACAGTGTGACATTTAACCCCGCACGCTTCCACCATTGTTCATTAGCTGCGGTTTTACATCTTCACATGGTGGACACCGGGATGCGATCGCATTTATATTTAGTGCGATCCGCCAACTCTAACACTGTATATGACTTCTTCCTCAGTAAATACCTGTTCGGGTTGGCGGAACGCACCAAACAAAATATAATAGAAAGGTGAGTTTGCAACCCGGGGTCCACCGTGCAGAGATGGAAACTGCTGCTAAGCAATGGCGGACACTATATGGTGGTATAGCACCAAATACACGTGGGTTAAATGTCACCCGGTGTGAACAGCGGTGAAATCTGGTGCTCGACAGAGTCACAGCACACTAAATACAATAATGCTGTTCCCTGTTAGCTATCACAGGGCACAGCAGATTTGGAGCGAGTGCGGTCGCTAACTCAGCCCCTAGGACGTGGGGGTTAGAGTCTGAGTAGACCCACTATGCGCACGACATCGCACTGGCGATGCCACAATTCGGTGCTGTCTCTACAGATTCGGTGCGAGTGCAGTCACTAACTCAGCCCCTAGGACACGGGGGTAGAGTTTGACTGGACCCACTGTGTGCACGGCGTCACACTGGCAATGCCACAACTCGGTGCTGTCACTAACTCAAATCACACTATTCACATACACAACCAGAGGGTAGGGGATCATTAGGAGCTTGCACTGGAGACATCCACACATACACCCACATCACATGTTTTGACTATACAAGTGCACGGCCTTGAGATCCTTTCATAGATGCCAGTCTGCAAGAACTTTGCTAGTGAGCCGATCCGGACTCACTTGAGAGCCTGAGCAGGTGACCTCCGACCACCAATGAGTGATTGCCTCACGGGCATGCTCAGAATGGCAAAAGCTGGACTTAGTCCCAGGAACGTCTGCTCGCCCCTGTCTAATGCTGGCTGCTATAGCAGAACCTGTAGAGGGAGCAGTAACCAGATGCACAGCTCGAGTCTGAGCAAGGAGCTGGGGCTGACATCTCTGCTGAGTAGGATCTTCTGTGGCTGAGATTGAAAGGGAGACCGAAGAAGACATGGCTTGGGATTCCTCCTGTGCAGCGGGAGAATCCTGACGCCTAACAATGCCACACACATATCATTTTATGTGTGTGGTATTTCCTGAGGAAGAAGTCATATACAGACTTTGAAACACGTTGACTAAAAGCACCATTCCCTTTCATCAATATGTCTGGATTTCCATTTGTTCAGCAGCGCCAACAATATCCACAAAAATCCTTGATATGAGCTCTGCCTTGTTAACATTGATAACTCTGTGCTACACTACCAGACTCAACCCATGGACAGATGCGCTGTATCTGGAAGGAATCCCTATAATAACCCAAATTAGTATGAGTGATCTCTTACCTACTCCTTCTGAAGAGAAGATGTAGAACGTGCTCCTCAATGGCTGAAGTCCTCACAGTGTTACTGAGAATATTTGTAGTATAATATTGGTTGCTTCGTTATGAGTCTCTGGTGGGAGTGTTTCACATGGCGGTACATCGTTATCTGAGTTAACGTGACTTATTGTGAGATTAGATGATCAGATACTGAAACTGCTGAAGCCTTAATGTGATGGAATAACTGCAAATTTTAGAGGGAATGGAGACAAAGTAAAACAAGGAACGTCATTGTTCTATCGATAGTCAGTCCATGACCTCTGTCAACCACCAACCGTTGGTTACAGGGGGCCTAATGTTACCTCCTCAGTGTCCAATCATCATGGTCAGCCACTGACTGCTGGGAAGGCATCACCATGGATGACGCATCACTTTGACGGCAACATTTGGATGTTTGGATGAGGACATTTGTTGTGGACATTACATCACACACACCAGGGGGACAGCAGAAAGCAAAAAGAAGTGGAAAGAAAAAAGAAAGTAATCGGTTGTTCAAAGTATTTTGGAGATTTTTGAAGAATTCAATATTGGTAAGAGAAGGAGAATAATGCATTATATTCCGATAATACTACCACTTAGTACAGTGCAGATTTATAACACACAGGGCGAAAGTAGGTGAGACTCCAGTAAAGGAACTTACGTGAAGTCTACAATGTCCACACTCTGAGAACTTCTATGATTTGTGATGATGATATATATTTGCAGGAAAACAGCCATGGATATTTTTGACGACAGTGAGTTGTGGTTTACAGTTTCTGCCCAGACTGGTCATCAACTTCGCCCAAGCTAAGTAAAGTCAATGCTACAAAGGTAAATAGTAAAAACATTATAAGAATAAATATACCCACATAATTTGTTGTGTAGAATCTCGTGCTCAAGCACAAATTAGCAACAGCCAAGTATAGAACACTAAGTTGCATGCAAGCAAAACTAGTATAGATAAGTGTTTACAGGAAGAACACCGCAGGAAACAAATATATAAATATTGTGGTAGGTCGGCTCACTCAGCTGCACATGGAGGCAGACACAGGAACACTGCAGAGTTATTGCATTAGTGGGAATCAGCCCACTCAGGGTTAGCAAAGACACAGTTCAGGCATGAACAATGGCACAAACCACTTATCCGTAGTGTTTCTCTCCAGCCACTAACACCCACTTGCCTTCGGAAGCCAATCACTTAAGCCCCTGACCATGTGACTCCTCCCTCATGTGATTGATCACATGACTGTCAGCACAAGGCGGTGCCGTCTCTGCAGGTGGAGATAAGGTGGACACCCTCCCACCCACTCTATGGATGTCCAGATAAAAGCCAGCCCATAATTCAAATGAGCTTAACCCGCACAGCACTTCAGTGTGCTGGAGGAAAAACTATGGGTTTTATATCACTGACACTATTAGGCGTAGTGAAACATATCTCCTCTCCAGCACTTTACCAGTGACTTTGTCACAATGTATATCATATACACCTCACGGCCAAATAATGTTAATGATACAAATTCATTGACATGTTATATTAATTAAGAAGGGATCAAATACTTGAGAGATGACAAAACACCACAATGTGTGTCCAAAAATGCTTAGAAAGTCCTGACAAAGATCTTGCGATTTAAGTATGGAATTTAATCCCTCTAATATAGAGTTGGTCATATTGAACATGCTTACTAATGACACAATCAGCTAAATCTCCTGTGGCTGCATGTTTTGTTTATATATATATATACTAGCTGAAGAGCCCGGCGTTGCCTGGGCATAGTAAATATCTGTGGTTAGTTATAGCACCTCACTTCTCTTATTTTCCCATCACACCTCTCATTTTCCCAATCACATCTTTCATTTTCCCCCTCACATCTCTCATTTTCTCCCTCACACCTCTCATTTTCTCCCTCACTCCTCTCATTCCCCCCTAACACTTGTCATTTTGACCTCACATCTGTCATTTTCCGATCACTCCACTATTTTCCCTCGCTCCTCTCATTTTGCACTCACACCTTTTCATTTTCACCTCACACCCCTCATTTTCACCTCAGTATATACATGTTTGCATCTCCCTTATATATAGTATACACCTGTATGCCATCTCCTGTATATAGTATATACCTGTATGTCATCTCCCCTGTATATAGTATATACCTGCTGTGTGTCATCTCCCCTGAATATAGTATATACCTGTATGTCATCTTCTATATATAGTATATACCTGTATGTCATCTCCTTCTATATATAGTATATACCTGTATGTCATCTCCTGCTGTATATAGTATATATCTGTGTCATCTCCTCCTGTATATAGTATATACCTGTATGTCATCTTCTATATATAGCATATACCTGTATGTCATCTCCTCCTGTACATAGGCCGAAAAAATACATTTGTCCATCCAGTTCAGCCTATATTCCATCATAATAAATCCCCAGATCTACGTCCTTCTACAGAACCTAATTGTATGATACCATATTGTTCTGCTCCAGGAAGACATCCAGGCCTCTCTTGAACCCCTCAACTGAGTTCGCCATCACCACCTCCTCAGGCAAGCAATTCCAGATTCTCACTGCCCTAACAGTAAAGAATCCTCTTCTATGTTGGTGGAAAAACCTTCTCTCCTCCAGACGCAAAGAATGCCCCCTTGTGCCCATCACCTTCCTTGGTATAAACAGATCCTCAGCAAGATATTTGTATTGTCCCCTTATATACTTATACATGGTTATTAGATCGCCCCTCAGTCGTCTTTTTTCTAGACTAAATAATCCTAATTTCGCTAATCTATCTGGGTATTGTAGTTCTCCCATCCCCTTTATTAATTTTGTTGCCCTCCTTTGTACTCTCTCTAGTTCCATTATATCCTTCCTGAGCACCGGTGCCCAAAACTGGACACAGTACTCCATGTGCGGTCTAACTAGGGATTTGTACAGAGGCAGTATAATGCTCTCATCATGTGTATCCAGACCTCTTTTAATGCACCCCATGATCCTGTTTGCCTTGGCAGCTGCTGCCTGGCACTGGCTGCTCCAGGTAAGTTTATCATTAACTAGGATCCCCAAGTCCTTCTCCCTGTCAGATTTACCCAGTGGTTTCCCATTCAGTGTGTAATGGTGACATTGATTCCTTCTTCCCATGTGTATAACCTTACATTTAGGTTAGACTTACTGGCCTATAATTTCCAGGTTCACTTTTAGAGCCCTTTTTGAATATTGGCACCACGTTTGCTATGCGCCAGTCCTGCGGAACAGACCCTGTCGCTATAGAGTCCCTAAAAATAAGAAATAATGGTTTATCTATTACATTACTTAGTTCTCTTAGTACTCGTGGGTGTATGCCATCCGGACCCGGAGATTTATCTATTTTAATCTTATTTAGCCGGTTTCGCACCTCTTCTTGGGTTAGATTGGTGACCCTTAATATAGGGTTTTCATTGTTTCTTGGGATTTCACCTAGCATTTCATTTTCCACCGTGAATACCGTGGAGAAGAAGGTGTTTAATATGTTAGCTTTTTCCTCGTCATCTACAACCATTCTTTCCTCACTATTTTTTAAGGGGCCTACATTTTCAGTTTTTATTCTTTTACTATTGATATAGTTGAAGAACAGTTTGGGATTAGTTTTACTCTCCTTAGCAATGTGCTTCTCTGTTTCCTTTTTGGCAGCTTTAATTAGTTTTTTAGATAAAGTATTTTTCTCCCTATAGTTTTTTAGAGCTTCAATGGTGCCATCCTGCTTTCGTAGTGCAAATGCTTTCTTTTTACCGTTAATTGCCTGTCTTACTTCTTTGTTTAGCCACATTGGGTTTTTCCTATTTCTAGTCCTTTTATTCCCACAAGGTATAAACCGCTTACACTGCCTATTTAGGATGTTCTTAAACATTTCCCATTTATTATCTGTATTCTTATTTCTGAGGATATTGTCCCAGTCTACCAGATTAAGGGCATCTCTAAGCTGGTCAAACTTTGCCTTCCTAAAGTTCAGTGTTTTTGTGACTCCCTGACAAGTCCCCCTAGTGAAAAACAGGTGAAACTGTACAATATTGTGGTCGCTATTTCCTAGATGCCCAACCACCTGCAGATTTGTTATTCTGTCAGGTCTATTAGATAGTATTAGGTCTAAAAGTGCTGCTCCTCTGGTTGGATTCTGCACCAATTGTGAAAGATAATTTTTCTTGGTTATTAGCAGAAACCTGTTGCCTTTATGGGTTTCACAGGTTTCTGTTTCCCAGTTAATATCCGGGTAGTTAAAGTCCCCCATAACCAGGACCTCATTATGGGTTGCAGCTTCATCTATCTGCTTTAGAAGTAGACTTTCCATGGTTTCTGTTATATTTGGGGGTTTGTAACAGACCCCAATGAGAATTTTGTTACCATTTTTCCCTCCATGAATTTCGACCCATATGGACTCAACATCCTCATTTCCTTCGCTAATATCCTCCCTTAAAGTGGACTTTAGACAAGACTTTACATAGAGACAAACCCCTCCTCCTCTCCGATTTTTACGATCCTTTCTAAACAGACTGTAACCCTGTAAGTTAACTGCCCAGTCATAGCTTTCATCTAACCATGTCTCGGTTATTCCCACTATGTCAAAGTTACCTGTAGATATTTCTGCTTCTAGTTCTTCCATCTTGTTTGTCAGGCTTCTGGCGTTTGTGAGCATGCAGTTTAGAGGATTTTGTTTTGTTCCAATCTCCTCGCTGTGGATTGTTTTAGAAATGTTCTTACCTCCCATCTGAGTATGTTTTCCTGGATCTTCTTTGTTCAAGTCTAATGTTTTTCTTCCCGTCCCCTCTTCTTCTAGTTTAACGCCCTCCTGATGAGTGTAGCGAGTCTTCTGGCGAATGTGTGTTTCCCAGGTTTGTTGAGGTGTAGTCCGTCTCTGGCGAGGAGTCCATCGTACAAGTAATTCACACCGTGGTCCAGGAATCCGAATCCTTGTTGTCTGCACCATCGTCTTAGCCAGTTGTTTGCATCAAGGATCCTGTTCCATCTCCTGGTGCCATGCCCGTCTACTGGAAGGATAGAAGAAAAAACTACCTGTGCATCCAGTTCCTTTACTTCTCCTGTATATAGTATATACCTGTGTGTCATCTCCTCCTGTATATAGTTTATACCTGTATGTCATCTCCTTCTGTATACAGTATGTACCTGTATGTTATCTCCTCCTCTATATAGTAATTGACCTGTGTGTCATCTCTCCTGTATATAGTATATATCTGTGTGTCATCTCCTCCTGTATATAGTATATACCTGTGTGTCATCTCCTCCTGTATATAGTATATACGTGTGTCATCTCCTCCTGTATATAGTATATACCTGTGTGTCATCTCCTCCTGTATATAGTATATACCTGTGTGTCATCTCCTCCTGTATTAGACCTCGTTCACACGTTATTTGGTCAGTATTTTTACCTCAGTATTTGTAAGCTAAATTGGCAGCCTGATAAATCCCCAGCCAACAGGAAGCCCTCCCCCTGGCAGTATATATTAGCTCACACATACACATAATAGACAGGTCATGTGACTGACAGCTGCCGTATTTCCTATATGGTACATTTGTTGCTCTTGTAGTTTGTCTGCTTATTAATCAGATTTTTATTTTTGAAGGATAATACCAGACTTGTGTGTGTTTTAGGGCGAGTTTCATGTGTCAAGTTGTGTGTGTTGAGTTGTGTGTGGCGACATGCATGTAGCGACTTTTGTGAGATGAGTTTTGTGTTGCAACATGCGTGTAGCAACTTTTTGTTTGTCGAGTTGCATGTGACAGGTTTGTGTAGCAAGTTGTGTGCAGCAAGTTTTGCGCATGGCGAGTTTTGCGCGTGGTGAGTTTTATGTCTGGTGCCTTTTGAGTATGTGCAAGTTTTGTGTGAGGCAACTTTTGCATGTGTTGCAAATTTTGTGCATGTGGCAATTTTTCCGCGTGTGCAAGTTTTGCGTGTGGCGAGTTTTCCATGAGGTGAGTTTTGCACTTGTGGCGAGTTTTGCGTGAGCCTAGTTTTTGCATGTGGTGAGTTTTGCGCGTGGCGAGTTTTGAGCGGCGACTTTTGTGTTTCGACTTTTATGTGGCGAGGTTGGTGTATGTGTGGTGAAATGTGTGCTGAGGATGGTATATGTGTTCAAGCACGTGGTAGTGTGTGGCGCATTTTGTGTGTGTGTTCATATCCCCATGTGTGGTGAGTATCTCATGTCAGGGCCCCACCTTAGCAACTGATCAGTATATACTCTTTGGTGCCATCGCTCTCATTCTTTAAGTCCCCCTTGTTCACATCTGGCAGCTGTCAATTTGCCTCCAACACTTTTCCTTTCACTTTTTCCCCATTATGTAGATAGGGGCAAAATTGTTTGGTGAATTGGAAAGCGCGGGGTTAAAATTTCACCTCACCTACGTAGCCTATGATGCTCTCAGGGTCCAGACGTGTGACTATGCAAAATTTTGTTTCTGTAGCTGCGACGCCTCCAACACTTTTCCTTTCACTTTTTTCCCCATTATGTAGATAGGGGCAAAATTGTTTAGTGAATTGGAAAGCGCGGGGTTAAAATTTCACCTCACAACGTAGCCTATGACGCTCTCAGGGTCCTGACGTGTGACTGTTCAAAATTTTGTTGCTGTAGCTGCAACGCCTCCAACACTTTTCCTTTCACTTTTTTCCCCATTATGTAGATAGGGGCAAAATTGTTTGGGGAATTGGAACGCGCGGGGTTAAAATTTCGCCTTACAAAATAGCCTATGACGCTCTCGGGGTCCAGACGTGTGACCGTGCAAAATTTTGTGGCTGTAGCTGCGACGGTGCAGATGCCAATCCCGGACATACACACATACACACACACACACACACACACACACATACATACACACATTCAACTTTATATAGTAGATTTTTTTTCTTTCTATACATATGTATGTTGCTTGTGCACGAAGTCCAGCATAAAAACTATGTGAGATGCATTATATTTAATGTTTTATAGTTGAATCTTGATAAAATTGGAATTATGCTATAATATTTATTAATTCGATGGCATTGTCAAGTATCATTATTTGGGTAGCACTGTGCTCCTCCTGTTTCTCCTTGCACAAAGGTGGAGGTAGCAGTCCTGCTGCGGGGTTGTTGCCCTCCTATGGCCCCCTCCATGTCTCGTGGTGTACTGGCCTGTCTCCTGGTAGCACCTCCAGCCTCTGGACACTACGCTGACAGTTCGCATTGATGTGCCATCCTGGATGAGCTGCACTACCTGAGCCACTTGTGTGGGTTGTAGAGTCCGTCTCATGCTACCACAAGTGTGAAAGCACAACCAACATTCAAATGTGACCAAAAAATCAGCCAGAAAGCATTGGCACTGAGATGTGGTCTGTTGTCCCCACCTGCAGAACTACTCCTTTATTGAGGGTGTCTTGATAATTGCCAATAATTTCCATCTGCTGTCTATTCCATTTGCAGAACAGCATGTGAAATTGATTGTCAATCAGTGTTGTTCCTAAGTGGACAGTTTGATTTCACAGATGTTTGATTTACTTGGAGTTAGATTCTGTTGTTTAAGTGTTTCCTTTATTTTTTGTAGCAGTGTATATATATATATATATATATATATATATATATATATAGTTAGGGCTAGCGGAACACACCGAGTATAGATAGATAGCTACAAGGTGCGTTCGCAGCCCGGGGTCTACCGTGCAGAGATACCTGCTGCAAAGTAACGGCGGATAAACTCTGAGCTCACACGTGGGTTAAGCTTCACCCCATGTGAACTGGAAGCTCTGTTCCAGAAACTCTGTTGACTCACGGAGTCGCGCTATACACAAAACTATTACCCTAACTACGGGTTGTGCTTGTTCTGGAACTCTTCTGTGCTAACCGCACACATGGAGGAACCAGATGCTAAGCTAAGGCTAATTGCCCCACTGACACTAGCTGCCTGCCTGAGTGTACAGTCCCAAAGCTAACAGCCTCACGCCACATCTGTAAAGAGTGGTATAGT
Organism: Ranitomeya imitator; assembly: GCF_032444005.1. Classification (NCBI taxonomy): domain Eukaryota; kingdom Metazoa; phylum Chordata; class Amphibia; order Anura; family Dendrobatidae; genus Ranitomeya; species Ranitomeya imitator. Next base: position 20,846,821 of record NC_091291.1, on the reverse strand, counting down.
ATCCACTGGCATAAGCCAAACACATTTATTACTAGCACATGGCCGTGCGGCCATGCAAACCTTTTATAGTTGCAGCTCTTCAGGACCTTCTTGGTGGACCAATAGGAGCTGCAACAGGGCCTGAGCTTGTGACCCCTGACCTCCAATGAGAGGTCCTCTCATGGGCATGCTCAGTGCGTGAAAAGCAGGACTTAGTCCCAGAAAAGCCTGCTCACCGCTGACCAGTCCTGGCTACAAAGGGAGAGCCTGGAAAGGCAGCAGTAACAGTATCAGGCTGAGCCAGACGCTAGAACCGACATCTCCACTGAGCAGGTTCCACTGCAGCTGGAGGAGAATGGGAGACCCCAGCAGACATGGTTCGATATTCTCCCTGTGCAGCGGTGGGAACTCGACACCTAATATATATATATATATATAAAGTGGGTACAGAAAATATTCAGACCCCTTTAAATTTTTCTGTTTCATTGCAGCCATTTGGTATATTCAAAAAAGTTCATTTTTTTCTCATTAATGTACACTCTGCACAAGAACTTGACTGAAAAAAACAGAAATTTAGAAATTTTTGCAAATTTATTAAAAAAGAAAAACTGAAATATCACGTGGTCAAAAGTACTCAAACCCTTTGCTTGAGGCCACTCCTTTGTTATTTTAGCTGTGTGCTTAGGGTCATTGTCTTGTTGGAAGGTGAACCTTCGGCCAAGTCTGAGGTCCAGAGCACTCTGAAGAGGTTTTCATCCAGGATATCTCTGTACTTGGCCGCATTCATGTTCCCTTCAATGGAAACCAGTCGTCCTGTCCCTGCAGCTGAAAAACACCCCCATAGCATGATGCCGCCACCACCATGTTTCACTGTTGGGATTGTATTGGGCAGGTGATGACCAGTGCCTGGTTTTCTCCACACATACTGCTTAGAATTATCACCAAAAAGGTCTATCTTCGTCTCATCAGACCAGAGAATCTGATTTCTCATAGTCTGGAAGTCCTTCATGTGTTTTTTTAGCAAACTCTATGCAGGCTTTCATATGTCTTGCACTGAGAAGAGGCTTTCATCCGGTTACTCTGCCATAAAGGCCCAACTGGTGGAGGGCTGCAGTGATAGTTGACTTTGTGGAACTTTCTCCCATCTCCCTACTGCATCTCTGGAGCTCGGCCACAGTGATCTTGAAATTTTTCTTTACCTCTCTCACCAAGGCTCTTCTCCCACGATTGCTCAGTTTGGCTGGACGGTCAGGTCTTCGAAAGACTTCTGGTGGTCCCAAACATCTTCCATTTAAGGATTATGGAGGCCACTGTGCTTTTAGGAACCTTGAGTACTGCAGAAATTCTGTAGTAACCTTGGCCAGATCTGTGCCTTGCCACAATTCTGTCTCTGAGCTCCTTGGCCGGTTCCTTTGGCCTCATGATTCTCATTTGGTCTGACATGCACTGTGAGCTGTGAGGTCTTATATAGACAGGTGTGCGCCTTTCCAAATCAAGTCCTATTAGTTTAATTACACCCAGTTGGTCTCCAATGAAGGAGTAGAACCATCTCAAGGAGGATCACAAGGAAATGGACAGCATGTGACTCAAATATGAGTGACTGAGCAAAGGGGCTGAATACTTATGACCCTGTGATATTTCAGTTTTTCTTTTTTATTAAATTTACAAAAATTTCTACATTTCTGTTTTTTTCAGTCAAGATGGGGTGCAGAGTGGACATTAATGAGAAAAAATGAACTTTTTTAATTTACCAAATGGCTGTAATGAAACAAAGAGCGAAAGCGCAGAAGCGCAGCAGAACTCCTTTGTGGAATCCTGATGTAGGTTTTGTTTTTGTGTCGACAGCACGACTGTCTGATATGAGCCGTAAAATGGAACCTCTTCTTCTTGTGTATTTCTGTGGGTCAACACTAGGAGGCGCTGGTTGTTTGTTTTTCTATGGTAACTCTGGAATTAACATTTAATTTATTCTTACGGCTTTTACAGTATAGGGTCAATATATTATATATTTACAGACACAGTAATGGAAAATATGGTTATTTAAAAAAATATATAACTTTGAGATTATTGGATTAGCAGAGTGGGTGATTCAAATCTTTACATATTTTTAAAACTTTTTTTTACTCTATTTGTAGGTTGTTTGGGGACTAGAACCTGTGATCATCTGATAGTTTGTTCTTTACACGGCAATGCCACCTGTGACTTCCCAGATTACCATCATAAAAGCCATTGGGGGCCTTCAGCAGGACCACGGCTGCCATAGCAATATATTGTTCTAATTTTGAAAGAAGTCCAATTTATGATTATATAAAATCAATTATATATAAAAAGGGACCAAAACATTATATCTACCCCAAGATGGTAGCATTAAAAATTGCAGATTGGAATGCAAAAATAATTGCCTTTTACCATGAAAAAAATGAAAAAGTTATGGGTCATAAAAAAAAGCACAATCCAAATTTGCCTTTTAACAAAGTTCAGAATTTTTTAAGCCATTAAAACAGTAAAATTACTAAACATATCAAAAATAGAAAAACAGAGTTAAATACTCACCAAACTGTGCTGAAAAATCTTTTATTTAGAAAAATTGCAATTCCATTGGTGAGAGTAACACGGTCACTGATGCTGTGTCCAAGTAAATCACACTTTTCATAAATAATAGAAGCTTTTCACCACAGTTTGGTGAGTTCCACATTTTACTCATATTTTCTATTTTTCATATGTGGTTATATTATATACTGCGCACCAAATTCTTAACCCCTGTCGTTATGAAAATAAAGTGAGAGGAGAGAGGATTTTGCTGACATTAGGAGCTGACACTCTACAGGAGAGAGAGGACCCCACTGACCATAACAGCTTACACTCTACAGGAGAGAGAGGACCCCACTGACCATAAGAGCTTACACTCTACAGGAGAGAGAGGACCCCACTGACCATAAGAGCTTACACTCTACAGGAGATAGAGAGAGAGAGGACCTCACTGACCATAAGAGCTTACACTCTACAGGAGAGAGAGAGGACCCCACTGATCATAAGAGCTTACACTCTACAGGAGAGAGAGAGGACCCCACTGATCATAAGAGCTTACACTCTACAGGAGAGAGAGAGGACCCCACTGACCATAAGAGCTTACACTCTAAAGGAGAGAGAAGACCCCACTGACCATAAGAGCTTACACTCTGCAGGAGAGAGAGAGGACCTCGCTGACCATAAGAGCTTACACTCTACAGGAGAGAGAGGACCCCACTGACCATAACAGCTTACACTCTACAGGAGAGAGAGAGGACCCCACTGACCATAACAGCTTACACTCTACAGGAGAGAGAGGACCCCACTGACCATAAGAGCTTACACTCTACAGGAGAGAGAGGACCCCACTGACCATAACAGCTTACACTCTACAGGAGAGAGAGAGGACCCCACTGACCATAACAGCTTACACTCTACAGGAGAGAGAGGACCCCACTGACCATAAGAGCTTACCCTCTACAGGAGAGAGAGAGGACCACACTGATCATAAGAGCTTACACTCTACAGGAGAGAGAGGACCCCACTGACCATAAGAGCTTACACTCTACAGGAGAGAGAAGACCCCACTGACCATAAGAGCTGACACTCTACAGGAGAGAGAGGACCCCACTGACCATAACAGCTTACACTCTACAGGAGAGAGAGAGGACCCCACTGACCATAAGAGCTTACACTCTACAGGAGAGAGAGGACCTCACTGACCATAAGAGCTTACACTCTACAGGAGAGAGAGAGGACCCCACTGACCATAAGAGCTTACACTCTACAGGAGAGAGAGGACCCCACTGACCATAAGAGCTTACACTCTACAGGAGAGAGAGAGGACCCCACTGACCATAAGAGCTTACACTCTACTGGAGAAAGACAGGACTCCGCTTACCATAAGAGGTTACACTCTACTGGAGAGAGAGGACACCACTGACCATAAACGTTTACATTCTACAGGAAAAAATGCTTTCCCAGTGACTCTGAAAGTGGGAAAACGACCCTACTGTACAAGCTGTGATCTGCTGGGAACCACTGTTCTGTGATGGCCTCACTAATGACCATTATTGTTCAAGATGTGATATTCTGCTAGATGTCATAACTGCAAGGCATTATGAGAAGATCCGCACAGCCACGCTAAAATACATTATCCAAATCTCTGAGGCTTCATTAGTGTGAGTAATGGTAACAGGCCAAGTTTTTTTTTTTTCGCAAATTGCAAATCAAATTTCAAAATATTCGAATCCAGGTGAAACTGTAAATTTTAGGAAATTTAAATAAAACTTGATCCACCGCAAAGCTATCCGCTCATGTCTAAACACAATGTTTGTAGTGTAGACATTTGGAATTATGCTGCCTGGTCAATTTGATTCCTTAATAAATGAAAAATATGATTTAATTGTAATATATTTTTTTCACCTTTCCAGTTAAGATTTTTTTCCATCCCTTTTTCAGTACATTATATGGTGAAATGAAGGATGTATTTCAAAACTACAACTCATCTAGTGTAAAAAAAACAATCTCTCATTAGGCTGAGTTGATGGGAGAATAAAATGTTTTGGTTCTTGGAATGAGAGGAGGAAGCAAAGCAGGTAAAAAAAAAATAATAATGGTCAAGTCTTCGAAGGGTAAGAGGTTTCACAAACAGTAGATAACAAGAATATATATTACACTTCCGTAATGCGAGTATTTCCTACATCTTCTCGTTCTCGGCACAGGTCATTAGGAGGTTCCGCTAAGGCTTTTTCTAGTCTAGAGGGGATGGATCTGAAGAAACATTGTTGGAAAGCCTGTCCCATAAATACATATATTATTGGATTCATGCAACTGTTAAGATAAGCAAGGCTGGTAATGATAGTGTATAATATAAGGATTAAAATATAATCTACATAATACCAGGGTATTAGTGGACAGATGTAATATGGAAACCAGCAGATGAAGAAACACAATATGACAGCGGTGATGGTCCTGGAGGATCTCTGAGATCTCTGAGATCTCATACCTTTTCTAAGTTTGTAGAAAATGGAAACATAAGTGGTGAAGATGATAAGAAAAGGGATCACAAACATTATAACAAATCTGATCAGATGAATGGGCTGATTTAACTCTCTGTTGTAAAGAAATATAATATCACCCAATAAACAAGTTACAACTAAGCTCAGTCCCCAAATAATCGCTGCTGTGATTCTCACCAGTTTACGAGTTCTGTGAACTTTGGCCCAAAATGGCCACATGACGGAGACCCAGCGGTCAATACTCATGGCCGTCAGGAGAAGAACGCTGGCGCTCATGTTTACAGTAAACAGAAACATGTTCACTATGAAATATCCAGTTTCACTGTCATATGAGAAATATGTTGCCCACTCAGCAATTCTTAGAGGCAGAGAGGCACAGCACAGGAAGTCCGCGATGGCCAGGTTGAGGAACCACACGGCACTGATTGTCTTCTTCATCCTGAATCCGGCAATCCAGATGACTAATCCATTACCGATAATCCCGAGAATAAAAACAATACTGTATAATGTAATTGACATCTTCTGAATATTATCCAAAACATTATTTATCTCCGAGTATTCATCAGATGACCTGAGAAGACAGGATAGGGAAGACACTAGGAAAATTGCACATTTAGAATTTCATTAAATTACTGTCTTGTATAAAGGAGGCACATAGAGAACGGGGGCTGACTTAAATATTGGCACACATTGTGGGGATAGAGGTCACACCATCATATTCTTCATATTGTAGAACAGGAAGTCACATGTCTCATTATTTCCCTTGGTTTTATTTGCCCAGAAAAACCTTCGGAACCTTTTGCAATTTCTTATGAACAAATATGGGAAGTTATAAGATTAATCTGCAATACATATGACTGTATATCCATGAGCCTAGAGTGATAAATAAGAGCTCGTACCTACAGATATCTCAATTCTGAACTTTCCACAAACTTTAAAGATTCCAGAATATAAATGTAATAAACTATAGCACCAGGCCAGCAAATCCCTGACAGACTACTGAAGCCACTGATTGGCTGTTTCAGTCATGTGCACATGTGCGGAACAGCGCGTCATCACTGCAGGACATATTCATAAGACCTTGACGGGAGCAACAAAGTGTTGGCACAGGAGCAGAAGGGAATTACCAGGTAGGTATGAATTTATACAGTGCTAATGTTTTTTTTATTTAAGTATTTTATGACTCTTTCCTATAGAAAACTTTAGGTTATTCCACATGCAAATTGTCTCTTCAGACTAGAACTCTAGCGCCACCTATTGGAAGTAGCAATCCTAAAAGTCAATATCAACCCTTTATCGAGCCTTAGGATAAAAGCCAAACCAGAACCTCAATGTCACGTCCATGTTTGGATCTGTGGCAGATCTGGTTTCCTTCAGATTAAAACCTTTTTTCCTTTCAGGTCATCTGGGGTTAATGCAGTTTTTTCCCAGTGGCCGCTGGTGTAATTGCATTGCAGCTTGTTCTACTGTAGTGGGTGGTGACCACTCCCACCTCCTTTAAAAGGTCACCTGGTTCATCAGCTGACTGTTGGTTATACAGGTCCTTTGGATACCAACCTTGCTGGTATAGGAGCTTGCTGAGTGCTGTTGTTCTACAGCTGAATACTTATTCCTGGTGCCTTACTCTGCTGTGCGGTGCATTGCAGCAGAGAAAGCTAAATGTGGTGTTATTGTTTCTTTGTCCCTTTGTTGTTTCTAACTTTCCCATTGTTGTATTAGTGCAGCGGTGGGACCAGTGCTCCCACCTGCCAGTTCCCTACATAGGGATTAGAGCAGGGCAAGTGAGGGACTAGGTATCCTGGTCGGCGACGGGTTGAAAGAACCCGTATAGGGACGGTAGCAAGATCAGGGCACAGCCTCAAGTGAGTGCAGGAGGTGCCCATTCCCCGTTCCCTACCGACAGGGCCCACCATTGTTAAAGTGTCCCCGGTGTACCCTTGTGTGTTTCGCCGTTTTGTGACCGACCACCTGCCAGGTGGTGTCACACCAGGACAGTCACATCGTGACACTCAATTTGTAGACACTGTGTTTCGGGGTAATGCCACTAGTCAGTGCAAAGTGTGAGATCTGGTTTGGCTGAGTGAGAGGTTTCTGATTGGGATTATTCCATGAACTTCAGTTGATAAATTGCTTTTATCTTAAGAGGGATATTTAATTTTTTAAGGGATTTTAAATCTGTTATTATGGCAGCAATACTATGAATACAGCCCAGTACATAGGGTGAAATTGCGATTTATATGACTTTATGTCCAGAGCTCAGAGCTGAACTGATATCTCAAGAGAAATAAAGTATTTGGAATATAAGCTTACCAGTAGATGTTGTCCAGAGTTGTAGTAGAGGTGGTCAGATTATCATCAGCAGTGTCCATTCTGATGATTTACCTACAAGAAAAATAAAATAATAATAATACAGCAGACTTTATTACAACACACCAAACAAATAACAGCCTTTTCAGGCACCAGGTGAAAATGCAAAGTAAATAGTCCATACAGTATTGCGGGTTTGCCTGCTTGGATTCATGTTCAGCTCTTGAATTCTTAGCAAACATAAGCAACACTGGAGGTCTGCCCACTTCCATACACAAACATCTAGTGAGACAACTGGTCTCCTTTTTATCTGCCCTGCCATGCCCAGGGGTGGGGATATCTGAGCAGCCAGTCCCACCCATCTCTCTGACTGCTCGTAAACCCTGCCCAGGACATGCCCTATTAATTCTCTCATCACTATATGTGCCGGAGTCTGCTTTTCTGAGCTTATATCACTGAGGCTACCAGCCTAGATGACACAGGACCTGTCTTGCAGCCATATTACATACCTCTGCCAAAGCAGGAGGCTTGGCAAATTCTGCCATCAAACAGTGGACCTTTGATAGTGTCAGAATCGCCAAGCAGTTTATCGGGCCTATGCGCCACATGAAAGCTAAAATCCTGAAGTGTTAGAAACCACCCTGTAACTCAAGCATTGTTCTCCTTCTTCTCCAGCATTCACCTCAGCAGGGCATGGCCTGACACTAGTCTGAATTTCCTTCCCAAGTTGCAGTACCATAATGTGTCCAACGCCTACTTGATGGTCAAACAGTCCTTCTCCACTATGGAGTAGTTCTTCTATCAAGATGACTGCTTTTGACTTAGAGAAATTATGGGGTGCTCTTTCAGGCCTACCCAGGCCTACATCTGACACATCCGCCTGAACCACATACTCCTTGGAGAAGTCTAGTGCTACCAACACTGGTTGTTTAAACAGGGCTACATTTAGTTCCTGGAAGGCCGTCTCAGCCTCTGTAAAGCACTTAAGAAGGGACAAAAAAATGGTCATAGGAGCACATGCGAGACGGTGAGTTGATATAAAATTTTCATTTATTAGTTTCCACAACGCGTTTCAACTGAATACCTCCGTCTTATCAACTGCCACCTGAGGAAGATGGAGGTATTCCTTTGAAACATGTTGTAGAAGCTAATAAATGAAGATTTTATATCAACTCACTGTCTCGCACGCGCTCCTATGACCTTTTTTTGTCCCTTCTTGTTTGATCCTCTTGCAAGGCATCCGGCTGGAGCTGCAGCTTATATTCCATTTTAACCACCCCTAACACCAACTTGGCACTCCTGTGAAGCCGTTCATCATTTTCTTTTTCTCTGTAAAGCACTTAGCCATAGTCGATTTCATCCCTTTAAGGGGGGATGGCTATTATGATGAAGTTAGGGACAAACCTCCAGTAATTGCCCATGATACCCAGAAATGCTCTGACTTGCATCTTTGAAAGAGGCTGTGGACAATTCTGGATTGCATACATTTTATTTATTGGGGGTTATATTTCACCTCTTCCTATAACATAGCCTAAATATTTGGCTTCCTCCATCCCCATGGCACATTTATTTTGGTTTACGGTAAACCTCACCTTACTTAGAGCATCAAGTGTCACCAGAACTTTGCTCAGATGGCTTCCCCAATCCTGCCTGAAGATCATGATTTCATCAAAGTAGGCTTCCTGTGAGGAACTAGGATCCAGTCCATGGCTCTCTGGAATGTGGACAGAGCTCCTTGCAACCCAAATGGCATCCTTGTGTACTGGAAACATCTGTCTGGTGTTGAGAAGGCTGTCTTCTCCTATGCTTCTTGAGACACAGTAATTTGCAAATACAGTTTTGTGAGATCAAGGATGGTAATGTAGTGGGCCAGCCCTAGCTTTTAAATCAATTCATCGATGTATCAAACTTAGAGACCTTATTCAGTTTCCTATGATTATCGCATTCTCCTCCTGATTTTAGTACTAAGGCTTTGGGGCTGTACTGGCCACTCTTGGACTCTTCAATGACTCCCAGGCTCAGCATCTGCTTCACCTATTTTGAGATCACATCTTGGCGGGCTTCTGGAATCCGGTACGGCTTCAAGTTCATCCAAACATGAAGGTCCATGAGAGCCTCATGCTCTATGATCTGGGTACCACCCAGTAGTTCTGAGAACATGTCTCTATTTCGATGTAGCAACTATCAGTATTGCTGCTTTTGGGCACGTGACAGCAACTCTTCCACCTTGAAAGGTTTCATGTTGGCTTCAGACTTAGCCACCAAACAGAGATTCCAAGGGTTCCTTATCTTGCCACAGCTTAATCAGGTTGATGTGGTACACGTAGTAGAGCTTCCTTCTCCCTGGTTGGTGACATGTATAAACCAGTGAAAATGTTGATCCAGATCAATATCTCTTCCTGTTGTTCAACTTGTAAATTCAAAGAGCTAAATTGACAGTAGTCTACTTACAACTTAAAATTGTAATATGTAAAGTGATTGCTCACAATTCTAAAAATAAACTGCTCTCTTCCAGAAACAGTGCCCCATCTGTCCGCAGGTCGTTTGTGGTATGGCACCTATGTCCTGTTATCATTAATAACACTGTGCTACACTATCAGATACAACCTTGGGTTTCTGGACAATCCCTTTAATTGTCCAAATAAGAAGAGTTATATCTTACCTGCTACTTCTGAAGAGATGATGTAGAATGTTCTTCGTCTCCTCCACGGCTGAAGTTGTCACACAGTTACTGAGAATACTTGCAGTAAAATTTTGGTTGCTCGGTTATAAGTCTCTGATGTGAGTGTATCACATGGCGTTACATCGTTATCTGAGGTATCGAGACTTACTGTATTGTGAGATTAGATGATCAGATACTGAAATGTTTAAAGCCTTAATGTGATGTAATAACGGAAAGATTTAAAGGGAAAGGACTCAAAATGAAAAAAGAAGATGCAAGAACAAGGAATGCCACCGCTCTTTCGATAGTCTACCATGACATCTGTCATACACCAACCATTGGTTACAGAGGGGTCCAATATTATCTGCACAGTGCCCAATCATGGCAGTCAACCACTGCCTCCTTGGTTGACAACACCACAGATGACGCATTATTTTCAAGGACAGCATTTGGATGTTGAGTCTTTTGCTCTGGACATTACATCACACGAACCAGTGGAACAGCAGAAGACAAAAGACACCAGATGTGGAGAGAAAAGAATAGTAATCGGTCGTGCAAAGTATTTTTTTAAGTTTTTTTAGGATTTCAATATTGGAAAATGAAGGAGCATATTGCATTTTATTCTGATGACCTGCTCCTGTTCATTGACACTCACGACTTTGTAACGAAGATGACTTCAGTTATGTATCAGCTTTTTTAACTTCTCTTTTGCACTTGTAAACACAATTCTGCTCTTCACAAGAAGGAACTACCAGTAATCTGTAAGAAAAAAGCTCACTTTAAAAAACAGCAGTGGCAACTGCAATGAGCCTCAGTATTGATATGGTATCAGGCTTGGACTGGCCCATGGGAGAACAGAAAAATCCTTTGGTGGGCCACCACCCTTTTTTATGAGCAGTGCTTGGCACCACATTCTTGAATCTCTACGTACAAAGGAAGAATCATATTCATTTAACAATCTACCCATTTGATTATGAAATAAATTTCTGATTGAGGATAATGTCACATTTGCATGTAGCTGAAAAGTTGGTTACTGGTGGGACCTTGGCATCCTAGTCCGACACTGTATTTCATGTATAGTATGTACAGTTAGGGCCAGAAATATTTGGACAGTGACACAAGTTTTGTTATTTTAGCTGTTTACAAAAACATGTTCAGAAATAAAATTATATATGTAATATGGGCTGAAAGTGCACACTCCCAGCTGCAATGTGATAGTTTCCACATCCAAATCGGAGAAAGGGTTTAGGAATCATAGCTCTGTAATGCATAGCGTCCTCTTTTTCAAGGGACCAAAAGTAATTGGACAATGGACTCTAAGGGCTGCAATTAACTCTGAAGGCGTCTCCCTCGTTAACCTGTAATCAATGAAGTAGTTAAAAGGTCAGGGGTGGATTCCAGGTGTGTGGTTTTGCATTTGGAAGCTGTTGCTGTGAGCAGACAACATGCGGTCAAAGGAACTCTCAATTGAGGTGAAGCAGAACATCCTGAGGCTGAAAAAAAAGAAAAAATCCATCAGAGAGATAGCAGACATGCTTGGAGTAGCAAAATCAACAGTTGGGTACATTCTGAGAAAAAAGGAATTGACTGGTGAGCTTGGGAACTCAAAAAGGCCTGGGCGTCCACGGATGACAACAGTGGTGGATGATCGCCGCATACTTAATTTGGTGAAGAAGAACCCGTTCACAACATCAACTGAAGTCCAGAACACTCTCAGTGAAGTAGGTGTATCTGTCTCTAAGTCAACAGTAAAGAGAAGACTCCATGACAGTAAATACAAAGGGTTCACATCTAGATGCAAACCATTCATCAATACCAAAAATAGACAGGCCAGAGTTAAATTTGCAGAAAAACGCCTCAAGAAGCCAGCTCAGTTCTGGAAAAGTATTCTATGGACAGATGAGACAAAGATCAACCTGTACCAGAATGATGGGAAGAAAAAAGTTTGGAGATGAAAGGGAACGGCACATGATCCAAGGCACACCACATCCTCTGTAAAATATGGTGGAGGCAACGTGATGGCATGGGCATGCATGGCTTTCAATGGCACTGGGTCACTTGTGTTTATTGATGACATAAGAGCAGACAAGAGTAGCCGGATGAATTCTGAAGTGTACCGGGATATACTTTCAGCCCAGATTCAGCCAAATGCTGCAAAGTTGATTGGACGGCGCTTCATAGTACAGATGGACAATGACCCCAAGCATACAGCCAAAGCTACCCAGGAGTTCATGAGTGCCAAAAAGTGGAACATTCTGCAATGGCCAAGTCAATCTCCAGATCTAAACCCAATTGAGCATGCATTTCACTTGCTCAAATCCAGACTTAAGACGGAAAGACCCACAAACAAGCAAGACCTGAAGGCTGCGGCTGTAAAGGCCTGGCAAAGCATTAAGAAGGAGGAAACCCAGCGTTTGGTGATGTCCATGGGTTCCAGACTTAAGGCAGTGATTGCCTCCAAAGGATTTGCAACAAAATATTGAAAATAAAAATATTTTGTTTGGGTTATGTTTATTTGTCCAATTATTTTTGACCTCCTAAAATGTGGAGTGTTTGTAAAGAAATGTGTACAATTCCTACATTTTCTATCAGATATTTTTGTTCAACCCTTCAAATTAAACGTTACAATCTGCACTTGAATTCCGTTGTAGAGGTTTCATTTCAAATCCAATGTGGTGGCATGCAGAGCCCAACTCGCGAAAATAGTGTCACTGTCCAAATATTTCTGGCCCTAACTGTATGTGTTTCACAATAAGCAATTTTATCAGGTACACAAAAAGTCAATCCTCTGTGACACACACGGATCATTTAGGTTTAATTTATTTAATTTATGGACTTTTAGCGATATTGGGAGCCTGTGACACCATGACCACAATGATCAATGACTGTCAGCGCTGTCTCTCTTTCATTCTCCCTCCATCTCTAGGCATTACATACCTGTTGTCTGAACATTCTGATATCAATGGGTTTGGAAAATGGCGTTAAGCTTTGTCACTCTGTGGCTTTCTCAAAGAGAACACAGGATTGATCGGCCACACTAAAAAAATTGGGGCTAAAGCAGTATTTTAGAAGTAAATTTAAAATGTTTATTTTTTTTTTATTCAACTTTGCATTAATTCATGTGAAGCAGTTGAGGGGTTAAAAAAAGTGTTGAAATATTTGAGGGGCGCAGTTGTAAAATGCTATCACTTTTGGGGAGTTTCCAATATTTAGGCTTCTCAAAGTCCATTTAAATCTAAAAATGTCCCTAAATTGTAAATGTCTTGAAAAAAAAAAAAGAAATTGCTGCAAAATTTTTAACCCTCTATTACTGTCCTAACAAAATAAAATTAAATTTGAAAAAACTATGCAGATATAAAGCAGACATAGGTTAAATCCTATTTATTATTTTGCCAAGCAATCGGTTTAATGATTTCAAAATTGAAAGTTTGAAAATTGTACATTTTGTTAAAATTTTCATCAAAATTCTGATAGTTGTACAAATAAATGCAAATCATATCTACCTTAATTTACCACTGACGCAATGTGTCGCAAAAAAATTTCTCAAAATCACTGGGATATGTTGGCGCGTTCCAGAGTTATCTTCACATGAAGTGACACTTGTCAGATTTCAAAAATTCGGTAATGGTCTTTAAGGTCAAAATTGGCTCCTTTACCAAGGATTTTAAGAGCTTTGCCATTTCTACTCCAAACACTAAACAGTAGTATCCAAACAGGAAGAAAATAGCAGCACCACACAAGTCTTCCAGTAAAAAAAACCCTTTGTCCTTTATTTTAACAACGTGCTGTGGACATGGTTACAGAGGGCTGGATAATTGCAAGACGAACTGGTTAGGTTAATGGACTATGGCCGTTTCGCGTGGCTGGACCCATTGAAGCATATACCAAGCGAAACGGCCGTAGTCCATTAACCTAACCAGTTCGTCTTGCAATTATCCTGCCCTCTGTAACCATGTCCACAGCACGTTGTTAAAATAAAGGACAAAGGGTTTTTTTTACTGGAAGACTTGTGTGGTGCTGCTATTTTCTTCCTGTTTGGATTTTCACTCATGTTTTTTCAAGCAAGCGTGCCTTATTCCAGTGGATTACCATTTGGTGGGGTCGTCGACTCAGCTCATCCTACTGGACTCTGCTAAGACTGCTCAAACAGTGAGTACTCACCTGTTTCTTAGTGCCATTCAGCTTTTTTCTTGTTTATTATGGACTAAACAGTAGCATGATAAGGTCCTTGAGGTGAAAAGTAGAGTAAACAAAAGACTGAGAATGATCTATTACCACAGTCCATCGACCTGTTTATAAGCCCACACAATATCCCCAAAAATAATTTTTCAAGTCTCGAGTGTCATATGCAAATCAGCACAGTCTGGTTAACTTAGTGTCAGTTGACTGAAGTCTGTGCCTCCTCCATTGTCAGAATCACTTTCCCACAGCCTTGATTGGAGTGTGTGACGCAGCCTATGTCATCCTCAAGTTCTCACGAATTTTGCCACTTCACCTACTTCACTTCCTGCCAATCGGCACAGGTGCGTTACAGAACTTTGGACCTGGAAAGTGAAGAAGAAAGTGCACCTGCTAAGACCTGAACTTCAGCCTTGCGTCTGCAAGATTCGTAAGGATTTATGGATGATGCATCATCTTCTTCAATCAAGGCAGGAGGAAGGTGATTGTGCTCATAGAGAAGGTGCAGCCTTCAGACCACTGACGTCCTACAGACCGAAACATGCTCATTAACATATGGATCAAGACACTTATGAAAAGTATTTTTGGAAATATGCAGTAGGGTCTTGTAGGGACAAGCGAAACGGGTCGGCCATTTTCAGAAGTCGCCGACTTTTGGCAAAGTCGGGTTTCATGAAACCCGACCCCTGTGTGGGGTCGGCCATGAAGTCGGCGATCTTCTGAATCTGGAATCGGAATTCCGATACCGATTCCCGATATGTTTAAGATATCGGGAATTGGTATCGGAATTCAGATTTAAGTGTAAAATAAAGAATAAAAATAAAAAATATTGCTATACTCACCCTCGGACGCGCCCTGGTTGTAACCCGCAGCCTTCCTTCCTAAGAATCAGCGCTTGAAGGACCTTTCGATGACGTCACGGCTTCTGATTGGTCACGTGACGCCCATGTGACCGCTCACGCGACCAATCACAAGCCGCGACAACCAGGGCGCGTCCGAGGGTGAGTATAGCAATATTTTTTATTTTTATTCTTTATTTTACACATTAATATGGATCGCAGGGCCTGAAGGAGAGTTTCCTCTCCTTCTGACCCTGGGAACCATTAGAAACCCAATGCACTGCATTGGGTTTTGTGTTTCGGCCGACCCCGACCCCGACCCCGACTTTTCTATAGGATCGGCCGATTTCACTCGACCCGACTTTTGAAAAAGTCGGGTTTCGTGAAATCCGACCCGATTCTATAAAAACAAAAGTCGCTCAACCCTAGGGTCTTGTATACAAATTTGGTAATAGGCCAATTAAAGTTGGTGGGTTTAATTTATATTGCAAAAAGCTGATGAAAATATCCCTTTAAACACCACCGGGAACAAGTGTTCATCCCTCACTATTGCCCGAACATGAGCTCCTCTGGCAGGTGTCGGAGTAGGATTTATTCAGACCTATCGTTTCCTGCTCTTATCTGTGTCTTTATCCGGTTTATTGTTAATCACTCACCTATTTTCTCTCAGCTTTCTTTTAGTCATTGATTCGCAGATCGGATAAAATGTATATTAAATCTTTAAATAAATGAATGACTAAATAGATTATCACATAGAAAAATATAATAAACAAGTTTATATATTGCGACAGGGTCACTGACACAGTGTATGAGGGGAGATATGTGTCACTGCGCATAATGGCATCAGTGATGTGAAACCAGGAGATGTTTCCTCCAGCACACTACGTGTTGAGAGGGTTAAACTAAAGTTGCTTACATGGGCTGCTTTTAGTTGGGTGGGCGGGTGCAAACCATATCTTTACTTGCGTGTGTACTGACAGGACCTGGGATGATGTCACGATCATGTGATCATCACATGGTTTAGGTTAAGCAGGTGGACATGAGAGTTTGTGTTTGGTGTGAACTCCCACTTGGCTCCAGGAGGAGCTGAGGACTTTTTGGGTTACCTACAGATGAAACCTGCAGGGAAAGAACTCTTTTGAACCTTATATTTGTTTTGTTTTGCCAATAGGCCGGAATGGTCATGTTTGCTTTCTTCAACGCTGCTATGGTTTATGTTGTCCTTTAGTAAACCAGCCAGCGATTTACCTCAAGAGGCGTTCCTGAGTCTACCTTTCCAAGCAGCCAAGTGAATCAACCCCTCACAATATTAATGAATTAAGAAATGTTTGTTCCCCTCTCCGATTCCTTCTTAACTCGATCTTCCAATGCTACAGGTCTTTTTTGCTCTTGTTAACTCAACAAAAACTGTGCTCCTCTGAGAACCACTGATCTGTGGTGTCCCAGATATTGATGACCTCTTTAGGATTTACTGTATGTCATAGCTGTAGCACTTTATAGGGAGACCCGCACGGCCATAAATAACAACATTGATCCACTCTCTGATGCTCAAGCACTGTGGGAAATGGCGCCAGGCAAGGTTATGGTTTTTTTTTTCCGCTAATTACAGATTGAATCTCAAAATTTTGGAATTTGTGTGAAATCTCAAATTTCGAGACAATTGACTCAGGCTAATTTGTGCCCAGATCTATCTATTTATTTCGAACCACCATAATTTTAATGATGGGGGAATCATGCTGCCAGGTTATGTTTAGTCCTTGATATAAAAATAAATATGGTGGAATTCCAACTTCTTTTAAACATTTCACTTCACTTGGGATTCTTTTTGCCAATTTTTTAGCATTTCATATGGTAAAATGAAGGGTGTCTTTCCGAACTACAACTCATTCAGAAAAATTTTAATCTCACGTTAGGCTACGTGATAGGAGAATAAAAAGAAAGTGAAAAAAATTAAAAATGGCCGTGTCTCCAAGAGGTTAAGAGGTCTCAAATACAATAGATGACAAGAATATATATTACACATCTGTAGTGTAAGTGTATCCAGTATCTTCTCGCTCTTGGCAGAGGTCAATAGGAGGTTCCCTTAAGGTTTTTTCTAGTCTGGAGGGGATGGATCTGAAGAAACCTTGTTGGACATCCTGTCCCATAAATACATAAATTATTGGGTTCATGCAACTGTTAAGAAAAGCCAGAGTAACAATAATAACGTGTACAATATAGAATAGAGGGTGATTTAGATAATACCAGTCACTGGGTATTAGCAGCCAGATGTAATATGGAAACCAGCAGATGAAGAAACACAATATAACAGCGGTGATGATCCTGGAGGATCTCTGAGATCTTTGGGATCTCTTACTTTTTCTAAGTTTGTAGAAAATGGTAACATAAGTGGTGAAGATGATGAGAAAAGGGATCACACACATTATAACAAATCTGATCAGCTGAATGGTCTGATTTAACACTTGGCTATATAGACCTGTGACAAAGCCAAGTGGACACCATTCAAATAGGTCACCTAAATAGTATCTAAAGAAGTAAAATACTAAACCAGCTACAACTAAGCTCAGTCCCCAAATGATGGCTGCAGTGATTCTCACCAGTTTACAAGTTCTATGAACTTTGGCCCAAAATGGCCACATGACGGAGACCCAGCGGTCAATGCTCATGGCCGTCAGAAGAAGAACACTGGCAATCATGTTTAGATTAAACTGAAACATGTTGAATATGCATTGTGCCTGATTTGGAGGATGTGTCCGGGCAACAGACTGCTGATGAATTCTCAGAGGGATAGACGCACAGCACAGGAAGTCCGCGATGGCCAGGTTGAGGAACCACACGGCACTGATTGTCTTCTTCATCCTGAATCCGGCAATCCAGATGACTAATCCATTACCGATAATCCCGAGAGCAAATGCAATGCTTAATAAAGTAAATGAGATCTTCTGCAGAATGTTTCCGTAATATTGTAACTCGTCATATTCATAAGAGGACCTGAGAAGACAAGATAGGATAAATGTTATTGAAACGAAGAACATATAGTTTCATAACTGTCATAATTGTTTACAGAGGGGTACATGGAGGACGGGCCTGACCTCAAAGTGTGCCACATAATCTTATTTCTCCCCATTCTAGAACACGAGGTCACAGGACTCATTATTCCTTTAGAATTTCTTTGACCGGAAAACCCTAAGAACCTTTTACAATTCCGGTGAAAAAGTGTACAATACATATGAATGTACATCCATTAGTCCAGAGAGGGATATAAGAGCTCGAACCTATAGATATCTCCATTTTTCACAAGGTTCTACAATATCAATGTAATAGAATATTGCAACAGGCCAGCAAATCCCTGACAGGCTGCAATAGACATCACAACCTCTGTGCGACCACATGAGAAGACACATAGCACAGACATCTCCCTGATGAGAACTGGCAGTTCTTCTCACCTCACTCCTGCTCTTTGTCATTGCTCTCCACTACCTAACAGATTAAGAACAGGGATGGAAAAATTACCCTACGGTAATCTCATGAAAGCATGTAAGAAGCATGGCTTTTAATCATTTACCAAATACCAATATTCCCAAAAATATATGGGTGCATTATATGTCAATTGGGTGATTGTATGAGTGGACTCTGTAGTAACCTGGTTTTAGACAAAGTGGGTTCTGGGGCAAAAGTGGGGTCCCAAATAATAATATTTTGCATCACCCAGAACCATTTGGGAACAATTTACATAAGCTGAGCTCAGGCCATTAAATGAGCATGATCAATAATATTGAAGTCATTTGATGCTTGTTTCTTGGCATATTGGTTGAGGAGCAATGATGGAGACGCGATGATTACTAATAGATCAATCAGTCCCCTTTCCATATCATGTTATCAGCAGCACACCTGCAAATTTCACTAGGTGATGTGCTGCCCGAGTGTAAAGATATTTGTTCTGGCATAAACAATCCAATCAACTGATGGATAGGCAGCATTGTGCTTGTTTAGTATAATGTGCCCCATAGACCTCCAAATAGTATAATGCACCTCATAGACCTCCACATAGCATAATGCACCCCATAGTGTGCCAAATTGTATAATGCACTCCCCCATAGTCCTCCATATACTATAAAGCAACTTCCATAGTCCTCCATATAGTATAACCCACTCCACAAGTCCTCCATATACTATAATACACGCCATAGTCTTCCATATACAGTAGTATAATGCATCCTATAGTCCTCAATATAGAATAATGTGCACCCCATAGTCCTGCATATAGAGTAAAGGACATCCGATAGTCCTACCCATAGTATAATGTGCCTCATAGTCCTCCATGTAGTATAATGTGCCCCAAAGTCCTCCATATAATATAATGCACCAAAAAATACTCGGAGGACCCCCGAGCGTGCTTGACAAATCTCGAGTAACGAGTAGATTCGCTCATCACTAATAGTGTCCTGTTATGTGGAGCGCCGTCCATTATTACACAGTGTCATCTCTTGTCATCTACAGCACCGTCCCTTACATTGAGTATTCTCACTATTTTTGTTATTCACAGCGTCTTCTCTTTATTGCATGGTGTCCTCTCCTGTAAAATGACTGCTGAAGGAGTAGCATCTGACCAGAAGACCAGTCCATCAGCTGCATCAATCACAAAAGAAGCTTTCCCATGCTCCATCAGCCATCATTTCAGTTTATATCTAACAGGAGTGGATGATATGTAATAAAGAACAGCGAGGTATAAATAACAAAAATAATGACGGTGTAAGGGACGGTGCTGTACATAACAAGAGGGAACTATATGATAAGGGACGGTGCTATACATAAAGAGAGAGCTCTGTGTAATAAGGGCAGCAATATATATGAGAGGAGACTGTAAACAAATATGTATATCTGTAGCTTGGTCGCGATGAAAGGAGGGGGGCCCAGATACATTTCTTGCACAGGGGCCCTAAGCTGTCTGTGTCCGCCCCTGCTGATATGTGATTGCTACGCTCTGCCTCCAGAGGTTATTTTACTTGAATAGCAAATTTGGAAATAAAGGCATCTTACGGAACACATCAATTAAATCATCGTTTTTTGCTCTCGGTATTAATTGTTGTGGATCTTTCCTATAATTGTACCCAACATTTGAATTCTAGAAAATCATATTTAGTTGCCTTGTGCAAATCCAGCCCAATTTTATCCCAACCAATGCAGATTGTTTGCATTTTCACAATTATTTCTGCATTTTGAAGAGGTGGAAACATTTGCAGCAAACGACTTCAAATACACCACTTAGAACTTGAAGTGTTTTAGATATTTCCCTATTCATTTTTGAGTCCGAAAGGCTGAAATAATGATAATGATGAAATGATGATAATATTTTGACATTTATTTATAGAGTCCTCAGTATGTGCACTCAGAGACTTGTGCACACTACAGACCTTGTTGTCCATTTTTAGTGCCGTACACACGATTATAAAGTTATGCTGCAATGTTAATAATATTATCATGTGTTTAAACACTTTTCTACTCTAGATTTTGAATATAAAGTAATCCTTAACATATGTTTGTTATTGTGTTATATTAACATTCTAACGTGTCTTTATTTAGAAACCAGATGCATCTTATTGAGTTTTTATTTAGTTATATTAGCATCTGCAAAGATTTTCTCCCATCTTCCAATCATATACTGATAGGGAATTTACAGTTAGGTCCATATATATTTGGACAGAGACAATATTTTTCTAATTTTGGTTATAGACATTACCACAATGAATTTTAAACAAAACAATTCAGATGCAGTTGAAGTTCAGACTTTCAGCTTTCATTTGAGGGTATCCACATTAAAATTGGATGAAGGGTTTAGGAGTTTCAGCTCCTTAACATGTGCCACCCTGTTTTTAAAGGGACCAAAAGTAATTGGACAATTGACTCCAAGTGTATTTCATGGACAGGTGTGGGCAATCCCTTCGTTATGTCATTCTTGATTAAGCAGATAAAAGGCCTGGAGTTGATTTGAGGTGTGGTGCTTGCATTTGGAAGGTTTTGCTGTGAAGTAAACATGCGGTAAAGGAGCTCTCCATGCAGGTGAAACGAGCCATCCTAAAGCTGCAAAAACAGAAAAAACCCATCCGAGAAATTGCTACAATATTAGGAGTGGCAAAATCTACAGCTTGGTACATCCTGAGAAAGAAAGAAAGCACTGGTGAACTCATCAATGCAAAAAGACCTGGGCGCCCACAGAAGACAACAGTGGTGGATGATCGCAGAATAATCTCCATGGTGAAGAGAAACCCCTTCACAACAGCCAACCAAGTGACCAACACTCTCCAGGAGGTCGGCGTATCAATATCCAAATCTACCATAAAGAGAAGACTGCATGAAAGTAAATACAGAGGGTTCACTGCACGGTGCAGCCACTCACAAGAATCAAGAAGAAAAAGGCTAGACTGGACTTTACAAAAAACATCTAAAAAAGCCGCACAGTTCTGGAAGAACATTCTATGGACAGATGAAACCAAGATCAACCTCTACCAGAATGATGGAAAGACAAAAGTATGGCGAAGGCGCGGTACAGCTCACGATCCAAAGCATACCACATCATCTGTAAAACACGGCGGAGGCAGTGTGATGGCTTGGGCATGCATGGCTGCCAGTGGCACTGGGTCACTAGTGATTATTGATGATGTGACACAGGACAGAAGCAGCCGAATGAATTCTGAGGTATTCAGAGCCGCCATACTGTGTGCTCAGATCCAGCCAAATGCAGCCAAACTGATTGGTCGTCGTTTCATACTACAGATGGACAATGACCCAAAACATAAAGCCAAAGCAACCCAGGAGTTTATTAAAGCAAAGAAGTGGAAAATTCTAGAATGGCCAAGTCAGTCACCTGATCTCAACCCAATTGAGCAGCATTTCACTTGTTAAAGACTAAACTTCAGACGGAAAGGCCCACAAACAAACAGCAACTGAAAACCACCGCAGTGAAGGCCTGGAAGAGCATCAAAAAGGAGGAAACACAGTGTCTGGTGATGTCCATGAGTTCAAGACTTCAGGCAGTCATTGTCAACAAAGGGTTTTCATCCAAGTACTAAAACTGAACATTTTATTTAAAATTATTGAATCTGTCCAATTACTTTTGGTCCCTTTAAAAACAGGGTGGCACATGTTAAGGAGCTGAAACTCCTAAACCCTTCATCCAATTTTAATGTGGATACCCTCAAATGAAAGCTGAAAGTCTGAACTTCAACTGCATCTGAATTGTTTTGTTTCAAATTCATTGTGGTAATGTCTATTACCAAAATTAGAAAAATGTTGTCTCTGTCCAAATATATATGGACCTAACTGTATGTTGTGAGCCCCAACTCAATGAATGGTGCTGAACTGCATTGCTGAGTGCTGACTATTGCTCACGGACGCTTTATCCTTGAAAATACTATTGATGTAGCCATTTTACAAAATTTGGTGCCGGAAGTAATTTTATTAGGAGATTCATGAAAAGTGCTTCTGCAAGTAAGCAGATAAACAGTATGGTCTGCTTTTCTGGGAACATCATTATTGCTCTGTCTTTCTAGATTTAACTTCTCCTCACAGAGGACATTTCATTACTTTAGTATGCCGAACTGGCCAAATTATGGATTAGCAGCTGCAGATTTTGAAAAAATGTACGGTAGTTTATTTTTATTTTTTGTTTCTCCTCTCTGTAGCATGGATGTTAGCTTTCAAAGAGTAGATTTTAACTCATGCTTTGACAAAGGGGACGTTAGCAGAGATTTATCTTTTTTCCCCATCAAGATGTTGTTGACCAATCAGAAGTATGCAGCAACATACAGGAGAAAAATAGAACGCACCCATCGAGAAAGTCTGTTACGTGTTACGGAACCACTCAGCACCCAGAATATGTTGTGCAGTTATATGTATGTATAAGAGGTTCCATGTGAGATGCATGTCCCTTATGCATCAGCCCACAGGCTGTGCCCCTGGGCAGAGGGGACACGATATTCCCCTTTTGTCCGCCCCCACCTTTGTAATTCCCACAGTAAATATCGTCATGCTCCGGCCACCTGCGGCTATTGTAATGTATGTCTGGCCTGCCGCTTTTCTATTGGCCTGCCCTCTGTATCTGTGTGATATATTCTGTGTCCTGTGAGTAAAGTGTGGTCAGACTGGAAATACGTGGAGAAGCAGTGATCTTTTATATGCGCCCATGTAACCAAGCAATTCCAGCCAGCGTCCTTCATTCAGACTCAAGCCAAAGCAGAGTGGACATCCTGAAACATGGGGTGGTACTGAACGAGGTACCCCAGCTTGGTAGACCGCGTTACAAAGTCATAACACACTGTTTCTACGTGAGACTTGTAATGACATACAGCTCTACTCTGCTCAATGATGTCACTGCTGTCAACTACAGGGTATAGTACAGCAGAGACATGTGTAATTACAACCACCTCTAGAAGCTTTCATTTCACTGCCATCAATGTGATTTTAAGGGGATGGGTGTCATAACAAGAGATGAAAGCTGCAGGAGGTGTTTGTAATGGCACTAAGCTCTGCTGTACTTTATACAGTAGCTGCCAGCAGTGAGATCATTGAAGAGACCAGAGCTGTGTATCATTGCATATCTTACATAGCAAATATACATTCTGAGCTTCTCTGGAGGCATAATTTTTTGGCAGTGTATACTTCTTCTCCTGCATGACATTGACCAATCATAAGCAGGCGGAGTTACGCAGGGAAAGTCATACAGGGTTAGAAGTCCACACCCCCAAAAGAAAAATATCAGATGAACTATGACATAAATGATAAATTGATTTTTACAAGCTAATATCTCTGTAATTCAGTTCTTCAGCCATTATTCTTAAATGTTGCCAGTTTAACATGCTCAAACCGGTGAAAGGACCTCTTTTCTGAAAAGAGTTATACAAATTCTTGAAACTGATAATATATTTTATTAATTGTTATGCATTGAAAAAAATGTTAATTTTTAATAACGTTTACAAAAGCAAATATGTAGGTAGTCATATTAAATAAGCTATATTAGCCCCCAACTAAACACATAGCATGCGTGCAAAGGCAACTTAAAGCTAATGAAAGCCATATCTTGCTTGTAATGTTAAATTTGGGAATTGTAGAGAAATGCAGCCCTGGTGTTGTAATTGCAAGTGCAGGGAGCAGAGACTGCACTTGCAGCTTTCTTGCCTTATTACCTATTTTCCCCCTACCACCAGTTGACAAGTATCTGTCCTATCAGTGGTCTGCCTCTCCTGCCTGAGATTCTGATCAGATGCCATCGTTGTCCAATGTTGTCTCATTAAGAGAGGGCAGAACAACAGTCCAGCTCACAAAGACATCATCAAGTGCTTAAAGAGCAATCGCCGTCCCCTCTGGTGAGACAACGCTTGGAAATGATGGTATCGGCACAGAATCCTGGGTAGGGAAGGTCAGTCACTGAGAGAAGAGTGAACTGTCTGTCAGATACCGGAGGAAGGCAGTGGGCGGGGAAATAAGTAGAGAGGAAGAGGAGCGGGATGAGCACTGTCTATCCCCTACACAAACTAAATTCTATGAGCAAGATATGGATTTAATAAGCATGAAAGGGCCTTTACACACCCTTTAGTTGGTGCTCTAACACCCTGATTGTTCCCTTTAAACACAGGTCTACTACATCTTACAAACTCAACTCAGATTGTCTAACTATAAGAATAATGCAGAACTTACAAAATGGCAATTATCTACTTCCAGAGATAAGTGGATGGATTTGTGAGACTCCGTTCCATCATCCAGGTCAGTGGTACCTCTTGGCTTGAAGGCAGTCCCATGAATCTCTTTCCTTCCTTCGTCCACGTTGACGCTTTTGACTATCCAGAGCCGGCGTAGGATCATCTGTGCATTATGTGGCACAGATGAGGTTGTGACCGCACTGACAAATCAAATACCAGGCAAGGGACGCCAAAAGGTAAGAAATTTGTGGTGCCCCTGTATAGATGCAAAGTACCACTGACCTGGACACTGGAGTCCCGAGCATTGATCAGCTCATCTCTTAACTTACTTCAAATTGATGGAACCATGATGGCATACAGTAAAAATGAGAACACTTCACTGTCCTTGTCCACTACACTTAATGAGATAACTCTGTTATCTTTTCCCAAGTCTCTACAGCAAAACTGGTAGATAAGCCTTAAAAAAGGTATACGGTATATAGAGTTATATAAACGCATGGTCAAAATTGTTGGTACCTCTCGTTTAATGACAGAAAAATCGACAATGGTCACAGAAATAACTTGAATCAAACAAAAGTAATAATAAATAAAAGATCTATGAAAATGAACAAATGAAAGTCAGACATTGCCTTTCAACCATGATTCCACAGAATTAAAAAAAAAATAAAACTCATGAAATAGGCCTGGACAGAAATGATGGTACACCTGAAAATTATGTGACAAAAGGGACATGTTAAATCGCGGTGTGTCCACTAACTAGCATCACAGGTGTGTACAATCCTGGAATCAGTGCGTGGCCGGTATATAGGGCTACAGATACTCACTATGCTGTGTGGTGACATGGTGTGTATCACACTCAACATGGACCAGAGGAAGCGAAGGAAAGAGTTCTCTCAGGAGATTAGAAAGAAAATTATAGACAAACATGTCAAAGGTAAACGTTGTAAGACCATCTCCAATCAGCTTCATGTTCCTGTGACTACAGTTGCACATATTATTCAGAAATTTAAGATCTATGGGACTGTAGCCGACCTCCCTGGACGTGGCCGCTGGAGGAACATTGATGACAAATCAGAGAGATAATACGAATGATAACAAAAGAGCCCAGAAAAACTTCTAAACAGATTAAAGGTGAACTTCAAGCTCAAGGAACATCAGTGTCAGATCGCAACATTCGTCGTATGAGCCAAAGTGGACTTCATGAGAGATGACCAAGGAGGACACCATTGTTGAAAAAAAATTATTAAAAAAACAGACTGGAATTTGCCAAACTACATGGTGACAAGCCACAAAGCTTCTGGGAGAATGTCCTATGGACAAATGAGACAAAAATGGATCTTTTTGGCAAGGCACATCAGCTCTATGTTCACAGATGGAGATATGAAGCATAGCAAGAAAAGAACACTGTCCCTACTGTGAAACATGGAGGAGGCTCTGTTATGTTCTGGTGCTGCTTTGCTGCATCTGGCACAAGGTGTACAATGAAATCTCAAGACTATCACAGGATTCTCGAGAGAAATGTGCTGCCCAGTGTCAGAAAGCTTGGTCTCCGTCGCAAATCATGGGTCTTGCAACAGGATAATGACCCAAAACACACAGCTAAAAACACCCAAGAATGGCTAAGAGGAAAACACTGGACTATTTTTAAGTGGCTTTCTATGAGCCCTGACCTAAATCCTACTGAACATCTTTGGAAAGAGCTGAAACCTGCCGTCTGGAAAAGGCAACCTTCAAAAACGAGACAACTGGAGCAGTTTGCTCTTGAGTAGGTGACAAAATACCTGTCGAGAGGTGCAGCAGTCTCATTTACAGTTACAGGAATAGTTAGATTGCAGTGATTGCCTCAAAACGTTGTGCATTAAAATATTAAGTTAAGGGTACCAACAGTTCTGTCCAGGCCTATTTCATGAGCTTTAATTTTATTTTTAATTCTGTGGATGCATGGTTAAAAAGCAATGCCTGACTTTCTTTTGTTAATTATCATAGATTTTTTTTAGTTATTATTGCTTTTGTCAGATTCAAGTAATTTCTGTGACCATTGTGGATTTTTCTGTCATTAAACGAGGGGTACCAACAATTTTAACCACTTGCATATTTTCAAACAAAGAATACGATACATTCTTTTAAAACATAGAAAACTAAGTTTTGAACTTGTGTGATGTGAAAAGGTTCAAAAATCCTCTTGGTTTTCGCATGGGTCATTAGGGCGTTCGTTTAAAGCGTTTTCGAGTCTGGAGCGGATGGATCTGAAGAAGTTTTGTTTAAAACCTTGACCCATAAAAACATAAATGATTGGATTAATGCAACTGTTAAGGCAAGCCAGAGTGGCAACAATAGTAGTTACGGTAAAGAATTGAATGCCAGATTCATAATACAGAGGTGTTAGTGGCCAGATGTAATAAGGAAACCAACAGATGAAGAAACACAAGATAACAGCTGTGATGATCCTGGAGGTCCTCTGAGATCTCTGGGATCTTTTACATTTTTTTACTTTGAAAAAGATGGTGACATAACAGATCAGGATGATGAGAAAAGGGACCAGAAACATTATAAAGAATCTGATCATATGAATGGTGTGTTGTGTATCAATATAAGATAAATCATCACCTTGGATGTCAGTTAGACACCACTCATATACATCAAGGTTATAAACTTTATAGCAGTAAAACATGAAACCAGTCAAGACCAAACTCAATACCCAAATGACTCCCACAGTGATTCTAGCTTTTTTACAAGTCCTATGAACTTTTGCCCAAATTGGCCACATGACGGAGACCCAGCGGTCAATACTCATGGCCGTCAAGAGAAGAACACTGGCGCTCATGTTTAGAGTAAACAGAATCATGCTGAATATGCAAAAAAGTGTTGGTAGCTGTGAAAAAAAGTAGTAAACCCAGTCTACAATTCTCAGAGGAATAGACGCACAGCACAGGAAGTCCGCGATGGCCAGGTTGAGGAACCACACGGCACTGATTGTCTTCTTCATCCTGAATCCGGCAATCCAGATGACTAATCCATTACCGATAATCCCAAGAATAAAAATGATGGAGTAGAAAGTAATTGACATCTTCTGCAAAATATGCTCACAACCGAGGCAGAAATTTGAGTCATAATCTGACCTTGTAAATCGAGATAAGGAAGAAGTTAGGATAATGAAATATTAATATTTTATTATTTCATATATTGAGGATAGGGAGAAAAAAACACATTGCTAAAGTGAGGTCACGATGTGATGTTAGGTCAGCATATTCCACCATTCCATAACCGAAGAACTAAGTGCTCATTACACTGTAACTCTGTTCTGAATTTTTTGACTAGTTATGCGAAATTTTTCATATTTTTGCAATTTTCATGATGAGACTTGACCCTTCAGGTTTTTTAGACAAAGATTGAATGTCACAAACATTTAAAAGGGTTATCTAGAGAAAACATTGTTGCACTTATCCACAGGGTAGATGATAATTTACTGATCAATGAGGGCCAGACTGCTGAGACCTACACCGATGGGCAACACTATGAATTTTTAGCCACAATGGATCACTTTTGTCCCTGCTACAAAATGGAGTATCAGAATATATGACTGTCCGCCGCACAATTGTCGTAAGAAGCTTAGCAGCACTTATCAACCCAACAAAAAATGGACAGAACATCAGTCAAGAATTTGCCCTGCCACTCCATTATAACGGGAATCAAAGTTCTACATTTTGCTGATCAGTGCGGGATCCACCAGTTGGTCTCCCACCAACAAACAATTTATCACCTATCCTGTGGGTAGGAGCAAACTTGTTTTCACCTGACAATCCCATGAAGTGAAGATTCTGCCGCAAAATATAAATTCTGCACGTGAAAAAAATAGCATCGCCTGAAGTTTTGGGTAAAGACTTGGATGTAAAAGTGAATAAAGTCTACATTGATTTTCCTTAGAGTAATATAACATGAGGAAGATAAACCTACAGGTTATCGTAATCCAGAAGTGTATCAAATAAACTCAGGTTGAATTCGGTGGCATCCATTGTACCTGAAAGAAACATAAATAAAAATAATGGTTATAAAATAATAAAATAAGAAATTGTCGTTTTATTAAACACATCTAGTTTCATTGTACAAAATGTGTGTATTCTATTATCTAGTTATTTCTTTTATTTAAGATTCAGATAGAGCCATTAGTTATGAGCGAATGTGCTTGGTTAAGGCGCTATTCGAGCATGCTCTTGTGCTAACCGAAAGTCTCGGCCTGCTTGAAAAAAATAAAAAATGTCTTTGCGTCCCCGCGGCTACGTGTCTCGCAGCAGTTCGACAGCCACAACACATGCAGGGATTGACTAACAATCAGGAGGTCCCTGCATGTGTTGTGGCTGTCGAACAGCCGCGAGACATACAGCCACGGGGACTCCAATATATTTTTCAAGTATGCCAAAGTGGGCTTCTTTTGTCCGGTATGGCTTTTTCTTCTGTACTGTGCAGTGTCTGTGTCTGCCTCCAGCTCCTGGCGTGTTCAGTTCTGAATAGGCACCGACTGGCCATGACGGTGTGCATAACCCAACATCGAGATGGCATGGAACCTAGACAGCGCCAAAGATGGTAAGTGCTGGAGTAATACTGTATATAACATTTGTCGGAAGACGAGGCCTACTAGACCAAACAAGACCACCTGATTGGAGCGTGACAGGTGAGTTTAATGTACGGTATGTATAATTTTTTTTTCATTTCATTCCACCTATGTTTATCTGGGCAGATAATAGTTATATAAATATATGACAAACTAATATACAATACAGATTTGAAAAGCAGTGCTCTGAAGTGTCGAATGTATTTAGGTTTCTCCAAATATGACCCGCTTGGGTTGAATAGACGTTACCCTTAAATCATGAATGCACTGGAGTGATATAAGGAAGCAAATAATCACATATGACTACATGAATGAAAAACTGTTGAAAAATGAAGATAAAAATCTTATCAAATTGGTAGCAAACATATTATAAAAAGGAGGAGAACTCAATAGATTCACTAAGACGATTAGGAACCATGGTGCCTAGAATTGTTATCCATTTATGTCCCTTTTGTATATATATAGTGGGTGAAGTAATTCTTGAACAAGCCACCAATATTCTAAGTAAGTACATTTCTAAAGGTGCTATTGACATGAAATTCTCACCAGATGTTGTGGACAACCCATCCAATTCATACAGGCAAAGAAGTAAAACCATAGATGTACATAAATTAAGAATTAAGACAAATGACAGGAGAAAAGTATTGAACAAGATTACTGAAAAGTATTTAATACTTCATGCAAAAGCCTTAGTTGGTGAAGACATCTTCAAGATGTCTCCTGGATGGAGAAACTAGTTGCAGGCATTGCCCAGGTATGACCTTGGCATATTCTTCCACACAAGTAGCAGGATTGCTTTCTAACTACTGATAGATTTCAGCTGGCTTCATGACTTTCCATGGCTTTTATCACCTCTATTTCTTTATGTTTTCAATAATATGTGTTCAATAATATTTCCATTTAATGTCTCATTATTGCACATAACTTAATTTATGGACAACTATGGTTTGATTTCTTTGGCTGTGTGGGTTGGATGGGTTGTTACTGACATTTGGTATTTTATGTCAATTATACCTTTAGAAATGTGTTTGCTTAGAAAATTGTGTTTAATTAGATTTTACTAAGAATTGTATTTAATTAGAAAATGTAACATATATATATTATACAGTGACTTGCAAAATTTTTATTTACTTAGAATTTGCTTAGAATTGTATTTAATATATATATAGTATACAGTGACATGCAAATGTGTTCACTCTTCTTGGCTTTTTACCTATTTTGTTACATTACAACCTGTGTTTAACGTTTTTAGTAATCCAATTTGTGTGTGATGTGTCGGCACTAAATAGTCTAAGTTAGTGAAGTGAGAAGAAAATAGGCTTACATTAAATTTAAAGGATCAAACAACTAAATATTGGCATAGGCATATGCATTTTCCCAATTTACAATGAAGCCACTAAAAATTTCTGGTGCAAGCAATTATCTTCATATGTCACATGCTAAGTGAAAAGAAGTCCCCCTGTGTGCAGTCTAAGTCACGATATGTCAGAGTATACACAACTTTTCTCAAAGGCCACAGAGGCTGCAACACCATTAAACAGGAGGCAACACTAACCAAACATCACGATGAATACCGAGGAGATCTCTAAACAAGTTGGGACAAAGTTGTTGAGACGTACAAGTAAGGGTTGGGTTATAAATAAATATCCCAATCTCTGATGAGCCCCGGAACACTACCAAATCCATTATCATCAAACGGAAAGAACATGGTACCACAACAAACCTGCCAAGAGAGGGCCGCCCTCCAAAACTCTCAACCTGGGCAAGGTGGACATTAATCAGAGAGGCAGCACGAGACCAAAGGTAATCCTGAAGGAGCTGCAGAGTTCTACGGCAGAGACTAGAGTATCTGTCTATACGACCACAACAACTTGTACTCTCCATAGAGGTGGTGTTCATGGAAGAGTGGGCAGAAAAAAAGCTTTTACTTGAACACAAAACTTGTAAGGCTCGTTTTGAGTTTGCCAAAAGACATGCGGGAGACTCCCCACATGTATGGAGGAAGGTGCTGTAGTCAGATGAGACCAAAACTTTTTTGCCACCAAGGTTAATACTATGTCTGGTGCCAAACTAAATCAGCTCATCATTCCATCACTCCAAAAACGCTGTGAAACATAGTGGTGGCAGCATCATGCTGTGGGGATATTTTTCGGCAGCAAGGAAAGGGAAAATGGAAAGATGGGTAGTGCAAAATACAGGGATATTCTTGAGCAAAACCTGTTTCAGCCTGTGAATGTTTTGAGGTTGGGACGGAGGTTCACCTTCCAACAACACAATGATTCAAAACATACTCCTAGAGCAACATTCGAGTGGTTTAAGGGGAGATGTCAAAATGTTTTGAAGTGGTGGAGCCAAAGCTGAGACCTTAATCCAATTGAGAATCTGCGGTCAGACTTCAAGATTATTGTTCACCGGTAGAAACCATCTAGCTGGAGCAATTTTACGTTGAGGAATGGTCCAAAATTCTAGTGTCAAGATGTCGAAAGCTCATAGACACTTTTGGAGAAACATCAACAGAATCTTCAGAAATATATTTACTTAGATAATTGGTAGCGTGTTTAATATTGATTTCACTATATTATTATATATATATATATACAATTTTTTAAATTTAATGTATAACTATAGAAATTCACCAATGTCTTACCTTTAAATTTCTTCTACGTACATGAAAAAGAAGATTTTGTATTCAATCTTTTGCTTCCTCTACGATGGTCTGCTTCAGAAGAACAGGAAATTATTGCAACATGCTTGTTCCGTCTTATTGCTTTCATGGGCATGTATTCTGGGAGATTACGAAGTGGAACATGATTCATTGGATGATTAGATGTATAATCAGTAAAAAATATAAGAAATGTCAGTTTAAAAACAGACATGTCTGACATTTCAATGTAAAACATATACATAATTCTAAAAAAGTAAAGTAGAAAACTAATTGTCATAAGCGATTTCAATTTAGGTTTATGGGAAAGCCAATGTAATGAATGGCAACAATTTTAATCTCTTCATTTAATAAAAATTTATTCTTAACTCGAAAGAATTCTGCCTAGTTCCGTCCACTTTGTGTCTCATTTCTGTGTAGCTTGCTGTCTGTTGTTCGGTCTAATCCATCTCTCTATCAGCAAAGATGGAATACAGACATGGGAATTATAAAATACACAAACACACTGGCGCGCCTTGATCGAAGCTCATACTATCAGGAATACCTCAGATTACTAGGGGACCAGATCACCTATAACAAGCTCACCCATGACCCAACTTCAAATTTTACTAAACAACTTAACAGTCTAGCCATAAAAGGCAAGTCCATGGGTATTCTCAACAAGAAAGAGCTCTATTATATACTAAACAAAACCCCTAGCACGGCAGTATTTTATCATATCCCAAAAATATACAAGAACACCTTATACCCTCCAGGAAGACCCTTTATATCCGGCATCAATTGCTTAACTGCGAATCTATCTAGGTATGTTGACACGCACCTTCAAAAATGTATGACACCATTACCAGCCTACTTAAAAGATGCTACTCATACTCTGGAATCATTTCAGTGGAACCAAAATTGTCTCCTCGGTACATTAGATATTAAATCACTTTATACTGTCATCGATCATCAAAAAGGTTGTGAACCAGCCAACTTCTTCCTCCATGAACTGGGTATTTATGAGGATAATCAAATTCGCTTCATTATCGAATTCATTCTGACTCATAATTATTTTCTATATGTACGCCAATGCTTTTTACAGACATGGGGTATGGCAATGGGGATGTGTTTTGCACCCAGCTACGCCAATCTATACATAGGTAAAAGGGAAGCCTCTCACATCTACTCCACTGGCCAACTATACTCAATTTATGTGTAGTTTTTTGTGATTTATTGTAGTCTTCAAATAAACGTTTCGGCCACAATGCACGGCCTTCTTCAGTAACAATTAATTCAGAGGAGGATGAGAGCGTAGGTGAATGCAGTTAAACAGCATTGGCACATAGGCAGTAATAACTGCGTAAGGCAAAATTTCCAAAATGGAGTGTCCGCTAGTCTTCGGTGGATGTCGCGTCCCTGCCAGACACGCCGGCGCACTGTCCCTTCTGGGCCTCCAATATTTACCAGACATTTTGGACATTTTGCCTGACGCAGTTATTACTGCTTATGTGCCGATGCTGTTTAACCTTTGCTCACCTACGCTCTCATCCTCCTCTGAATTAATTTTTACTGAAGAAGGCCGTGCATTGTGGCCGAAACGTTTATTTGATGACTACGATAAATCACAAAAAACTACACATAAGTTGAGTGCCTAAGTCTACTTTTCTCACAATGTCAAAAATGTCCCAAGGGAAAAACTCGTTCGCAAGGTGGTACCTAATAATGACCCACCTAGCTTGCAAAAACAAATGACTCATCTTGACAGTGACATGGGCAGTCACTTTCTCTTACCTGGCACCTTGCCACTGCAGGACCTTTTTTGACTAATGGGCAGGATTAGTTTTTTCATACTTCCCAAATCTTTATATAAACTCCCCTGATGTATCCCCATTATTGGCGAAGAAACGCGTAGGGAGTATTTAGCCCCATATCATTGGAGGTACCACTATAGGGTCAACTTGGGGCCTGTCCTTGTTAGGACAGGAGCAATACTGGGGCACGACAGGAGTCTAGGAAATCATTACATACCACTTATGTCTCTCTCTCCATATATAGTCCCCTTTTTCTTTGTGTGTGTGGACCCGTTTCTCTGCGAGGTACTTCCGGAAGGAGGCCGGGATCTTTTGTCCAT
The DNA here is from genome assembly GCF_032444005.1 of Ranitomeya imitator. Taxonomy (NCBI): domain Eukaryota; kingdom Metazoa; phylum Chordata; class Amphibia; order Anura; family Dendrobatidae; genus Ranitomeya; species Ranitomeya imitator. Next base: position 20,812,746 of record NC_091291.1, on the reverse strand, counting down.
CAACAGTGGTGAGACCAAACCATTTTTTAATGAGCACTGTTTTGCACGAGCACTTTATTTGGCTTGTTTGTTATATTAGTCCTTTTAATAGTTGATTAAAAGTTATGTTTTAATATTTCGGGACCCCTCCAAGCTATATTTGTTAGTTAACCCCTGAGGGTACTTTGAATGGTGGTGAGAACCTCACACCATAGCTGATATCACACCTGAAGAAGAAAGCAATGATGCTGAGAATGGAATGATATACTGAAAGTAGTAAACTGCAGGATGAAATCTAGGATTAAAAATGGAAGCTGAAGAGAACAAAAGATTAGACTGAATTAGCGGAATGTAAGTATATGTAAGAAAAGAGTGAAGAGTGATAAACAATGTGATCGCTGAGCACAGGAAAAATCTGCCAGTGTCAGAGACCATCGCATTGGAGAAGCATGGACCACGTCGGGAGGGTGAGTATAACGGGGGACGGTGATCCATGCGATATTCACCTGTCCCCGTTCCACCGCCACACGCCACTCCATCTTCCGCGTCCTCTGGCTGTGACGTTCTTGTCAGAGGGCGCGATGACATGTTCAGTGTGTGCGCCGCCCTCTGCCTGACCAGCATGGTGGTGGAACAGGGACATGTGAATATCGCAAGTGCCGGGGTCCCCGCCTGCTCAGGACGAGAGGTGGGTATGTCTTTTTTTTAATCACAGCAGCAGCACATGGGGCAAATGTTTCTATGGAGCATCCTATGGGGCCATAATCAACCTTTATGCAGCATTGAATGGGGCATAATATTCTATGGAGCATCTTATGGGGCCATAGTCAACCTTCATGCAGCATTATATGGGGCAAATGTTTCTATGGAGCATGTTATGGGGCCATAATCAACCTTTTGTGCAGCATTATATGGGGCATATTTTTAGTGGAGCATCTTATGGGGCCATAATCAACTATTATGTAGCATTGTATGGGGCATAATATTCTATGGAGCATTTTATGGGGCCATAATCAACCTTTATGCAGCATTATATGGGGCACATTTTCTATGGAGCATCTTATGGGGCCATAATCAACCTTTATGCAGCATTAAATGGGGCACATTTTTAGTGGAGCATCTTATGGGGCCATAATCAACTATTATGTAGCATTGTATGGGGCATAATATTCTATGGAGCATTTTATGGGGCCATAATCAACCTTTATGCAGCATTATATGGGGCACATTTTCTTTGGAGCATCTTATGGGGCCATAATCAACCTTTATGCAGCATTGCATGGGGCAAATGGGTCTATGGAGCATCTTATGGGGCCATTATTAACCTTTATGCAGGATTATATGGGGCATATTTTTGTATGAAGCATCTTATGGGGCCATCATAAACTTTATGGAGCATTATATGGGACTCCTGATTCAATATGGATATTCAAAAACACTTAACCTACTGATGTCTCAATTAGGTTTACTTTTATTGGTATCTATTTTTACTTTTGAAATTTACCGGTAGCTGCTGCAGGCTTATACTCGAGTCATTAAAGAAGTTGTCCACTGCAATAATTTTTTTTTTCATAAATCTTGCTATTATGTGCCACTGAAAGCATCCACTGTGTTTATTGTAGCAATATTACCCTTTATCCTGCTGTAGCAGTACATCATCTTTGCAGGATCCAGCTCTCATGGGGTTAATCGACAACTGACAACTTCCTTTCTCCTAAGCTATTGTGCCATGATTCCATGATGCATTGCACTGGCCACTAAGCCCTAACCTACCACACCCCCTCCAAAACACACCCAAACCCCTCCCTCCTCTCCCTCCTCTCTCTTCAAGATTTGTGGTGTCATTTCTTGTCCAACCTCCTCTTTTACATTTGTCCAACCCACACTCCATTACACACAGATAGATGGATAGATAGATAGATATGTATCTATATATCCATGTCTATTTCCATAGATATGTCCATATCCATGTTTCTAAACCCCTTCACCCCTGGAGCATTTTTTGTTTTTCGCTCCCCTTTCCAGAGCCATCATTTTTCCATCAATATGACGATGTGAGGGCTTATCTTTTGCGGGACAAGTTGTACTTTTGAACGACACCATTGGTTTTAGCATGTCGTGTAACAGAAAATGTGAAAAAAAGTCAAAGTGCGTTGAAATTGCAAAAAAAGTGCTATCCCATACTTGTTTTTTGCTTGGCTTTTTTGCTAGGTTCACTAAATGCTAAGGCTGTGTGCACACGTTGCAGATTTGATTGCAGATCCACAGGGTTTTTTGCTGCAGTGTCTATGGGAGCCGCAGACTTGTTGTGCACATGCTGTGGAAAAAGCCGCACCGAAATGCAGGGTTTTTTTTCCGCAGCATGTCACTTCTTTTGTGCCGAACTGCAGCGTTTCTGCACCCTTAGACTTTCATTGAGTCCACAGTTTTGCTGCGGATGTGGGTCCGAGAAATGCTGCAGTTCGGGAGGAGGGAAGTGTGTGGGCGGTGACTGTGTGCGTGTATGTGTGTGAGCGGGGTCTGCGGGCTGTTCGGATGTGTGCGGGACTGTTCAGGTGTGTACTGGACTGTTCGGATGTGTGCAGCGCTGTGCGGGACTGTTCGGGTGTGTGCGGGACTGTTCAGGTGTGTGCGGGACTGTTCGGGTGTGTGCGGGACTGTTCGGGTGTGTGCGGGACTGTTCGGGTGTGTGCAGGGCTGTGCAGGGGGTCTTTTGGGGTGTGTGTGCAGGCATCATCCGATGGGACTACAAGTGCGCAGCATCCAATCTGCAGCTAATTCAGATGTAATCGGGACAGTGGACATGCACCCTACACTATCCATACATCTATCAATAGATATATCTATCCAGAAATATCAATAGATATATGAATAGATAGATGTATGCATCTATAGATGTATCTATATGTAGCTCTGTCTATCCATTTCATCTATCATCTACCTGTGTGTAATTGAGTGTGGGTTGGACAAATGTAAAAGAGGAGGTTGGACAATAATGACATCACAAATCTCTTTTTTTTGTTCAATAATACATCTTTATTTAGCTTTCAAAAATGCATACAAAACTGCACAAAAACCGAGCAAAAAATGCACCAAAAACGCATCAAAACTGCAACAAAAACTGCAGCAAAACTGCTTTAAATATTGCATCAAAACCACACCAAAAACTGCATCAAAACCACACCAAGAACTGCATCAAAAACTGCATCAAAACCGCACCAAAAACTGCATCAAAACTGCACCAAAAACTGCATCAAAACTGCACCAAGAACTGCATCAAAACCGCACCAAAAACTGCATCAAAACTGCACCAAAAACTGCATCAAAACCGCACCAACAACTGCATCAAAACTTCACCAAAAACTGCATTAAAAAAGCATAAAAAACCTGAATCAAAACCACGCAAAAAACCGCACCAAATACTGCAGCAAAACATGAATCAAAACCGCGCCAAAAATGCACCAAAAACTGCACCAAGAACTGCATCAAAACCGCACAAAAAAACGTGAAAAAAAGCATAAAAACGCAGCTGCGTTTTCTGCAAGGAGATGCAGATTTTGTGCAGAAAATTCTGCACCCAATTCTCCAACGTGTGCACACAGCATAAAACTGACCTGCCGTTATGATTCTCCAGGTCATTATGAGTTCATAGACACCAAATATGTCTAGGTTATTTTTTATCTAAGTGGTGAAAAAAAATTCCAAACTTTGCTAAAAAGAAATAAAATAATTGCGCCATTTTCCGATACCCGTAGCGTCTATATTTTCTGAGATATTGGGTCAGGTGAGGGCTAATTTTTTGCGTGCCGAGCTGACGTTTTTAATTATACCACTTTTGTGCAGATACGATCTTTTGATCGCCCATTATTGCATTTTAATGCAATGTCGTGGCGACCAAAAAAACATAATTTTGGCTTTTGATTTTTTTTTCTCGCTACGCTGTTTAGCAATCATGTAAATTTTTTTGTTGTATTGAAAACAGCTGACATGTTGCGACTTTGAAGTGGGCTCACCGCCGGAGCCCACCTCAAAGCGGGGGATACTGCCAGCTGACGTACTGTTCCATCTGCTGGCAGAAAGGGGTTAATCAACAATATGTTTCAGTTTTAAAAAAAATGAAAAAAAAATGACGTGGGCTCCCGCGCAATTTTCTGCGCCAGAGGGGGAAAGCCGACGGCCGGGGGCCAATATTTGTAGCCTGGGAAGGGGGTAATACCCATGGCCCCTCCCAGGCTATGAATATCAGCCCGCAGCTGTCTGCATAGCCTTTACTGGCTGTTAAAATAGGGGGACCCCCCAAAAAATGACGTGGGGTACCCCTATATTTTATAGCCAGAAAGGCTACCCAGACAGCTGCGGGCTGATATTCATAGCCTAGAGAGGGGCCATGGATATTGCCCCCCCCCCTGGCTACAAATAACAGTCCGCAGCCGCCCCAGAAATAGCGCATCTGTGAGATGCGCCAATTCCGGCACTTAGCCCCTCTCTTCCCACTCCCGTGTAGTGGTGGGATATGGGGTATTAAGGGGTTAATGTCACCTTGCTATTGTAAGGTGACATTAAGCCGGGTTAATAATGGAGAGGCGTCAATAAGACGCCTATCCATTATTAATCTTACAGTAGTGAAAGAGGTACAAAAAAGACACAGTCAGAAAAAAGTATTTTATTATTCTTAATTTCACCATACTTACCAGACTTCAGCGCCTGCAAAAAACGTAAAATATTAAACCATATACTACTTGTCCGCCGTAGTCCAATTAATAACGAGTATCCCACGACGATCTCCCCTATAGAACAGTTCCATCAGGTGATGTCACTGCTCTATAGGACCCTCAGTGACACACTGACAGGAAACAATGGCTCCTGCAGTGCATCACTGAGAGGTTACCTTAGTTCAGAGTCTCACTTTATGGCATTTGCTGCGTGGGAACTTTTTCACACAGCAATTCCAAAAGTGAGACTAGGGACAATTTTCTCACAGGGGCGTAGGAATACATTGTGGGTAATGCATTGTGGAAGGATACCTGCCATCATTGTGTTCCTGGAGCCCCTGGAGAGTGGTCGCATCAGCTGATGCTGCTGCTCTCCACGGGAGATCGTCGTGGGACACTCATTTTAATTGGATTTCTGCAGATCAGGGAGTATAGTGTTTGTTTATTATTTTAATATTTTTTACAGGTGACACTGGCTTGGGGGAACAAAGTGACAAGTGATGGTATGTACTCTATGTTATATGTACTGTACGTCTATATGTATGCACTGTATGTATGTGGCATGTCGCATGATGTCACATGTCGCTTGTTGCCTGCTGCATGTCGTCGCATGCTGCATCTCGCATGTTGCATGCCGCATGTTGTCACATGTTGTCACATGTCACATGCTGCATGTCGCATGTAGCATGTCACATGTCGCATGATGCTGCATGTCGTCGCATGCTGCATGGCACATGTTGTCACATGTCGCATGGTGCATGTCACCGTATGTCGCATGGTGCATGTTGTATGCTGCATGTCGTTGCATGCTGCATGTTGTCAACTGTCGCATGTTGTCACATGTCGCATGCTGCATGTCGCATGGTGCATGTCGTCACATGGTGCATGTCGTCACATGTCATCACATGGTGCATGTCTCATGGTGCATGTCGCATGTTGTGACATGTTGCATGCTGCATGTTGTCGCATGCTGCATGTTGCATGTTGTTGTGTGCTGCATGTCGTCGCATGTTGCATGTCGCATGCTGCAAGTAACCGCATGCTGCATTTCGTCGCATACTGCATGTAGCATGTTGTAGCATGTTGCATGTCGTCACCTGCTGCATGTAGTCACATGCTGATTGTTGCATTTTGCATGTTGTCACATGTTGCATGTTGACCCCCGGAAGAAGCTCTGGGCGAAACGCGCGTCGGGGCGCACGGGAGAGAAGGGTCCTGCTCTATCACGGTACTATCTTCATTTCACTTTAGGTTATATCATATTGTAGCTGAATACACTTTATAGGAGCTGTTAGTAGGAGTGGATCTGTTACCTTGAATTTCATATACGGACAGGGCTATTTGTGCTGGCACTTGGGAGAACCATCCCTGTTCTCCCCCCTGTATTTCTGTATTCTGGTAATATCTATGGATGGATATATTATTGTATGCTGGAGCATATTATAGACCTCTTACTGTATTTCTCAGCTGCTCTGTTTAGTTTACTATGTGGTAATATCTATGATGTATTATTGTAATGTGATAGTGGGTAGGCCCGTATATCTTTCTCAGGACACTTTGTTATAATATATCAGGTCTTGTTGTTTGTCTTTTTATGTGGATTTAATAAAGATATTCAATTTTTATTTATATGGTTCTCTTCATGCGGTCAATAGGATCTAAATCCGCTTCTTGGTTGGTATGTTGCCACATGTAGCATGCTGCATGTCGCATGGTGCATGTCATCACAGGTCATCGCATGCTGAATGTCGCATGCTGCATGTATCATGCTGCATGTCGCAACATGTTGTATGTTGCATGCTGCATGTCGTTGCATGTCGCATGGTGCATATCATCGCATGTTGCATGCTGCATATTGTCACATGTCGCATGTTGTTGCATGTTGCATGTCTCATGTTGCATGTCGTCACATGTTGCATGCTCCATGTCGCATGTTGTCACGTTGCATGTCGCATGGTGCATGTTCTGTATGTGTGTTCTATGTTTGTTGTATGTACTGTATATGTGTGTGTGTTTTTGTTTTTTTTACATTCAACACATTAGCCGAATGATGGGACTACTACTGTCCCATCATTGGCTAATGTGTCACTCACTGTCACTTTAGCAGGCAGAGGCCGATGGGACTTTTAGTCCCATCGGACGATGCCTGCACACAGAGACACACACACCAATGACCCCCCGCAAAGCCCAGCAGACCCCCCACCCGCACACTCCAGCACCTTTGGCAGATTCATCGCACAGACCCCCACCCCGCAGCCGCACCGGCCACCACCACCGCACCGGCCTCTGCCGCCACCGCAATGGCCGCACATCTCGGCACATGAGTGCGGCCGGCCAGCAGACCCCAGAACAGCCCTGCCCACCCCCAGCACAGCCCCATAGGCAACCCACAGCCCAGTCACTCTTGAGTGACTGCTGTCTGTGGAGGCTGGTCACGCCTCTTGCTGACTTCACGTCAATTTCCAGAGTCTGGAAATTAACGTGACGTCGGCGGAAATTAGCGATGGCTGCAGCCTGGGGATCACGTGACCCGGACTCAGCCGCCACCATAGCGCCGTTCAACGGCAAAAACGGCAACAGAAGGTATTTATAAAATTCATTAGGGGCTCCAGGGGGATACATTGGGGGATTAACTGAAAGTAGTGGACAACCCCTTTAAGTTTTTCCAGTTTTTTTTTGGCAAAATTAGGGGGGTCGGCTTATACTTGGGTCAGCTTATACTCGGGTATATACGGTATGTCAGCATCCTCAAGGATGTTCTCCCTGTGTTTGCTCTGATTTTCTCCCATCTTCCAAACATATACTGATAGGAATTTACGTTGTGAGCTCCAACTCAATGAATGGGGCTGAACTGCATTGCTGAGTGCTGACCATTGCTCACAGACACTTTATCCATGAAAATACTATTGATTTAGTCATTTTGCTAAATTTGGTGCTGGAAGTAATTTTATTAGGCGATTTAATGACAAGTAGTGTTGAGCGATACCTTCCGATATCGGAAAGTATCGGTATCGGTTTGGATCGGCCGATATTCAAAAAATATCGGATATCGCCGATACCGATACCCGATCCCAATGCAAGTCAATGGGACCAAAATATCGGAATTAAAATAAACCCTTTCTTTCCTTGTAGGTTCATTCTACCTGAAGGAAAACAACTAAGAATAATGTAGGATGTATGGGGGAGGTGGCGGAGACATTAAAGGCAATGAGGATTAGTCCAATCAAATAGAATAGCATGTTTTTTTTTTTTTTTAAAGAAGTTCGGATTGAAAAAGATATTGAGTATGTAAATTTTTTTTATTTTGTCAGATATTGATGTTTCACTATTCCACGCCCTTCCCCTTCTTTTTTTTCTTTTTTTTTTTTTTCTTTTCCCACACTTTCATCTTCATCATCATCAGCATCCTTGACATCAACTTCTTCACCTTATTCATCTTCTTCTTCATCTTCTACCTATTTTTTTTTTTATTACATTCTTCATATTCATTTTCTTCAACTATTATTATTCTTCCTATTCTACATATTCTTTTTATTCCACTGTTATTATTCTTCCTATTCTACTTCTTCATCATATTCTCATTTGTGACAGGCATTCCCGTAGTTGTTATCTATAAAAGTTGGAAGATTACACCTTCCGTTCTGCCAGTCACAAAAGTTACATTTGTCCGCGTTCAGTTTGGCCTGCAGCATCAGGCTTTATCCAGGGGCACCACGAGGAGGAACGGACTCACCCCCATACACTGCTTAGTCTTCTTCTGCATATAATTTAGATAATATCTTTTGCTCTGATATTAAGTCTTATGCTTAATGTTCTTCTGCTCTTTGTTCTGCAGCCTCTTGTTCTTCTGCTTCTCGGTCTTCCATGTTGTCGTCTCCAGGGTCTTCGTCTCCAGTGTCGTCATCTCCGCCGTCGTCGTCTCAGCCGTCGTCGTCTCCGCCGTCGTCGTCGTCGTCGTCATCGGGGTGGTCTTCCGGGTCGTCGTCATCGGGGTGGTCTTCCGGGTTGTCGACGTTAGGGTCTTCAACTTGGAAATGTAGCAGAAGGTACAAGAAGGCTGAGAAAATGCCAAGAACCAGCTGATGGAACTGGAACTCGGATGGCTACCCGAAGGTTCAAGAGCCTATGGAACTACCGAGGACCAGCTGACGTTACTGGAACCCGGTTACTAAGCAGGAGGTACCCGTGCTAAAAAGCACTACCAAGGACCGCCTGACGTTGGCGGAACTCGGATACCCAGAAGGAGGCACCTAAGCCAAAGGCTCTGCCCGGAACCAGATGACGTTACTGGAACCAGGATGGGGAGCAGAAGGTACAAGAGCAAAAGACACTGCCGAGAACCAGCTGACGGTACTGGAACCCGGATGGGTAGCCGAATGTCCAAGAGCCAATGGAACTACCAAGGACCAGCTGACGTTACTGGAACCCGGTTACTAAGCAGGAGGTACCCGTGCCTGAAAGCACTACCAAGGACCACCTGACATTGGTGGAACTTGGATACCCAGAAGGAGGCACCTAAGCCAAAGGCTCTGCCCGGAACCAGCTGACGGTACTGGAACCAGGATGGGGAGCAGAAGGTACAAGAGCAAAAGACACTGCCGAGAACCAGCTGACGGTGCTGGAACCAGGTGGTGGACCCCAAGGCCCACAGGAGAGGAGAGAACAGCTAGGCCGCGAGGCAGCCGCAGTTACCGAACCCCAACAGTCCTACAGGGGGAGCTGGGCCTACTGGCACTACAGAACCAGCCTTGACTACCAGTTCACGCAGCCCACATAGGAAGCTCCTAAACTGGAGGCACCCTGGAGTTGGCTAACTCGACCGCCCCACGACGGGGCAAGCATAGGCGTCTCAGTGAAGTTGACACAACCCGGAAACAGCTGACGGTGCTGAAACCAGGCTTGGCACGAGGGAGTACCTGTGACAAGAACACTGCCGAGAACCAGCTGGCGGTGCTGGAACCCGGATGCGTTGCCCCAGTGTGCAAGAGCCAATGGCACGACCGAGGACCAGCTGACGGTGCTGGAACCCGGTTACTAAGCTGTAGGTGCCCGCGCTTAAAAGCACTACCAAGGACCGCCTGGCGTTGGCGGAACTCGGATACCCAGGAGGAGGCACCTAAGCCAAAGGCTCGGCCCGGAACCAGCTGACGGTGCTGGAACCAGGTGGTGGACCCCAAGGCCCACAGGAGAGGAGAGAACAGCTAGGCCGCGAGGCAGCCGCAGTTACCGAACCCCAACAGTCCTACAGGGGGAGCTGGGCCTACTGGCACTACAGAACCAGCCTTGACTACCAGTTCACGCAGCCCACATAGGAAGCTCCTAAACTGGAGGCACCCTGGAGTTGGCTAACTCGACCGCCCCACGACGGGGCAAGCATAGGCGTCTCAGTGAAGTTGACACAACCCGGAAACAGCTGACGGTGCTGAAACCAGGCTTGGCACGAGGGAGTACCTGTGACAAGAACACTGCCGAGAACCAGCTGGCGGTGCTGGAACCCGGATGCGTTGCCCCAGTGTGCAAGAGCCAATGGCACGACCGAGGACCAGCTGACGGTGCTGGAACCCGGTTACTAAGCTGTAGGTGCCCGCGCTTAAAAGCACTACCAAGGACCGCCTGGCGTTGGCGGAACTCGGATACCCAGGAGGAGGCACCTTAGCCAAAGGCTCGGCCCGGAACCAGCTGACGGTGCTGGAACCAGGTGGTGGACCCCAAGGCCCACAGGAGAGGAGAGAACAGCTAGGCCGCGAGGCAGCCGCAGTTACCGAACCCCAACAGTCCTACAGGGGGAGCTGGGCCTACTGGCACTACAGAACCAGCCTTGACTACCAGTTCACGCAGCCCACATAGGAAGCTCCTAAACTGGAGGCACCCTGGAGTTGGCTAACTCGACCGCCCCACGACGGGGCAAGCATAGGCGTCTCAGTGAAGTTGACACAACCCGGAAACAGCTGACGGTGCTGAAACCAGGCTTGGCACGAGGGAGTACCTGTGACAAGAACACTGCCGAGAACCAGCTGGCGGTGCTGGAACCCGGATGCGTTGCCCCAGTGTGCAAGAGCCAATGGCACGACCGAGGACCAGCTGACGGTGCTGGAACCCGGTTACTAAGCTGTAGGTGCCCGCGCTTAAAAGCACTACCAAGGACCGCCTGGCGTTGGCGGAACTCGGATACCCAGGAGGAGGCACCTAAGCCAAAGGCTCGGCCCGGAACCAGCTGACGGTGCTGGAACCAGGTGGTGGACCCCAAGGCCCACAGGAGAGGAGAGAACAGCTAGGCCGCGAGGCAGCCGCAGTTACCGAACCCCAACAGTCCTACAGGGGGAGCTGGGCCTACTGGCACTACAGAACCAGCCTTGACTACCAGTTCACGCAGCCCACATAGGAAGCTCCTAAACTGGAGGCACCCTGGAGTTGGCTAACTCGACCGCCCCACGACGGGGCAAGCATAGGCGTCTCAGTGAAGTTGACACAACCCGGAAACAGCTGACGGTGCTGAAACCAGGCTTGGCACGAGGGAGTACCTGTGACAAGAACACTGCCGAGAACCAGCTGGCGGTGCTGGAACCCGGATGCGTTGCCCCAGTGTGCAAGAGCCAATGGCACGACCGAGGACCAGCTGACGGTGCTGGAACCCGGTTACTAAGCTGTAGGTGCCCGCGCTTAAAAGCACTACCAAGGACCGCCTGGCGTTGGCGGAACTCGGATACCCAGGAGGAGGCACCTTAGCCAAAGGCTCGGCCCGGAACCAGCTGACGGTGCTGGAACCAGGTGGTGGACCCCAAGGCCCACAGGAGAGGAGAGAACAGCTAGGCCGCGAGGCAGCCGCAGTTACCGAACCCCAACAGTCCTACAGGGGGAGCTGGGCCTACTGGCACTACAGAACCAGCCTTGACTACCAGTTCACGCAGCCCACATAGGAAGCTCCTAAACTGGAGGCACCCTGGAGTTGGCTAACTCGACCGCCCCACGACGGGGCAAGCATAGGCGTCTCAGTGAAGTTGACACAACCCGGAAACAGCTGACGGTGCTGAAACCAGGCTTGGCACGAGGGAGTACCTGTGACAAGAACACTGCCGAGAACCAGCTGGCGGTGCTGGAACCCGGATGCGTTGCCCCAGTGTGCAAGAGCCAATGGCACGACCGAGGACCAGCTGACGGTGCTGGAACCCGGTTACTAAGCTGTAGGTGCCCGCGCTTAAAAGCACTACCAAGGACCGCCTGGCGTTGGCGGAACTCGGATACCCAGGAGGAGGCACCTAAGCCAAAGGCTCGGCCCGGAACCAGCTGACGGTGCTGGAACCAGGTGGTGGACCCCAAGGCCCACAGGAGAGGAGAGAACAGCTAGGCCGCGAGGCAGCCGCAGTTACCGAACCCCAACAGTCCTACAGGGGGAGCTGGGCCTACTGGCACTACAGAACCAGCCTTGACTACCAGTTCACGCAGCCCACATAGGAAGCTCCTAAACTGGAGGCACCCTGGAGTTGGCTAACTCGACCGCCCCACGACGGGGCAAGCATAGGCGTCTCAGTGAAGTTGACACAACCCGGAAACAGCTGACGGTGCTGAAACCAGGCTTGGCACGAGGGAGTACCTGTGACAAGAACACTGCCGAGAACCAGCTGGCGGTGCTGGAACCCGGATGCGTTGCCCCAGTGTGCAAGAGCCAATGGCACGACCGAGGACCAGCTGACGGTGCTGGAACCCGGTTACTAAGCTGTAGGTGCCCGCGCTTAAAAGCACTACCAAGGACCGCCTGGCGTTGGCGGAACTCGGATACCCAGGAGGAGGCACCTAAGCCAAAGGCTCGGCCCGGAACCAGCTGACGGTGCTGGAACCAGGTGGTGGACCCCAAGGCCCACAGGAGAGGAGAGAACAGCTAGGCCGCGAGGCAGCCGCAGTTACCGAACCCCAACAGTCCTACAGGGGGAGCTGGGCCTACTGGCACTACAGAACCAGCCTTGACTACCAGTTCACGCAGCCCACATAGGAAGCTCCTAAACTGGAGGCACCCTGGAGTTGGCTAACTCGACCGCCCCACGACGGGGCAAGCATAGGCGTCTCAGTGAAGTTGACACAACCCGGAAACAGCTGACGGTGCTGAAACCAGGCTTGACACGAGGGAGTACCTGTGACAAGAACACTGCCGAGAACCAGCTGGCGGTGCTGGAACCCGGATGCGTTGCCCCAGTGTGCAAGAGCCAATGGCACGACCGAGGACCAGCTGACGGTGCTGGAACCCGGTTACTAAGCTGTAGGTGCCCGCGCTTAAAAGCACTACCAAGGACCGCCTGGCGTTGGCGGAACTCGGATACCCAGGAGGAGGCACCTAAGCCAAAGGCTCGGCCCGGAACCAGCTGACGGTGCTGGAACCAGGTGGTGGACCCCAAGGCCCACAGGAGAGGAGAGAACAGCTAGGCCGCGAGGCAGCCGCAGTTACCGAACCCCAACAGTCCTACAGGGGGAGCTGGGCCTACTGGCACTACAGAACCAGCCTTGACTACCAGTTCACGCAGCCCACATAGGAAGCTCCTAAACTGGAGGCACCCTGGAGTTGGCTAACTCGACCGCCCCACGACGGGGCAAGCATAGGCGTCTCAGTGAAGTTGACACAACCCGGAAACAGCTGACGGTGCTGAAACCAGGCTTGGCACGAGGGAGTACCTGTGACAAGAACACTGCCGAGAACCAGCTGGCGGTGCTGGAACCCGGATGCGTTGCCCCAGTGTGCAAGAGCCAATGGCACGACCGAGGACCAGCTGACGGTGCTGGAACCCGGTTACTAAGCTGTAGGTGCCCGCGCTTAAAAGCACTACCAAGGACCGCCTGGCGTTGGCGGAACTCGGATACCCAGGAGGAGGCACCTAAGCCAAAGGCTCGGCCCGGAACCAGCTGACGGTGCTGGAACCAGGTGGTGGACCCCAAGGCCCACAGGAGAGGAGAGAACAGCTAGGCCGCGAGGCAGCCGCAGTTACCGAACCCCAACAGTCCTACAGGGGGAGCTGGGCCTACTGGCACTACAGAACCAGCCTTGACTACCAGTTCACGCAGCCCACATAGGAAGCTCCTAAACTGGAGGCACCCTGGAGTTGGCTAACTCGACCGCCCCACGACGGGGCAAGCATAGGCGTCTCAGTGAAGTTGACACAACCCGGAAACAGCTGACGGTGCTGAAACCAGGCTTGGCACGAGGGAGTACCTGTGACAAGAACACTGCCGAGAACCAGCTGGCGGTGCTGGAACCCGGATGCGTTGCCTTGCCTATTAAAGATTGTCTTCCTAGAGCCCCAACTAGCGGTGTTGGAGCAAAGGGTAAGCAGGGGGAGATGAGTGTAGGCCGAAGCCTGCACTGGAGGCAGCTTTGTGTCTGCGTTGCGTTTGCAGGACACTTTGCCGGCTACACACTGGGGGAACAGCTGGCGTTGCTGAACCCCACTAACACAATGGCGTGTGTTTTTATCTGTGCAGCTAGCACTTGCGGGCAAAAACTTGCGATGTTAGAGCCCGTGTTGAAGCAGGAGGAGGAGGAGAGGAGCAGAGTGTAGGCCGAAGCCTAGTTGAACCAATTTCAAAGGAAACCTTTAACCCCCCCCTCAGGTGTTACAAAGTACAAGAGACACACCTTGTGCAGTATTAATGCTGCACAAGTGAAAGGTTGCTCTATTAATTTGTCTACTTGCACATGCTGAATGAAAGACATACACAATTTACCCCATTCTACAGTCAAACTGTAGTGGATGCGTGACTTGGTTTTTTGATGAGACGCAGCACAGGTGTCCAAAATAACGCCTTGGTGCTTGGCGCAGCTTCCTGAGCATTGTTATTTGCTGTACAGGAGTCTGCGCTCTTGTGTTATCCCTTGGCAATGCCCTGTTAGCGCTGCCCATCTTATGACCTCATTTCATGTTGGCCGGTGCGGTTAACGATGGCCATAAATCCCAGACCCTCAGTGTCTTTTCATAAAGCCACACTGCGGTGCTGGGATTCGTGGCCTTGAGCAGTAAATATTTTGGCCGCTCACACACGTCCTTACACCTGCTTCAGACTGGGCGGCCTCTGCTGATCCCTTCTCGCATGCCGCGGCCATGAGGCTGCACAGTCTGAAGAAGGCGGAAGGAGATGAGTTAAGACAGGCGAAGATATGCACTGCTCGTGCCCATCAATCACACCCTCGCAGTCAAAATAATTAAGACAACGAGGAGCATTTTATTCAGGCAGGGCGGACGAACAGGCGCAAGTAGCCAACCAATGATGTCAGAAGACGGGAAGCGCTACCAAGGGGGGTGCTGCGTATCATTAGAAAGGAAAGTCACACCTCAGGGACAGTGGAATGGTCTCAAAGAGACACATTTTGTACGTGTTGAGTTCCACGTGGGCAAGGAGAAAACGTCAGCCACCTTGTACAAATGCAGCAGTACTGCTGTACAAGGTGGCTGTTATACATAGAAACACCTGGGGGTGGGGGGCAGGCTCCCTTCAATTTCAGTTCATGTGCCTGCGTGGCGTTTGCAGGTCACGTTGCAAGCTGCACAGCAGGGGAACAGCTGGCGGTGCTGAACCCCACTAACACATTGGCTGGTGTTTTTCTCTGTGCAGCTAGCATGTCCGGGCAGAAACTGGCGTTGTTTGAGCCCAGGGTCAGCAGGAGGAGGAGAGGAGCAAAGTGTAGGCCGAAGCCTGCACTGGTGGCAGCTTTTGTTCTGTTGTGCCAGCGTGGCTTGTGCTGGACACGTTGCCGACTACACAGCAGGGGAACAGCTGGCGGTGCTGAACCCCACTAACACATTGGCTGGTGTTTTTCTCTGTGCAGCTAGCATTTCCGGGCAAAAACTAGCGGTGTTTGAGCCCAGGGTCAGCAGGAGGAGTAGAGGAGCAGAGTGTTGGCCAAAGCCTAGTTGAACCAATTTCAAAGGTTACCTTTAACCCCCCCCTCAGGTGTTGCAAGGTACAAGAGCCACACCTTGAACAGCATTATTGATGCACAAGTCAAAGGTTGCTCTATTTAATTTTGCTCCTTGCACACGCTGAATTAAACACGTGCACTATTTAGCCCATTATACTGTCAAACAGTAGTGGAGGCGTGACTACTATTCTTTTTAAGGAGACGCAGCACAGGTGTACAAATTTACACCTAGGTGCTGTGCGCAGATTCCTTACCGTTGTTATTTGCAGTACAGGAAACTGCGCTCTTGTGTTATCCCTTGGCAATACCCTGTTAGTGCAGGCCGTCTCATGACCTCATTTCATGTTGGCCGGTGCGGTTAACGATGGCCATAAATCCCAGACCCACAGTGGCTTTTCCTAAAGTCACACTGTGGTGCTGGGATTCGTGGCCTTGTGCAGTAAATATGTTCGCCGCTCACACATGTCCTTACACCTGCTTCAGACTGGGCGGCCTCAGCTGATCCCTTATCGCATGCCGCGGCCATGAGGCCGCACAGTCAGAAGAAGGCGGAAGGAGGGGAGTGAAAACAGGGGAACATATGCACTGCTCGTGCCCATCAATCACACCCTCGCAGTCAAAATATATGAGACAACGGGGGGCGTTGTGTCGGGCAGGGGGGACGCACAGGCACAGCCAGCCAACCAATGATGTCAGGAGACGGGCAGCGCTAACAATGGGGGTGCTGCGTGTCATTAAAAAGGAAAGTCACACCTCAGGGACATTGTAATGGTCTGTAATGAGACACATTTTGTACTTGTTGAGTTCCACGTGTGCAAGGAGAAAAAGTCAGCCACCTTGTACAAATGCAGCAGTACTGCTGTACAAGGTGGCTGTTATACATAGAAACACCTGGGGGGGTGGGGGGCAGGCTCCCTTCAATTTCAGTTCATGTGCCTGCGTGGCGTTTGCAGGTCACGTTGCAAGCTACACAGCAGGGGAACAGCTGGCGTTGCTGAACCCCACTGACACATTGACTGGTGTTTTTCTCTGTGCAGATTGCATGTCCGGGCAAAAACTAGCGGTGTTAGAGCCCAGGGTCAGCAGGAGGAGGAGGAGAGGAGCAAAGTGTAGGCCGAAGCCTGCACTGGTGGCAGCTTTTGGTCGGTTGTGCCAGCGTGGCTTGTGCTGGACACGATGCCGGCTACACAGCGGGGGAACAGCTGGCGGTGCTGAACCCCACTAACACATTGGCTGGTGTTTTTCTCTGTGCAGCTAGCATGTCCGGGCAGAAACTGGCGTTGTTTGAGCCCAGGGTCAGCAGGAGGAGGAGAGGAGCAAAGTGTAGGCCGAAGCCTGCACTGGTGGCAGCTTTTGTTCTGTTGTGCCAGCGTGGCTTGTGCTGGACACGTTGCCGACTACACAGCAGGGGAACAGCTGGCGGTGCTGAACCCCACTAACACATTGGCTGGTGTTTTTCTCTGTGCAGCTAGCATTTCCGGGCAAAAACTAGCGGTGTTTGAGCCCAGGGTCAGCAGGAGGAGTAGAGGAGCAGAGTGTAGGCCGAAGCCTAGTTGAACCAATTTCAAAGGTTACCTTTAACCCCCCCCTCAGGTGTTGCAAGGTACAAGAGCCACACCTTGTGCAGCATTAATGCTGCACAAGTAAAAGGTTGCTCTATTTGTTTTGCTCCTTGCACACGCTGACTAAAACACGTACACTATTTAGCCCATTATACTGTCAAACAGTTGTGGAGGCGTGACTTGTCTTTTTAACGAGACGCAGCACAGGTGTCAAAATTTGCACCTAGGTACTGGGCGCAGATTCCTGAGCGTTGTTATTTGCTGTACAGGAGTCTGCGCTATTGTGATCCCTTGGCCATGCGCTGTGAGCGCTTCCTGTCTTCTGACCTCATTTCATGTCGGCCGTTGCGGTTAGCGATGGACATGAATCCCAGACCCACAGTGTGTTTTTAAAAAATCACACTGCGGTGCTGGGATTCGTGCCCTGGTGCACTAAATATGTTTGCCGCTCACACATGTCCTTACACCTGCTTCAGACTGGGCGGCCTCATCTGATCCCTTATCGCCTGCCGCGGCCATGAGGACACCCAGTCTGAAGAAGGCGGAAGGAGATGAGTGAACACAGGCAAACATATGCACTGCACATGCCCATCAATCACACCCTCGCTGTCCAAAAAAATAAGACACCGAGGGCCGTTGTTTCGAGCAGGGGAGATGCACAGGCGCAGCCAGCTAACCAATGATGTCAAAAGACGGGCAGCGCTAACAAGGGTGGTGCTGCGTGTCATTACAAAGGAAAGTCACACCTCAGGGACATTGTAATGGTCTCTAATGAGACACATTTTGTACGTGTTGAGTTCCACGTGGGCAAGGAGAAAAAGTCAGCCACCTCGTACAAATGCAGCAGTACTGCTGTACAAGGTGGCTGATATACATAGAAACACCTGTGGGTGGGGGGCAGGCTCCCTTCAATTTCAGTTCATGTGCCTGCGTGGCGTTTGCAGGTCACGTTGCAAGCTACACAGCAGGGGAACAGCTGGCGTTGCTGAACCCCACTGACACATTGACTGGTGTTTTTCTCTGTGCAGATTGCATGTCCGGGCAAAAACTAGCGGTGTTAGAGCCCAGGGTCAGCAGGAGGGGGAGGAGAGGAGCAAAGTGTAGGCCGAAGCCTGCACTGGTGGCAGCTTTTGGTCGGTTGTGCCAGCGTGGCTTGTGCTGGACACGATGCCGGCTACACAGCGGGGGAACAGTAGGCGGTGCTGAACCCCACTAACACATTGGCTGGTGTTTTTCTCTGTGCAGCTAGCATTTCCGGGCAAAAACTAGCGGTGTTTGAGCCCAGGGTCAGCAGGAGGAGTAGAGGAGCAGAGTGTAGGCCGAAGCCTAGTTGAACCAATTTCAAAGGTTACCTTTAACCCCCCCTCAGGTGTTGCAAGGTACAAGAGCCACACCTTGTGCAGCATTAATGCTGCACAAGTAAAAGGTTGCTCTATTTGTTTTGCTCCTTGCACACGCTGACTAAAACACGTACACTATTTAGCCCATTATACTGTCAAACAGTTGTGGAGGCGTGACTTGTCTTTTTAACGAGACGCAGCACAGGTGTCCAAATTTGCACCTAGGTACTGGGCGCAGATTCCTGAGCGTTGTTATTTGCTGTACAGGAGTCTGCGCTATTGTGATCCCTTGGCCATGCGCTGTGAGCGCTTCCTGTCTTCTGACCTCATTTCATGTCGGCCGTTGCGGTTAGCGATGGACATGAATCCCAGACCCACAGTGTGTTTTTAAAAAATCACACTGCGGTGCTGGGATTCGTGCCCTGGTGCACTAAATATGTTTGCCGCTCACACATGTCCTTACACCTGCTTCAGACTGGGCGGCCTCATCTGATCCCTTATCGCCAGCCGCGGCCATGAGGACACCCAGTCTGAAGAAGGCGGAAGGAGATGAGTGAACACAGGCAAACATATGCACTGCACATGCCCATCAATCACACCCTCGCTGTCCAAAAAAATAAGACACCGAGGGCCGTTGTTTCGAGCAGGGGAGATGCACAGGCGCAGCCAGCTAACCAATGATGTCAAAAGACGGGCAGCGCTAACAAGGGTGGTGCTGCGTGTCATTACAAAGGAAAGTCACACCTCAGGGACATTGTAATGGTCTCTAATGAGACACATTTTGTACGTGTTGAGTTCCACGTGGGCAAGGAGAAAAAGTCAGCCACCTCGTACAAATGCAGCAGTACTGCTGTACAAGGTGGCTGATATACATAGAAACACCTGTGGGTGGGGGGCAGGCTCCCTTCAATTTCAGTTCATGTGCCTGCGTGGCGTTTGCAGGTCACGTTGCAAGCTACACAGCAGGGGAACAGCTGGCGTTGCTGAACCCCACTGACACATTGACTGGTGTTTTTCTCTGTGCAGATTGCATGTCCGGGCAAAAACTAGCGGTGTTAGAGCCCAGGGTCAGCAGGAGGAGGAGGAGAGGAGCAAAGTGTAGGCCGAAGCCTGCACTGGTGGCAGCTTTTGGTCGGTTGTGCCAGCGTGGCTTGTGCTGGACACGATGCCGGCTACACAGCGGGGGAACAGCAGGCGGTGCTGAACCCCACTAACACATTGGCTGGTGTTTTTCTCTGTGCAGCTAGCATGTCCGGGCAGAAACTGGCGTTGTTTGAGCCCAGGGTCAGCAGGAGGAGGAGAGGAGCAAAGTGTAGGCCGAAGCCTGCACTGGTGGCAGCTTTTGTTCTGTTGTGCCAGCGTGGCTTGTGCTGGACACGTTGCCGACTACACAGCAGGGGAACAGCTGGCGGTGCTGAACCCCACTAACACATTGGCTGGTGTTTTTCTCTGTGCAGCTAGCATTTCCGGGCAAAAACTAGCGGTGTTTGAGCCCAGGGTCAGCAGGAGGAGTAGAGGAGCAGAGTGTAGGCCGAAGCCTAGTTGAACCAATTTCAAAGGTTACCTTTAACCCCCCCCTCAGGTGTTGCAAGGTACAAGAGCCACACCTTGTGCAGCATTAATGCTGCACAAGTAAAAGGTTGCTCTATTTGTTTTGCTCCTTGCACACGCTGACTAAAACACGTACACTATTTAGCCCATTATACTGTCAAACAGTTGTGGAGGCGTGACTTGTCTTTTTAACGAGACGCAGCACAGGTGTCAAAATTTGCACCTAGGTACTGGGCGCAGATTCCTGAGCGTTGTTATTTGCTGTACAGGAGTCTGCGCTATTGTGATCCCTTGGCCATGCGCTGTGAGCGCTTCCTGTCTTCTGACCTCATTTCATGTCGGCCGTTGCGGTTAGCGATGGACATGAATCCCAGACCCACAGTGTGTTTTCAAAAAATCACACTGCGTGGCTGGGATTCGTGGCCTTGTGCAGTAAATAGGTTTGCCGCTTACACATGTCCTTACACCTGCTCCAGACTGGGCGGCCTCAGCTGATCCCTTATCGCCTACCACGGCCAGGAGGCCGCACAGTCTGAAGAAGGCGGAAGGAGATGAGTTAAGACAGGCGAACATATGCACTGCTCGTGCCCATAAACCACACCCTCGCTGACAAAATAAATATGACAACGAGGGGCGTTGTTTCTAGCAGGGCGGATGCACAGGCGCAGCCAGCTAACCATGATGACAAAAGACGGGAAACGCTACCAAGGGGGGTGCTGCGTATCATTACAAAGGAAAGTCACACCTCAGGGACAGTGGAATGGTCTCAATGAGACACATTTTGTACGTGTTGAGTTCCACGTGGGCAAGGAGAAAAAGTCAGCCACCTTGTACAAATGCAGCAGTACTGCTGTACTAGGTGGCTGTTATACATAGAAACACCTGGGGGGGTGGGGCCAGGTTCCCTTTTAATTTCAGTTCCTGTGCCTGCATGGCGTTTGCAGGTCACGTTGCCGGCTACACAGCAGGGGAACAGCTGGCGTTGCTGAACCCCACTAACACATTGGCTGGTGTTTTTCTCTGTGCAGCTAGCACTTCCGGGCAAAAACTAGCGGTGTTTGAGCCCAGGGTCAGCAGGAGGAGGAGAGGAGCAGAGTGTAGGCCGAAGCCTGCACTGGTGGCAGCTTTTGTTCTGTTGTGCCAGCGTGGCTTGTGCTGGACACGTTGCCGACTACACAGCAGGGGAACAGCTGGCGGTGCTGAACCCCACTGACACATCACCTAGTGTTTTTTTCTGTGTAGACAACACTTCCAGGTGGCAACTGACAGTGTTGAAACCCAGGGAATCAAAGAGGAGCAGAGTGTAGGCCGAAGCCTGCAGTGGAGCAAGTTGAAAGGGAACCTTTAACCCCCCCCCCAGGCATTTGTTGCTGAAAGAGCCATCTTGTACAGCAGTAATACTGCACATGGAAAATGGTGGCTCCGAAAATTATGCTCCTTGCAAACGCTGAAGTACACACTCATATAATGTGTCCCCTCACACCGTCAAACCATCCCGGAAGTGGGACTTTCCTTTGTAATGTGACACAGCACAGCCGTCATTCCAACCCCCTTGGTGCCGGGCACCACCTCCTCAACGTTGTTTGGTTCTGTCACGGAGCCCGCACTGTAATGTTATCCCTTGGCCATGCACAGTTAGCGGTGCCCGTCTTCTGACATCATGTAGGTGTCAGGCTGGCAGTGCCTGTGCGTCCAAGCTGCCCGAGATCCAACCTTGCAGTGTCATCTAATGTAGTCCCACTGCGGGCCAGGGATCCATGGGCATGCGCAGTGCATATCATCGCCTCTCACTCACCTCCTTCCTGCTTCTTCAGACTGTGCGGCGTCACGGCCGTGGCATGCTATTAGGGATCAGCTGACGCCGCCTAGTCTGAAGAAGCGTGAAGAAGGGGAGTGAGAGGCTAGTATATGCACTGCGCATGGCCATGGATACCAGGCCCACTGTGGGATCACATTAGACGACACTGCGAGGTGTGATTTCGGGCAGCGTGGACGCACAGGCGCAGCCAGGACGACAACAAATGATGTCAGAGGACGGGCAGCGCAAACTGTGCATGGCCAAGGGATAACATAACAGCGCAGGGTCCATGACGGAATCAAACAACGCTAAGGAGGCAGCGCACGGTGCCAAGGGGGTAGCAATGACGGCTGTGCTGCGTCACATTACAAAGGAAAGTCCCACCTCCGGGACGGTTGGACGGTGTGAGGGGACACATTACATGAGTGTGTAGTTCAGCGTTTGCAAGGAGCATAATTTCAAGAGCGACCTTTCCCTTGTGCATTATTAGTGCTGCACATGGTGGCTCTTTCAGTAACAAACGCCTAGGGGGGGGGGGGGACAGGTCCCCTTACATTTTAGTTGTGCCAGCGTGGCGGTCGCATGACACGTTGCCGGATACACAGCTGGGGATCAGCTGACGTTACTGAACCCCAATAACAGAGGAGCGACTGTTGACTGTGCACACAGCACTTCCAGGCACCAACCGGCGGTGTTAGAGCCCAGGGACAGCAGGAGGAGCAGATTGGAGGTATTGCCGCACACACAGCTGGGGATCAGCTGACGTTACTGAACCCCAATAACAGAGGAGCGACTGTTGACTGTGCACACAGCACTTCCAGGCACCAACTGGCGGTGTTAGAGCCCAGGGACAGCAGGAGGAGCAGATTGGAGGTATTGCCGCACACACAGCTGGGGATCAGCTGACGTTACTGAACCCCAATAACAGAGGAGCGACTGTTGACTGTGCACACAGCACTTCCAGGCACCAACTGGCGGTGTTAGAGCCCAGGGACAGCAGGAGGAGCAGATTGGAGGTATTGCCGCACACACAGCTGGGGATCAGCTGACGTTACTGAACCCCAATAACAGAGGAGCGACTGTTGACTGTGCACACAGCACTTCCAGGCACCAACTGGCGGTGTTAGAGCCCAGGGACAGCAGGAGGAGCAGATTGGAGGTATTGCCGCACACACAGCTGGGGATCAGCTGACGTTACTGAACCCCAATAACAGAGGAGCGACTGTTGACTGTGCACACAGCACTTCCAGGCACCAACTGGCGGTGTTAGAGCCCAGGGACAGCAGGAGGAGCAGAGGAACAGAGTGTAGGCCGAAGCCTGATTGGAGCAAGTTGAAAGGAAACCTTTAACCCCCCCCCCCAAGACGTTTGTAGCTGAAAGAGCCATGTTGTGCAGCACTAAGGATGCAAAAGGAAAAGGTTGCTCTTTTAATTATGCTCCTTGCAAACACCGAAGTAAACACTAAAAATGTGTCCCTTTATACCGTTAAACCGTTCCGGAGGTGCGAATTTCCTTCGTAATGGGACACAGCACAGCTGTCATTCCTATCCCCTTGATGCCGTGCGCTGCCTCCTCAGCGTTGTTTTAAGCTGCCACGGAGCCTGCGCTGTTCTGTTAGCCCTTGGCCATGCCCAATTAGCGCTGCCTGTCTTCTGACATAATTTGGTGTCAGGCTGTCAGTGCCTGTGCGTCCACGCTGCTCCAGATCCCACCTCGCAGTCTCATCTAACGTAATCCCACTGCGGGCCTTGGAACCATGGGCATGCACAGTGCATAACCTCGACTCTCACTCCCCTCCTTCCCTCTTCTTCAGACTGTGCGGTGTCACGGCCGTGGCATGCTAGGGATCAGCTGACGGCGCACAGTCTAAAGAAGGCGGAGGGAAATGAGCGAGAGCCCGAGGGGAAGATATGCACTGCGCATGCCCATGGATCCCAGGCCCGCAGTGTGACTCAATCAGAAGACACTGCGAGGCGGGATCTCGGGCACCGCGGCCGCACAGGCGCAGCCAGCCTGACACCAAATTATGTCAGAAGACAGGCAGCGCAAATAGGGCATGCCCAAGGGATAACAGAACAGCGCAGGCTCCGTGACAGCTTAAAACAACGCTGAGGAGGCAGCGCATGGCACCAAGGGGGTAGGAATGACGGCTGTGCTGCGTCACATTACGAAGGAAAGTCCCAGCTCCGGGACGGTATAACGGTATCAGTGAACACATTTTATAAGTGTTAAGTTCTGCGTGTGCAAAGAGCTAAAAAAAAAGAGCTACCTTTTCCTTGTGCAGCATTACTGCTGCACAAGATGGCTCTTTCAGTAACAAACGACGGGGGGGGGGGGGGGGACAGGTTCCCTTACATTTAGGTTGTTGTGCCAGCGTGGCGGTCGCAGGACACATTGCCGGCTACACAGCTGGGGATCAGCTGACGTTACTGAAACCCAATAACACTGGGTCGTATGTTTTTACTGTGCAGCCTGCACTTCTGAGCCGCAACTGGCGGTGTTGGAGCCCAGGAATAGCAGTTCAGGTGGTAGAAAGATGAACACAGCAGGAGACCTGGATGACACCCAATTACTTAATCAGGCAGAGGAGTGGCAAATTCCTGCGAGATCCAGGCCTGGTTCATTTTCAGGAAAGTAAGCCGGTCAACGTTATCGGAGGATAGTCGCATGCGACGGTCTGTTAGTACACCACCTGCGGCACTAAAGACACGTTCCGATAAGACACTAGCCGCAGGGCAAGCCAGCACCTCCAATGCATACTGGCTTAGCTCTGGCCATGTATCCAGCTTAGAGACCCAAAACTTGAACGGGGAAGAGCCGTCTGGGAGTACAGTAAGAGGGCAAGCCATGTAGTCTGTCACCATCTGACGGAACCGTTGCCTCCTGCTGACTGGAGCCGCCGGTGATGGTGTAGACATTTGGGGCGGGCACACAAAAGTGTGCCAGAGTTGTGCCATACTGGGCTTGCCTTGGGCAGAGGCACTGCTTCTGCTCCCTCTTTGGGCAGAGCCTCCCCCACTGCCTCGACGCACTGAGCTGCTTTGTAAAGCACTAGCAGCACTCCTCTCAGTTGGACAGGAGAAGATGATGGAATTCACCAGTGTGTCGTGGTACTCCCGCAATTTACGCTCCCGGGTCAACGCAGGGATGAGGTTTTGGACGTTGTCCCGGTAGCGAGGATCGAGGAGGGTGAACACCCAATAATCAGGCATGTTGAGAATGTGGTCGATGCGGCGGTCGTTTCTCAGGCACTGCAGCATGAAATCCACCATGTGCTGCAGAGTGCCAACCGGCCCAGAAACGCTGTCCCCTGCTTGAGACATGATCTCTGCCCGCTCGTCATCACCCCACCCTCGCTGTACACACTGACCACTGGACAATTGTGTCGCTCCCTCCTCTGGACGGAGCTCTTCCTCCTCCATTGACTCCTCCTCATCCTCCTCACAAATTGGCCCCTGCGTACCCCTTTGTGAGGAACCACGTGGCACTGACTCTCCGGAAGCTGATGGAAAAGGTGACTCCTCATCCTCCACCTCTTCCACCACATCATCCCTTAACCCTTGCAAAGTTTGCTGAAGCAGGCAGATAAGGGGGACAGTCATGCTGACTAGTGCATCATCTGCACTTGCCATCCGCGTGGAATAATCAAAAGGACGCAAAACCTGGCAGACGTCCTTCATAGTGGCCCACTCTGTGGTTGTGAAGTCTGATCGGCGCTGACTGCGACTTCTTTGCGCCTGATGCAGCTGGTACTCCATAACTGCTTGCTGCTGCTCACACAACCGCTCCAACATATGTAACGTGGAATTCCACCGGGTAGGTAGGTCACATATGATGCGGTGTTCCGGAAGGCGGAATCGGCGCTGCAGAGCAGCAATGCGGGATCTGGCCAAGCTGGAACGCCGCAAGTGAGCACACTCTAGGCGGACCTTGTGCAGCAGGGCATCAAGATCCGGATAGTCCCTCAGAAAACTCTGCACAACCAAATTGAGCACATGTGCCAGACATGGGATGTGAGTGAGGTTGCCAAGGGCCAAAGCTGCCACCAGATTTCGGCCATTGTCACACACTACCATGCCTGGCTGGAGATTCGCTGGCAGTAACCACACATCGCTCTCCTGCTTTATGGCATTCCAGAGCTCCTGCGCTGTGTGGCTTCGATGCCCCAATGAAACTAGTTTCAAGACGGCCTGCTGACGTTTGGCCACGGCTGTGCTCATGTCGGTCATAGGTAAACGTTCACGGGTCCATGTGGGGGTGGACTGTGACGGATCCTGCAGAGAGGAATCAGAGGAACTGGTGTAAGAGGAGGAGTCGATGCGTACAGACTGGATTCCTGCAATCCTTGGAGTGGGCAGGACACGTCCTGCGCCACTCGCACGATCTGTACCTGGCTCAACAACATTAACCCAATGGGCAGTGAGGGAAACATATCGCCCCTGTCCATGCTGACTGGTCCACGCATCGGTGGTGAGGTGGACCTTGCTACTGACGGCGTTCAGTAGCGCATGTTTTATGTTTGCCTCAACATGCCTGTGCAGGGCAGGGACAGCCTGCCTGCTGAAGTAAAAGCGGCTGGGCACCTTGTACTGTGGGACTGCCAATGCCATCAAGTCACGGAAGCTGTCAGTCTCCACCAGCCTGAACGAGAGCATTTCCAGGGACAACAGTTTGGCAATGCCTGCATTCAGAGCCTGTGCTCGGGGGTGGTTGGCCGAGAATGCCCGCCTTTTCTCCCATGCCTGTACTACCGATGGCTGTAGAGTAGACTGGGAGTGTGAGGATGACTGGGAAGGTGGTGCTGTGGGTGGAATTACACAAGGTCTCTGGGAGGAAGCCAAACCAGCTGTGCGTGAGCTGGAGGAAGAGGCAACACGAGCTGAAGAGGTGGTAGCTGCCGCTGTTGGTTGGCCTACATCTTCAGTGTGTTTCTGTAACTCCACCGCGTGCCTGGTCCGCACATGTTTCCACATATTTGTGGTATTGAGGTTGCTGACATTTTTCCCTCTTTTTACTTTATGATGACACAGCTTGCATTTGACAAAACAAATGTCATCTGCAACTGTGTCAAAAAAGGACCAGGCACTGCAAGTCTTGGGAGCGCCCTTTTTGGCTTTGGAAAGAGACAGGCTCCTAACGGGTGCCAAAGTGGAGGCTACAGGCTCCGCAGTCTTCCCCCTCCCTCTCCCTCTTTGGCCCGTAAGAGGAAGCTCTTCCTCTGAGCTGCTCCCACCACCTTCCTGTTCCTCACGCCACGATGGGTCAAGGACCTCATCATCTCCACTACCCTCTGCCACCAACTGCTCCTCCTGGGTAGTCTCAGCAGCACAGTACGCACGAGAAAGCGGCACCTGAGTTTCATCATCAGATGCGTACTGCGCTGTGGTCACCGGAGGCACTGGCCCACCTGCCTCTTCAGAGTCAGAGAGAAAAAGGTGTTGGGCATCACTGCACACTGCCTCTTCTTCCATTTCTCCAATGCTGCTTGGCTGGCCCCCTGTTTCCAAGCCAAGAGATTCAGAGAACAGAAGTAGAGACGGCTCCTGTCCTGGGCTCTCTGACTGCCTGGCCAATTTGGCAGGTGGTGAAGAGACAGATGGCTGCTCTCCAGTGCTCTGTGCCTGAGAGGATGTGGCACTAACTGAAGTCGATGCCGAGGCGTTAGCTGCCATCCACCCGACAACGGCTTCAATTTGGTCTTCACGCAGCAGCGGTGCACGGCGCTCTCCGACAAAGCTGCGCATGAAGGACTGTTCCCTGCTGAAACTGAGTGACGACGAGTCACCGGCGCCCGCAGCAGGCACAGAATCACCACGTCCTCTCCCTGCTCCTCTCCCTGCTCCGCGCCCACGCCCACGTGCCTTACTCCCTGCCCTCTTCATCTTGGTTGACAGATAAAGATAAGCAGAAAAGTACTAAGGCCTTAGTGTGCTTATTCCTGTAATGCTCCTCCTAACAGGTGTAAGAAACACTAATGTTGTAAATTGTGGACTAAACTTTATTATTTTTCAAATGTGGCCTACACAAGTGTAAGTTGTGTTTGGTGAACTTAACCTTTTTTTTGGTGCAGATCGGGCTACAGAGCTAGTTTAAATCACACGGAGACCGTGCAGACAGCCGTAAACGGCGCTGCAAGGCCAAGAAACCCTCCTCTAGGTTATCCTATATAGTGTTTTTCCACTATTTAGCTGGATACAAGTGGAAAGACACTAATAGGAATTTTTTTTTTCAAATTTTAAACTGGCTGCACTATTTGAAAAAAAGGAAATTGTTTTTCAAGGTATGAGGCAGTAACGCACCCTGAGCTGAATCCAACCGGCTATGGCTGCACACAGACTACAGGGCGAGCTGGGCTCACACGGAGACCGTGCAGACAGCCGTAAACGGCGCTGCAAGGCCAAAAAACCCTCCTCTAGGTTATCCTATATAGTGTTTTTCCACTATTTAGCTGGATACGAGTGGAAAGACACTAATAGGAATTTTTTTTTTCAAATTTTAAACAGGCTGCACTATTTGAAAAAAAGGAAAATTTTTCTCAAGGTATGAGCCAGTAACGAACCCTGAGCTGAATCCAACCGGCTATGGCTGCACACAGACTACAGGGCGAGCTGGGCTCACACGGAGACCGTGCAGACAGCCGTAAACGGCGCTGCAAGGCCAAAAAACCCTCCTCTAGGTTATCCTATATAGTGTTTTTCCACTATTTAGCTGGATACGAGTGGAAAGACACTAATAGGAATTTTTTTTTTCAAATTTTAAACAGGCTGCACTATTTGAAAAAAAGGAAAATTTTTCTCAAGGTATGAGCCAGTAACGAACCCTGAGCTGAATCCAACCGGCTATGGCTGCACACAGACTACAGGGCGAGCTGGGCTCACACGGAGACCGTGCAGACAGCCGTAAACGGCGCTGCAAGGCCAAAAAACCCTCCTCTAGGTTATCCTATATAGTGTTTTTCCACTATTTAGCTGGATACGAGTGGAAAGACACTAATAGGAATTTTTTTTTTCAAATTTTAAACAGGCTGCACTATTTGAAAAAAAGGAAAATTTTTCTCAAGGTATGAGCCAGTAACGAACCCTGAGCTGAATCCAACCGGCTATGGCTGCACACAGACTACAGGGCGAGCTGGGCTCACACGGAGACCGTGCAGACAGCCGTAAACGGCGCTGCAAGGCCCAAAAACCCCCCTCTAGGTTATCCTATGTAGTGTTTTTCCACAATAGAGCTGGAGACTGGTGGAAAAACACTAATAGGAAATTTGAGAAAAAATGTGCAGCAGGCTGCACTAAGAGCAAAAAAGAACAACTGTGTGAGGCAGTGTGAACCCCCCCTGAGCTGAATACAACCGGGTATATGGCTGCACACAGACTACAGAGTGAGCTGCACACACACACACACACACAGAGACCTTGCAGAACGCTGTTAAAACAGCGCTGCAAGGCAAGAGCAAGGTGAACAGTGAAGAACACACAGCGTTTTGCTAAATTAGCCTTTGGAAAGGAAAATAAAGCAATTAGCTAGCTCGACTGGCCCTCAGTTAGAACACAGCATCCTGTCCCTAACTGAAATCACAGCAGAGTGAGCGCAAAATGGCGGCAGCGCTTTTTTATAGTGCAGAGTGACATCATTTCAGCAGCCAATCCCAGCCTTGCCAGTACTTACATGCCCACCATGCTAAACAGGATGTGCCCACACTTTCATTCATTCCTCATTGGCTGCTGCGTTCAATTTGAATTCTGGGAACTTCCGATTCCGGTATCCGATACGCGGGAAGTATCGGAATTCAGTATCGGAATTCCGATACCGCAAATATCGGCCGATACCCGATACTTGCGGTATCGGAATGCTCAACACTAATGACAAGTGCTTCTGCAAGTAAGCAGATAAACAGTATGGTCTGCATTTCTGGAAACATAATTCTCTTTCTTTCTAGATTGAACTTCTCCTCACAGAGGACCTTTCATTGGTTTTGTATGCTGACCTGGCCAAATTGTGGACTAGCAGCTGCAGATTTTGAAAAAATGTAGTTTATTTTTAGTTTTTCTCCTCTCTGTAGCATAGATATTAGCTGTGAAAGGTTAGATTTTAATTCATGCTATGACAGTGGGGACATTAGCAGAGATTCATCTTTTTTCCGCCCTTCATGATGTTGTTGACCAATCATAAGCTTACAGCAACATACAGGAGAAAAAAAGAACACGCCCACAGAGAAAGTCATAACACACTGTTTCTACGTGAGACATGTAATGACAAACAGTCCTGCTCTGCTCAATGATGTCACTGCTGTCAACTACTGGGTATAGTACAGCAGAGATATATGTAATTACAACCACCACCAAGTCATACAGGGTAAGAAGTCCACACCCCCAAAAGAAAAATATCAGTTGAACTATGACATAAATTATAAATGGACTTTTTTACAAGCTAATATCTCTGTAATTCATTTCTTCAGCTATTATTCACAAATGTGGCCAGTTTAACATTCTCAAACCGGTGAAAGGTCCTCTTTTCTGAAAAGAGTTTTACAAATTCTTCAAACTTATAGTATATTTTATTAATTGCTAAGCATTTAAAAAAAATATTAATTTTAATAATGTTTACAAAAGCAAATATGTAGGTAGTACTATTAAAAAAACTGTTAAAAAATAGAAAGTAAAACTTTAAAAAATTAAAACGTTTTACAAGAAAATGAATTTGTCATTTGAAATCGGTCATCGGAATATTAGCCTCCCCAACTAAACACACAGTATGTGTGCAAAGGCAATTTAAAGCTCATTAATTCCATATCTTGCTTGTAATGTTTAATTTGGAAATTGTAGATAAATGCAGCCCTGATGTTGTAATTTCAATTTAAGGGAGCAGAGACTTCACTTCCAGCTCTCCTGCCTTATTAACTATTTCCCCACCACCACCAATTGGCAAGTATCTGTCCTATCAGTGGTCTGCCTCTCCTGCCTGAGATTCTGATCAGATGCCATCGTTGCCCAATGTTGCCTCATTAAGAGAGGGCAGAACAACAGTCCAGCTCACAAAGGCATCATCAGGTATTGAGTGGGAAGATAATGCTTGGAAATGATGTTATCGCCACATAATCCTGGGTAGGGAAGGTCGGTCACTGAGAGAAGAGTAAACTGTCTGTCAGATACCGGGAGGAAGGCAGTGGGTGGGGAAATAAGGAGAGAGGAGGAGGAGCGGGATGAGCACTGTCTATCCCCTACACAAACTAAATTCTACAAGCAAGATATGGATTTGATAAGCATTACAGGGTCTTTACACACCCTTTAGTTGGTGATCTAACACCCTGATTGTTCCCTTTAAACACAGGTCTGCTACATCTTACAAACTAAACAAAGATCGTTTGACTGTAAGAATAATGCAGCCCTTAAAAAATGGCAACTATCTACTTCTAGAGATGAGTGGATGGATTCATGAGACTCCGGTCCATCCTCCAGGTCAGTGGTACCTGTTGGCTTGAATTGAGTGCCATGAATCTCTCTCCTTCCTGCGTCCATGTTGAAGCCTTTGACTAGCCAGAGCCGGCGTAGGATCATCTGTTCATTATGTCGCACAGATGAGGTTGTGACAACACTGGCAAATCAAATGCCACGCAAGGGATGCCAAAAGGTAAGAAAATTGTGGTGCTCCTTGTAGTGTACTGGTAGCAGTGAAGAGGCAGTGACCCACAAAGTTCAAACATAAAAGGTTCCAAACCACAAAAATGCATATATCTTCAGTGCATATAACTTCAGTTTTCAATTGACACCAGTTCATAACAGCATCCTTTAGATTGCAGTCACTACACATGCCAGTCCTCCTGTGACTAGTTCCATGGATGTCCTGCACCGATGTATCACAGTATCTACTTACAGCCATACACAGACCTTGACATCCTCCTGTCTGTAGCTTTGACACATGCAAGTCCTTCTACAGGGCACAGTCTACCTCCAGTTCACCTCTGGGCACAAGACCTGTCCACATCTGTGACCAGTCATTGTGGACAGCAGCACCACTGTGTATGCTGTGGGTTGCCGGGCCTCACTCTGGCCCTGACACACCTGAGACTCCTCAGCCTCAACTCTCTATACTACAGGACCTTTAACAATTGTAATCACCTGCGACTGTAAAGCCCCCTCATGGCCTCACTACGCCCTTGTGCATGTCATGGGGAGAACAAACACCCCCCCTAGCTGTAACAGGGGTCACTGCCTCACACCCTGTATAGCTGCTAAGTACCACTGACCTGGACACTGGAGTCTCGAGAATTGACCAGCTCATTTCTTAGCTTACTTCATATTGATGAAACCATGATGGGCTACAACAATAATGAGAAGACTTCACTGTCCCTATCCACTACGCTTAATCAGATAACTGTTATCCTTTCCCATGTCTCTACAGCAAAACTAGTAGATAAGCCTTAAAAAGGTATATGGTATATAGTTACATATTTTCAAACAAAGAATATGATTTCCAGCTTTTCATAATGCAATCAAATTTAATTTTAACATTAAATGATACATTCTTTTAAAACATGGAAAACTAAGTTAGGAACTTGTGTGATGTGAATAGGTTCAACAATCCTCTTGGTTTTCGCATGGGTCATTAGGGCGTTCGTTTAAAGCGCTTTCGAGTCTGGAGGGAATGGATCTGAAAAAGGTTTGTTTAAAACCTTGACCCATAAAAACATAAATGATTGGATTAATGCAACTTTTAAGACAAGCCAGGTTGATAACAATAGTGGTTACGGTAAAGAATTGAATGTCAGATTCATAAAACAGACGTGTTATTGGACAGATGTAATAAGGAAGCCAACAGATGAAGAAACACAAGATAACAGCTGTGATGATCCTGGAGGATCCCTGAGATCTCTGGGATCTTTTACATTTTTTAACTTTGAAAAAGATGGTGACATAACAGATCAGGATGATGAGAAATGGGATCAGAAACATTATAAAGATTCTGATCATATGAATGGTGTGTTGTGTATCAATATAAGATTCATCATCATTTTGGACATAAGTTAGACACCACTCATATAACTCAAGATTATAAACTTTATAGCAGTAAAAAATGAAACCAGTAAAGACCAAACTCAATACCCAAATGACTCCCACTGTGATTCTAGCTTTTTTACAAGTTCTATGAACTTTTGCCCAAATTGGCCACATGACAGAGACCCAGCGGTCAATACTCATGGCCGTCAAGAGAAGAACACTGGCGCTCATGTTTAGAGTAAACAGAATCATGCTGAATATGCAAAAAAGTATTGGTAGCTCTGAAAAAAAGTAGTAAACCCAGTCTACAATTCTCAGAGGAATAGACGCACAGCACAGGAAGTCCGCGATGGCCAGGTTGAGGAACCACACGGCACTGATTGTCTTCTTCATCCTGAATCCGGTAATCCAGATGACTAATCCATTACCGATAATCCCGAGAGCAAAAATGATG
This sequence comes from Ranitomeya imitator, assembly GCF_032444005.1. NCBI lineage: Eukaryota > Metazoa > Chordata > Amphibia > Anura > Dendrobatidae > Ranitomeya > Ranitomeya imitator. The sequence goes on along the minus strand of NC_091291.1, from coordinate 20,779,455 downwards.
GAATAGAAAGTAATTGACATCTTCTGCAAAATATGCTCACAAATGAGGCAGTAAGTTGAGTCATAATCTGACCTTGTAAATCGAGATAAGGAAGAAGTTAGGATAATGAAATATTAATATTTTATTAGTTAACATATTGAGGATAGGGAGAAAAAAACACATTGCTAAAGTGAGGTCACGATGTGATGTTAGGTCACTACAGCATATTCCACCATTCCATAACCGAAGAACTAAGTGCTCATTATACTCTAACTCTGTTCTGAATTTTTTGACTAGTTATATGAAATTTTCCATATCTTTGCAATTTTCATGATGAGCCTTGACCCTTTCAGGCTTTTTAGACAAAGATTGACTATCATAAACATTTAAAAGGGTTATCTAGAGAAAACATGGTTGCACTTAACAACAGGGTAGATGATAATTTGCTGATCAGTGAGGGCCAGACTGCTGAGACCTACACCGATAGGCAAAACTGTGCATTTTTAGCCACAATGGATCACTTTTGTCCCTGTTACAAAATGGAGTATCAGAACAAATGACTGTCCGCCGCACGATTGTCGTAAGAAGCTTAAAAGCACTTATGAACAGAACATCAGTCAAGAATTTGCACTGCAACTCCATTATAGCGAGAATAAAAGTTCTACAATTTGCTGATCAGTGCGGGATCCACCAGTTGGTCTCCCACCGACAAACAATTTATCACCTATCCTGTGGGTAGGAGCAAACTTGTTTTCACCTGACAATCCAATTAAGTGAAAATTCTGCAACAAAATATAAATTATGCATGTAAAAAAAAATAGCATCGCCTGCAGTTTTGGGCAAAGACTCAGATGTAAAAATGAATAAAGTCTACACTGATTTTCCTTAGAGTAATATAACATGAGGAAGATAAACCTACGGGTCATCGTAATCCAGAAGTGTATCAAGTAAACTCAAGTTGAATTTGGTGGTATCCATTGTACCTGAAAGAAAGATACATACAAATAATAGTTATTAAAGAGAAATCATAAAAAGTAAATAAGAAATTTTCTTTTATTAAAAACACATCTAGTTTCATTGTACAAAATGTGTGTATTCTATTACCTAGTTATTTCTCTTATTTATGATTCAGAGGTAGCTATTAGTGATGAGTGCTTGGTTAAGGCGCTATTCGAGCATGCTCTTGTGCTAACCGAATGTCTTCGGAGTGCTTGAAAAATTAAAAATATGTTTGAGTCCCCGCGGCTGCATGTCTCACGGCTGTGCGACAGCCACAACACATGCAGGGATTGACTTACAAACAGGAGGTCTCTGCATGTGTTGTGGCTGTCGCAAGATATACAGCCGCGGGGACTCGAATATATTTTTTGAGCACACCGAAGTGGTCTTCTTTTGTCCGGTATGGCTTTTTCTTCTGTACTGTGCAGTGTCTGTGTCTGCCTCCAGCTCTTGGCATGTTCCGTTCTGAATATGCACCGAGTGGCCGTGATGGTGTGCATCACTCAACATCAAGATGACATGGAACCTAGACAGCGCCAAAGATGGTAAGTGCTGGAGTAATACTGTATATAACACTTGACGGAAGAAGAGGCCTTCTACACCAAAGAAGACCACCTGATTGGAGCGTGACAGGTGAGTTCAAGATATTTATCATTTTTTTAAATTTCATTCTACCTATTATCTGTTCAGATAATAGTTATATAAATAGATGGCAAACTAATAAACAATACAGATTGGAAAATAAAAGCTCTGAAGTGTCGACTGTATTTAGGTTTCCCCAAATATGACCTGCTTGGGTTGAAAAGACGTTACCCTTAAATCATGAACGCACTGGAGTGATATTAGGAAAGTAAATAAATACCCACATATGACTACACGAATGAAAAACTGTTGAAAAATGAAGATTAAAATCTTATCAAATTGGTAGCAGAGATGTTATAAAAAGGAAGAGAACCCAATAGATTCATTAAGACCATTAGGAACCACGATGCCTAGAATTGTTATCCATTTATGTCCCTTTTGTATATATATAGCAGGTGAAGTAAGTATTGAATAAGTCACCAATTTTCTAAGTACATTTCTAAAGGTGCTATTGACTGGAAATTCTCACCAAATGTTGTGAACAACCCATCCAATCAACAAAGGCAAAGAATTAAAACCATACATGTACTTAAATTAAGATATGTGTATTAATGACAAATGACACAGGAGAAAAGTATTGAACAAGATGACTGAAATGTATTTAATACTTCATACAAAAGCCTTAGGTGGTGAAGACATCTTCAAGATGTCTACTGTATGGAGAAACTAGTTGCAGGCATTGCTCATGTATGACTTTGGCATATTCTTCCACACAAACAATCTTTAATTTCTGAAGGTTCCATGGACTCCTTCTATGACCTCTGAGCTTTAGATCCTTCCATACATTTTCTCTTAGATTCAGGTTCGGTGATCGGCTCAGCCATTCTAGCAGTTTTATTTTCTTTCTCTGAAACCAATTGCGTATTTCCTTGGCTGTGTGTTTGGGATAATTGTCTTTCTGAAATATCCACCCTCATTTCTTCTTCATCATCCTGGTTTATGGCAGCAGATTGTTATCAAAAATGTTTAGGAACATTTGTTCCTTCCTTCCTTTAATTACATGAAGTGTGCCAGTTCCGTATGCTGAAAAACTGTCCCACACCATGATGTTCCCACCTCATAACTTCACTGTTGGAATGGTTTTGTTGGGGTGATATGCAGTGACCTCTAAAAATGGTGTGCATTATCGCATCCAAAAAGGTCAATATTGTTCTTTTTACCCGACTATATAATTTCAGTAATTCACAGTCTTGTGTAAGTGTTTTTGAGCAAACTATAAAATAGCTTGAACGTGCATTTTGGTCAGTAGTGTAGTATTGTGTGGTGAGCAAGCATACAGGCCTTGGAAGTTGAGTGCGTAATGTTTTCTTTTAAATAATGGCACCTGCTGATTCCAGGTCTTCCTTTAGCTCTCCACCGGTGGTCCTTGGCTCTTAGACAACTCTTCTGTTAATTATTTTCTCTTCTCTGTCTGAAATCTTGCGTGGAGCACCAGGTCATAGCTGGTTTATGGTGAAAAGATCTTACTTCCTCTTCCAGTTTATGGCCCCAACAGAGCACCCTGGAACTTTCAGTAGTTTAGAAAATAATCTGTTAATGCCGTATGCTTTGCAACAATAAGGTTGCAAAGGTCTTAAGACAGCTCATTGGTTTAACGCATCATGAGATTTTTCTTGTGTGACACCTTTGTAATAAGACACATTTTTAAAGGCAATCAGTTGAAGCAGCTGATATTATTTTTTGGTAAGTAGCAGGATTGCTTTCTAACTACTGATAGATGTCAGCTGGTGTCATGACTTTCCATGGCTTTTAGCACCTCTGTTTCTTTATGTGTTCAACAATATGTGTTCAATAATATTTCCATTTAATTTCTCATTATTACACATAACTTATTTTATGGACATCTATGGTTTGATTTCTTTGGCTGTGTGGGTTGGATGGGTTGTTACTGACATTCAGCAATTCATGTCAGTTACACCTTTAGAAATATGTTTGCTTAGAAAATTGTGTTTAATTAGATTTTACTAAGAATTGTATTTAATTAGAAAATGTAACATATATATATTATACAGTGACTTGCAAAATTATTCACTCCTCTTGGCTTTTTACCTATGTTGTTACATTACAACCTGTGTTTAATTTTTTTAGTAATCCAAATTGTGTGAGCACTAAATAGTCTAAGTTAGTGAAGTGAGAAAAAGTAGGCTTACATTAAATTTAAGGGATGCATATGTATTTGCCCCATTTACAACGAAGCCACTAAAAATTTCTGCTGCAAGCAATTACCTTCATATGTCACATGCTAAGTGAAAAGAAGTCCCCTGTGTGCAATCTAAGTCATGGCATGTCAGAGCGTACACACCTTTTCTCCAAGGCCACAGAGGCTGTAACACCATTAAACAGGAGGCAACACTAACCAAACTAATGAAAAAGAAAAAAGAGACATACACAACACCAGGGATCACCAAAAAAGGATAATAGATAATAATATCGTAATAAATTTTATTAAAGTCAAACAAGACACTCCAAACAATTAAAAACATTTAAAAACCAGAACGGAAAATGTCCCAAATAGGGAATACCCCCCAAGACCCAAAAGGCTTTATACCAGGAAATGTATACATATAAGGAATAGCATGTAAGTTCGCATCACAATAGATAATATAAATGGACATATACAATATATAGCTGTTCAGGGCCCGGAACTGTAATGTTTGCTCTATAGGCGTATAAACACTATGGCCATAGTGAATAAAAATTGGAGCTCCCAAAGAAACATGAAAAAATCATATATACCAGATGTTGATCCGACTAAAAGGCATATATGGCCCAGACATGAAATGCACCAATAAAACACAGATGTAGGTACGAAGGGCAGTATCACAAGACTGATTAGTCTAATACTTTTATATATATATTATATAAAAGTATTAGACTAATTATATAAAAGTATTAGACTAATCAGTCTTTTGATCCTGCCCTTCGTACCTACATCTGTGTTTTATTGGTGCATTTCATGTCTGGGCCATATATGCCCTTGAGTCGGATCAACATCTGGTATATATGATTTTTTCATGTTTTTTTGGGAGCTCCAATTTTTATTCACTATGGCCATAGTGTTTATACGCCTATAGAGCAAACATTACAGTTCCGGGCCCTGAACAGCTATATATTGTATATGTCCATTTATATTATCTATTGTGCTGCGAACTTACATGCTATTCCTTATATGTATACATTTCCTGGTATAAAGCCTTTTGGGTCTTGGGGGGTATTCCCTATTTGGGATATGTACCGTTCTGGTTTTTAAATGTTTTTAATTGTTTGGAGTGTCTTGTTTGACTTTAATAAAATTTATTACGATATTATTATCTATTATCCTTTTTTGGTGATCCCTGGTGTTGTGTATGTCTCTTTTTTCTTTTTCATTACTCTGGCTTGACATACTCCAAGTGAATCCCAGTTTGTGGCAGTACGATGGTGCCCTCCACCCCCCTTGTCTTCCAACACTAACCAAACATCACAATGAATACCAAAGAGATCTCTAAACAAGTTGGGACAAAGTTGTTGAGACACACAAGTAAGGGTGGGGTTATAAAGAAATATCCCAATCTCTGATGATCCCCAGAGCACTATCAAATCCATTATCATCAAATGGAAAGAACATGGTACCACAACAAACCTGCCAAGAGAGGGCCACCCTGCAAAACTCTCAAACCGGGCAAGGTGGACATTAATCAGAGAGGCAGCACGAGACCAAAGGTAATCCTGAAGGAGCTGCAGAGTTCTCAAGCAGAGACTAGAGTATCTTTCCATACAACCATAATATCTTGTACACTTCATAGAGATGGTGGTCATGGAAGAGTGGGCAGGAAAAGCCTTTACGTAAGCACAAAAATTCTAAGGCTCATTGTGAGTTTGCCAAAAGACATGCGGGAGACTCCCCACATGTATAGAGGAAGGCACTGTGGTCAGATAAGACCAAAATTGAACTTTTCGGCCAACAAGGTAAACACTATGTCTGGTGCCAAACTAAATCATCTCATCACTCCATCCCTCCAAGAACTCTGTGAAACATAGTGGTGGCAGCATCATGCTGTGGGGATATTTTTCAGCAGCAAGGAAAGGGAAAATGGTCCAAGTCAATGGAAAGATTGATGGTGCAAAATTCAGGGATATTCTTGAGCAAAATCTGTTCCAGCCTTCCAGTGTCTTGAGGTTGGGATGGAGGTTCACCTTCCAACAACACAATGACCCAAAACATACTGCTAGAGCAACATTCGAGTGGTTTAAAGTGAGATGTGAAAATGCAGTGGTCCAGTCAAAGCTGAGACCTTAATCCAATTGAGAATCTGCGGTCAGACTTCAAGATTATTGTTCACCGGTAGAAACCATCTAGCTGGAGCAATTTTACGTTAAGGAATGGCCCAAAATTCTAGTGTCAGGATGTGGAAAGCTCATAGACACTTTTGGAGAAACATCAACAGCACCTTCAGAAATATTTTGACTTAGAAAATTTCTAGCGTATTTAATATTGATTTCACTATATTATTATATATAGAAATTTTTTTCTATTTAAGTTATAAATATAGATATTCTTCAATGTCTTACCTTTTAATTTCTCATACTTACACGAAAAAGAAGATTTTGCATTCACTCTTTTGCTTCCTCTCCGATAGTCTGCTGCAGAAGGACAGGAAATTATTGCAACATGCTTGTTCCGTCTTATTGCTTTCATGTGCATGTATTCTGGGAGATTATGAAGTAGAACATGATTCATTGGATGATTAGATGTATATTCAGTTAAAATGTAAGAAATGTCAGTTTAAAAACAGACATGTCTGACATTTCAATGTAAAACATACACATAATTCTAAAAAAGTAAAGTAGAAAACGAATCGTCATAAGCGATTTCAATTTAAGTCTATGGGAAAGCCAATGTAATAAATGGCAACAATTTTAATCTCTTCATTTAATAAAAATGAAGTCTTAACTCGAAAGAATTCTGCCTAGTTCCGTCCACTTTGTGTCTCATTTCTGTGTAGATTGCTGTCTGTTGTTTGTTCTAATCCATCTCTCTATCAGTAAATATGGTTTCTTTAAAGTGGGGACAGTTTTCTGAATTTCTCTGCAGATTTCCAATGGATGGTTTAAAAAATGATTGATTGATCATTGATTGATTTTGGCAGAGCATCTTTGCATGCAATGATCATCCATTAATAATCAGAAGAGTAACATCTCAGCTGTGAGACAGACACTACATGGGATCATACCTTTTCAGTGTTAAGAACTAAGAAAGTATGGGGCAGGACTAAAAAGTGAAAGAAGTACAAAAATCTTCTATCACAGATTATGATGATGATTATTGCATTGCTCCTGTCACACAGTTGTAATGTAGATGATAATGGTTCAGCCACCTCACAGTAAACTTATTAATGTATCAGCATACTTAGAAAAACATAAAGAGGAGAATAATAATATTTCCCCGAAGAAGAAAACAATGATGCTGAGAATGGAATGATATACTGAAAGTGATAAACTGCAGGATGAAATCTAGGACTAAAAATGGAAGCTGAATAGAACAAAATATTAGGTTGAATTAGCGGGATGTAAGTATATGTAAGAAAAGTGCGGGGAGTGATAAACAATCGAGTGGGGGTTTGAGCATGGAATGCTATATCTCCCAGGGAAGTTAGGAACTGGAAAAAGTTTGTTAGTTTAAGATCATTATTATTATTATTTATTGCTATAGCGCCATTTATTCCATGGCGCTTTACATGTGAGGACGGGTATACATAGAAAAAACAAGTACAATAATCTTAAACAATACAAGTCATAACTGGTACAGGAGGAGAGAGGACCCTGCCCGCGAGGGCTCACAATCTACAAGGGATGGGTGAGGATACAGTAGGCGAGGATAGAGATGGTCATGCAGCGGTTTGGTCGATCGGTGGTTACTGCAGGTTGTAGGCTTGTCGGAAGAGGTGGGTCTTCAGGTTCTTTTTGAAGGTTTCGATGGTAGGCAAGAGTCTGATGTGTTGTGGTAGAGGGTTCCAGAGTAGGGGTGATACGCGAGAGATGGACTGCAATCAAGAGAAGAAGAGAAAAAAGAGAGATGGAGAATTGGAAAAGAGAGAAAGAGAAGAAAAAGGGAGATGGAGAGAGAAAAGAGAATGAGCAAAAGATTGAGAGAGAAGTAAAAGAAAGCATCCCCCAAGTTAATGGAGGAACATAGAGAAAGTGCATACTCGTATTTATTATGCTTTGCTTATTTCGCGCCTATTTCCCAGGGCTTTACAGACATCATCACCACTGTCTCCACTGGGGCTCACAACCTAAATTCCCTATCAGCATGTCTGTGAAGTGTGGGCAGAAACGAGAGAATCCAGACGAGACCCACCCAAAAATGGGAATAAGGTATAAACTTCTTGTAGATGTTGTCCTTGAACCCAGAATCCCACACTGCACAGCAGCAGTGCTAACCACTAGAGATGGGCGAATTTGAACAATAAAGTTCAAGGTCCATACCAAACACCTTGTGTTACCAGGAAGTCTGTGTTACTGTTCTGGTGCTGCACCCCAAACATCATGTTGGTCTCATGATGTCATTTGCATGACAGGCAAGAAACACCAGCGGCTCTGATCAGCGGTAAGATCAATACCGCCGGTCAGAGAGCTGCGGTTCCCACGCTGTCAGATGACAGCATGAGCCAGCAGGTGGGATCGGCAGTAAAAAGATTACTTCCAGTCACACACGTCGGCTGATGAGAGAGTGCTACTCCCATCAGCCTACGCCTGTCGTAGCTGATAACAGCAACAGCAGGCGCCGCTCATGGGAGTATTCATCAGCCAGCACCTGTGCTAAAGATAACTAAATTAATTTAAACAATGATGTGTTTTTTTAAAACCAGGGCAGGAAAAACTAGCCGTTGTATGCTGCAATCCCCAGCTGTCAGCTTTATCATGGCTAGTTGTTAAGAAATAATTAAATAAACACTTCACTGTGAATTTTCTCACAGTGCTTGCAATGATCTCCTTGAGGTCACCACATTTCACCTGGGGTTAGCAATGGAGGTGTCTTATAGATGGCTCTCCATTAATAGCCCCTGAGCTTGAGATCACCTGACAATACAAAGGTTACGTCAACCCCACAAATATTACCCCACTTGCCACTGCCACAATTATGAAAATTATTGGTGACCTCCAAACTTTTTTTTTTCATTTTTTTATTTATTAGCAAGAACAGTAATGTCACATCATAGTAAATGTTTATAATGCTTTAAAAGCGCCAGTGCCGGACTGATGAACGCATGAGAGTCTGGCACTTGGTGCTCCAACATTCAACAGTCCGGCACTGAAGCTCTTATGAGACCTGATGGCCTGAACTCAGGTGATGGGGAAAGCAGAAAAATCCAGCTCACAGATGAAATATGAAAAAGGTACATGAAGAAAAGATTAAAATTGTGTGTTCACAAAAAAGAGAATACAGGCATCTTTTGATGCATTTCGAGCAACATGCACTCTTTACAAAAAAACCCTGTTTGGGAGAGAAGAACAGACAAACGCGGCGCCCTAAGTGCGTAAACACAATATTATAGTCTTTAAAGGGTGCACAATTTTATGCACTCACCTGATAAAAGACTAAAATGGCTTTAGATCGTGTATCCTCCAAATTCCCTCTGAGATACTTTTCAATATACAGGGCTTGCAGCTTGCCTCGGGTGGATCCAAGTGAGAGAGCCAGAGTAAGGCTCACACAGGATGAGTAGTTCAAGAAAAGCACATCCAGCCCATGAATGGCAGCGCTTCCCAGGACTCACATTCAAAGATGATATTTCATATTTTTTTATTTCATAACTTAAAATAGAAGAGATACAACGCGTTTCGGATACAGTATATATCCTTCTTCAGGTATCATAAAAACACAGTACAAATCCTACTAGTATAAAATTCAATTACACTTATATATAGTATCACACCTTTTATCCCAGTCTCAGAAACTTGATTTGGGGTGTGGACCAAGTTCAGGAAAACACCCACTGATTGATACAGCCTTGTTAACATTGATGCAAGAAAGAGAGAGAAAAAAAAAATAATAAAAATAAATAAAAAAATAAAAAAATATATCAAAGGGAAAAAAAAAAACACAAGAGGAAAAAAAAAATCACAAGAAAAAAAAAAAAAAAATCCTCTAAACTCTCTCTATGATATCATTCAATCCATTTGGAAATAATGTTCCCAAACGATATATCCAAAACGTTTCTTTCCTGTTTAAAAGAGCATTCCTGTTTGCACCTCCAGAGGGTATCTGCTCCACTGGAGTTACTTTTATGTTAAAAATTTTATGTTTAAGTAGTAGATGCCTTGAGAGACTATGTTTTAAAAAGCCATTTTTTGCTCTATTTCTGTGGCCATTAATGCGGGACCGCAGTGTCTGTCCAGTGCGTCCCACATACTGCAAACCACAACTGCATGTGATGACATATACAACATGATCACTACTACAGGTGAGTCTTTGTGAGATTTCAAAGACATCACCAGTATTATTGCATTTAATAGTTTTAGCCCCATGATCTAGGATCCCACAGGTGCAACATTTTTTGGAGTTACATTTAAAAACTCCGGTGCCTTGAAGAACTCCACATAAAGTTTGATCCTTATTTTTATAAATGTTTTTTCTTTTTGGATCCAACTGTTTTTTTAATTTACTGGGGGCCACCAAATTTTTCAAAGTTTTCCCCCTTCTATATGTAATCCCTGGTTTATCAGGGAGATGTTTTCCCAAGACAGGGTCATGCTTCAAGATGTACCAATATTTAGAAAGCACAGTTCTTATGATTTTATTGCCCCTATTGAATGTTGTCACAAAATTCAATTTCCAGCGATCATCACTTCTTTCCTTACCAGTAGTCAAAGTGTCCCCCTTCCTGGTTTTTCCTTTTAAACATTCCTCCTGTGTTTTTATTTTGTTGTCCCTATATGCACCATTTATCAAATTTTTCGGGTATCTTTTTTCTTTAAATTTTCTTTTTAAAATTTTAGACTGAGCTACATAATCAGATTCTCTCGTACAATTCTTTCTGATGCGATAAAATTGGCTGTGGGGTATATTAACCTTCCACTTCTTGTAATGTGCACTATTGAAATCTAAAAAGCCATTTGAATCCACTTTTTTGAAGTGGGATTTCGTGATGATTTTTTTACCACTATGGCTGATCTCTAAATCAAGAAATACCATTTTTTCTTTATTAATTTGTGATGTGAAGGTGATCCCCCAGGTGTTATTATTGAGCTCCTTTATGAATTGTGCCGCTTCCTCCTCTGTCCCCTTCCATATGATAATCAGATCATCTATGAAGCGCTTATAAAGCCTTATTTTGTCATAGAAAACAGGCTTAGAAAGTGACGATGAGGACTCGAATCGCCCCATGAATAAGTTTGCGAAACTTGGCGCGACCCGAGTCCCCATCGCGGTGCCGAGCAACTGTAAGTACAGTACGCCTTCAAAAATGAACACATTGTGTTCAAGAATGAATTTCAGACCCTTTAGCAGAAAATCTCTTTGTTCGGGGAGCATCTCTGTCTTTGCTAAATAAAAACCCACTGCATTTACCCCCATTTCGTGATCTATGTTGGAATATAATGAATTAACATCCAATGAGATAAAGGAATAATTATCTTCCCATTCAATATCCCTCAGCTCCTCGATTAATTGTGTGGAATCTCTCAAATATGAAGGAAGAGACTTTACTAGATCTTGTAGAAACAGGTCAATATAATGAGAAAGATGACAAGTTAAAGACCCTATTCCTGATATAATTGGTCTACCAGGTGGTTTTTCACAGTTCTTATGCACTTTTGGTAGATGATAAAATAACGCCATGGTTGGTGCAGGATTTGATAAAAACTTTTTTTCTGTTTTATTGAGAATGTTCCTCTCGTAGGCTTCCTTAATCATATGGTGATAGTCCCGAACAAAGGATGTGTAGGATCTTCTTTCAGAATTTTGTAATATCTCATATCAGACAATATGTTCAAAGCTTCCTCAATATAGTCAGATCTGTTTTGCACAACTACTCCCCCTCCTTTATCAGCTTGCCTTATTACTATATCTGTATTTTGTCTCAAATCCTCCAATGCCATTTTCTCTCTTTTAGAGATATTGTTCTCCTTTTTTATCTTGTTTTTTCCAGTTCCATGCTTTTGGATTTTATGTTTATTATTATTATTTTCCCATTTCCTAAATTCTTCAGATACTAATGAAAAAAAGGTATCTATATTTGGTCCTCGGTGTTGATGAGGATTAAATAGAGATTTTGGGTGTACCTCCTTATGGATATATTCCCTTTCTTTATTTGTCTCTATTGGGATCAGTATTTTTGGGGGATCCCCAATGTCCCCATTTTTTTCGTTCAACAAGAAATGCCTTTTAAGAGTGAGTTTACGAGTGTACGCATTTAAATCGAGAAAAAGATCGAATGCATTCATATCTTGAGCAGGGCAGAAATTTAGTCCCCTACTTAAAATTTCCATTTCTGAGGAGGATAAAATATGGGACGATAAATTAAATATTTTAACCAGAGGCGGATTTAGTTGTTTATAAGTTTCAGGGTTCCTTGTTTTTTTACATATTCTCAGATATCTATTAGATCCCTTTCCTCTTTTTCCTCTTGCTCTACTTTTCTTTTTTTGGATCTTGATATTACAGTTGGTGCGAAGTAATTTGTAATATGATTCTTTTGTATTGGACTGAAAATTTGAGCTGTTTGTGAAGAACTGATTAGTGGTGGTAAAATTATTTCTGAAACACTTGGACGTGTGGGACCTATCTCTAAAAAAGAGATGGTGGATACTACTGAAGATGGTGATGGAGTGGGCGCTTGTAATACTGTGGTGAATGTAGATGGGGATTCTGTATGATCATGGATAGTTAGTTCATTTATATCAAATTCAACATTGGAAATTTCCAACCTGTGGGAAGCAGTAGGAATTTCCAATGGGGGAAGTCCAGGATTAGGGAGAGGTCATGTTGGAGCATTTTTTCATTATAATGATCCTGGGCTCTAATGGAATGTTTTTTTCAATGGGTGGAGGTTACTGATACTATATATAAGTGTAATTGAATTTTATACTAGTAGGATTTGTACTGTGTTTTTATGATACCTGAAGAAGGATATATACTGTATCCGAAACGCGTTGTATCTCTTCTATTTTAAGTTATGAAATAAAAAAATATGAAATATCATCTTTGAATGTGAGTCCTGGGAAACGCTGCCATTCATGGGCTGGATGTGCTTTTCTTGAACTACTCATCCTGTGTGAGCCTTACTCTGGCTCTCTCACTTGGATCCACCCGAGGCAAGCTGCAAGCCCTGTATATTGAAAAGTATCTCAGAGGGAATTTGGAGGATACACGATCTAAAGCCATTTTAGTCTTTTATCAGGTGAGTGCATAAAATTGTGCACCCTTTAAAGACTATAATATTGTGTTTACGCACTTAGGGCGCCGCGATTTGTCTGTTCTTCTCTCCCAAACAGGGTTTTTTTGTATATTGTTACCGAAAGGAGTTCTTCCTAATCGGTTGAAGATCGACACCCCAGACAGCAAAGGGGAGCGAGCAGCCTAGAGTGAAAATGGAGTATTATAACAACAGAATTGAGAGGAGAAAGGAGCTTTTATCATCCATTAAGAATATGACTAATACAAGGTTGGATAATTCTTGTACTGAACCTGTGATTGATATTGAGACAAAAAGGACCATCACTGGTCTTTTTTTGGACTTTGAAAAACATATGAAGATGGAAATAAGACATCAGATTGATGCAGAATTTCTAGGTATTTGTATTCATCAAAAAATTGTTCCAAATGGTTTGAAGATACATTTTAATAGTACTTTTTCAGATGACAGTAATTTTACCAATAATTGGAATAATATTTTAAATGATTGTTCTTATAGTCTTATGAGTTTGTTAGTGGAAAAGCGCTCTGAGCTAGCCAGTAAAGCCACAATGATTTGTGAAAAGAAATTACTTGAACTTGAAAAGTTTAAAAGTTTACATTTTTTTTAATTTGGTGAATGATGACATTACCAGGAAACTCAAAGTATTTGAAAATGATCTAGTAGATGTAAAAATAAACAAATTTCGTAGGGATACTGTTAAAACTAAACCAATGTCAAAGGAACCAATCAGGAATAAAAACCTGATAGGTATCAATGAACCAACAAAGAAAAAACCTAGTAATTTAAGAACAGAAGTCCTGGTCCCACAGGAATTAGGTTTAAAACAAACAAGGACTATAATCAATTCAAATATAAAAAATATACATGATATTGAAACAACTATATCTCAAATTAAATTAGCTCTAAATACGTCTACCCCCGAGAACATTCACACCATATTGAATAAAAATGCAAAAAAGAAAAAACCTCCACCCATTGAAAAAAACATTCCATTAGAGCCCAGGATCATTATAATGAAAAATGCTCCAACATTACCTCTCCGTAATCCTGGACTTCCCCCATTGGAAATTCCTACTGCTTCCCACAGGTTGGAAATTTCCAATGTTGAATTTGATATAAATGAACTAACTATCCATGATCATACAGAATCCCCATCTACATTCACCACAGTATTACAAGCGCCCACTCCATCACCATCTTCAGTAGTATCCAACATCTCTTTTTTAGAGATAGGTCCCACACGTCCAAGTGTTTCAGAAATAATTTTACCACCACTAATCAGTTCTTCACAAACAGCTCAAATTTTCAGTCCAATACAAAAGAATCATATTACAAATTACTTCGCACCAACTGTAATATCAAGATCCAAAAAAAGAAAAGTAGAGCAAGAGGAAAAAGAGTAAAGGGATCTAATAGAAATCTGAGAATATGTAAAAAAACAAGGAACCCTGAAACTTATAAACAACTAAATCCGCCTCTGGTTAAAATATTTAATTTATCGTCCCATATTTTATCCTCCTCAGAAATGGAAATTTTAAGTAGGGGACTAAATTTCTGCCCTGCTCAAGATATGAATGCATTCGATCATTTTCTCGATTTAAATGCGTACACTCGTAAACTCACTCTTAAAAGGCATTTCTTGTTGAACGAAAAAAATGGGGACATTGGGGATCCCCCAAAAATACTGATCCCAATAGAGACAAATAAAGAAAGGGAATATATCCATAAGGAGGTACACCCAAAATCTCTATTTAATCCTCATCAACACCGAGGACCAAATATAGATACCTTTTTTTCATTAGTATCTGAAGAATTTAGGAAATGGGAAAATAATAATAATAAACATAAAATCCAAAAGCATGGAACTGGAAAAAACAAGATAAAAAAGGAGAACAATATCTCTAAAAGAGAGAAAATGGCATTGGAGGATTTGAGACAAAATACAGATATAGTAATAAGGCAAGCTGATAAAGGAGGGGGAGTAGTTGTGCAAAACAGATCTGACTATATTGAGGAAGCTTTGAACATATTGTCTGATATGAGATATTACAAAATTCTGAAAGAAGATCCTACACAATCCTTTGTTCGGGACTATCACCATATGATTAAGGAAGCCTACGAGAGGAACATTCTCAATAAAACAGAAAAAAGGTTTTTATCAAATCCTGCACCAACCATGGCGTTATTTTATCATCTACCAAAAGTGCATAAGAACTGTGAAAAACCACCTGGTAGACCAATTATATCAGGAATAGGGTCTTTAACTTGTCATCTTTCTCATTATATTGACCTGTTTCTACAAGATCTAGTAAAGTCTCTTCCTTCATATTTGAGAGATTCCACACAATTAATCGAGGAGCTGAGGGATATTGAATGGGAAGATAATTATTCCTTTATCTCATTGGATGTTAATTCATTATATTCCAACATAGATCACGAAATGGGGGTAAATGCAGTGGGTTTTTATTTAGCAGAGACAGAGATGCTCCCCGAACAAAGAGATTTTCTGTTAAAGGGTCTGAAATTCATTCTTGAACACAATGTGTTCATTTTTGAAGGCGTACTGTACTTACAGTTGCTCGGCACCGCGATGGGGACTCGGGTCGCGCCAAGTTTCGCAAACTTATTCATGGGGCGATTCGAGTCCTCATCGTCACTTTCTAAGCCTGTTTTCTATGACAAAATAAGGCTTTATAAGCGCTTCATAGATGATCTGATTATCATATGGAAGGGGACAGAGGAGGAAGCGGCACAATTCATAAAGGAGCTCAATAATAACACCTGGGGGATTACCTTCACATCACAAATTAATAAAGAAAAAATGGTATTTCTTGATTTAGAGATCAGCCATAGTGGTAAAAAAATCATCACGAAATCCCACTTCAAAAAAGTGGATTCAAATGGCTTTTTAGATTTCAATAGTGCACATTACAAGAAGTGGAAGGTTAATATACCCCACAGCCAATTTTATCGCATCAGAAAGAATTGTACGAGAGAATCTGATTATGTAGCTCAGTCTAAAATTTTAAAAAGAAAATTTAAAGAAAAAAGATACCCGAAAAATTTGATAAATGGTGCATATAGGGACAACAAAATAAAAACACAGGAAGAATGTTTAAAAGGAAAAACCAGGAAGGGGGACACTTTGACTACTGGTAAGGAAAAAAGTGATGATCGCTGGAAATTGAATTTTGTGACAACATTCAATAGGGGCAATAAAATCATAAGAACTGTGCTTTCTAAATATTGGTACATCTTGAAGCGTGACCCTGTCTTGGGAAAACATCTCCCTGATAAACCAGGGATTACATATAGAAGGGGGAAAACTTTGAAAAATTTGGTGGCCCCCAGTAAATTAAAAAAACAGTTGGATCCAAAAAGAAAAAACATTTATAAAAATAAGGATCAAACTTTATGTGGAGTTCTTCAAGGCACCGGAGTTTTTAAATGTAACTCCAAAAAATGTTGCACCTGTGGGATCCTAGATCATGGGGCTAAAACTATTAAATGCAATAATACTGGTGATGTCTTTGAAATCTCACAAAGACTCACCTGTAGTAGTGATCATGTTGTATATGTCATCACATGCAGTTGTGGTTTGCAGTATGTGGGACGCACTGTACAGACACTGCGGTCCCGCATTAATGGCCACAGAAATAGAGCAAAAAATGGCTTTTTAAAACATAGTCTCTCAAGGCATCTACTACTTAAACATAATAAAATTTTTAACATAAAAGTAACTCCAGTGGAGCAGATACCCTCTGGAGTTGCAAACAGGTATGCTCTTTTAAACAGGAAAGAAACGTTTTGGATATATCGTTTGGGAACATTATTTCCAAATGGATTGAATGATATCATAAAGAGAGTTTAGAGGATTTTTTTTTTTTTTTCTTGTGATTTTTTTTTTTCTTCTTGTGTTTTTTTTTTTTTTTTTCCCTTTGATATATTTTTTTTATTTTTTTATTTATTTTTATTATTTTTTTTTCTCTCTCTTTCTTGCATCAATGTTAACAAGGCTGTATCAATCAGTGGGTGTTTTCCTGAACTTGGTCCACACCCCAAATCAAGTTTCTGAGACTGGGATAAAAGGTGTGATACTATATATAAGTGTAATTGAATTTTATACTAGTAGGATTTGTACTGTGTTTTTATGATACCTGAAGAAGGATATATACTGTATCCGAAATGCGTTGTATCTCTTCTATTTTAAGTTATGAAATAAAAAAATATGAAATATCATCTTTGAATGTGAGTCCTGGGAAGCGCTGCCATTCATGGGCTGGATGTGCTTTTCTTGAACATGCACTCTTTGTCATCTTGACAAATGCACTTTTTTGGATTTCATCTTTGAGCTAGATTTTTCTGCTTTTTCCATTGTGTGCTGCAGGGTGCCCAGGTGCTGTCCATGATCCAGAAGTGTGGAATTGCAGGTGGTGAGCTGAATTTTCTTCTGCGATTTTGACTGAACTCAGGTAACCTTTCTTACTAGAGTTCACAGCCCCTGGGTCTCTCGGGAGCTGCGAGGCCTGCAAACCTCATGGGAAACTTTGAGGGACATTTTAAGGTTACTGGATTCTACAGCTGCTGAAACATCTAGAGGTTGTGAACTACAGTAAGGTTACATTGGGTGCGTATTTTACTGTACTTGCTAATAAATAATAAAATAAAGGAAAACAATGGTGTGGAGTCTCCCGGCTGAGAGCTGATGAAGGAGGGCAATATCCTTAAAGGTTTCAAGGCTATTAATATCAGCTCACAGCTGTTTCGCTAGCCTTTAGTGGTTATTTTATGGGGGATCCCAGAAAAAAATGATATAGGGTACCCCATAATTTAAAACCAGAAAAGGCTGATATTAATAGCCAGGGATAAGGGGCCAGGGAAATTGGCCTCCTCCCAGGCTAACAACATCAGCCTTCAGCTGCCTAAGAAATGGAGCATGAATTAGAAGTACCAAGTCTGGCTCTTAGCCTCACTCTTCCCACTTGCCCTGTTATGGTGGCAAATAATAGTAATACTAATGAGGTTAATGTCAGCTTTGTATTGGCAGCTGACATCAAGTCCAATGGCTAGTAATGGAGAGGTGTTTGTAAGACACCCTCATTACTAACCCCATAGTAAGTTTGGAAAAAAAACACACAGAGTGAATAAAATCCTTTATTTGAAATAAAAATCAACACCCTGTTTTACACATTTATTTAAAAATAAAAAACAAAGTTATACTCACCTTACGCCTATTCCATTGAAGCCATTGTCCCCTGTAAAAACAGAAAATATTACACAATCATATATTCACCTTAAGCCTAATCCATTGATGCCCATGTCCCCTGTAAAAAAAAATAATAAATAGCCATATCCCTCACCTGCCTTGCATGAAGATAATACACAGTGTTCCATGACGATCCTCATGATTAAACTAAGATGATCTTACCATCGATCAGATGTTTGGGTCCCCATTTATCTGAATGAGGTCTGGGTTTGGGTACCAATGTGGTACCCGAACCAAGCTTTTTTAGATGTTCAGGCGAAGCCGCCAGATCCAATTATCCAGAGCTTCGCCCATCACTACTAACCACTGAACCATCATGCTGACTTTTCTATTTTAAGGCAACTCAGTGAGATCATCCTTTATTACATATTAGGAAAACTCAGGAAGAGAGAGATGATCTCCAGTTTATCTATAGGCAAAGAGAAAAAACATTCCTAATGTTATTCAGGAAAGACAGAGAGAGGTGGTATCCTCATTTTACAGGAGGAAGGCTGGATTCAGATGGCGATTTTCACAATCTGCATATGGATCATTATGCCCCGACTGACTTAAACTCTCATAGGTATATATGAGGATGTATGTTTGGGTTGCAAGCACTTTGAACATTTTGGGCATTGGGGTCTGTGTGCAGATTGTAAAAAATACCAGTCAAAGACTCTAAAAGCGCAACCTCCATTATAACTCAAGGCAATTGAGGAAGTGTAGCCATCAATACATTTAAGGAAGACACAGTAAAAGGAAAAAGGGCCCTTCATTTTTTAACAATATTCTTTTTATTTGGGGATTTTTTAACAATTTATGGGAAGGCGATTACAGTTATAGACAAAAAGGTGAGAAATAAAACATAACGAAGTGATGTAAAACTTGTTCTATTAAACAATTAAGCAAGATATATTCAAAGAAGAATCAACAGAGAAAAAAAGGTTTAATGCAAGAGGAAAGGAATGTTGAAGGAAAAGTTAGAAAATGAAGAGGGTAAGGGTAAGGAAAGAAAAGGGCATAGGAGAAGGTTGGATCAGATATACGTGGAGAGTAGGGACAGGGGAAAAGATCATCCTTATTGAAACAATATTTAAAATAAAACAATTTTCAATTTGCTTCGTTATATATGTAACTGTATTTGTTCTTCTTGGCAAATAACAAAGCTTTTAACCTAAAAGGGGGCATTCCGACTTGAGGAAAGAAATAGGTTCCAAGATGACCATATGGAATAGTATTTTTTTTAAAGAATTGTTTCTTAGAGCGTAAGAATTCAAAAGAATTATGGGAAGACATTCTATTCATTATTTCTGAAATGGAGGGAACATCTGTTGATTTCTACTTAGATGCTATAAGTATTTTTACTGCAAATAGATAAATTGGGAGATATTTAATTTTGGGGGGGAAGTCGATTTGATTCAAGCGAGAACAAAACCAGTTGAGGAAACGATTCAACCACAGAATTGTTAATATTGCTCAATAAATTAGCTACTTCTTTCCACAGGTTGATTATTTTAGGACATGACCAGAAAATATACAATAGGTTAGCTTTTTGAGTACATTCCCTCCAGCATAAGTCCGATCCGTCCTCCAAAATCTGCTTTAATCTGATGTATAGAACCAATAAGATAAGATTTTAAAATAATTCTCACGAATATTAACATTTACATTTGATTTGTATGTTATCTCAATTGCTTCTTTCCATGACTCAGGCGGAAAACATATATTCATATCATCTTCCCACTGAACCATGTGTTTTGATTTTTCAATAGTCACTATTGAAGAGTGTATATAGATTTTTGGTGTCCAAATAGTATTTATTAAGGGATTTTCCAGAAGAGATATGATAACTCTTGGAAGAGATATGGGGAGAGAGAATTTACCCCTTAATATATTTCCTTAGTTCTAAAAAGTTACATATTTCCTCTTTTGGAAGGTTGTACGTTAGATTCAAGGATAGAAAATTTATGATTGAATCTTTTTTAGGTCCGATAAATAAGGCCGAACAATTTGTTATACCATTCTTTCTCCATTTGTCTATAGGGAAGTTTGGAAGGGCGTAAAATAAAGAAAGTTTTTCTAATTTGATTTTTGTAAGAAATGTTATAAAATTTCCTCCAGGTCATAATTGTTGATTTTATCAGTATATTCTCTGGTAGAGGGAGGCATTGGCCTATTGGCCTAGTAAATTCGCAATAATAAGAGCGTCTAAGGGAGAATTCCCATTGTAAGACTTTTCCATTTCGGCCCAGCTGGTTTTGGCTTCATCTATAAGCCATTTCCTGCTCTACATAATGATATTAGCCTCGGAGGAGGCCTGAAGATTTGGTAGACCAATGCCTCCATTTCTTTTGTTCTTATACTGTAATGATTTGGCTACGCTTGGTGATTTTTTATTCCAAATAATTTTTGACGTTTAATTATAGAAGTTCTTAATCCATATATCTGGAACGTGAATTGGAACAGTTCTAAAGATATAGTGAAGTTTTGGTAGAATTTGTTTTATCAAAATTTGGGCCCTTCATTTTTTTAACCAGAGAGAGAAGAAAGGAAAGAAAGAGATAGAAACAAAGAGGGAAATAATGGATAAAAAGAGAGGGAGAGGAAGAGATCAAGAAAGAGAGAGACTGAGAGAGGGAGAGAGCGATTGAGTGGGAAGGAGAGGGAGAGAAAGAAGGAAAGAGGGAGAAAGAAAATGGAGAGAGAGAAAGGAGAGAGAAAAAAGAGGGAGAGAAAGAAAGAAAGATAGAAAGAAAGAAAAAAGAAAGAAAACGTCAATGAGATAGAGAGAAAAGAGAATGAGAGAGAGAAAAAAGAAAGAAAGATAGAAAGATAGAAAGATAGAAAGAAAGAAAGAAAGAAAAAGTCATTGAGATAGAGAGAAAAGAGAATGAGGGAGAACCATCCATTTTATCTGTGGTAGAGAAATAACACTGTTATTTTTTCAGGCAGACTGAGAGGGGGAAAGCTTTTTTTATCTGATATTCTGCAGATAGAGAACTTTCTATTTAATTTTGTAGACACTGACCGCAAGAGATATCGCTTTACACAGGGAAGATACTGAGTGTCTGCCATAATATTGAGCTAAAAAAACGATGGCAAATGGTCACGGATGGAGCTAAAATGGTTGCACGAAGCAAATACTTTAGACCTACAAGCCCTGCTGCATTAGTTGTGTAGTAAACTCATGCTTAGTTTAATGACTACTTTATCGGTGTCTGTCGAAATCTAGCTGACACTTTGCTCATGGATAAAATCCAGGGCTGAACATTAATAGAACTTCCGCCTTTATTATATCATGGAGGAAATATGTGGTTTTTGAAAACTGCAAGTAGTTTACGCAATTCTGTCTGGAAATTAGCGCCTAAGAAAACTTAATTCACTTCATTAAAATACCAATAATGATTGAAAAAAGTGACAAACTGTTTTTTTTTTTTTCACTTTCTATCATTTACAATCAGCATGGAGAATTAGCCATCCACATCGTATAAATAAGGCCTTGTTTCAAGTTATTGCTTTCTTGGGGCCTTAGATAGGTCAAGGTAAATTTTTGTCATAAAAGATTTGGAAAATATCTGTAGTCCAAACTTCTTTGACAGAACCAAGGAACTTCTGCTCCTACTTTGTAATTGCTCGTGTGCAGCTGAACTTCACCACACTCAATTGGAAACGTGTTTTGCTCTTCTCGGAATACGTAAATTCTGACCATGGCCTTCAGATAGATCTGGACAAGCTCTTGGCTGTACTCAAGTGGCATCATTTCTAGGGATGGAAAGCCATTTGTCATTACCAATTTCTCCATTCTTTTTTTCCAATCGTTGCTACCATTACTGTACACGTGCTGTAAGAAATTAATTTAAAGAAGACAACTTAGTGTATTTCTTTATGTAAACTCAAATTGGTGCTGCTCAACTGATTCTGGAATGGTTTCTCTTTTTTTCCATTTCACAGTTATGCGCCTAGTAAAAAAACATGTATGTTTTCCCTTCATCCAACTAGGCAGATACCATACAAGTCCTCTTAGGCACGGCCATGTTTAGATTTGCCAGTGTCAGAGAAGATAAAGAAAATGCCCACAGAAGTTCTATGATATACGCCCCAGTTAGTGAAGGGAAAAACACTATTATTACCTAGAGACATGACTGTGAAAAGGAGTGGCAAATAAAAAAAAGAAAACACTTCCAGAACTAGTGGGGCATCACAAATAGGAGGAACTCAGCTTAAGTTAAAAATCATGTGAAAAGTACTTTTGAAAAAATCTGGACTCCTAAGTCAAAACAGCCTTTATAGAGATTAAGCGAGCCTTTTATAGACACAGTACTTTATTGACACACTAAGAATAGTTGGACTGAATTGATTCACAAGATCCATGCCAGCAGCTAGGTCAATAATCACTGGTCGTTGGACAGAATATCTGAGACCTCCTACACCGTTGTGGCACCTATGGCTCCTGTTTTTACTACTCGGCATAACATACAGCTGATGTAACACCAGGCTGGCTCATCATAAAAAAAGGTTAGGATGCCAGGAGGTAGGGCCTCTCCTCATGACTTCTTTCTAGTGACCAGGGATCACTGATCTGGCTGTTGGACAGAATATCTGAGACCTCCTACACCATTGTGGTACCTAATGTTCCTGTTTTTACTACTCGGCATAACATACAGCTGATGTAACACTAGGCCGGCTCATCATAAAAAAGGTTAGGATGCCAGGCAGTAGGGGGCACGCCTCACGAATTCTTTCTAGTGGCCAGAGATCACTGATCTGGCTGTTGGACAGAAGATCTGAGACCTCCTACACTGTTGTGACACCTATAGCTCCTGTTTTTACCACTCGGCATAACATACAGCTGATGTAACACTAGGCCGGCTCATCATAAAAAAAGGTTAGGATGCCAGGAGATAGGGCCTCTCCTCATGACTTATTTCTAGTGGCCAGAGATCACTGATCTGGCTGTTGAACAGAAGATCTGAGACCTCCTACACCATTGTTGCACCTATGGCTCCTGTTTTTACTACTCATCATAACATATAGCTGATATAACACCAGACCGGCTAATCATAAAGAAGGTGGTATGCCAGGTGGTAGGGGGCTCTCCTCACAACTTCTTTCTAGTGGCCAGAGATCACTGAACTGGCTGTTGGACAGAAGACCTGAGACCTCCTACACCATTGTGGCACCTATGGCTCCTGGTTTTACTACTCGTCATAACATACAGTTGATGTAACACCAGGCCGGCTCATCATAAAAAAGGTTCGGATGCCAGGAGGTAGGGGGCTTGCGTCGCGACTTCTTTCTAGTGGCCAGAGATCACTGATCTGGCTGTTGGACAAAAGATCTGAGACCTCCTACACCTTTGTGGCACCTATCCTATGACTCCTGTTTTTACTACTCGGCATAACATATAGCTGATGTAGCACCAGGCCGGCTAATCATAAAGAAGGTGGTATGTCAGGAGGTAGGAGGCTCTCCTCATGACTCCTGTCTAGTGGCCAGAGACCACTGATCTGGCTGTTGGACTGGGGCCTGGGAATCAATTTGTACCCATTCAAAAAGACATATTTCGTATTAACGAGCCTGCAACGACTTGTACAATAAAATTATAAGATTATTTATTCTGAAAATCGTGGTATTTTAGAGTAGGTTTTTTTTTGCCTGTGACCCACTGCACCAATCCCTCTTGCACTGTCTCACATCATTTTGTAAGTGTGTTGCCTGTTTCCATTAAGTTGAATTAATAAGATTAATCCAGCTTACAATATGTCATATCCTTTGCTTGTTCGGAGCCAGGAGAACGCTGTGTAAAAACGTGGAATCAATCAATAAAAGAAGAACAAGGATACATGATTAAGAGTGCGGCGTGACTTGAAACACTTTGATGCTGAATGTCATCATAAGAAGTCTTGGTTTATCCTTCACCTTGTACCCATGTGAATAAAGGTGGTTCACAGTTCGTTGAGCTGGATCCTTGTTCTTCTTTCATTGATTAAGTTGAGTGAAACCAAAAATGGTGCACATACAACTTGTCATTCAAAAAAAACAAGCTATCGTACAGCAAGGTTAACCCCTTAATCCCATATGACGTACTATCCCGTCCAGGTGACCTGGGACTTAATTCCCATGGACGGGATAGTACGTCATATGCGATCGGCCGCGCTCACGGGGGGAGCGCGGCCGATCGCGGCCGGGTGTCAGCTGCCTATCGCAGCTGACATCCGGCACTATGTGCCAGGAGCGGTCACGGACCGCTCCCGGCACATTAACCCCCGGCACACCGCGATCAAAGATGATCGCGGTGTGCCGGCGGTGCAGGGAAGCACCGCGCAGGGAGGGGGCTCCCTGCGGGCTTCCCTGAGACGATCGGTACACGGTGATGTGCTCACCGTGTACCGAGCGTCTTCTCCCTGCAGTCCCCGGATCCAAAATGGCCGCCGGGCTGCATCCGGGTCCTGCAGGGAGCACTTCCGGGTCAGGATCAGGCTGCAGCTGCAGCTCTAATCCTGCCCGGCTGTATGTCAGATCACCGATCTGATAGAGTGCTGTGCACACTGTCAGATCGGTGATCTGTGATGTCCCCCCCTGGGACAAAGTGAAAAAGTAAAAAAGAAAATTTCCACACTTGTAAAAAAAAAAATAAAAAAAAAATTCCTAAATAAAGCAGAAAAAAAAAAATATTATTCCCATAAATACATTTCTTTACATAAAAAAAAAACAAAAAAACAATAAAAGTACACATATTTAGTATCGCCGCGTCCGTAACGACCCGACCTATAAAACTGGCCCACTAGTTAACCCCTTCAGTGAACACCGTAAGAAAAAAAAAAAAAAAACGAGCCAAAAAACAACGCTTTATTATCATAACGCTGAACAAAGAGTGGAATAACACGCGATCAAAAAGACGGATATAAATAACCATGTTACCTCTGAAAACGTCATCTTGTCCCGCAAAAAACGAGCCGCCATATAGCATCATAACCAAAAAAATAAAAAAGTTATAGTCCTCTGAATAAAGCGATGCCAAAATAATTATTTTTTCTATAAAATAGCTTTTATCGTATAAAAGCGCCAAAACATAAAAAAAATGATATAAATGAGGTGTCGCTGTAATCGTACTGACCCGAAGAATAAAACTGCTTCATCAATTTTACCAAACGCGGAACGGTATAAACGCCTCCCCCAAAAGAAATTCATGAATAGCTGGTTTTTGGTCATTCTGCCTCACAAAAAAATCGGAATAAAAAGCGATCAAAAACTGTCACGTGTCCGAAAATGTAACCGATAAAAACGTCAACTCGTCCCGCAAAAAACAAGACCTCACATGACTCTGTGGACCAAAATATGGAAAAATTATAGGTCTCAAAATGTGGAGACGCAAAAACTTTTTTGCTATAAAAAGCGTCTTTTAGTGTGTGACGGCTGCCAATCATAAAAATCCGCTAAAAAACTCGCTATAAAAGTAAATCAAACCCCCCTTCATCACCCCCTTAGTTAGGCTAGGTTCACATTGCGTTAATGGGTTAACGCTAACGGACAGCGTTGCACGGCGAAAATGTCACAATTAACGCCGTGCAACGGGTCCGTTAGCACAACCATTGACAGCAATGTGATTTTCAGGTGTAGCGCATCGCTAGAGCGTGCCATTTTCGGCTCGCGCTAGCAAGGTGCCATTCTTTTGTGGCGCGCCTCAGACGCTGCTTGCAGCGTCCGCGGCGCGCCCGAGGTCCGATCCCCGATCTTCCAGAGCGGGGACGTTAACGCGACCACTAAACACGACACCTAAAAAGACATTGTGTTAGCGCAATCCGCTAGTGCTAAACGGATTTCCCTAACGCAATGTGAACCTAGCCTTAGGGAAAAATAATAAAATTAAAAAAAATGTATTTATTTCCATTTTCCGGTTAGGGTTAGGGTTAGGGCTAGGGTTGGGGCTAGGGTTAGGGTTTGGATTACATTTACGGTTGGGATTAGGGTTGGGATTAGAATTAGGGGTGTGTCTGGGTTAGGTGTGTGGTTAGGGTTACAGTTGGGATTAGGGTTAGTGGTGCGTTTGGATTAGGGTTTCATTTATAATTGGGGGGTTTCCACTGTTTAGACACATCAGGGGCTCTCCAAACGCGACATGGCGTCCGATCTCAATTCCAGCCAATTCTGCATTGAAAAAGTAAAACAGTGCTCCTTCACTTCCGAGCTCTCCCGTGCGCCCAAACAGGGGTTTACCCCAACATATGGGGTATCAGCGTACTCGAGACAAATTGGACAACAACTTTTTGGGTCCAAGTTCTCTTGTTATCCTTGGGAAAATAAAAATTTGGGGGGCTAAAAATAATTTTTGTGGGAAAAAAAAGGATTTTTATTTTCACGGCTCTGCGTTGTAAACTGTAGTGAAACACTTGGGGGTTCAAAGTTTTCACAACACATCTAGATAAGTTCCATGGGAGGTCTAGTTTCCAATATGGGGTCACTTGTGGGTGGTTTCTACTGTTTGGGTACATCAGGGGCTCTGCAAATGCAACGTGACGCCTGCAGACCAATCCATCTAAGTCTGCATTCCAAATGGCGCTCCTTCCCTTCCGAGCTCTGCCATGCGCCCAAACAGTGGTTCCCCCCCACATATGGGGTATCAGCGTACTCAGGACAAATTGAACAACAACTTTTGGGGTCCAATTTATTCTGTTACCCTTGTAAAAATACAAAGCTGGGGGCTAAAAAATCATTTTTGTGAAAAAAAAAAAGAATTTTTATTTTCACGGGTCTGCGTTATAAACTGTAGTGAAACACTTAGGGGTTCAAAGTTCTCACAACACATCTAGATAAGTTCCATGGGAGGTCTAGTTTCTAATATGGGGTCACTTGTGGGGGGTTTGTACTGTTTGGGTACATCAGGGGCTCTGCAAATGCAACGTGACTCCTGCAGACCAATCCATCTAAGTCTGCATTCCAAATGGCGCTCCTTCCCTTCCGAGCTCTGCCATGCGCCCAAACAGTGGTTCCCCCCCACATATGGGGTATCAGCGTACTCAGGACAAATTGGACAACAACTTTTGGGGTCCAATTTATTATGTTACCCTTGTGAAAATACAAAACTGGGGGCTAAAAAATTTTTGCGAAAAAAAAATAAATTTATTTTAACGGCTCTGCGTTATAAACTGTAGTGAAACACTTGGGGGTTCAAAGCTCTCAAAACACATCTAGATAAGTTCCTTAGAGGGTCTAGTTTCCAAAATGGTGTCACTTGTGGGGGTTTTTAATGTTTAGGCACATCAGGGGCTCTCTAAACCAACATGGCGTCCCATCTTAATTCCAGTCAATTTTGCATTGAAAAGTCAAATGGCGCTCCTTTCCTTCCGAGCTCTGCCATGCGCCCAAACAGTGGTTTACCCCCACATATGGGGTATCGTCGCACTCAGGACAAATTGCACAACAACTTTTGTGGTCTAATTTCTTCTCTTACCCTTGGGAAAATAAAAAATTGGTGGCGAAAAGATTATTTTTGTGAAAAAATATGATTTTTTATTTTTACGGCTCTGCATTATAAACTTCTGTGAAGCACTTGTTGGGTCAAAGTGCTCACCACACCTCTAGATAAGTTCCTTAAGGGGTCTACTTTCCAAAATGGTGTCACTTGTGGGGATTTCAATGTTTAGGCACATCAGGGGCTCTCCAAACGCAACATGGCATCCCATCTCAATTCCAGTCAATTTTGCATTGAAAAGTAAAATGGCGCTCCTTCCCTTCCGAGCTCTGCCATACGCCCAAACAATGGTTTACACCCATATACGGGGTATCAGCGTACTCAGGACAAATTGGCCAACAATTTTTGAGGTTCAATTTCTTCTCTTACTCTTGGGAAAATAAAAAATTGGGGGCGAAAAGATCATTTTTGTGAAAAAATATGATTTTTTATTTTTACGGCTCTGCATTATAAACTTCTGTGAAGCAATTGGTGGGTCAAAGTGGTCACCACACATCTAGATAAGTTCCTTAGGGTGTCTACTTTCCAAAATGGTGTCACTTGTGGGGGGTTTCAATGTTTAGGCACATCAGTGGCTCTCCAAACGCAACATGGTGTCCCATCTCAATTCCTGTCAATTTTGCATTTAAAAGTCAAATGGCGCTCCTTCCCTTCCGAGCTCTGCCATGCGCCCAAACAGTGGTTTACCCCCACATATGGGGTATCAGCGTACTCAGTACAGATTGTACAACAATGTTTGGCATCCATTTTATCCTGTTACCCTTGGTAAAATAAAACAAATTGGAGCTGAAATAAATTTTGTGTGAAAAAAAGTTAAATATTCATTTTTATTTAAACATTCCAAAAATTCCTGTGAAACCCCTGAAGGGTTAATAAACTTCTTGAATGTGGTTTTGAGCACCTTGAGGGGTGCAGTTTTTAGAATGGTGTCACACTTGGGTATTTTCTATCATATAGACCCCTCAAAATGACATCAAATGAGATGTGGTCCCTAAAAAAAAAATGGTGTTGTAAAAATGAGAAATTGCTGGTCAACTTTGAACCCTTATAACTCCCTAACAAAAAAAAATTTTGGTTCCAAAATTGTGCTGATGTAAAGGAGACATGTGGGAAATGTTACTTATTAAGTATTTTGCGTGACATATCTCTGTGATTTAAGGGCATAAAAATTTAAAGTTGGAAAATTGCGAAATTTTCAAAATTTTCGCCAAATTTCCGTTTTTTTCACAAATAAACGCAAGTTATATCGAATAAATGTTACTACTAAAATGAAGTACAATATGTCACGAGAAAACAATGTCAGAATCGCCAAGATCCGTTGAAGCGTTCCAGAGTTATAACCTCATAAAGGGACAGTGGTCAGAATTGTAAAAATTGGCCCGGTCATTAACGTGCAAACCACCCTCGGGGCTTAAGGGGTTAAAAATAAAATAATGATGATGGATCCTGGAATGTAAAAAAAGCACAAAGAAAAAGATGTATGTACATTGAGGCCAAATTTGGTCTGCTACTTAAAGAGTGAAAGAAATTCCAGACACTTCATGTACCTTCGTGATGATTCATGGTGGATCAACAAGGATCAAATTTGATGAAATTAGTAAAGAGTAGTTATGAGTGAGTATACTCACTGCTCGGGTGGTCTCTGAGTATTTGTGACTGCTCGGAGATTTAGTTTTCGTCGTGTCAGCTGCATGATTACAGCTACTAGGCAGCTTGAATATATGTGGGGATTCCCTAGCAACCAGGCAACCCCCACATGTACTCAGGCTGGCTAGCAGCTGTAAATCATGCATCAATAAAACTAAATCTCCGAGCACTTACAAATACTTGGAGATCACCCGAGAGTGCTCGGGCAAACCCGAGCAACGAGTATACTCGCTCATCACTAGTAAAGAGATAAGCATTAAGATGTTAAGAAGAAAAGTCTGCTGACTTAGACCCAGAAACCTATCAAAGTAAGACACATCTATGGTAAGTTCAATGGGTGTTGGGTAACAAGGATGCAGCACACCAGTAATGTCATCGAAATATAGAGACTTTACTAAATATTTTACAAGCACAGTAAAAGAAAGCAATCAAATGTAACATTGCACTCAAGTGATGATTAAGTGTAAAATGGTACATATATACAGTAATATATATATATATATATATGTCCAAGCTGTTATGTATACTAATCTAATAATGTAATAATGTAGATGTCTAAATCAAATGAGGCTTCTTTAATACTTTGCACCATGCTTATCTACACCCCTAGTGCTTTTTTAAAACACAGAATGTTTTTGTAAAAAAAATACAAATGCAATTTAAGTAAAATGCAAGCTGACGATAAAACTTGTAAGAATTCAGGAAACGTTTGCAAGATATTTCGACATAGGAGTAATGACTATATATTAATCATCGGTCGTGCTTGTATGTTCCAAACTTCTCCTGTTTTTGCACAGGTCATGAGGATATTCACTTAGGGCTCTTTCAAGTCTGGAGGGGATGGATCTCAAGAAACCATGTTGAAAATCTTGGCCCATGAAAACATAAATGATTGGATTAACGCAACTGTTGAGACAAGCCAGGTTGAGCACAATAGTACTTACCATAAAGAACTGAATGTTAGATTTATAATACCAGGGTGTTATTGGCCAGATATAATATGGAAACCAACAGATAAAGAAACACAATATAACAGCGGAGATGATCTTATAGGATCTCTGAGATCTTTGCGATCTTCTAGTTTTCCTAAGCTTGAAGAAAATGATGACATAACTAGTGAAGATGATGAAAAAAGGTATCACACACATGATAAATAATCTCATCAACTGAATCTTGTATTTTTTATCAATGGTGTAGGTATTGTCGGAGCTATAGTTTACACACCATTCATAAAAGTCATAAACATGGGAATCATATGAGAAAAACATGAAACCAGTCCAGACTAAACTCACCAACCAAATGATCCCTGAAATGATTCTCACTAGTTTACACGTTCTATGGACTTTTGCCCAAATTGGCCACATAACCGATACCCAACGGTCAATACTCATTACCGTCAAGAGAAGAACACTGGCGTTCGTGTTCGCGTTAAACAGAATAATGCTCAATTTGCAAGAAATACTTGGCGAAAAGTAAACCCAGTCTGCAATTCGTAGAGGAAGAGATGAGCAGCACAGGAAGTCCGCGATGGCCAAGTTGGAAAACCACACGGCACTGATTGTCTTCTTCATCCTGAAACCGGCAATCCAGATGACTAATCCATTACCGATAATCCCGAGAGCAAAAATGATGCTGTATAAAGTAATTGACATCTTCTGCATAATGTATGCATAATCATCATCACAGCTAGAGCAATAAGTTGTGGCAGTCAGATCAGAGTAATCATCATAATGTGACCTTCGAAGACATGAAGGGGAAAAAGTTAGGCTTAAGAAAAATGTACAATCTTATAAATATTTTATTTGGACACAGGGAGCAACGAGCAAACACCAATTGTCAAAGTGAGGACACATTGTTCTACTAGATCACTAAAGAACACCAACCATCTAGGAACAAAACATTTACCAGTTCCCATTGTGTTGCAATTTTGATTTTCTTAAATAATTTTAGACACTTTGGCCACGTAACTTTATTATGGGTTATGTTCTAATAGGCAGTGGATCCATAGTTAGCACTGTTGATTTGCAGCACTGGACTATTGGACTCAAATCCCAGCAGAAACGTCAGCCAAAATTTGTATTATTTATTACAATCTCTTGCTTCTTTCTTGCTCTGTATACAGTTATGAAAACATTCTATGCATACAGTAATAGCAAAGACTAATGGCTGTCATGTAATTGTAAGTTCTTGGTAGGGAGAAGAAGCTGCTGGGTCCTAGAATATATAGTCAATTATGCTATGCAGCCAGGAAGCTGAATTTCCACTGTAAGAGCCTGTGCAGATGACTGTACTAATCACACATAAGAGATCACAGTTAGGGCATCATACTGTGTTGCGGTATTATACTGGGTTGAGGCATCGTACTGTGTTGGGGCATCATACTGTGTTGCGGCATCATGCTGTGCTGGGGCATCATGCTGCAATGGGCATAATACTGTGTTGTGGCATC
This sequence comes from Ranitomeya imitator, assembly GCF_032444005.1. Lineage (NCBI taxonomy): Eukaryota > Metazoa > Chordata > Amphibia > Anura > Dendrobatidae > Ranitomeya > Ranitomeya imitator. The sequence continues at coordinate 20,747,620 of NC_091291.1, read as the reverse complement.
ATACTGTGTTGTGGCATCATACTGTGTTAGGGCATCATACTGTGTTGAGGCATCATACTCTGCTGGGGCATAATACTTTGTTGGGGCATCATACTGCATTGGAGCATAAAACCATGTTGGGGCATCATACTGGGTTCGGGCATAATACCATGTTGGGGCATCATACTGCATTGAGGCATCATACTGTGCTGTGTTATTATACTGGGTTGAGTGTTATGAAAGGCAATTCAGTTCCACAATGGACATAGCGGTGAGAGCACATACAGTGATCTGACAATAACCCCAAATCATAGAACGAGCTCTGAGACGTGGGAACTCTGCAGACCGCAATCCCTAATCCTCTCCAAACAACACTAGAGGCAGCCGTGGATTGCGCCTAACTCTGCCTATGCAACTCGGCACAACCTGAGAAACTAACTAGCCTGAAGATAGAAAATAAGCCTACCTTGCCTCAGAGAAATACCCCAAAGGAAAAGGCAGCCCCCCACATATAATGACTGTGAGTTAAGATGAAAAGCCAAACGTAGAGATGAAATAGATTCAGCAAAGTGAGGCCCGACTTTCTTAACAGAGCGAGGATAGGAAAGGTAACTTTGCGATCTACACAAAACCCTAAAGAAAACCACGCAAAGGGGGCAAAAAGACCCTCCGTACCGAACTAACGGCATGGAGGTACACCCTTTGCGTCCCAGAGCTTCCAGCAAAACAATTAGACAAGCTGGACAGAAAAAATAGCAAACAAATAGCAAAGAAGAACTTAGCTATACAGAGCAGCAGGCCACAGGAATGATCCAGGGAAAAACAAGTCCAACACTGGAACATTGACAGGAAGCCAGGATCAAAGCATTAGGTGGAGTTAAGTAGAGAAGCACCTAACGACTTCACCACATCACCTGAGGGAGGAAACTCAGAAGCCGCAGTACCACTTTCCTCCACCAACGGAAGCTCACAGAGAGAATCAGCCGAAGTACCACTTGTGACCACAGGAGGGAGCTCTGCCACAGAATTCACAACAGTTGAGACATCATACTGTGTTGGGGCATCATACTGTGTTGGGGTATCATACTGCGTTAGGGCATTATACTGTGTTCCGGCATCATACTATATTCCAGCATCATACTGTGTTGGGGCATCATACTGTGTTCCGGCATCATACTGTGTTGGGGCATCATACTGTGTTTAGGCATCATACTGTGTTGGGGCATCATACTGCATTGGACATCATACTGTGTTGGGGTATCATACTGCGTTAGGGCATTATACTGTGTTCCGGCATCATACTATATTCCAGCATCATACTGTGTTGGGGCATCATACTGTGTTCCGGCATCATACTGTGTTGGGGCATCATACTGTGTTTAGGCATCATACTGTGTTGGGGCATCATACTGCATTGGACATCATACTGTGCTGTGGCATCATACTGCATTGAGGCATCATACTGTGTTGGGGCATCATACTGCGTTAGGGCATCATACTGTGTTCTGGCATCATACTGTGTTGGGACATCGTACTGTGTTACATGTGGAATTAACACATGTGGAATTATATACTTAACAAGAAAGTGTGAAACAACTGAAATTATGTCTTAAACTCCAGGTTCTTCAAAGTAGCCACCTTTTGCTTCGATGACTGCTTTGCACACTCTTGGCATTCTCTTGATGAGCTTCAAGAGGTAGTCACCGGGATTGGTTTTCACTTCACAGGTGTGTCATGTCAGGTTTAATAAGTGGGATTTCTTGCCTTATAAATGGGACCATCAGTTGTGTTGTGCAGAAGTCTGGTGGATACACAGCTGATAGTCCTACTGAATAGACTGTTAGAATTTGTATTATTGCAAGAAAAAAGCAGCTAAGTAAAGAAAAACGAGTGGCCACAATTACTTTAAGAAATGAAGGTCAGTCAGTCCGAAAAATTGGGCAAACTTTGAAAGTGTCCCCAAGTGCAGTGGCAAAAACCATCAAGCGCTACAAAGAAACTGGCTCACATGAGGACCGCCCCAGGAAAGGAAGACCAAGAGTCACCTCTGCTTCTGAGGATAAGTTTATCTGAGTCACCAGCCTCAGAAATCGCAGGTTAACAGCAGCTCAGATTAGAGACCAGGTCAATGCCACACAGAGTTTTAGCAGCAGACACATCTCTACAACAACTGTTAAGAGGAGACTTTGTGCAGAAGGCCTTCATGGTAAAATAGCTGCTAGGAAACCACTGCTAAGGACAGACAACAAGCAGAAGAGACTTGTTTGGGCTAAAGAACACAAGGAATGGACATTAGACCAGTGGAAATCTGTGCTTTGGTCTGATGAGTCCAAATTTGAGATCTTTTGTTCCAACCACCGTGTCTTTGTGCGACGCAGAAAAGGTGAACGGATGGACTCTACATGCCTGGTTCCCACCATGAAGCATGGAGGAGGAGGTGATGGTGTGGGGGGGCTTTGCTGGTGACACTGTTGGGGATTTATTCAAAATTGAAGGCAAACAGTACCAGCATGGCTACCACAGCATCTTGCAGCAGCATGCTATTCCATCCGGGTTTGTGTTTAGTTGGACCATCATTTATTTTTCAACAGGACAATGACCCCAAACACACCTCCAGGCTGTGTACGGGCTATTTGACCAAGAAGGAGAGTGATGGGGTGCTACGCCAGATGACCTGGCCTCCACAGTCACCAGACCTGAACCCAATCGAGATGGTTTGGGGTGAGCTGGATCGCAGAGTGAAGGCAAAAGGGCCAACAAGCGCTAAGCATCTCTGGGAAATTCTTCAAGACTGTTGGAAGCCCATTCCCGGTGACTACCTCTTGGAGCTCATCAAGAGAATGCCAAGAGTGTGCAAAGCAGTCATCAAAGCAAAAAGTGGCTACTTTGAAGAACCTAGAATATAAGACATAATTTCAGTTGTTTCACACTTTTTTGTTAAGTGTATAATTCCACATGTGTTAATTCATAGTTTTGATGCCTTCAGTGCGAATTTACAATTTTCATAGTCATGAAAATACAGAAAATCTTTAAATGAGAAGGTGTGTCCAAACTTTTAGTCTGTACTGTATATATTTTTTGAGGGGTCTCAATTAGAACTTCTTCTATGTGGCCCCATGATTTCTGTTTGTCCCTAATTCTCATAAGTGAAAGTTTACTACGTTGGATGAAGTTTATGTTATGCTAATGAGCGAACTGATGTATTTTCCTAACTGGACAGCCCTTTTGGATGAGAACAAATGCACCACACACATCACCTTAATCTGTGGTGTAACAGCTTTTTCCAGAAGTTCATCATTTTGATTTTCATTATCAATTGGACAGAAAATGAAACCGATGCTCAAATGAAGATGTGAATAATATACAAACCTGATGTTTCTCTTGAAAAATATACATATAATATAAGAATAAGGAATATAAACTTACGGGGTAGTGGAATTCAGAAATGTATCAGGATTCATTCTGACCATTTATCTAAAAGAAAAATAAAGAGCATAATAATAAAGCAAATAAAAACACTACCAATAAATGGATAGTAATCGGAATTAACAAACAGACTGTTTAATTACAAGCTGCAGTTGGACTTTTGATACTTTTGTAAAATTAAAAAAAAAAAATCTATGAATCTTCCCTGCTGATAAATCAACTGGTCCATCCACCTACACATATTAACTAATGGAGTACCTACAGACCACTAGGTGGGTGGGACTAGGAGGCACGAGACACCTAGTCCTGTTGTGATAATCCCCTGCTGATAATGCACTGATTTTATAGAAACGGCAACATGCAGCCTAATAAGTGACACATCACTGGAATTGGGCTCTCAGGCCGTACAGCTTGCTGCTCTTGGATTACATATCACAACCTGCTGACAGATTCCCTTAATCATTAAATGATACTAAAAAATAGCATATATTCATCTTTTGATCCATCATGGGGGGCGTCATTCTATTCTCCCATTGGAGCACCCGTGACATGATCCCGGTTCCCCCATGAGCTGCCATGACAACCGGGGGTCTGTTGAAAACCTCCAAGCCTGTTATCATGGAGCTCTGTTGAAACCCTGACTGTGGCCAAACCTCAAAGGAGACCATGATTTTTTTTTATATATACAGCAATCCTACGGTATTACTGTACATAGCACAAGCGATCAGATGATTGCAGGTTAAACTCACCCAAAAGGGACTACAAATACAGTGAAAAGTAAAAAACAAATTGCTTTAAAAATAAAAAAAATTAAAAAAAAACATAAAAGTTCAAATCACCTCTATTTTCCAACATTAAAAATAAATATAATAAAAAATGCAGATTTGTTTTTTGCCACATTGAGAAAAGTACGATCTACGAAAGCATAAAAATAATTACCTCGATCGGTAAACATCGTAAGCAGAAAAAATTCAAGAACGCCAAAATTTAGTTTTTTGGGGTCTATAGTTTTCCACGAAAACAGCGGTAACAATGAATCAAAACATCACATCTGTCCCAAAATGCTATCAATAAAAACATCATCTTGCCCCCCACCCCCAAAAAAGAAGGCGCTACACAGCTCTACCTGCCGAAAAAAATGTCACCATTAAAATAATAAAAAAACTGGACATGTTTGCTCTGTGGCCGTAATCATACTGACAAGAAGAATCACAACATGGTCATTTTTACTACACAATGTATGCCTTAAAAACAATTCCCAAAAAACTGTCAGAATTGCTTTTTTTTTACTATTTCGGGACACTTGGATTTTTTCCAGGTTTCAGCACATTATACGGTGAATGAAAGGTGTCATTCAAAAGTGCAACTCGTCCCGCAATAAAACAAACCCTTATAAATCTATGTGGAAAGAAACTTAAAAAGTTATGGCTCCTGGAAGAATGGGAGAAAAAAAACAAAAACGGAAATTTGCCTTTAAAGTTTGAACATTATTTTTAGAAATGAAATATAACAGTGGAAAAATCACTATGAAAGCTCATTTTTGTTTTTGTAAAAAATTGCAATAATATCAGATATTATTATTAGTATTTTTTTTATTATTTCAAAAGATATAGTGGCATTTAAGAAAAAAAAAATAAAATTTGAAAATACATTTTATTTGATTCATTCTACCCAAACCAGGGGCAGCAGATATCAGTGCCTGGTTGAATGATTGGGGAGATATGGGACTAGCCTGGTGCAGCCGCAGTCAGCTGTGCTCGATTGGCAAGAATCCTCCGTGTGTATATATGCAGAGACCTGTCAATGAACTGGAAAAGCTGGACTAGTCACATCTCTCCCTATAGTCCATGGCTGAATGTCCAAGCTATGATTTCTCTCGAACACATGGAGATTCAAGAGCTGCAATCGTGCCACCAGGTTCTGATTCTTGCTTGTTTAGGCAACATTAGTTAAATAACATGTTCCCTTTCATTCAGGATCTATCACTTTTTGATCACTCATGAATAAACTAATTTAAAAGCCTAATTTGAAATGATGGTTTAATCATTCAAGAAGTATCTGAAAAAGGGAAAATAATTTTAGAACTGGAAGGAAAGGGTTGATTTGTCAACACGTTTTGAAGTTGCAAACTTTTCACTGTGACTTGACCTGATGAAGAAGTTTCGAACTTTGAAACATGTTGACAAATCAACTTCATTCCTGGATACCTATTGTTATTCCAGCTTTCTACCTCAAAGAGAAAATAACGGATCCATGGCATCCTCAAACGTTCCAGTATTTATTAGTTCCAGGATCATCACTGAAAACATTGAGACTTGAAACCATAACTCTACCTTAAAGAAGCAACCAAAATGTCAATTAAATTGAGAAAAAGTGGAGATCTAAGAAAACTAAGCAGAAGTTCATGGAAATGAAGAAAATTCTATATGCAAAAGTAACCGAGTTACTAAATGTTCAAATTCACTTTCCATGTTGAGGACACAAGCCTTTTCAGAGTCCTGTACCGTACATACAATGTACGATTAACAAAAAGTAAGAGCTTAACTCACCTCGGGGTCGAAGAAGCAACTCATCCTTGGACAGGAAAAGAGGAGTACAAAACATAAAATCCTGTGCTGAACTATCAATAAAGGCTAGTGCTGGTGAGATCTCCCAGCAAATTCCGTCCACACCAAAGAGCAGCTAAACAATGAGATAGTTGCAATGACCTAAGAAAATTCATTGTATCTGAAAAATTAAGTAACCTAAGGCCATTGTTTCTTAAGGAATTGTTTAATATATTCTTATTTTAATTCAAATTTAAGAAATTCATTTCTATCTTACCTTAAAATGTCTTCTATTTTTGTGAAAAGAAAGATGTCTTTCTCATTTTTTGCTTCCTCTTCGCTAGTCTACTGCAGAATAACAGGAAATATTTAGAAAAGGTTTGTTCTATAGAATGGTTTCATTGGGATGTACTGTGGCAGGCTATCAGGTGCTGCCTAAATGTCAGATATAAAATGTAAAAAAATAAATCGATATCAACTATTCAGCCTAAAAGTTTTTTGGGAAATTAACTACAGATACAATTTTAAAAAATCTTGTCTTTCCCATGCCGATCAAGCATTGATCCACCGGAGATGCTCCAAGTCTTTTTTTTTCACATGATAGCTACAGCCCATGGCTAGATCTTGGTATTTTCGAGTTTTAAGCACAAGCAAACATTACCGTAAATCAGTAGTCCTGTTAAGAGGGATCGGGAAAAATATATCAAGGTGTTCAAATTAATTTAAATCACTCTGCTTCTATTGCTCGGAACAAGCACAGGCAACTCTGGTTGGGGTTGGATATCATGGAGGACATCTCAAGGTGTTGTACACAATGACCTTGGAGGTCCCTTCCAAGCTTAACATTCTATGATTCTATGTTGTATGCACCAGGACAGGAAGCCATGATAATCCATTTTTTATTTGCCCGTCACAGGTCTCTTGTGCCAGGTGACTGAAGAATGGGGTTTTTGATGGACAAATTTGTTTTGATATGAATAAAATTTGTAAAAATCGTAAGTGCCTTGAAGACACGTTTGTGAAGCTGTAAGGTCTTTCCAGATCCTGGAGCAAAATGAGCAGAGGAGAGAGAAGGGGTTAAAAGATAACACATATTATATATTTGTCTGTCTTTTACACGGTAACTCTCTGGTTTCGTTCATTGGTCTTCTAGCAGCACCTTCCAGTGCTGGGGATGGGACTCACGCTGACATAAAGGGGTCAAAGTACAGAAAAATCCAAAGAATTGCTAAAGAGCTTACATGATGCCTCACCTAAGGTTGATCCCTGCAGAATGATGTTACAATGTGTATTACCCGAGGTCTAATCATTGCTCGTAACAGCACAACATACATCATGACATGAGAGGCCTGCTCGGCACTGGAAGCTCTGTCCCAAAGTGAAGATGCCTGAAGAGTAAATCACATGCCCGGAAGAAGAGAGAAGCCAGATGGAGAGGAATGGTAGGCTGCCGAGAAGGCAAGATAGGTATATTCATTTTTTAACTCTTAACAGAACTTATTAAACATTGACCTGAATTTAATTTTTGTTTGCAAAAATGAGCGATTTGCTTAATTTGAATCCTGGCAGATTCACTCAATTCTAATACTCATCTCATAGTGCATCTTTTTTTTGCCCTTATTTGAGGTTGTTCTTAAACAATTCGCCAAATTGATCTCCTCTCCTGTCTAGTTAGATTTTTGAGTCTGCCAAGATTATCAAGCCTCCAGAGAACAAACCTTAGCTTAGAGTAAAAAATTAGATTTACTATGTTTACTAGTGTTTAACCCTATACAGCATATTCTTGGCATTTTAAATTCATTAATTTGGCATTTGGTCTTGATATTTGTAATATTAACATTGCATATGTATGCATGTATAGTTTTTTATTTCTCTATAGTAACTACTGTATTTTTTTCAGTATCATTTTTTTCCCCATGTGTGGTTAACTCTGTAAATCTCTTTCCTCTTTCGAACTGGTAATTGTTCCTCATCAGGTTGCTAAGTGTTTTAAATTTTGTAAAAAAGGAACTGCAATCCTTCTTTAGTTTGGGAACTTCCCCTTTTTCCATTTATTTTGTGTTCATGAGAAATCATGTTTTACCAAAAGATGTTTTCATTTTTCATATAAATAGCTAAATGACCCAAAGTGCTGATTTCAGAAAACTTGGACTTAGCCAACCGCTACCGGAAGCTCTTAGCAAATTTGGGTGTTTCCGAGGAACATACAACCGGCTTCAATGTCTTTGCTGTAGATGCAGAGATTTTGCAAACAGTGGGAGGTAATGGCAGGCGGTGTCAGTCACAGTGGCCTCACTGGACAGGCGGAGTATGACAATGAAGCCAGAATATCTGACATCACTGCCAGGGACAGGGAGGTAAAGATCTACCAAGAGCTTGTAGTGATGCCCCCTAGCAAATCATGTCACTCACAGCCACAAGGGTTTGATATCATGATTAGTGGGATGATTACTCTGGAAGAAATCAATGCTCCCATGACTAGTCACCCATTAATTACCATATCACAAACTCAATTTTAGAAATGATTTTAGGCATTTTCAAAAATCCATATGTATTGAAAAGAGGCTTTGTAAGAAGTATATAAAAGAATCAATATATAAATGGTGGCATTTTGCGGAGCCTGAGAAAGTTGACAGGTTCCTTTTGAGGAAGGGGGCTACGGAGCTCACAACACTGTGGAGCTTGAAAAAAAAGAATAAATTGGAGCTCTACTACTCTAGCTTTGATAGATTGTGTTAGAGGCAGATACTGGCAGTATAACAAGTGTAATAAAAGTCACTGGCCAAGTAAAGTACTGGAGGGGAGATATGTTTCACTGACTTAGCTTCAGTGATATGAAACCCAGAAGTTTTGCTCCTTCACAGTAAGTGTTGAGAAGGGTTAAGCAGCCATTTTCAAGGGCTGGGTTTTTGTGACCAACCATAGAGTGGGTGGGAGGTTGTTCACCATATCTCCACCCCAGGGTGTGGTGTAGGTTTTAAATAGTAGGTTTTCTTAGGCATTCAGTGTTCAGTGTGTCTGGAGATGCTAACTCCAGAGAGGTGTTCTTGTTTGTGTTAATCTGAAACATATGCTTTGCTAACTCTGAGCAGGCGGATCCCTGCAACAATAAGGACTGTGCTTTGTGCTATGTTTTTTTGTGTTTCCTTAGGCCAGAAGGCTGTGTCTTTTTGTTTGTTTGACAACTCTGCACTGGTTTAAGCAGCATCCTTAATAAACCAGTGAGAGATTTAAAGAGACAGCATTCCTGAATCTTCCTCCATATGCAGCCAAGTGATCTACCACACAAGGAAGATACCTGCAGCACTGGACAGCCGCTGTACATGTATGATGTATGCCGGGAAAGTGTTAATATTTTTAATTCAAACAAATGAAAAAATTAATATTTATTATATTTTTAATAATAAATGTAATGTAATTTTAACATACTGGAAATAAAATTAAATATTAATTTTCTTCACTTTTACAGAACCAAACACATGAACAGTAATATTCAGTAATCTATTAAAAAAGATAAAACATAAAATAAATCACAAATTGAAAACTGATTTTAACATTTTGGATAGATCCATAAATAGATTTGCTACATCAAACAAACTCACATCACACAGAATGTCTAATACAAAAAGAAATAACTTATCTAAGACTTCAACGCTTAAAAAAACTCCAATCATTTCATATTTTGTAATGATGAAACCATAATAGAATACCTTAATGAGAATGAGATAACTCTGTTAAACCTGTCCTCTAAAAATAAGATGATGGTTATGGCACTGTCCTCTAAAGATATTGTTTTAGATACTGACTCTGCTGTGTCTGTCACAGTCTACACAGCTAAGCTAAAAAAAGTAAATTCGGTAAGCCAAATGGTATGTTCCAAAAATTGAAATTTGCGCCTCATTGCTCAATGGACAAATAAATATTTAAATACTTTTATATTTATATATTTTATATGCTTTCCATACAAAACGGATTTAAGGGAAATGTCAGCTTATGATTCATCTCTTTAAAAACTGGAAAACGCCTTGAAGATGTTTTTACATACATAAAAAGAATATATTTTAAATGTCTGTACTGCAAATATGCTTAAAATCTGCTCCTTCTTTGCTTAGGTCATTAGGTTGTTCAATGTGTTCAGTTAAGGTTCGTTCAAGTCTGTAGGGAATGGACCTGAAGAAATCGTGTTGAAAATCCTATCCCATAAAAACATAAATGATTGGATTGATGCAACTGTTAAGGCAAGCCAGGTTGGTAATGAAAATATTTACTGTATAGAATTGAATGCTATTTCCATCATACATGCGTGTCAGTGGCCACATGTAATATGGAGACCAGCAGATAAAGAAACACAATATAACAGCGGTGATGATCCTGGAAGATCTCTGAGATCTCTGGGATCTCTTACTTTTTCTAAGTTTTAAAAAAATGGTGACATAACTGGTGAAAATAATGAGAAAAGGGATCCCAAACATTATAAGTAACCATCAGTTGAATGGTCTGTTTTATCTCAACAGAATGTAAATCAATATCATAGAATAGACACCGTTCATGGATATCGAAAAGATAAAATTCATGTAAAAAATATACTAAACCAGTTAAGAGCACACTCAAAACCCAAAGAATTGCCACAATATTTCTTACTAATTTATAGGTCCTTTGAACTTTTGCCCAAAATGGCCACATGGCCGATACCCAACGGTCAATACTCATCGCGGTTAATAGAAGAACACTGGCGCTCATGTTTAAATTAAAAAGTACAATGCTCAACGTGCAAAAAATACCTGGTAAATATAAGAAAAAGTAAGCCCAGTCTACAATTCTCAGAGGCAGAGACGCACAGCACAGGAAGTCCGCGATGGCCAGATGGAGGAACCACACGGCACTGATTGTCTTCTTCATCCTGAAACCGGCAATCCAGATGACTAATCCATTACCGATAATCCCGAGAATAAAAATGATGCTGCATAGACTAATTGATGCCTTCTGTAAAATTTCATCACACCTCATGCAGTAAGTTGTGTTAATTGTTTCATTGTGTTCATAAGGCGACCTTACAAAAACAGTAGGGAAGACGTTAGCCTCATGAAGAATGTATAGCTTATAACTATCTTATTCGTAGAGGTATACATGTAAATTTGGAAAAATACCAAAGTGCAAATGTGAGGTTGTATTGTACTGTTAGATCACTTCTGCACGTTTTTCCATTCCATAACAGAGGGTCTAAATCTTCATTGTCCCCCTACTTTGAATTTTTTTAACCATATAAACGCTTTGGCCAGGTAAATTTCTTATGTCTTTACAATTTCGATGAAACAGTTGCACCCTTAAAAGGTAAGTTCAAACAAGTCAGATATAATACAAATTTTCAGAGTGAATTCCGCATCAAAATTCATATAGAGTTTGATAACTGTCCACTTCAAATGCATGAAGTTTCTATAACGTTATTCACAGGTATGAAAAATTAAGATCTGCACATTTCTGCAGATACTGATGGGTAAATTAAGGAAATTTGTTTTTGGGCTATTCCCCATAATATGGAGAAATTTTGGATCCAATTTATATGACCTTTGGGAATATTAGAGATGAGCGAACCACCAAGGTTCGGTGCATTGAACGTCCCGATGTTCGCCGAACAGTTCTACGAATGTAGAACAATGATAGGCAAAACCAAACGTATACACAAAAGCTTAAGGGTTGAAGAAAAGTTTCCCAAACAGCTAAAATTAGGGGCAGACACCATGAAAAGTGGCATCAATTGACCCACAGTAGAAATTTTCTAATGGCACAGCAGCAGTCAGCCAGCCATAATCCATGCATGAGGTATCAGGGTCTGAGTCAGCATTTACATCTTTGAATTGAAGTTTCAATTAAGACCCGATGGTTAAGGGAGCGGTGTAAACCTTCTTTGCTGAGATTCCTGATACCTCATACAACAGCACTACTTTTTTTTCCATATGTATCCACCAGGGAAAAAAGGCAGCATTTCTGTGGTCAACAGATTGGAGATGGTGGAGTTCAAGCTCTTAGCTTTGGCATGTGTAGGAGGAAACATTATTTTTTGTGACTACAACTGTGGGACTGAGGGCTGGCTGCTGTGCTGAAAGAGTGTGGAGTAGGATGAACAGGAAAAACTGTCGGACCGTGAATGAGGTGCAGATGTTATGGTGGATTGAGAAAGATGTGTTGTGCTTGGTGATTTGGATTTGCAAATGGGGCCTCCTGGCTGAACCCTAATATTAGGACTAACAATTCTGAAAAGCAAATGGAGCCTCCTGATTTCTGAATGGAACACAGTTATATCTCAAATGATTTGGAAAAGCAAATATGGTCTCCTGGCTGAACCTCTATATTAGGACTAAGGATTTGACTAACAAATGGAGCCTCACACAGTTTTAGTACAAACTATTTGGATTAGCACATGGGGTCTCCTGACTCCACCACACTTTTATCCCAAACGATCTTGATTAGCAAATTGAGCTTCCTGACTGCAAACCGTTTTAGCACAAATAATTTGGATTATCAAATGGGGCCTCCTGACTGCAACACGGCTCTAAGTCACTGGGAGTGAGGCTCCAGATGCAGAGGGATTCCAGGAACATAATCACAGCAGACACAGTTCAGACAGGTTCAGGTACAGGACAGGTACAGGATCAAGGATTCGGGCCTGGATATACCGCCTCCAGGACAGGACAAAACAGAAATCAAGGCAAGGACTTTGGTACCAAAACATAGACAGGAGAGGTCCAGGAACATAAACACACACAGCAAAATTCAGGAGCTTTGTGAGTGTAGCTGAGGCCCCACCCATAGGGCAGGGGAGCTTTATATATGAGCTGCCCCTCAATACCTGATAAAAGCAGGGGAGGTGTGGCCACGCACGCCCTAAGCACACACAGACACCATTAAAGCACACAAAGTGCAGGATCTGAGGTTCAGGGCACCTGCCTGAGACTGCATGCACTGAGCCACGTGGAAAGTCATGCACCAGCTGCAAATGACCTCACAACCCGCGGACAGCTTCACAGCAGCAACCAGGGACCGCACATGAGGAAGGTATGCAGCAGGGCAAATACCTAAATACCCATGTACGACTGCGCAGCAGAGCGGGGAACTGAAAAGGCTCCATTAAGGTAACAGCCAACAGTATCCTAGCTCAAATTAGGGAGAAAAGAGTAAAGGGTTAAAGCAAACATATGCATTGTCATGCCAAAAACCAGAAACAGACAGAATGGCATGACACGAGAGTTGTCCATGTTAATAAACATCCATGATTTTGTGATACTCTGTCACTAAATGTGTATACGTGTAGTTTTGATTTAAATTGCGGCCTATCAAAGGTTTTCCTCTAAAGTTGCACTAATATTACACTGAGCTTGTTTCATGAGAATTCAACGTTCTAAACCTGGTATATTTTTCAGGTTACAAGACGCACCTTTTTCCCCAAAAAATTATGTTACACCTAACCCCGGAGAGTGAGAGTGGTCTTGCACCATACACTTGTATTAAGTTGAGGTCATGCCCCGTCTAGTGATGCGACCGTCTAGTAAGCATGGCAGACTGGATGGCGCAGCCTTGCTCCATTCAAGTGTATGGAACCGAGGTTGTGCCACCGGGAGTATGTATACTTCATACATACCCTCCGGTCCGGTCATGAAACCGATGAATTCCTGCAGCAAGCGTGCGCTGGGTGGATTCATAAGTCTACGATCACTCAGAATGAGTGTAGACTTATCTGTTTTGACCGGACAACCCCATTAGTGCATTTACAAAGTCTCTCTATGGCTTGTTCACATTTGTATTGTGGATATAAATGCAAAGGGCAACAAAGTGCCTAATCCAATGTAGGACGCATACCACTTCCACTTTGCAGTGAGGTCTAATGGGTTTTCGAGAATTTCCCCAATTTTGCCAGAAAAAAAAGAGAAGAGTTTTATTCAGTCTTATGAACTTTCCCAAATCTAGGATGAAGGCTTGGATGCTGATGTGAATGTAGCCTATCCTGACATTCATTTGGAAAGCAAAGAATGATAAATATTAACATACAGGTAGTTGTAATCCAGAATTGTTTCCGTTGCATTCAGGTTGAATTCTTTACTATCCATTCTAATCTTTTACCTAAAAGAAAATCCAAAATATTAATAACAAAAAAAGCTAAGTATAAAAATTAATAAAGAGCTATTCTGCATTTTTTGCCAAAAAGAAAAACAAAAATATTAACAGCTTAAAAAAAGAAGGTTAATATGTTGATAAGTTATTATGACTGTGCAGTAAAAGGTGGTGTATTTTTTTAACTTTATGCACCAAACTTTAAAGTTATCAGCAATTCATAGCATTTTTAAGTTGTATTGTTCTCAACACATTCCACTATGTAATGAATAAAGATTTACAACTGGAATATTTCACTCAGTGGTATCTAGGATGTGGGATTTTAGTGTTCCCTTTATTTTTTTTGGAGCAGTGTATATACAGGGTGGACCATTTATATGACTACACCTAAATAAAATGGGAATGGTTGGTGATATCATCTTCCTGTTTGTGGCACATTAGTATATGGGAGGGGGAAAACCTTTCAAGATGGGTGGTGACCATACTGCATATCTCGTATCTTCACAGCATAGACAATTGCCTTCAGATGACCCCAGCATCTGAAACAACGGATACCGGAAGCCTGTGCTAGCATTTCTTCTGTGGTGTTGCTATCAGTGTGTCAAGAGTGTGAGAAGAGGGTTGCATTGACAATCCAACACAATGGGCAGCTCTTTGAACACATTTTATAAGTGGTCATAAACTTCTAAATAACTCATGAAAGAATAAAGTTAAATTAAAACCAAGCTCACCATTGTTTTTCTTGGGAAATTTTCAATAAGTTTGATGTGTAACATGACCCTCTTCTCATTTGAAAAAATAAAGTTGGATCCAAAATGGCCAACTTCAAAATGGCCGCCATGGTTACCACCCATCTTGAAAAGATTTACCCCTCCCATATACTAATGTGCCAAAAACAGGAAGTTGATTTGACCATTCACCAACCATTTCCATTTTATTTAGGTGTATCTATATAAATGGGCCACCCTGTATGTACACCATTCAAAAAAATAAAGGAAACACTAAAATCCCACATCCTAGATACCACTAAATGAAATATTCAAGTTGTAAATCTTTATTCATTACATAGTGGAATGTGTTGAGAACAATAAAACCTAAAAATGATCAACGTAAATCACAACTAATATCCCACGGAGGTCTGGAGTTGGAATGATGCTCAAAATCAAAGTGGAAAATGAAGTTACAGGCTGATCCAAATTCAGTGGAAATGCCTCAAGATAAGGAAGTGATGCTCAGTAGTGTGTGTGGCCTCCACGTGCCTGTATGATCTCCCTACAATGCCTGGGCATGCTCCTGATGCGGTGGTGGATGGTCTCCTGAGGGATCTCCTCCCAGACCTGGACTAATGCATCAGTCAACTCCTGGACAGTCTGTGGTGCAACGTGACATTGCTGGATGGTGCGAGACATGATGTCCGAGATGTGTTCAATCGGATTCAGGTCTGGGGAATGGGCGAGCCAGTCTATAGCTTCAATACCTTCATCTTGCAGGAACTGCTGACACACTCCAGCCACATGAGGTCTGGCATTGTCCTGCATTAGGAGGAACCCAGGGCCAACCGCACCAGCATATAGTCTCACAAGGGGTTTGAGGATCTCATCTCGGTAGCTAATAGCAGTCAGGCTACCTCTGGCAAGCACATGGAGGGCTGTGCAGCCCTCCAAAGAAATGCCACCCCACACCATTACTGACCCACTGCCAAACCAGTCATGCTGAAGGATGTTGCAGGCAGCAGATCGCTCTTCATGGCATCTCCAGATGTCGCGTCTGTCACATGAGCTCAGTGTGAACCTGCCTTCATCTGTGAAGAGCACAGGGTGCCAGTGGTGACTTTGCCAATCCTGGGGTTCTGTGGCAAATGCCCACTAGACTGCACGGTTTTGGGCTGTGAGCACAACCCCCTGCTGTGGACGTCGGGCACTCTGACCATCCTCATGAAGTCGATTTCTAACCGTTTTTACAGACACATCCACATTTGTGGCCTGCTGGAGGTCATTTTGCAGGGCTCTGGCAGTGCTCCTCCTGTTCCTCCTTGCACAAAGGCTGAAGTAGTGGTCCTGCTGCTGGGTTGTTTCCCTCCTATGGCCCCCTCCATGTCTCCTGGTGTACTGGCCTGTCTCCTGGTAGCACCTCCAGCCTCTGGACACTACGCTGACAGACACAGCAAACCTACTTGTCACAGCTCACATTGATGTGCCATCCTGGATGAGCTGCACTACCTGAGCCACTTGTGTGAGTTATAGAGTTCATCTCATGCTACCACGAGTGTGAAAGCACAATTAACATTCAAAAGTAACCAAACATCAGCCAGAAAGCATTAGTACTGAGATGTGGTCTGTGGTCCCCATCTGCAGAACCACTCCTTTATTGGGGGTGTCTTCATAATTGCCAATAATTTTCACCTGTTGTCTATTCCATTTGCACAACAGCATGTGAAATTGATTGTCAAACAGTGTTGCTTCCTAAGAGGACAGTTTGATTTCTTATAAGTTTGATTTACTTGGAGTTAGATTCTGTTGTTTAAGTGCTCCCTTTATTTTTTTGAGCAGTGTATATGTTTTGTACACACACACACATATATATATATATATATATATATATATATATATATATATATATATATATATATATATATATATGTAAAATTAAAACCTTATTTAGTTTCTGGGTAACCATTGAAATGATTTTAACTTGGGTTCAAAAGTTGATATAGAAGTGTGTGACTCAATAGGAAGAAAAAATAAAAAGTAATAATCCAATAGAAGAATTAAACAAAACAAATAAAATAAATTTTTACATACAAATTCAGAAAACAGCAGCTGGAGATTAGAAACAACTTTCTATATTGAGGTCAGAGGGTTTTCTAGATCTCATTTAATAGACAATGTACTAGAAAAATGATAAGGAGCTGCCCTCACCTGGTGATAAAAGGAGAAGCTTTTTCTGGCTCACAAGACACTTACAATATTTTGCTGTTTTGTAGAGAAGTGCTACTAGAAAACAAATACACGTGGATTCAAGTTATGATGGCCAAAAAAGTATGAGACCATTGTAATCTAACTAAAAACTTTAAATATTTTTTAATTATTTAAAAGTAAATGAAAATCATACCATAAAACGACTTCCACTTTTTTGAAGAGTAAACTATTCGCACTTTCACTGTTTTCCTTCCTCTTCAGCCGTCGCAGTGAAGCAGAGTCTGATTATAATCTGAGTGTTCCGTTATAATGTTCTCATGGGGATGTGTTCTCCTGTATTCTTATCAATTTAAGTCATACTCACCAGTTGATTGAATATAAGATCTGGGTGTAGAAGATCTTGGGTGGACTCCAAAGTGTCTTTCTTCACCACCACATGAGTGACATGCTTTGAACATGCTCACCCCATTCATCTCTAAGACCAATAGCCCTGGCATCGGACAATGTTTAGCACAGTATGTCTGGTGCCCTGAATTTGAAGTACACCAATATAACAACTTAGAAAACAGTATGCAAAATATCCTGGCAGTACAACATATTGTTTTATGATTTACAGTCTTTTTTCAAGGTTTGCTCTTGGGTATGACTGGTTCTCCAGATTGTCATGGTGTTGAAAGCCTTGCAAAAAGTGATCTCTGGAAGAAAGTGTACAGATTCTCATCATGACACGCTCATCAAGAGAATTCACATTCCCAAATTCAGAAACAGGCTTAACAAGTGGAGAGGAGGTGTTACATTGCAAATTAGTAAAGCATATATCTCTACAGAGATCCAAGCTCCAGAGAATGGTAGCTCTGTGGAAACTGTTTGGGTAGGAATGCAAGAAGATAAGAACAGAAATGACTCTATTATAGGGGTTTACTATAGGCCACCTGGACAGACTGAAGATATGGATGTCTTTGTTCTAAAAAAAAATGACATAGGGATCATGGGAGATTGTCATTACCCAGATATTTGTTGGGAATCTCTTTCAGGCAAAAGTAATGAGTCCATAAAATTGTTATCTTCTCTGGCTGACTAGGAAACATAAAAAAATCCTCAAAGATTTACGGGAGTTTAAACATAATTTAGAAAACAATTTTTCACCAAGGGAGGTCTCAAAGGACAATAGTGACATATCATCATCTGATATCAAAACGTCAGGAACTAAGAGATCTGATTCTAAAAGGAGTTGGAGATCTAGAGAAAGAGGTAAAGGTAGAAGACAAGGGGGATGATAGTCAAAGCACAATGGGAAGCACCCCAGAAATTCCTAATATAGGACCAATCCACAAAATGGTCAAAACAGTACCCACACATCATGAGTGGGATGCAACCTGAGAAAAACATGATGATGTTCTAACCAGATTATAAATCTGAGTTCACATAAACTTGGATTGAATGAATTGAGGATCCTGCTAAAAGACCTGAATTCGGTGCCAACAGTGAACTATAACTCTTTTGTGGATAAAGGATATAAATCTCTTTTTGTCATAAATTGAAGTGCTATAAATTCTTCAAAAAATCACAAAATCGAGCAATCCATAAAATTAGGATTGGTGAGGAAGATTTGGAAGAGGTTTAGACCATTGTGGACTTAATGGATGACAACATCAGAGATTAGGGGAATGGTCCATTTTCGGACTTAAAAAAGAAGAGCACCAAAATGCCTCCAGTAGGAGAACTGAGCAGAATTGACATAATTCTTAAAGTGGTAGAGGAAGATTTTAGAAAAATTCAATAAAAAAACATAAACTGGACTCAAACCTTACTACCCATGAAATAGAAGCATTGACGAGTTTGGAGAAAAATTAAAATCTGATTATAACACCACCAGATACAGAAGACAAGTTGATGATTCTTGGACATCTGAAATACTTACACTTTACTGTAGGGATCCCTGCTTATAGATATACCTCAGCCAGTACTACACTATTGCCCCATAAATTGGAGTTTACACTTTGTTGTGGGTTATTCTATAATTGTGTAAGAATCCATTCTGACCAACATGAATGTCCATAACTCGTCTGCCCTTTACACCGAAAGTCCAAGCTATCGGTTTGGCCATAATTGTTCCCCTAACATGGGTTTTGTCCCTTTAATTAAAGGTATAAACTTACTGTACAATTACACATGTTACCACTTGCCTTTGTTGAAAGTCTATAACCATACAGAATTTAACCAAAACGACACTGCGGTTGTTATCCTCCGGCAATGTCACGGCCAAACGATCATTTCACACGGTCACGTTTCTACATTTATCCTGTGTTCAAAGGCAGAAACATCTTATCTGATTTGTAATGAGGCTGTAGTGAAAAATTATCAAATCGAATAATCTACAATAACTGCCAAAAGTTTTATTTTACTTTTTTTTCCTAACTTTCACATCATTTCCAAATATTCATCGTGTACATGATGGGGCATAGTAAAATTCACGCTGGCAGTGTTTGGAGTTTATCTGGAGTAGACAACGTTTCCCATCATTTATACTGTATCCGGATATTATTTATTTAATGTTTTTCTTGTAATTGACAATTTTTAAGTTTTTTTCCTAAAATGTTAATTGTCAGTAGTGTTGAGCATTCTGATACCGCAAGTATCAGGTATCGGCCGATATTTGCGGTATCGGAATTCCGATACCGAGTTCCGATATTTTTGTGATATCGGGAATCGGTATCGGGATGAAGATTGATGTGTAAAAAAAAGAATAAAAATAAAAAATATTGATATACTTACCCTCGGACGCGCCCTGGTTGTAACCGCTGCAACCGCCATGCTTCTGTTCCTAAGAATGAGCGCGTGAAGGACCTTCGATGATGTCGCGGCTTGTGATTGGTCGCGTGAGCGGTCATATGAGCGGTCACGCGACCAATCACAAGCCGCGACGTCATGGAAGGTCCTTCACCCGCTCATTCTTAGGAACGGAGGCGGCCGGTTAGAACCAGGGCGCGTCCGAGGGTGAGTATATCAATATTTTTTATTTTTATTCTTTATTTTACACTTGAATATGGATCCCAGGGCCTGAAGGAGAGTTTTCTCTCCTTCAGACCCTGGGAACCATAGAGGATACCTTCCGATATTTGTGTCCCATTGACTTGTATTGGTATCGGATATCGGTATCGGCGATATCCGATATTTTTCAGAAATCGGCCGATAGAATCCGATACCGATACTTTCAAATATCGGACGGTATCGCTCAACACTAATTGTCAGTTGTATGCGAAAACACGAAAAAAGTCACAACATTCTATTCAATAGTCCTAAATAGGAGCCCTGCCTCCCAGTGTTAGGCATGATGCATTACTGATTGATTGACAGTTTGGGTAACAGCGTGATTAAACCGCTAGATCAAAACCGTATGCTCCCCTATGCTGCAGCTTCGCCTCTCCAGCAATCTGGCCAGCATCTATAGAGAAGGGCTTGTAAGTGTTACACACCGTAGCTAGGAGTCCGACCACTGCTGATAGACTACAGAGGTTGCTGGTAATGTAGGCAATGAGCAGTAAACTCTAGAACTAAAAATTCCTTCATTCTTAAAAACAGAGAAGACTTTTATTAACAAATACATTCCAAAGTCATTGTTTTAACGTGGCCATTTAGTATGAGACAACCCATTCAATGCTCGTGCTTGAGAGTGAAGCCAATTCTTTGTACGGAATAGGAAGATTGTCTTTCTTTGGTTTCTTTGGTTGTCAGTGGAAACAATCCTTTACCGGGTATGCTTGTATTCATTTAAAAGTTTCAATTCTAGAGTTGTTTAGCACTATATCCCAAAGACAATCCATATCGATGCCATGCGAATTTCGGAAAATAGCTGTACTTCCCTTCAAAATCTGGGGTCAATTTTAATTTTTGTTATCTCTACTATGGACGTTAGTGTTTTTTTCTTTTACGTCTTGATCAATCCCTTACATATACTTATGGAGAAAAATAGAAAATAAAACAGAGGTCACTTCTGGAGGAATTTAGTGAATCTGTCACAAATCCACCTCTCAGTGTGTCTTGGATGCAGTGAGTGATTGCTCAGTTGTCCAATCTTGTGCAGAGGTGGTATTGTGCAGGGTGTCAGTAAGCATCCAATCTGACATTGGGAGATGCTGAGCTTACGTCAGGTGTTTCCTGTTCTTACCCAGCTATTTAACTAAGCTGTCTGTCCCAAATAGCGGCTAGTCATATTTTTCAGCTCAGTGTTTTGTTTTCTGAATTTAGACATTCTGATCTTCTGTTGCTGGACCTTGGATTTGTCTAATAACTACCCATTTGTCTTACCACTTTTGCCTTGATGCACTGTGAAGTTCGAATTTTGTCTCAGGACTGGGACCTGACTATGCCTATGTCTCTTCCCTCTGTTTATGATGTACCGTCCTGGCTCTTGACCTTGGACCCATTGACTACCCTAACTCATGGCTTGTATGGCTTGACTCATACATTGCAATACAGATCAGTCAATGGGTGGTATCTAATTATTCATAATCATTGTAACATCAAAGGGGGCAACTGCTTTCCCTGGCAAAACAACTGATGATTGAGGGTTTCAAAAAAATGTAGCAACATTTTCTGGGCAGTAGTTGTTAGGTTGATTTGGGTTGCTTATTAGTGATGAACGAACGTGCTTGGATAAGGTGTTATTCGAGCATGCTCGGGTGCTAAACGAGTGTCTTCGGTGTGCTCACAAAATATGGTCAAGTCCCGGCTGCTGCTGTTCGACAGCTGCAAAACATGCAAGGATTGCCTAACAAACAGGAAATCCCTGCATGCATTGCTGCTAACAGCTGCAAGACATGCAGGTTCGTTGACTCAAACATATTTTTCGAGTTAGCACAAGAGCATGCTCACAAAACACATTATTTGAGCACATTCGTTCATCAGTATTGGTTATATTACACACTGTTATCTATTACATCAGCTCGGTTATTTATGTCATTTTCGGAATTTCTATCATTGACCTCACCAGGATCACTCAGAATATTTTCCACCGCTTTAGGAATGGATTTTACAAAGTTTCGTTTTACACCTTTGCTCAGAAAGAAGTATACAATAGGATTGATAGCACAGTTGAAATATGCCAAAATAGTCGAAATTTCACCAATGATTAGGTCAGTTTTCCAACCTTTGTGTCCGAGAGATACTAGAGCCCAGGTGTGGTATGGAAACCAGCAGATGAAGAAACTTATCAATATTGCAGCAATGATCATAAAAGGTCGGGGCGACCGATGTCTTCTAATGTTCTTCAGTTTTAAAACAATTAGTCCATACGAAGCAAAAATGGTCAGAAAAGGAATGGCAAAAATGCAGATGTTCCACAAGATGACCCTTATGTTTTCTTTGTCTTTGTACCTTATTCTGTTCTTTGATAGATAAGTCAAATTGCATTCTGCAACATTAAAAAAATCAAAATCAAAAAGAAATTGAAGGAAAAAGATAGCGACATTTAGTAGCCACATGAATGCTGAGATGGTCCAGACCAATTTTTTGGTTCTGTGTATTTTGGCCCAGAAAGGCCACATGATTGATATGCAACGATCAAGACTTATAAGGATTAAGAAATTAACACTCGTTACCATGTTTGTAAACAGTGCCGTCAGGCTGATCATACACAGGTGCAAGTACGCTGTAGAAGGGATTTCTATAATCATTTGTATGACTCGAAAAATTAAAAAAATACAAGATATAAAGTCAGCAATGGCCAGGTTAAGGAACCACACAGCACTGATGGTTTTCATCTTAAAGCCAGAAATCCAGATGACCAGACAATTCCCAGCTAATCCCATCAGAATGATGACACTGTAGCAACTTACGGCGAGGATCTGAAGAACGTAAAAGATTTTGAAGTATGCTGTTACCCCAACATCAATATAATCACCATGCTCTGTGTAGTCAAAATAATAATACATATCAGTCACATTATGGAGATCCATGATGGTTCCAAGGATCCACTGATGATGAGAATGATGGAAACTGAGGATACAGATGCAAAAAGAACCATTAATATTGCATGAAAGAGAAAGCGAAGAACCTAAACATAAACAAATTGTATCAGTATAAAAATGTGACAAATCTTATTTTATCAATTCATATGAAGTGCCCCAAATTCAGGTCATCTCATACAGTGCCCAATTTAGAGAGTGCATTTCTGAAATTACTATCCAACAAGGGCTCCTTAAAGGGATACCCTTAAGTTTGTATGTTATCTTTTATCCTTGGTTTAGGGGATAATGTACCAATTGATAAGGGTATGACCCCAGGGAACCCCACCTATCCCGAGAGTCAGGGCTGTGTGAATGGAGAATTGGTTGATGATGCACATTTATTTTTACAGGGACCACTGAAGATAGCCGAGCACTACCCTCGGCTGGTCTTCGGCACTCCCATAAGAATGAACAGAGTGGCAGTGCATATGGTCAATTGGTGCTCCATTTACAAGCGGCTTTTCATTCCCTTGGTTCTCAGGATCGGTAGGGATCCCAGCAGTTGGACCTCCAGATCAGGGATAATTTTAAAACTTGAGAATAGCCAAGACAAGGTGCCATTTGGGAGCACACCTCTACCCCGGTGGGTTCTTAGAACATTGCATTGAGGAGGGGGTTGGACATGATGAACCCGGAGGTTCCTCCCGACTCTAACATTCTATGATTCTATATACAATATTCTATATATTACACCTCTGCTTCTTTCCAAAGTCTGCATCTCAAACCAATTTCTGCCTTAAATATAAATTTTATGAGCTAAGGCAAAGTAGTTAACAGCTTTCAGCCAAAATATTGAATAAGTTCCCCACCCAATGCTCATACATAGAAACGTGAGCAAAAGTTACTTAGGACAGGGACTATAATATTGGTGTTTCCCTTGGTAAAACGCTTGGAAATCACTGAACTAGAACATGTCCAGTGCACATACTGACCAAGCAGGGAATGCTTGGAGATTTCAGCAGAATTATGAATACAGCTCTAGATTATATCACAGGCTGTAAATAGGAATTGGTAAAACAAAAATAATAGCAGTTACTTACAAAATTAATTTCTTTGCTTTTCATTTGAATCGTTTAGATAAAAAACAACATAAATTAGTATAAAATATCTTACCTAATAGATGTCTTAATTACATTGTCTTGGATCTTCTTTCTTACAAAAGAGGCAAATCGTTACGTCTTTGCGTTGATGGAGTCCATCACCGAGAAAGACGAGTTTTATTTCAAAAGTCACAATCTGAATTCTCTGTAATATATCCAGCAGATAAAGTAAAACATCCATGTGACTCAGTGAAAAGATAATACGATTCTGAGGCATTGTACAGTGAATGTTTAGATTCTGCCTTCTTATCTATCATCTGAGGCATAGATATCAAAGATCTACCAGTTCTAGTCATAAGCACCATTCCTTTTAAATTTGAACTTAACCCTTTTGCTTTCTGTCACTCGGGTTCTTCTTATACTCAAAAAGGAGAAACATAGGAGTTTATGGTAAGATTGTAAGATTGTCATAAGATTTTTTTTTACCATAAACTCCTATGTTTCTCCTTTTTGAGTACATTGAGTATGGAGTGGTATGTAGGTAGCTAGGCGACACTTGCTTGGCATACTGAACAATGAGTCTGGGTATTTTTGTATTGATCTGGTTCTTCTTATGTATCTACTATATAATTGTCCAAGGGTCACTTCCGTCTTTCTGTCTGTCTGTCACGGATATTCATTGGTCACGGCCTCTGTCTGTCATGGAAATCCAAGTCGCTGATTGGTCGCGGCAAAACAGCCACAACCAATCAGCGACCGGCACAGTCCGGCGGAAAAATGGCCGCTCCTTCCTCCCCGCAGTCAGTGCCCGCTCCATACTCCCCTCCAGTCAGCCCTCACACAGGGTTAATAGCAGCGTTAATGAACTGCGTTATGCCGCGGTGTAACGCACTCCATTAATGCAGCTATTAACCCTGTGAGACCAACTTTTTACTATTGATGCTGCGCATGCAGCATCAATAGTAAAAAGATCTAATGTTACAAATAATAATTAAAAAAAAAACGTTATTCTCACCCTCTGACGTTGCGCTGTCCTCGGCAGTGCAAGCGGCAGGTTCCGGCGCCAAGGATGCTATGTGAGAAGGACCTGCCGTGAAGTCACGGTCATGTGATCATGATGTCATCACAGGTCCTGCGCTCATACCAACCCTGGGACTGGAAGCTGCTGTGTGCACCGCACACAGGTGCCAGGACTACAGGGGGCTCTTCGGAGGGTGAGTATATGTTTATTTTTTATTTTAAGTCTTTTTTAACCTGTTACATATGTGGCTCGGCAATATACTATGTGGCTGGGCAATATACTACGTGACTGGCCAATATACTACGTGACTGGGCAGTATACTACATGGCTCTGTGCTGTATACTACGTCGCTGTGCAATATACTATGTGGCAGAACAATATACTACGTGACAGGGCAATATACTACATGGCTGGGCAATATACTACGTGACTGGGCAATATACTATGTGGCTGGGCAATATACTACGTGACTGGGCAATATACTACATGACAGGGCAATATACTACATGACTGGGCAATATACTATGTGGCTGGGCAATATACTACGTGACTGAGCAATATACTACATGACAGGGCAATATACTACGTGACTGGGCAATATACTACATGGCTGGGCAATATACTACGTGACTGGGCAATATACTATGTGGCTGGGCAATATACTACGTGGCTGGGCAATATACTACGTGGCTGGGCAATATACTATGTCGCTGGGCAATATACTACGTGACTGGACAATATACTACGTGGCTGGGCAATATACTATGTGGCTGGGCAATATACTACATGGCTCTGTGCTGTATACTACGTCGCTGTGCAATATACTACGTGGCAGAACAATATACTATGTGACTGGGCAATATACTACGTGACTGGGCAATATACTACATGGCTGGGCAATATACTACGTGACTGGGCAATATACTATGTGGCTGGGCAATATACTACGTGGCTGGGCAATATACTACGTGGCTGGGCAATATACTATGTCGCTGGGCAATATACTACGTGACTGGACAATATACTACGTGGCTGGGCAATATACTATGTGGCTGGGCAATATACTACATGGCTCTGTGCTGTATACTACGTCGCTGTGCAATATACTACGTGGCAGAACAATATACTATGTGACTGGGCAATATACTACGTGACTGGGCAATATACTACGTGACTGGGCAATATACTATGTGACTGGGCAATATACTATGTGGCTGGGCAACATACTATGTGGCTGGGCAATATACTACGTGACTGGACAATATACTACGTGGCTGGGCAATATACTATGTGGCTGGGCAATATACAACGTGGCTGGGCAATATATTACGTGGCTGGGCAATATACTACGTAGCAGGGCAATATACTATGTCACTGGGCAATATACTACGTGGTTGGGCAATATAGTACGTGACTGGGCAATATACTACGTGGCTGGGCAATATACTATGTGGCTGGGCTATATACTATGTGGTTTGGCAATATACTACGTGGCTGGGCAATATACTACGTGGCTGGGCAATATACTACGTGGCTGTGCAATATACTACGTGGACATGCATATTCTAAAATACCCGATGCGTTAGAATCAGGCCACCATCTAGTATTATATATAAGAAAACTGAGTCTCTTTAGACACTACCATGTAGATATGTGTAAGGGAGGAGAACCCGAGTGACAGATTTGGGTCCAGCCCTGCTAATCCCTTCTTGGAACCTTCAAAAATAAGAAAGCTTTGAGGATATAACATCACTTTATTGTGCTTTTGTATGTTGTTTGCTTTTTTGTGACCTGATGAAGGCTGCACTGTAAAAATAGCAGCCAAAACGTGTTGTACTGTATTTAAAAAAAAAAATTTTAACAATTTTTTTTTAGGCGTCAAGTTCCTGCAGCTGCACAGGGGGAATCTCGAGCCATGTCCGCTGCGGTCTTCCATTCTTCTCCAGCCACAGTGGAGCCTGCTCATCGGAGACGTCGGTCCCAGTGCCTAACCATGACAGAAACTGCACGTTTGGTTACTGCTGCCCTTCCAGGTTCAGCCATTAGAACTAGTGCTGTTTGACAGCAAGCAGGCGCTCCAGGTCCTGTAGCAGCTTCCATTGGTCAACTAGGAAGGTCCTGAACTGCTACAGCTATGAAAGGTTCGCATGGCCGCACTTGTGTTTGGCAGTTGCCAGTGGATACTCTGCCACACTGTATATAAGTGGTGTGAGTCTGTTTAGCTTTGGGGCTGTACACTCAGGCAGGCAGCTAGCGTCAGCAGGGGCAATTAGCCTTGGCTCAGCATCTGGTTCCTTCATGTGTGCGGTTAGCACAGAAGAGTTCCAGAGCAAGCACAACTTTTAGATAGGGTTTTAGTCCCTGTGTACAGCGACACTCTGTGAGGCAACAGAGCTTGATTTCATTTCACACGGGGTGAAGTTTAACCCAGGTGTGAGCTCAGTGTCCATCCGCCATTACTTGCAGCAGGTATCTCTGCACGGTGGACCCCGGGCTGTGAACGCACCTTGTATCTATCACCCTATTACTTGGTGTGTTCCGCTAGCCCTAACAGTATACTAGCGCCAGAGTCTGGCTAGTAATGGCGGATGAACAGCAACTGCTGCGGTACATCCAGCAGCTGGAGGACAGGTTGGCGGCTCTCGAGCGCACAACCTCAGCTGTGGATGTTTCCGCCGTAGCTGTTCAGGCTGCAAGCATGGCGGCAGCAAGTTTGTCCCCTGCCACCCTTGTTCCAACCTTATCTCGCCTCCCTCTGCCAGATAAATACTCTGGTGATCTTGTAGGGGTTTCATGAGCCAGTGCACAATACACCTCGAGCTTCTGGCCCACAGAGCGGGCAAAGGTTGGATTCGTTATATCTCTTCTGTCGGACAGGGCGTTGGAGTTGGCTACACTTCTGTGGGAGCGTGGTGATCATGTGGTGCAGAGTGCTCCACTGTTATTGAGCACTCTGAAACAGGTCTTTTTGGGACCTCGAGTCACCCATGATATGGCACTCCAACTGTTGGCATTGACTCAGTGCTCATCCATGGTATGCCATTTTGCAGTTCACTTCCGGATATTGACATCTGAGCTGGAGTGGTCAGATAAAGCCCTCATCCCTGTATTTTGGAGGGGGCTGGCTGACCATGTGAATGAAGGACACTTTGGCCACTAGGGAGATTCCCGCCACACTGGTGGAGCTAATAGCTGTATCCACTTGCATTGACCTCCGTTTTAACGAGCATCGGTTAGAGCGAGCCCAGTGTAGGCTGGCTTCCACCTTCGCTAAACCTTTGGAATCTCCGGTCCAGGGGCCCGAGTCACATGAGGCCATGGAGGTGTCACAAGCGGGATCTAAGTCTCGGACCGCTCGTGCACTCAAGGTCTGTCATGTCTGCTGGCAGTCAGGACATCCTGCCCCCAGCGGTCAAGGAAACGTCAGCGTCTAGTGGTAGTAGGTGGAGGTACACTAGACACGGCGACGTTTGCCTCCAAACTGTCCTTTAAGGGGACAATTACTATAGGCTCATCCATTCATTCGATAGAGCTTTGTGTGGATTTTGGGGCCGAGGGCAATTTTATATCATCTGCCTTCGCCCAACGACACGCAGTACCCCTGGTGATGCTCGCCAAACCAGTGACGTACGAGTGGTGAATGGGTCCACACTGCCATCCCATTTGCTCTATCTATGTCACCATCTCATCAGGAGATTATATCTCGGCTCTTCATTCCTGGGGGAATTGATGAGGTCCTGTTAGGGATACCTTGGCCACGGTACCACTCCCCTTATATTGAGTGTTCCACAGGCAGAATTTTGGGATGGAGTGAATCTTGTGGGAGTAGATGTCAGAGGGAATGATTTCAGGTTGCTACCACTGAGGTACCGCAGATCTTTCCTCTCTCCCCAAGCAATATTGGCCCTATGTGGACGTGTTCTCCAAAAGGGCTGCTTCCGCCTCACCACCCCTATGACTGTCCTATTGACCTCTTGCCTGGTGCTGAGCCTCCCCGGGGTCGAGTCTATCCATTATCCCTCCCGGAGACGGAGGCAATGTCTCAGTGCATCCAAGAGAATCTGGCAAGAGGATTCATTAGGAAGTCAGTGTCATCTGCAGGGGTTGGGTTCTTCTTTGTGTAGAAGAAGAACGGAGAATTACATCCATGCATAGATTACAGGGGTTTTAACACCATCATTGTTAAGAACAAGTACCCATTGCCCCTGATATCTGAGCTTTTTGATAGGCTTCGGGGAGCAAGGGTGTTTACTAAACTAGATCTGTGGGGTGCTTACAACCTGATTCGCATCCGTGAGGGGGACGATTGGAAGATGGCCCTAGGAGGGGGTAATGTTAGGCATCGAATTCCTGCCACTGCACAGGGGGAATCTCGAGCCATGTCCTCTGCGGTCTCCCATTCTTCTCCAGCTACAGTGGAGCCTGCTCAGGGGAGACATCGGTCCCAGCGCCTGGCCAGGACAGATACTGCCCTTTTGGTTACTGCTGCCCTTCCAAGTTCAGCCATTATAACTAGTGCTGTTCGACGGCGAGCAGGCGCTCCTGGGACTAAGTCCTGCTTTTCCCCTCCTGAGCATGCCCAGGGGAAGACCTCTCATTGGAGGTCGGAGGTCACACGCTCAGGTCCTGTAGCAACTTCTATTGGTCCACTAGGAAGGCCCTGAACTGCTGCAGCTATAAAAGGTTTGCATGGCCGCACGGCCATGCGCTAGTATCATTTGTGTTTGGCAGTTGCCAGTGGATACTCTGCCACACTGTATATAAGTGGCGTGAGTCTGTTTAGCCTTGGGGCTGTACACTCAGGCAGCTAGCATCAGTGGGGGCAATTAGCCTTGGCTTAGCATCTGGTTCCTTCATGTGTGCGGTTAACACAGAAGAGTTCCAGAGCAAGCACAACTTTCAGCTAGGGTTTTAGTCCCTGTGTACAGTGTGACTGCGAGGCAACAGAGCTCGCTTTCATTTCACATGGGGTGAAGTTTAACCCACGTGTGGGCTCAGTGTCCATACGCCATTACTTGCAGCAGTTATCTCTGCACGGTTGACCTCGGGCTGCGAACGCACCTCGTATCTATCACCCTATTACTTGGTGCGTTCTGCTAGCCCTAACAATAATTTAACTTTTAGTAATATATTTTCAGTGGAAATGGATGCATTCAAAAAATCCTAAGGTGATTAGCGCCACATTTGCTTGCTGTTTCTTTTCTCTTAGTTTGTAACCTGGTAATAGTAACCTAGTAGCTAACATTGCTTTCTTGTAACCTTGGAGCTACTGGGGTCAAGCCTCAACAAGTATATTACTCTATGGATCATGTATCTTCTCCCTCATTTATTGGACCTCTCTAGGTTTTCCAAATTTTCTTCCGCACTCTAAAATCATTGTGACTGATTGTCTTTAGTGATGAGTGAGTATACTCATTACTCGAGATTTTGCGAGCATGCACGGGTGCTCCCCGAGTATTTTGGCATGCTCGGAGATTTACTTTTTGTCGATGCAGCTGCATGATTTGCAGCTGCTAGACAGCCTGACTACTTGTTTGTTAGGGAATCCCCACATGTATTCAAGCTGTCTAGCAGCTGTAAATCATGCAGCTGCATCAACAAAACAAAAACTAAATGTCCGAGCACGCCTTAATACTCGGAGACCACCCGAGCATGCTCGGAGAAACCTGAGTAACAAGCACACTCGCTCATCATTAGTTGTCTTCTGATGACATTAGCTGGAATGTTTGACTGAGATCAAGTAAAATTAGACAAGTTACAATCTCTGTTCAATGCTGCAAAATATTTTGTATTTCTTCTGAAAGAAGATAGAGAATAAATATGTATGAAAAAATGATGACGGCTTGGCAGGATGATGGTTTGGAGGTTAGTATTATGACTTTGCAGAACTGTCCTCCAAGTTTTGAATCTATGTATAATGTATATAATATAAAAATTGTAACACAAAATAATAACAAAAATACGTAATAAAAAAACTACAAAAGCAAAAGTATAAGGCAACATTTTCGGAATTACCTTCAGTATGAGGAACGTCACTGTCATGATCCGTTCCGGGTTTTGTCCTGTCTGTTCTTTTTCCTGGCTGATCATGTCAAGGGTTAACTTTGATCTGCCTCATTCTGGGTTCAGGTTTGCTATTTAGCTCCGATGCATCCTGCTGGCAGTGTCAGTTATAGTTCTGCCTTCGGCATGCGTACCTGACTCTGGTAGATCCTGATTTGTCTTGCTGTGATCCCTGACTTGTTCCATTTCTGTTGACTCCCTCTCTCTGCCCTTTCCAAGTGTTTCTCTGTAAGTTGGTTTGATTCCCTGGTTTTGACTTTGGCTTGTATTTGGATTGGCTTCTGCCTTCTGTCTTTGTCTTATTTGCTTCCGACTGTTGCTGAACCCCCTGGCTTGTTCCTGACCACGTGTACTGCTGCGACCTCTGGTACTTCTGTTTCTTATTTTTGTTGTGACTCTGATTGTCTGACCACTCTCTCACCACTTGGTGGCGCCTGTGCTGCTGCTCTGTGGTGCTACTCTGTGTGTGCAGCCTTACTTCCCTCACAAGCTCCCCCTGGTGGAGGTTGCGCTATACTGCACTGCAGCAGCATGACAGTCATACCTACCATCAAACATTTTTGCTTCGGGCTAGTGCAAGTGTCTCAAATGCATGGCCTGTGGGCCACATGTGGTCCATGAGAATACTTTATAAGTCCAGCAGGCACCAGAGCTACAGCGATGATCACAACCCGGTCTTGAGGGCCACCGACGTCAGCGATTATTTTTTATAATATAGCATATAATATAACATAAAACAATGTAAGTTACTTTAAAATAGTTAATATGACTGTTAGCATGAAAATATTTCATGGAATAACCTCTTTAAGCAAATTTTAAAGTTTTGGAAAAATGCTGCTCCCTCTTTGCAGAAATAGTGCCACCCTTCTGCACAGGTTGTGTCTGTTATTGCAGCTCAGCTCCTTTGATATGTAAGGAACTAAGCTGCAATGCCACATACGACCCGGGAAAATATGTGGTGCTTTAGTTGCACAAAACCAGTCTTGCTTTCCTCTTCCTGTGGAGATGCTTTAACAATATGGAGTTTTCTGAAGAAACAAGGCTAACAAGGACAAAAGATAAAACAGCCTTAGGGTATGTGCACACGTTGCGGATTTGGCTGCGGATCCGCAGCAGTTTTCCATGCGGTGTACAGTACCATGTAAACCTATGGAAAACAAAATCCACTGTGCACATGCTGCGGAAAATTCCGTGCAGAAATGCTGCAGTTTATTTTCCGCAGCATGTCAATTCTTTGTGCGGATTCCGCAGCGTTTTACACCTGTTCCATAATTGGAATCCGCAGGTGTAAAAATGCAGGTGAAATTCGCCCAAAATCCACAGTAAATCCGCAGGTGATCCGCAGGTAAAACACAGGGTGTTTCACCTGCGGATGTTTCAGAATCCGCGCGAATGGAATCCGCAAAGTATGCACATAGCATTTTTTGCATCTGCATGCTGTCCGTTTTTAAAGGACCACATTTACGGACACACGCATACCCATTGTATTCACTAGTGGTGCGCATATGTCAGGATTTGCACATGTCACACGGTCCGTGTGAAAAACCAGCAGACATGTCAGTTTTTTCACACAGCACGGTCAAAATGCGTGCCACACACGTGAACACTTATGACACAATTGTGTGTCATCAGCGTGACACGCACCAGCACCTTGGAAAAAGTTGTACAGTTCTCGCTGTTTCCAGGTGCAGGGCCATGAAGACAGATTTGACCATTTCCGACTAGTCTCCCTGAGATCAGCTTGACAAGGCAACAATGATGGGAGTTATATTTGGCACCCACTGTGTACATTGTGTGTAAAATAAAGACTTCATTTTAAAAAAATGGCGTGGCCTCCAGCATAGTTTTGAAAGCCAACAGGGTGAAAGCCCACTGCTGGGTATGGATATTACTAATCTGGGAAAGGGGACAATATCCCAAAAGGTTCCCAGGCAATTAATAGCAGCTCACAGCTGTTTGCTTAGCCTTTACTGGTCACTTTACGGGGAGCCCAGAAAAAAAATTACACAGAGTCTCCCTATAAATTCTAATAAACAAAGGCTAAACATACAGCTGTGGGTTGATATTAATATCCTAGGAAGAGGCAATGAATATTGGTCCCTTCCCAGGCTATCGACATTAGCTCTCAGCCACCTCGGAAATGGTGCATCCATGGCAGTTAGCCTCACTCCTATTTGGGTTGGGATTGATATCAGCTTTGCATTGTCAGCTGATATAAAGCTCAGGTTTACAGATGGAGTGCCGTATATAAGATGGCCCCATTACTAACCCTATATTATTATTATTATTATTTATCATTATAGCGCCATTTATTCCATGGTGCTTTACATGTGAGGAGGGGTATACATAATAAAAAACAATAATCTTGAGCAATACAAGTCATAACTGGTACAGCGGGAGCGAGGACCCTGCCCGTGATAGTCAGATTGCAAAAAATATACAGCAAGAATAAAGCATTTTAATTTAAATAAATATACCCCACCCTCATTTTCCCATTTATTATGGTAAAAATTAAAATAATAAAAAAACATATTCCTCACCTGTCCAACGACAATCCATTTGTCACACAAAGAAGTCCAACATCTGCATTACATGGCTGGACAATGACATGATGCCACTGCTCATCCAAGAATCCAGGACACACTGAGCTGAGCTTGGGGTGCATCTTCAGTGGTAAGCAGTAACGTCATAGAGGTTACTGCCAGCTCTAACCACGCTCAGTACACTGTGAGCTGGTCAATGAGGAAAGTTGGAAGAGCGGAGACTAAGTGCCAGAATTTGTGCATCATATGGATGCGTTATTTCTGGGGTGGCTGGGAGCTGAAGTTTTCAGTCCGGGAGGGGGCCAATATCCACGGCCCCTTTACAGTCTGTTTAGCCTTTGCTGGTTTTTGATTATAGGAGAGATTCCATGTCAATATTTTGGATGGTCTCCCCTATTATAACCAGTAAAAGCGAACCAAAAAGCTGTAAGCTGATATTAATAGCCTGGGAATATTTATGGCTATTGGCTTTTTTCCCAGAGGTCAACTTTCCCTCTACTGGTTCAAAAAATTAAGTGGGAGTCTAACATTTTTTTTTTTAATTATTTATGGTATACACGATGTACACAGTGGGTGCTGATTACAACTCCCATCATTGTCTCCTGGTCATGCTGATCTCAGGGAAACCAGGCAACAAAGATGAGAGCTGCTTTCAGCACCCGGCTCCTGGGAACAGCATGAAATGTACTGCTTTTCCCAGGCGCCGGTACGTGTCACCCGACCACACGGATGGGACACACGGACAGCAAACAGATACACAGACGTCACATATGTACATACAGATGCCACAGAGAACACGGATCTCAACAGTACTGTTTTTTCCAGTACTGGAATCACAAGGACATGTGAAGGATGCCTAAAGCAGATCTTGTCTGCATGATCTCAGCAAGTTATATTTTTCTCTGAAATGCACCTGTATTTCAGAGAACGTATACTTTGTTAATACGAGGCTCATTGACAGAGAACAGATTAGCCCGGTTCTGCCCCAGCTGGCTCTTCCCGGCACTCCTCCAGGTGATTGACAGTTCCATACAATGTATGTGCATAGTTGTTTAGAGGTGTGGTTGGATTTTTTTTGTGTTTTTTTTTTTACATTTTTAATTTGTCCTCTTAAGTGAATTGAACCTGTACTATCTTGATTTCCGTTGCAATGCTGAGAAAAATCCCATGCTGCGGCTCTGAGAAGAGGCGGCCAGGGGTGGAGCCGGACATGTCTCATTTCCATTCATCAGAGCTCCAGCTTTGGCCCACGACTAGATATTTCCTCTAAAAGAAAAGAGTTTCAGAGAAAGATATGCCCGACTGCAATCATGCAGCTATGATCTGATTCATTTTTTCTGCACTTGGCTGAATTAGGAAACAAGTTCCCTTTAAAAAAAACTCCAGCTTTCAAGCCATTGTTACCTGTCCTAAGTTCCCACAAGTATATTACATCTTAAATGTGCTGCCTGTCAAAGTATTCTGTACCTTGTCCTGTCCCCATAAAGGTTTGATTTGGAGATATCAGATCACAACAACAATAGGATGAATGCAACATTTTAGAGAATTTCATGTTGGTGCGTTATCTGGTCCCAGCTGGCAGGTACACAGGAGGGAAATCAATGCTTAACCCGGAAACCAAAGAATTCTTCAAATGGTTCTATGAACTTGTCAGAGGGTGATACCATAAGAAAAAGCTCCTGAAACAAACTAAAAAATGATTTTACTCATCAATAAAGCACCAACATATACATCAGCAGTTTACCAACATCGTCATCATTTTCCCTATTGGGATTCATAATCTAGATTCCCGATCAGTATGTCGTTGAGGTGTCGAAGAAAACTGGAGTGCCCGAAGGAACCCATGGAAACTTTACGAAGTAGTTGTCAAAGTGGGAATTTTTAATTTGTCTCTTAGGAAAATGAAACCTTCAGTCTCTTGCTTGCCTATCCAATGCACAGAAATACTGTAATATTGAAGTCTGTTGTATGATTGACTATCTCCTATACGATTCAGATGTGGCAAGTTCAGAGTTCTTCAGTAGGTCCTCAGCTGCCATGAAATCACCACTAGGGTTGAGCGAAATGGGTTGGCCATTTTCAGAAGTCGCCGACCTTTGGCAACTTTTTTGCGCGAAGATCGCCGACCTCATGGCCGATCCCTGTGTGGGGTCGGCCATGAGGTCGGCGATCTTCGCGCAAAAGTCGCGTTTCATTCCGATACCGCAAGTATCGGATATCGGCCATTATTTGCGGTATCGGAATCCATATTTATGTGTAAAATAAAGAATAAAAATAAAAAATAGGGATATACTCACCCTCGGACGCGCCCTGGTACTAGCCGCTGTAACCGGCAGCTTCCATTCCTAAGAATGAGCGCATGAAGGACCTTCGATGACGTCGCGGCTTGTGATTGGTCGCGTGAGCGGTCACATGAGCGGTCACGCGACCAATCACAAGCCGCGACGTCATCGAAGGTCCTTCACGCGCTCATTCTTAGGAAGGATGGCTGCCGGTTAGTACCAGGGTACATCCGAGGGTGAGTGTATCCCTATTTTTTATTTTCATTCTTTATTTTACACATAAATATGGATCCCAGGGCCTGAAGGAGAGTTTCCTCTCCTTCAGACCCTGCGAACCATTAGTATCCCATTGCACTGCATTGGGTTTCGTGTTTCGGCCGACCCCGACCCCGACTTTTTAATAGGATCGGCCGATTTCACTCGACCCGACTTTTGAGAAAGTCGGGTTTCGTGAAACCCGACCCGACCCTAAAAAAGCAAAAGTCGCTCAACCCTAATCACCACCCGTTGAGCTGATGGGTGACGGAATGAACACACGGAAACATTTCTAGCCATGAATGATAGCGGCATCTACAGCTCAGCCTAATACATATGAACAATGCAAACATCCAGCAAGGGGTTAGTACTGGAATATACTTCTATACAATAATATTCTATGCTATGATTATATTACAATCCAGACTGAGGTGCATTCAGTTGTGTTACATACGTAAGTGCATATACTTATTACATAGCTGTCCTATGCTGTAATAATCAGCTGACTATGGATGTAACATAAATATATATCTTGGCACTCAACTTTTGTTTAATTTAAAGATTTTTTATGCAGTCCAACAAAAATAAACAACGTTTCGGTCCTCACCGGACCTTCATCAGGAGCGTTGCTATGGTGGGAATAACCACTGTGTACTTGCGAGTACTATAGAGGGTCCGTGACCAAGTATAGAGCCGAAAACTCCCAGATAAGGCAAAAGGTCACTGTATTACTTTATAATGTGTCCCAAGGAACTGGTAGAGATCTGGTGCCTGGGTGAAGGCGCTCCTTCCGTGTGTAATAGTGGGTGCACTCCCACCAGTCGTCTGTTAGGGAGTATAGATGTACGCTATAAGGCCCCAAGGTTTCTCTATGTAACAGGTTCACACAGTGGTGGTTCAGTGGGCGGCGTGACGATCTCTCCAATGCGGCATCCACCGAAAAAGTGGAACAGGCTGACACGAGAGGTGGTGAGTTAACCTTCAATGGAAGTCTTCAAACAGAGGGTTCAAACAGACATCTATCTGAGATGGTTTATTGAATCCTGCATTGAGCAGGGGGTTGGACACGATGACCCTGGAGGTCCTTTCCACCTCTAACATCCTATGATTCTATGTTAAAAAAAAACTGACGAAATGCTGAAGGTTTGGATGTTCCCTTAGGGAGAAATTCTGCATCCACCATCAGAACTTGTGAAAGGAGTCAGTTCCTGGAGATGGACTTCTTAAGTGTAGAAATAAAGCAGGATTTTATAGTGAAACCTCCATCAAGAGCTGGATATTTCGACATTGGTTGCTCTCGCTTAAGGAAGAAGAGGAGTAGATAAGCTGGCTGTTATATTGCTTGCTTATCATTAACTTGTTTCATAATTTTTTCAGCCGGATATTTCCGCGCTCCATATTTTTCTTTAAGCATTGACTGTATTGAAAAAGCTTTTTGAAAATCTGGACTAAAAAAAGCGTACAGCAAAGGGTTTATAAAAGCCGTCAGCGAGGACAAGGCCATGGTGAGATTTAGACCCTTGTCAATAGATGAATTTGAAATCCTTTCTTTGGTCGCAAAGGAAGACAGAAATGAGAAGACGTGATATGGAAGCCAACAAAGACCATAAATTATCTGGAGGGAGAAAATCAGTTTGAGGCTTGTCGTATATCTTGAGGGTTTCTTCCTGTGATAAAAGAATCCTGTGATAATAACACATGAAATGATAACCAGGAAAGGTACGATGAAACCAAGGATGAATGCAATGGTTACTATGGACTGATACTGGACCTTCTTGTTGTGTTGGACACCATAGACACATTTCGTTGAGTTTGGACAATCGTATGTGTCTTTGAAAATGAAGTAAGGCACACAGAGCCCAAGAGAGAAGATCCAGATGCCCAATAGTTCTTTAGAAGCCAACTTCACAGTCCGATAGGAAATGTAACGAAAGGGAAACATGATCACCAGCCAATAGTCTATACTGTATAATGTGTGAATGAAAACGCTCCCAAACATGTAGAGATAGAAAATGGCACCGTCAAACCTGCACATAAAGGAACCAAAGGGCCAGTGAATGTCCAAGGCAAAGTAGACCATGTCCAAAGGTCGGATCAATGAGAAAATAAAACCTGCGATGAACAAATGCAAGGACAAGGTTGCTCGATATGTCTTTTCCATTTTGAAGACTTTAAACCATAAGACGAAGCAATTTATGGTTGTGCCCAATAGGAAAACCAAGGCACAAATAACAGCCGATGCAATACCGGTAACGTTGGAATCAGCAGTGATTTTGCCATTGATATTGCAATATTTTTTCCTGGTAATGTTGACGTCGAAGTTTGAGTAGTTCTCCATTTTCTTAATCGAAAGGATACACTGTAGATTATAAAAAGAAAAATAAATTATAAAGAGCAAAAAGAGATAAGAGAACATGAGATTTTATTTTTAATATACAATATACATCTCCTTATCTACGTAGCTGATGAATATATGCAGATACCGATTCGGTATCGAACGAAACCGGCAGCCTGAATCTCTTGCCAATAACAGATCCTTGACTAGATCTTCTATTTTGTGCACGCTCATTATTAACATTAGGCATGTCCTGCATTTTCTGCTGTATCCTAAGAGATAGAGCCACATCGAACCGACTCCCTATAGGTTCTGTATTAACTGACAAAACCAAAGCATATTGTTGCTCCTCATGTTAAAATTAAAAAATAATAAAACAAAATACCCAAATTGTATAAAAACAGCTTAAAAAAACATGTCTTTTCAAAACTTTCCAAAAAAACAAATGTGCAGCATCTGCAGCATGTGTATATTTAAATATATATGTGCAATGCGTCGGTGTATACATGGGTATGTGCAGTGTGCGTATAAAAATACGACATCCAATGAAAATAAGCTCTAACCCATCTTTCAGAGCAAAAAAATATTATAAGACCCTCTCTTATTTTCGGAAAAGCACTGTAAGTAGTATAGAGCTGAGCTACGTTTGTTGTCTGCAGAAAACCCATCATTAATGTGAAACTGCAACTACTACTCTGTTGATGCATATGGCAGAAGATAATCCTTTGCAATATGCATGAACAGAGCAGCATTTACAGTTTCATATCTCTGATCGGTGTGCTGCAGGCAGCAATCACAGTTCTACCTTGCACTGCTTAGGTATTAAAAGTTATATTGTCGTGATTTGTAGGATAGTTGAGCTTCACTGGAAACCAGCAGATAGTGATGTAAAAAACACAGGCACCTAAACTGATGTTGAAGATAAACTTGGGCTGGCAGAATACTACATAAGAGCATAGAATGCACTAACAAGTTGTTATGGCTGGCAATCAGGCAACACAGCGTGCAGTAATCAGCGCACATACAGAGATCTGGCAATAACCAAAAACAATAGGACAAGCTCTGAGACGTGGAATCTCTGTAGACTGCAGTACCTAATCTATCCTCACACAACTATAAGCAGCAGTGGATTGCGCCTAACAACTACCTATGCAACTCGGCA
This sequence comes from Ranitomeya imitator, assembly GCF_032444005.1. Taxonomy (NCBI): domain Eukaryota; kingdom Metazoa; phylum Chordata; class Amphibia; order Anura; family Dendrobatidae; genus Ranitomeya; species Ranitomeya imitator. The sequence goes on along the minus strand of NC_091291.1, from coordinate 20,707,936 downwards.
CTGCCTGAGGAGCTGACTAGCCTGAAGGTAGAAATACAAGCCTGACTTACCTCAGAGAAATACCCCAAAGGAATAGGCAGCCCCCCACATATAATGACTGTTAGCAAGATGAAAAGACAAACGTAGGAATGAAATAGATTCAGCAAAGTGAGGCCCGATATTCTAGACAGAGCGAGGATAGCAAAGAGAACTATGCAGTCTACAAAAAACCCTAAAACGAAAACCACGCAAAGGGGCAAAAAGACCCACCGTGCCGAACTAACAGCACGGCGGTGCACCCCTTTGCTTCTCAGAGCTTCCAGCAAAAGTAAATAGCAAGCTGGACAGAAAAAACAGAAAACAAACTAGAAGCACTTATCTAGCAGAGCAGCAGGCCCAAGGAAAGATGCAGTAGCTCAGATCCAACACTGGAACATTGACAAGGAGCAAGGAAGACAGACTCAGGTGGAGCTAAATAGCAAGGCAGCCAACGAGCTCACCAAAACACCTGAGGGAGGAAGCCCAGAGACTGCAATACCACTTGTGACCACAGAAGTGAACTCATCCACAGAATTCACAACACAAGTAGAGTAAATTCTATACTTAGATTCCCTTAATGATATGTCAAATATCATGATGCAGTTAAGTCATCAGAGAGGTGGGGCTAGTCACTAACACAAAGGAGAAGGAGGGAGGTGTCTGCTGCACTAAGGGAAAGCAGGGTGCTCCAGGGAAAGATAGTTTTAACAAGTTAAGAGTATGACCGCTCATTCACTTATGTGATCAGAATGCACATAGGAGCAGATGGAGATAAAAAAAAAGACAGAAAGGTATATAAGAGAAAAACTTTTATTTTGGGCTTAGTATGAATTTACTGTGCCTTCTGAAAAATTCATTTTAGATAAATATTATTTAAATATACAGATCTTGAATGTATTATGGCTATATCAGACTTACTTTCTTTCGGTCTAGGCCTACACCTTTCAAGTAAGGATCAGCTCAAATTCTAAACAGCAGTGATAAGCCATTATGGATGTACTGTAGTAATTTTCCTACCACCAAAAGTATACTGCTAAACATGAAACTGCTCAGCAATTCTTAGGTTCTCAAATAATATGGAGGTGACATAAATATATCTTCTCAATTTAGTCTAAGGTTGTTTTTAATTAGAGCTGGTGATAATATATAGTAGGAAGCTCTGCCCCATCCCTTTACGGGTTGGCAGTGGATATGCAGAAGTAATATTGGCACTGCCAGGTTGATGAAGTAAGAAGAGACTGCTAACACCGTTGTCCATCTTGTCTATACATTCTAATGATACAGATCTCAGGGGGGAAGCTGAGATAAGAAGACAGTGCTCATACAGCTGTGCAACCTGAAAATTTGATCGAATACCCAAGATACTATTTGTGCTGAGGAAAAAAGAGGCTGCTAACAGTGCTGTCCACCCTCTCAATGTGATCTAATACTAGAGATACCAGGGGTGTTGAGGTTAGGATAGGCCATTCACACTGCTGTCCACTCTGCCTTTGTAATCTAATACTGTAAATACCATGGCTGATGAGGTAAGAAGAGGCTGCTCACACTGCTGTCCACCCTGTCTATCTGAACTAATTCTACAGATAGCAGAGGTGCTGAGATAAGTAAAGATAACTCACACTGCTATCCACCCTATTTGATCTAATACTGTAAATACCATGGCTGATGAGGTAAGAAGAGGCTGCTCACACTGCTGTCCACCCTGTCTAGCTGAACTAATTCTAGAGATAGCAGAGGTGCTGAGTAGTGTTGAGCATTCCGATACCGCAAGTATCGGGTATCGGCCGATATTTGCGGTATCGGAATTCCGATACTGAATTCCGATACTTCCCGCGTATCGGATACCGGAATCGGAAGTTCCCAGAATTCAAATTGAACGCAGCAGCCAATGAGGAATGAATGAAAGTGTGGGCACATCCTGTTTAGCATGGTGGGCATGTAAGTACTGGCAAGGCTTGGATTGGCTGCTGAAATGATGTCACTCTGCACTATAAAAAAGCGCTGCCGCCATTTTGCGCTCACTCTGCTGTGATTTCAGTTAGGGACAGGACGCTGTGTTCTAACTGAGGGCCAGTTGAGCTTGCTAATTGCTTTATTTTCCTTTCCAAAGGCTAATTTAGCAAAACGCTGTGTGTTCTTCACTGTTCACCTTGCTCTTGCCTTGCAGCGCTGTTTTAACAGCGTTCTGCAAGGTCTCTGTGTGTGTGTGTGCAGCTCACTCTGTAGTCTGTGTGCAGCCATATACCCGGTTGTATTCAGCTCAGGGGGGGTTCACACTGCCTCACACAGTTGTTCTTTTTTGCTCTTAGTGCAGCCTGCTGCACATTTTTTCTCAAATTTCCTATTAGTGTTTTTCCACCAGTCTCCAGCTCTATTGTGGAAAAACACTACATAGGATAACCTAGAGGGGGGTTTTTGGGCCTTGCAGCGCCGTTTACGGCTGTCTGCACGGTCTCCGTGTGAGCCCAGCTCGCCCTGTAGTCTGTGTGCAGCCATAGCCGGTTGGATTCAGCTCAGGGTTCGTTACTGGCTCATACCTTGAGAAAAATTTTCCTTTTTTTCAAATAGTGCAGCCTGTTTAAAATTTGAAAAAAAAAATTCCTATTAGTGTCTTTCCACTCGTATCCAGCTAAATAGTGGAAAAACACTATATAGGATAACCTAGAGGAGGGTTTTTTGGCCTTGCAGCGCCGTTTACGGCTGTCTGCACGGTCTCCGTGTGAGCCCAGCTCGCCCTGTAGTCTGTGTGCAGCCATAGCCGGTTGGATTCAGCTCAGGGTTCGTTACTGGCTCATACCTTGAGAAAAATTTTCCTTTTTTTCAAATAGTGCAGCCTGTTTAAAATTTGAAAAAAAAAATTCCTATTAGTGTCTTTCCACTCGTATCCAGCTAAATAGTGGAAAAACACTATATAGGATAACCTAGAGGAGGGTTTTTTGGCCTTGCAGCGCCGTTTACGGCTGTCTGCACGGTCTCCGTGTGAGCCCAGCTCGCCCTGTAGTCTGTGTGCAGCCATAGCCGGTTGGATTCAGCTCAGGGTTCGTTACTGGCTCATACCTTGAGAAAAATTTTCCTTTTTTTCAAATAGTGCAGCCTGTTTAAAATTTGAAAAAAAAAAAATTCCTATTAGTGTCTTTCCACCAGTCTCCAGCTCAATTGTGGAAAAACACTACATAGGATAACCTAGAGGGTTTTTTTGGGGCCTTGCAGCGCCGTTTACGGCTGTCTGCACGGTCTCTGTGTGAGCGCAGCTCGCCCTGTAGTCTGTGTGCAGCCATAGCCGGTTGGATTCAGCTCAGGGTGCGTTACTGCCTCATACCTTGAAAAACAATTTCCTTTTTTTCAAATAGTGCAGCCAGTTTAAAATTTGAAAAAAAAAATTCCTATTAGTGTCTTTCCACTTGTATCCAGCTAAATAGTGGAAAAACACTATATAGGATAACCTAGAGGAGGGTTTCTTGGCCTTGCAGCGCCGTTTACGGCTGTCTGCACGGTCTCCGTGTGATTTAAACTAGCTCTGTAGCCCGATCTGCACCAAAAAAAAGGTTAAGTTCACCAAACACAACTTACACTTGTGTAGGCCACATTTGAAAAATAATAAAGTTTAGTCCACAATTTACAACATTAGTGTTTCTTACACCTGTTAGGAGGAGCATTACAGGAATAAGCACACTAAGGCCTTAGTACTTTTCTGCTTATCTTTATCTGTCAACCAAGATGAAGAGGGCAGGGAGTAAGGCACGTGGGCGTGGGCGCGGAGCAGGGAGAGGAGCAGGGAGAGGACGTGGTGATTCTGTGCCTGCTGCGGGCGCCGGTGACTCGTCGTCACTCAGTTTCAGCAGGGAACAGTCCTTCATGCGCAGCTTTGTCGGAGAGCGCCGTGCACCGCTGCTGCGTGAAGACCAAATTGAAGCCGTTGTCGGGTGGATGGCAGCTAACGCCTCGGCATCGACTTCAGTTAGTGCCACATCCTCTCAGGCACAGAGCACTGGAGAGCAGCCATCTGTCTCTTCACCACCTGCCAAATTGGCCAGGCAGTCAGAGAGCCCAGGACAGGAGCCGTCTCTACTTCTGTTCTCTGAATCTCTTGGCTTGGAAACAGGGGGCCAGCCAAGCAGCATTGGAGAAATGGAAGAAGAGGCAGTGTGCAGTGATGCCCAACACCTTTTTCTCTCTGACTCTGAAGAGGCAGGTGGGCCAGTGCCTCCGGTGACCACAGCGCAGTACGCATCTGATGATGAAACTCAGGTGCCGCTTTCTCGTGCGTACTGTGCTGCTGAGACTACCCAGGAGGAGCAGTTGGTGGCAGAGGGTAGTGGAGATGATGAGGTCCTTGACCCATCGTGGCGTGAGGAACAGGAAGGTGGTGGGAGCAGCTCAGAGGAAGAGCTTCCTCTTACGGGCCAAAGAGGGAGAGGGAGGGGGAAGACTGCGGAGCCTGTAGCCTCCACTTTGGCACCCGTTAGGAGCCTGTCTCTTTCCAAAGCCAAAAAGGGCGCTCCCAAGACTTGCAGTGCCTGGTCCTTTTTTGACACAGTTGCAGATGACATTTGTTTTGTCAAATGCAAGCTGTGTCATCATAAAGTAAAAAGAGGGAAAAATGTCAGCAACCTCAATACCACAAATATGTGGAAACATGTGCGGACCAGGCACGCGGTGGAGTTACAGAAACACACTGAAGATGTAGGCCAACCAACAGCGGCAGCTACCACCTCTTCAGCTCGTGTTGCCTCTTCCTCCAGCTCACGCACAGCTGGTTTGGCTTCCTCCCAGAGACCTTGTGTAATTCCACCCACAGCACCACCTTCCCAGTCATCCTCACACTCCCAGTCTACTCTACAGCCATCGGTAGTACAGGCATGGGAGAAAAGGCGGGCATTCTCGGCCAACCACCCCCGAGCACAGGCTCTGAATGCAGGCATTGCCAAACTGTTGTCCCTGGAAATGCTCTCGTTCAGGCTGGTGGAGACTGACAGCTTCCGTGACTTGATGGCATTGGCAGTCCCACAGTACAAGGTGCCCAGCCGCTTTTACTTCAGCAGGCAGGCTGTCCCTGCCCTGCACAGGCATGTTGAGGCAAACATAAAACATGCGCTACTGAACGCCGTCAGTAGCAAGGTCCACCTCACCACCGATGCGTGGACCAGTCAGCATGGACAGGGGCGATATGTTTCCCTCACTGCCCATTGGGTTAATGTTGTTGAGCCAGGTACAGATCGTGCGAGTGGCGCAGGACGTGTCCTGCCCACTCCAAGGATTGCAGGAATCCAGTCTGTACGCATCGACTCCTCCTCTTACACCAGTTCCTCTGATTCCTCTCTGCAGGATCCGTCACAGTCCACCCCCACATGGACCCGTGAACGTTTACCTATGACCGACATGAGCACAGCCGTGGCCAAACGTCAGCAGGCCGTCTTGAAACTAGTTTCATTGGGGCATCGAAGCCACACAGCGCAGGAGCTCTGGAATGCCATAAAGCAGGAGAGCGATGTGTGGTTACTGCCAGCGAATCTCCAGCCAGGCATGGTAGTGTGTGACAATGGCCGAAATCTGGTGGCAGCTTTGGCCCTTGGCAACCTCACTCACATCCCATGTCTGGCACATGTGCTCAATTTGGTTGTGCAGAGTTTTCTGAGGGACTATCCGGATCTTGATGCCCTGCTGCACAAGGTCCGCCTAGAGTGTGCTCACTTGCGGCGTTCCAGCTTGGCCAGATCCCGCATTGCTGCTCTGCAGCGCCGATTCCGCCTTCCGGAACACCGCATCATATGTGACCTACCTACCCGGTGGAATTCCACGTTACATATGTTGGAGCGGTTGTGTGAGCAGCAGCAAGCAGTTATGGAGTACCAGCTGCATCAGGCGCAAAGAAGTCGCAGTCAGCGCCGATCAGACTTCACAACCACAGAGTGGGCCACTATGAAGGACGTCTGCCAGGTTTTGCGTCCTTTTGATTATTCCACGCGGATGGCAAGTGCAGATGATGCACTAGTCAGCATGACTGTCCCCCTTATCTGCCTGCTTCAGCAAACTTTGCAAGGGTTAAGGGATGATGTGGTGGAAGAGGTGGAGGATGAGGAGTCACCTTTTCCATCAGCTTCTGGAGAGTCAGCGCCACGTGGTTCCTCACAAAGGGGTACGCAGGGGCCAATTTGTGAGGAGGATGAGGAGGAGTCAATGGAGGAGGAAGAGCTCTGTCCAGAGGAGGGAGCGACACAATTGTCCAGTGGTCAGTGTGTACAGCGAGGGTGGGGTGATGACGAGCGGGCAGAGATCATGTCTCAAGCAGGGGACAGCGTTTCTGGGCCGGTTGGCACTCTGCAGCACATGGTGGATTTCATGCTGCAGTGCCTGAGAAACGACCGCCGCATCGACCACATTCTCAACATGCCTGATTATTGGGTGTTCACCCTCCTCGATCCTCGCTACCGGGACAACGTCCAAAACCTCATCCCTGCGTTGACCCGGGAGCGTAAATTGCGGGAGTACCACGACACACTGGTGAATTCCATCATCTTCTCCTGTCCAACTGAGAGGAGTGCTGCTAGTGCTTTACAAAGCAGCTCAGTGCGTCGAGGCAGTGGGGGAGGCTCTGCCCAAAGAGGGAGCAGAAGCAGTGCCTCTGCCCAAGGCAAGCCCAGTATGGCACAACTCTGGCACACTTTTGTGTGCCCGCCCCAAATGTCTACACCATCACCGGCGGCTCCAGTCAGCAGGAGGCAACGGTTCCGTCAGATGGTGACAGACTACATGGCTTGCCCTCTTACTGTACTCCCAGACGGCTCTTCCCCGTTCAAGTTTTGGGTCTCTAAGCTGGATACATGGCCAGAGCTAAGCCAGTATGCATTGGAGGTGCTGGCTTGCCCTGCGGCTAGTGTCTTATCGGAACGTGTCTTTAGTGCCGCAGGTGGTGTACTAACAGACCGTCGCATGCGACTATCCTCCGATAACGTTGACCGGCTTACTTTCCTGAAAATGAACCAGGCCTGGATCTCGCAGGAATTTGCCACTCCTCTGCCTGATTAAGTAATTGGGTGTCATCCAGGTCTCCTGCTGTGTTCATCTTTCTACCACCTGAACTGCTATTCCTGGGCTCCAACACCGCCAGTTGCGGCTCAGAAGTGCAGGCTGCACAGTAAAAACATACGACCCAGTGTTATTGGGTTTCAGTAACGTCAGCTGATCCCCAGCTGTGTAGCCGGCAATGTGTCCTGCGACCGCCACGCTGGCACAACAACCTAAATGTAAGGGAACCTGTCCCCCCCCCCCCCCGTCGTTTGTTACTGAAAGAGCCATCTTGTGCAGCAGTAATGCTGCGCAAGGAAAAGGTAGCTCTTTTTTTTTTGCTCTTTGCACACGCAGAACTTAACACTTATAAAATGTGTTCACTGATACCGTTATACCGTCCCGGAGCTGGGACTTTCCTTCGTAATGTGACGCAGCACAGCCGTCATTCCTACCCCCTTGGTGCCATGCGCTGCCTCCTCAGTGTTGTTTTAAGCTGTCACGGAGCCTGCGCTGTTCTGTTATCCCTTGGGCATGCCCTATTTGCGCTGCCTGTCTTCTGACATAATTTGGTGTCAGGCTGGCTGCGCCTGTGCGGCCGCGGTGCCCGAGATCCCGCCTCGCAGTGTCTTCTGATTGAGTCACACTGCGGGCCTGGGATCCATGGGCATGCGCAGTGCATATCTTCCCCTCGGGCTCTCGCTCATTTCCCTCCGCCTTCTTTAGACTGTGCGCCGTCAGCTGATCCCTAGCATGCCACGGCCGTGACACCGCACAGTCTGAAGAAGAGGGAAGGAGGGGAGTGAGAGTCGAGGTTATGCACTGTGCATGCCCATGGTTCCAAGGCCCGCAGTGGGATTACGTTAGATGAGACTGCGAGGTGGGATCTGGAGCAGCGTGGACGCACAGGCACTGACAGCCTGACACCAAATTATGTCAGAAGACAGGCAGCGCTAATTGGGCATGGCCAAGGGCTAACAGAACAGCGCAGGCTCCGTGACAGCTTAAAACAACGCTGAGGAGGCAGCGCACGGCATCAAGGGGATAGGAATGACAGCTGTGCTGTGTCCCTTTACGAAGGAAATTCGCACCTCCGGAACGGTTTAACGGTATAAAGGGACACATTTTTAGTGTTTACTTCGGTGTTTGCAAGGAGCATAATTAAAAGAGCAACCTTTTCCTTTTGCATCCTTAGTGCTGCACAACATGGCTCTTTCAGCTACAAACGTCTTGGGGGGGGGGGGTTAAAGGTTTCCTTTCAACTTGCTCCAATCAGGCTTCGGCCTACACTCTGTTCCTCTGCTCCTCCTGCTGTCCCTGGGCTCTAACACCGCCAGTTGGTGCCTGGAAGTGCTGTGTGCACAGTCAACAGTCGCTCCTCTGTTATTGGGGTTCAGTAACGTCAGCTGATCCCCAGCTGTGTGTGCGGCAATACCTCCAATCTGCTCCTCCTGCTGTCCCTGGGCTCTAACACCGCCAGTTGGTGCCTGGAAGTGCTGTGTGCACAGTCAACAGTCGCTCCTCTGTTATTGGGGTTCAGTAACGTCAGCTGATCCCCAGCTGTGTGTGCGGCAATACCTCCAATCTGCTCCTCCTGCTGTCCCTGGGCTCTAACACCGCCAGTTGGTGCCTGGAAGTGCTGTGTGCACAGTCAACAGTCGCTCCTCTGTTATTGGGGTTCAGTAACGTCAGCTGATCCCCAGCTGTGTATCCGGCAACGTGTCATGCGACCGCCACGCTGGCACAACTAAAATGTAAGGGGACCTGTCCCCCCCCCCCCCTAGGCGTTTGTTACTGAAAGAGCCACCATGTGCAGCACTAATACTGCACAAGGGAAAGGTCGCTCTTGAAATTATGCTCCTTGCAAACGCTGAACTACACACTCATGTAATGTGTCCCCTCACACCGTCCAACCGTCCCGGAGGTGGGACTTTCCTTTGTAATGTGACGCAGCACAGCCGTCATTGCTACCCCCTTGGCACCGTGCGCTGCCTCCTTAGCGTTGTTTGATTCCGTCATGGACCCTGCGCTGTTATGTTATCCCTTGGCCATGCACAGTTTGCGCTGCCCGTCCTCTGACATCATTTGTTGTCGTCCTGGCTGCGCCTGTGCGTCCACGCTGCCCGAAATCACACCTCGCAGTGTCGTCTAATGTGATCCCACAGTGGGCCTGGTATCCATGGCCATGCGCAGTGCATATACTAGCCTCTCACTCCCCTTCTTCACGCTTCTTCAGACTAGGCGGCGTCAGCTGATCCCTAATAGCATGCCACGGCCGTGACGCCGCACAGTCTGAAAAAGCAGGAAGGAGGTGAGTGAGAGGCGATGATATGCACTGCGCATGCCCATGGATCCCTGGCCCGCAGTGGGACTACATTAGATGACACTGCAAGGTTGGATCTCGGGCAGCTTGGACGCACAGGCACTGCCAGCCTGACACCTACATGATGTCAGAAGACGGGCACCGCTAACTGTGCATGGCCAAGGGATAACATTACAGTGCGGGCTCCGTGACAGAACCAAACAACGTTGAGGAGGTGGTGCCCGGCACCAAGGGGGTTGGAATGACGGCTGTGCTGTGTCACATTACAAAGGAAAGTCCCACTTCCGGGATGGTTTGACGGTGTGAGGGGACACATTATATGAGTGTGTACTTCAGCGTTTGCAAGGAGCATAATTTTCGGAGCCACCATTTTCCATGTGCAGTATTACTGCTGTACAAGATGGCTCTTTCAGCAACAAATGCCTGGGGGGGGGGGGGTTAAAGGTTCCCTTTCAACTTGCTCCACTGCAGGCTTCGGCCTACACTCTGCTCCTCTTTGATTCCCTGGGTTTCAACACTGTCAGTTGCCACCTGGAAGTGTTGTCTACACAGAAAAAACACTAGGTGATGTGTCAGTGGGGTTCAGCACCGCCAGCTGTTCCCCTGCTGTGTAGTCGGCAACGTGTCCAGCACAAGCCACGCTGGCACAACAGAACAAAAGCTGCCACCATTGCAGGCTTCGGCCTACACTCTGCTCCTCTCCTCCTCCTGCTGACCCTGGGCTCAAACACCGCTAGTTTTTGCCCGGAAGTGCTAGCTGCACAGAGAAAAACACCAGCCAATGTGTTAGTGGGGTTCAGCAACGCCAGCTGTTCCCCTGCTGTGTAGCCGGCAACGTGACCTGCAAACGCCATGCAGGCACAGGAACTGAAATTAAAAGGGAACCTGGCCCCACCCCCCCAGGTGTTTCTATGTATAACAGCCACCTAGTACAGCAGTACTGCTGCATTTGTACAAGGTGGCTGACTTTTTCTCCTTGCCCACGTGTAACTCAACACGTACAAAATGTGTCTCATTGAGACCATTCCACTGTCCCTGAGGTGTGACTTTCCTTTGTAATGATACGCAGCACCCCCCTTGGTAGCGTTTCCCGTCTTTTGTCATCATGGTTAGCTGGCTGCGCCTGTGCATCCGCCCTGCTAGAAACAACGCCCCTCGTTGTCATATTTATTTTGTCAGCGAGGGTGTGGTTTATGGGCACGAGCAGTGCATATGTTCGCCTGTCTTAACTCATCTCCTTCCGCCTTCTTCAGACTGTGCGGCCTCCTGGCCGTGGTAGGCGATAAGGGATCAGCTGAGGCCGCCCAGTCTGGAGCAGGTGTAAGGACATGTGTAAGCGGCAAACCTATTTACTGCACAAGGCCACGAATCCCAGCCACGCAGTGTGATTTTTTGAAAACACACTGTGGGTCTGGGATTCATGTCCATCGCTAACCGCAACGGCCGACATGAAATGAGGTCAGAAGACAGGAAGCGCTCACAGCGCATGGCCAAGGGATCACAATAGCGCAGACTCCTGTACAGCAAATAACAACGCTCAGGAATCTGCGCCCAGTACCTAGGTGCAAATTTTGACACCTGTGCTGCGTCTCATTAAAAAGACAAGTCACGCCTCCACAACTGTTTGACAGTATAATGGGCTAAATAGTGTACGTGTTTTAGTCAGCGTGTGCAAGGAGCAAAACAAATAGAGCAACCTTTTACTTGTGCAGCATTAATGCTGCACAAGGTGTGGCTCTTGTACCTTGCAACACCTGAGGGGGGGGTTAAAGGTAACCTTTGAAATTGGTTCAACTAGGCTTCGGCCTACACTCTGCTCCTCTACTCCTCCTGCTGACCCTGGGCTCAAACACCGCTAGTTTTTGCCCGGAAATGCTAGCTGCACAGAGAAAAACACCAGCCAATGTGTTAGTGGGGTTCAGCACCGCCAGCTGTTCCCCTGCTGTGTAGTCGGCAACGTGTCCAGCACAAGCCACGCTGGCACAACAGAACAAAAGCTGCCACCAGTGCAGGCTTCGGCCTACACTTTGCTCCTCTCCTCCTCCTGCTGACCCTGGGCTCAAACAACGTCAGTTTTTGCCCGGACATGCTAGCTGCACAGAGAAAAACACCAGCCAATGTGTTAGTGGGGTTCAGCACCGCCAGCTGTTCCCCCGCTGTGTAGCCGGCATCGTGTCCAGCACAAGCCACGCTGGCACAACCGACCAAAAGCTGCCACCAGTGCAGGCTTCGGCCTACACTTTGCTCCTCTCCTCCTCCTCCTGCTGACCCTGGGCTCTAACACCGCTAGTTTTTGCCCGGACATGCAATCTGCACAGAGAAAAACACCAGTCAATGTGTCAGTGGGGTTCAGCAACGCCAGCTGTTCCCCTGCTGTGTAGCTTGCAACGTGACCTGCAAACGCCACGCAGGCACATGAACTGAAATTGAAGGGAGCCTGCCCCCCACCCACAGGTGTTTCTATGTATATCAGCCACCTTGTACAGCAGTACTGCTGCATTTGTACAAGGTGGCTGACTTTTTCTCCTTGCCCACGTGGAACTCAACACGTACAAAATGTGTCTCATTAGAGACCATTACAATGTCCCTGAGGTGTGACTTTCCTTTGTAATGACACGCAGCACCACCCTTGTTAGCGCTGCCCGTCTTTTGACATCATTGGTTAGCTGGCTGCGCCTGTGCATCTCCCCTGCTCGAAACAACGGCCCTCGGTGTCTTATTTTTTTGGACAGCGAGGGTGTGATTGATGGGCATGTGCAGTGCATATGTTTGCCTGTGTTCACTCATCTCCTTCCGCCTTCTTCAGACTGGGTGTCCTCATGGCCGCGGCAGGCGATAAGGGATCAGATGAGGCCGCCCAGTCTGAAGCAGGTGTAAGGACATGTGTGAGCGGCAAACATATTTAGTGCACCAGGGCACGAATCCCAGCACCGCAGTGTGATTTTTTAAAAACACACTGTGGGTCTGGGATTCATGTCCATCGCTAACCGCAACGGCCGACATGAAATGAGGTCAGAAGACAGGAAGCGCTCACAGCGCATGGCCAAGGGATCACAATAGCGCAGACTCCTGTACAGCAAATAACAACGCTCAGGAAGCTGCGCCCAGTACCTAGGTGCAAATTTTGACACCTGTGCTGCGTCTCGTTAAAAAGACAAGTCACGCCTCCACAACTGTTTGACAGTATAATGGGCTAAATAGTGTACGTGTTTTAGTCAGCGTGTGCAAGGAGCAAAACAAATAGAGCAACCTTTTACTTGTGCAGCATTAATGCTGCACAAGGTGTGGCTCTTGTACCTTGCAACACCTGAGGGGGGGGTTAAAGGTAACCTTTGAAATTGGTTCAACTAGGCTTCGGCCTACACTCTGCTCCTCTACTCCTCCTGCTGACCCTGGGCTCAAACACCGCTAGTTTTTGCCCGGAAATGCTAGCTGCACAGAGAAAAACACCAGCCAATGTGTTAGTGGGGTTCAGCACCGCCAGCTGTTCCCCTGCTGTGTAGTCGGCAACGTGTCCAGCACAAGCCACGCTGGCACAACAGAACAAAAGCTGCCACCAGTGCAGGCTTCGGCCTACACTTTGCTCCTCTCCTCCTCCTGCTGACCCTGGGCTCAAACAACGCCAGTTTCTGCCCGGACATGCTAGCTGCACAGAGAAAAACACCAGCCAATGTGTTAGTGGGGTTCAGCACCGCCAGCTGTTCCCCCGCTGTGTAGCCGGCATCGTGTCCAGCACAAGCCACGCTGGCACAACCGACCAAAAGCTGCCACCAGTGCAGGCTTCGGCCTACACTTTGCTCCTCTCCTCCTCCTCCTGCTGACCCTGGGCTCTAACACCGCTAGTTTTTGCCCGGACATGCAATCTGCACAGAGAAAAACACCAGTCAATGTGTCAGTGGGGTTCAGCAACGCCAGCTGTTCCCCTGCTGTGTAGCTTGCAACGTGACCTGCAAACGCCACGCAGGCACATGAACTGAAATTGAAGGGAGCCTGCCCCCCACCCCCCCAGGTGTTTCTATGTATAACAGCCACCTTGTACAGCAGTACTGCTGCATTTGTACAAGGTGGCTGACTTTTTCTCCTTGCACACGTGGAACTCAACAAGTACAAAATGTGTCTCATTACAGACCATTACAATGTCCCTGAGGTGTGACTTTCCTTTTTAATGACACGCAGCACCCCCATTGTTAGCGCTGCCCGTCTCCTGACATCATTGGTTGGCTGGCTGTGCCTGTGCGTCCCCCCTGCCCGACACAACGCCCCCCGTTGTCTCATATATTTTGACTGCGAGGGTGTGATTGATGGGCATGAGCAGTGCATATGTTCCCCTGTTTTCACTCCCCTCCTTCCGCCTTCTTCTGACTGTGCGGCCTCATGGCCGCGGCATGCGATAAGGGATCAGCTGAGGCCGCCCAGTCTGAAGCAGGTGTAAGGACATGTGTGAGCGGCGAACATATTTACTGCACAAGGCCACGAATCCCAGCACCGCAGTGTGACTTTAGGAAAAGCCACTGTGGGTCTGGGATTTATGGCCATCGTTAACCGCACCGGCCAACATGAAATGAGGTCATGAGACGGCCTGCACTAACAGGGTATTGCCAAGGGATAACACAAGAGCGCAGTTTCCTGTACTGCAAATAACAACGGTAAGGAATCTGCGCACAGCACCTAGGTGTAAATTTGTACACCTGTGCTGCGTCTCCTTAAAAAGACTAGTAGTCACGCCTCCACTACTGTTTGACAGTATAATGGGCTAAATAGTGTACGTGTTTAATTCAGCGTGTGCAAGGAGCAAAATTAAATAGAGCAACCTTTGACTTGTGCATCAATAATGCTGTTCAAGGTGTGGCTCTTGTACCTTGCAACACCTGAGGGGGGGGTTAAAGGTAACCTTTGAAATTGGTTCAACTAGGCTTTGGCCAACACTCTGCTCCTCTACTCCTCCTGCTGACCCTGGGCTCAAACACCGCTAGTTTTTGCCCGGAAATGCTAGCTGCACAGAGAAAAACACCAGCCAATGTGTTAGTGGGGTTCAGCACCGCCAGCTGTTCCCCTGCTGTGTAGTCGGCAACGTGTCCAGCACAAGCCACGCTGGCACAACAGAACAAAAGCTGCCACCAGTGCAGGCTTCGGCCTACACTTTGCTCCTCTCCTCCTCCTGCTGACCCTGGGCTCAAACACCGCTAGTTTTTGCCCGGAAATGCTAGCTGCACAGAGAAAAACACCAGCCAATGTGTTAGTGGGGTTCAGCACCGCCAGCTGTTCCCCTGCTGTGTAGCTTGCAACGTTTCCTGCAAACGCCACGCAGGAACATGAACTGAAATTGAAGGGAGCCTGCCCCCCACCCCCCCAGGTGTTTCTATGTATAACAGCCACCTTGTACAGCAGTACTGCTGCATTTGTACAAGGTGGCTGACTTTTTCTCCTTGCCCACGTGGAACTCAACACGTACAAAATGTGTCTCATTACAGACCATTACAATGTCCCTGAGGTGTGACTTTCCTTTTTAATGACACGCAGCACCCCCATTGTTAGCGCTGCCCGTCTCCTGACATCATTGGTTGGCTGGCTGTGCCTGTGCGTCCCCCCTGCCCGACACAACGCCCCCCGTTGTCTCATATATTTTGACTGCGAGGGTGTGATTGATGGGCACGAGCAGTGCATATGTTCCCCTGTTTTCACTCCCCTCCTTCCGCCTTCTTCTGACTGTGCGGCCTCATGGCCGCGGCATGCGATAAGGGATCAGCTGAGGCCGCCCAGTCTGAAGCAGGTGTAAGGACATGTGTGAGCGGCGAACATATTTACTGCACAAGGCCACGAATCCCAGCACCGCAGTGTGACTTTAGGAAAAGCCACTGTGGGTCTGGGATTTATGGCCATCGTTAACCGCACCGGCCAACATGAAATGAGGTCATGAGACGGCCTGCACTAACAGGGTATTGCCAAGGGATAACACAAGAGCGCAGTTTCCTGTACTGCAAATAACAACGGTAAGGAATCTGCGCACAGCACCTAGGTGTAAATTTGTACACCTGTGCTGCGTCTCCTTAAAAAGACTAGTAGTCACGCCTCCACTACTGTTTGACAGTATAATGGGCTAAATAGTGTACGTGTTTAATTCAGCGTGTGCAAGGAGCAAAATTAAATAGAGCAACCTTTGACTTGTGCATCATTAATGCTGTTCAAGGTGTGGCTCTTGTACCTTGCAACACCTGAGGGGGGGGTTAAAGGTAACCTTTGAAATTGGTTCAACTAGGCTTCGGCCTACACTCTGCTCCTCTACTCCTCCTGCTGACCCTGGGCTCAAACACCGCTAGTTTTTGCCCGGAAATGCTAGCTGCACAGAGAAAAACACCAGCCAATGTGTTAGTGGGGTTCAGCACCGCCAGCTGTTCCCCCGCTGTGTAGCCGGCATCGTGTCCAGCACAAGCCACGCTGGCACAACCGACCAAAAGCTGCCACCAGTGCAGGCTTCGGCCTACACTTTGCTCCTCTCCTCCTCCTCCTGCTGACCCTGGGCTCTAACACCGCTAGTTTTTGCCCGGACATTCAATGTGCACAGAGAAAAACACCAGTCAATGTGTCAGTGGGGTTCAGCAACGCCAGCTGTTCCCCTGCTGTGTAGCTTGCAACGTGACCTGCAAACGCCACGCAGGCACATGAACTGAAATTGAAGGGAGCCTGCCCCCCACCCACAGGTGTTTCTATGTATAACAGCCACCTTGTACAGCAGTACTGCTGCATTTGTACAAGGTGGCTGACTTTTTCTCCTTGCCCACGTGGAACTCAACACGTACAAAATGTGTCTCATTAGAGACCATTACAATGTCCCTGAGGTGTGACTTTCCTTTGTAATGACACGCAGCACCACCCTTGTTAGCGCTGCCCGTCTTTTGACATCATTGGTTAGCTGGCTGCGCCTGTGCATCTCCCCTGCTCGAAACAACGCCCCACGGTGTCTTATTTTTTTGGACAGCGAGGGTGTGATTGATGGGCATGTGCAGTGGATATGTTTGCCTGTGTTCACTCATCTCCTTCCGCCTTCTTCAGACTGGGTGTCCTCATTTCCGCGGCAGGCGATAAGGGATCAGATGAGGCCGCCCAGTCTGAAGCAGGTGTAAGGACATGTGTGAGCAGCAAACATATTTAGTGCACCAGAGCACGAATCCCAGCACCGCAGTGTGATTTTTTAAAAACACACTGTGGGTCTGGGATTCATGTCTATCGCTAACCGCAACGGCCAACATGAAATGAGGTCATAAGACAGGAAGCGCTCACAGCGCATGGCCAAAGGATCACAAGAGCGCAGACTCCTGTACAGCAACTAACAACGCTCAGGAAGCTGCGCCCATGCAAAAAGGTGTTGTTTTCGACACCTGTGCTGCTTTTCTTTAAAAAGACAAGTCACGCCTCCACTACTGATTAACAGTATAATGGGCTAAATAGTCTACGTGTTGCATTCAGCTTGTGCAAGTAGAAAAATTAATAGAGCAACCTTTTACTTGTGCAGCATTAATGCTGCAGAAGGAGTGGCTCTTGTACTTTGTAACACCTGAGGGGGGGTTAAAGGTAACCTTTGAAATTGGTTCAACTAGGCTTCGGCCTACACTCTGCTCCTCTCCTCCTCCTGCTGACCCTGGGCTCTAACAACGCTAGTTTTTGCCCGGAAATGCTAGCTGCACAGAGAAAAACACCAGCCAATGTGTTAGTGGGGTTCAGCACCGCCAGCTGTTCCCCCGCTGTGTAGTCGGCATCGTGTCCAGCACAAGCCACGCTGGCACAACCGACCAAAAGCTGCCACCAGTGCAGGCTTCGGCCTACACTTTGCTCCTCTCCTCCTCCTCCTGCTGACCTTGGGCTCAAACACCGCTAGTTTTTGCCCGGAAATGCTAGCTGCACAGAGAAAAACACCAGCCAATGTGTTAGTGGGGTTCAGCACCGCCAGCTGTTCCCCTGCTGTGCAGCTTGCAACGTGACCTGCAAACGCCACGCAGGCACATGAACTGAAATTGAAGGGAGCCTGGCCCCCACCCCCAGGTGTTTCTATGTATAACAGCCACCTTGTACAGCAGTACTGCTGCATTTGTACAAGGTGGCTGATGTTTTCTCCTTGCCCACGTGGAACTCAACACGTACAAAATGTGTCTCTTTGAGACCATTCCACTGTCCCTGAGGTGTGACTTTCCTTTCTAATGATACGCAGCACCCCCCTTGGTAGCGCTTCCCGTCTTCTGACATCATTGGTTGGCTACTTGCGCCTGTTCGTCCGCCCTGCCTGAATAAAATGCTCCTCGTTGTCTTAATTATTTTGACTGCGAGGGTGTGATTGATGGGCACGAGCAGTGCATATCTTCGCCTGTCTTAACTCATCTCCTTCCGCCTTCTTCAGACTGTGCAGCCTCATGGCCGCGGCATGCGAGAAGGGATCAGCAGAGGCCGCCCAGTCTGAAGCAGGTGTAAGGACGTGTGTGAGCGGCCAAAATATTTACTGCTCAAGGCCACGAATCCCAGCACCGCAGTGTGGCTTTATGAAAAGACACTGTGGGTCTGGGATTTATGGCCATCGTTAACCGCACCGGCCAACATGAAATGATGTCATAAGATGGGCAGCGCTAACAGGGCATTGCCAAGGGATAACACAAGAGCGCAGACTCCTGTACAGCAAATAACAACGCTCAGGAAGCTGCGCCAAGCACCAAGGCGTTATTTTGGACACCTGTGCTGCGTCTCATCAAAAAACCAAGTCACGCATCCACTACAGTTTGACTGTAGAATGGGGTAAATTGTGTATGTCTTTCATTCAGCGTGTGCAAGTAGACAAATTAATAGAGCAACCTTTCACTTGTGCAGCATTAATACTGCACAAGGTGTGTCTCTTGTACTTTGTAACACCTGAGGGGGGGGTTAAAGGTTTCCTTTGAAATTGGTTCAACTAGGCTTCGGCCTACACTCTGCTCCTCTCCTCCTCCTCCTGCTTCAATACGGGCTCTAACATCGCTAGTTTTTGCCCGCAAGTGCTAGCTGCACAGATAAAAACACACGCCATTGTGTTAGTGGGGTTCAGCAACGCCAGCTGTTCCCCCAGTGTGTAGCCGGCAAAGTGTCCTGCAAACGCAACGCAGACACAAAGCTGCCTCCAGTGCAGGCTTCGGCCTTCACTCATCTCCCCCTGCTTACCCTTTGCTCCAACACCGCTAGTTGGGGCTCTAGGAAGACAATCTTTAATAGGCAAGGCAACGCATCCGGGTTCCAGCACCGCCAGCTGGTTCTCGGCAGTGTTCTTGTCACAGGTACTCCCTCGTGCCAAGCCTGGTTTCAGCACCGTCAGCTGTTTCCGGGTTGTGTCAACTTCACTGAGATGCCTATGCTTGCCCCGTCGTGGGGCGGTCGAGTTAGCCAACTCCAGGGTGCCTCCAGTTTAGGAGCTTCCTATGTGGGCTGCGTGAACTGGTAGTCAAGGCTGGTTCTGTAGTGCCAGTAGGCCCAGCTCCCCCTGTAGGACTGTTGGGGTTCGGTAACTGCGGCTGCCTCGCGGCCTAGCTGTTCTCTCCTCTCCTGTGGGCCTTGGGGTCCACCACCTGGTTCCAGCACCGTCAGCTGGTTCCGGGCCGAGCCTTTGGCTTAGGTGCCTCCTCCTGGGTATCCGAGTTCCGCCAACGCCAGGCGGTCCTTGGTAGTGCTTTTAAGCGCGGGCACCTACAGCTTAGTAACCGGGTTCCAGCACCGTCAGCTGGTCCTCGGTCGTGCCATTGGCTCTTGCACACTGGGGCAACGCATCCGGGTTCCAGCACCGCCAGCTGGTTCTCGGCAGTGTTCTTGTCACAGGTACTCCCTCGTGCCAAGCCTGGTTTCAGCACCGTCAGCTGTTTCCGGGTTGTGTCAACTTCACTGAGACGCCTATGCTTGCCCCGTCGTGGGGCGGTCGAGTTAGCCAACTCCAGGGTGCCTCCAGTTTAGGAGCTTCCTATGTGGGCTGCATGAACTGGTAGTCAAGGCTGGTTCTGTAGTGCCAGTAGGCCCAGCTCCCCCTGTAGGACTGTTGGGGTTCGGTAACTGCGGCTGCCTCGCGGCCTAGCTGTTCTCTCCTCTCCTGTGGGCCTTGGGGTCCACCACCTGGTTCCAGCACCGTCAGCTGGTTCCGGGCCGAGCCTTTGGCTTAGGTGCCTCCTCCTGGGTATCCGAGTTCCGCCAACGCCAGGCGGTCCTTGGTAGTGCTTTTAAGCGCGGGCACCTACAGCTTAGTAACCGGGTTCCAGCACCGTCAGCTGGTCCTCGGTCGTGCCATTGGCTCTTGCACACTGGGGCAACGCATCCGGGTTCCAGCACCGCCAGCTGGTTCTCGGCAGTGTTCTTGTCACAGGTACTCCCTCGTGCCAAGCCTGGTTTCAGCACCGTCAGCTGTTTCCGGGTTGTGTCAACTTCACTGAGATGCCTATGCTTGCCCCGTCGTGGGGCGGTCGAGTTAGCCAACTCCAGGGTGCCTCCAGTTTAGGAGCTTCCTATGTGGGCTGCGTGAACTGGTAGTCAAGGCTGGTTCTGTAGTGCCAGTAGGCCCAGCTCCCCCTGTAGGACTGTTGGGGTTCGGTAACTGCGGCTGCCTCGCGGCCTAGCTGTTCTCTCCTCTCCTGTGGGCCTTGGGGTCCACCACCTGGTTCCAGCACCGTCAGCTGGTTCCGGGCCGAGCCTTTGGCTTAGGTGCCTCCTCCTGGGTATCCGAGTTCCGCCAACGCCAGGCGGTCCTTGGTAGTGCTTTTAAGCGCGGGCACCTACAGCTTAGTAACCGGGTTCCAGCACCGTCAGCTGGTCCTCGGTCGTGCCATTGGCTCTTGCACACTGGGGCAACGCATCCGGGTTCCAGCACCGCCAGCTGGTTCTCGGCAGTGTTCTTGTCACAGGTACTCCCTCGTGCCAAGCCTGGTTTCAGCACCGTCAGCTATTTCCGGGTTGTGTCAACTTCACTGAGACGCCTATGCTTGCCCCGTCGTGGGGCGGTCGAGTTAGCCAACTCCAGGGTGCCTCCAGTTTAGGAGCTTCCTATGTGGGCTGCGTGAACTGGTAGTCAAGGCTGGTTCTGTAGTGCCAGTAGGCCCAGCTCCCCCTGTAGGACTGTTGGGGTTCGGTAACTGCGGCTGCCTCGCGGCCTAGCTGTTCTCTCCTCTCCTGTGGGCATTCGGGTCCACCACCTGGTTCCAGCACCGTCAGCTGGTTCCGGGCCGAGCCTTTGGCTTAGGTGCCTCCTCCTGGGTATCCGAGTTCCGCCAACGCCAGGCGGTCCTTGGTAGTGCTTTTAAGCGCGGGCACCTACAGCTTAGTAACCGGGTTCCAGCACCGTCAGCTGGTCCTCGGTCGTGCCATTGGCTCTTGCACACTGGGGCAACGCATCCGGGTTCCAGCACCGCCAGCTGGTTCTCGGCAGTGTTCTTGTCACAGGTACTCCCTCGTGCCAAGCCTGGTTTCAGCACCGTCAGCTGTTTCCGGGTTGTGTCAACTTCACTGAGACGCCTATGCTTGCCCCGTCGTGGGGCGGTCGAGTTAGCCAACTCCAGGGTGCCTCCAGTTTAGGAGCTTCCTATGTGGGCTGCGTGAACTGGTAGTCAAGGCTGGTTCTGTAGTGCCAGTAGGCCCAGCTCCCCCTGTAGGACTGTTGGGGTTCGGTAACTGCGGCTGCCTCGCGGCCTAGCTGTTCTCTCCTCTCCTGTGGGCCTTGGGGTCCACCACCTGGTTCCAGCACCGTCAGCTGGTTCCGGGCCGAGCCTTTGGCTTAGGTGCCTCCTCCTGGGTATCCGAGTTCCGCCAACGCCAGGCGGTCCTTGGTAGTGCTTTTAAGCGCGGGCACCTACAGCTTAGTAACCGGGTTCCAGCACCGTCAGCTGGTCCTCGGTCGTGCCATTGGCTCTTGCACACTGGGGCAACGCATCCGGGTTCCAGCACCGCCAGCTGGTTCTCGGCAGTGTTCTTGTCACAGGTACTCCCTCGTGCCAAGCCTGGTTTCAGCACCGTCAGCTGTTTCCGGGTTGTGTCAACTTCACTGAGACGCCTATGCTTGCCCCGTCGTGGGGCGGTCGAGTTAGCCAACTCCAGGGTGCCTCCAGTTTAGGAGCTTCCTATGTGGGCTGCGTGAACTGGTAGTCAAGGCTGGTTCTGTAGTGCCAGTAGGCCCAGCTCCCCCTGTAGGACTGTTGGGGTTCGGTAACTGCGGCTGCCTCGCGGCCTAGCTGTTCTCTCCTCTCCTGTGGGCCTTGGGGTCCACCACCTGGTTCCAGCACCGTCAGCTGGTTCCGGGCCGAGCCTTTGGCTTAGGTGCCTCCTCCTGGGTATCCGAGTTCCGCCAACGCCAGGCGGTCCTTGGTAGTGCTTTTAAGCGCGGGCACCTACAGCTTAGTAACCGGGTTCCAGCACCGTCAGCTGGTCCTCGGTCGTGCCATTGGCTCTTGCACACTGGGGCAACGCATCCGGGTTCCAGCACCGCCAGCTGGTTCTCGGCAGTGTTCTTGTCACAGGTACTCCCTCGTGCCAAGCCTGGTTTCAGCACCGTCAGCTGTTTCCGGGTTGTGTCAACTTCACTGAGATGCCTATGCTTGCCCCGTCGTGGGGCGGTCGAGTTAGCCAACTCCAGGGTGCCTCCAGTTTAGGAGCTTCCTATGTGGGCTGCGTGAACTGGTAGTCAAGGCTGGTTCTGTAGTGCCAGTAGGCCCAGCTCCCCCTGTAGGACTGTTGGGGTTCGGTAACTGCGGCTGCCTCGCGGCCTAGCTGTTCTCTCCTCTCCTGTGGGCCTTGGGGTCCACCACCTGGTTCCAGCACCGTCAGCTGGTTCCGGGCCGAGCCTTTGGCTTAGGTGCCTCCTCCTGGGTATCCGAGTTCCGCCAACGCCAGGCGGTCCTTGGTAGTGCTTTTAAGCGCGGGCACCTACAGCTTAGTAACCGGGTTCCAGCACCGTCAGCTGGTCCTCGGTCGTGCCATTGGCTCTTGCACACTGGGGCAACGCATCCGGGTTCCAGCACCGCCAGCTGGTTCTCGGCAGTGTTCTTGTCACAGGTACTCCCTCGTGCCAAGCCTGGTTTCAGCACCGTCAGCTGTTTCCGGGTTGTGTCAACTTCACTGAGACGCCTATGCTTGCCCCGTCGTGGGGCGGTCGAGTTAGCCAACTCCAGGGTGCCTCCAGTTTAGGAGCTTCCTATGTGGGCTGCGTGAACTGGTAGTCAAGGCTGGTTCTGTAGTGCCAGTAGGCCCACCTCCCCCTGTAGGACTGTTGGGGTTCGGTAACTGCGGCTGCCTCGCGGCCTAGCTGTTCTCTCCTCTCCTGTGGGCCTTGGGGTCCACCACCTGGTTCCAGCACCGTCAGCTGGTTCCGGGCCGA
The DNA here is from genome assembly GCF_032444005.1 of Ranitomeya imitator. Taxonomy (NCBI): domain Eukaryota; kingdom Metazoa; phylum Chordata; class Amphibia; order Anura; family Dendrobatidae; genus Ranitomeya; species Ranitomeya imitator. The sequence goes on along the minus strand of NC_091291.1, from coordinate 20,685,233 downwards.
GCCTTTGGCTTAGGTGCCTCCTCCTGGGTATCCGAGTTCCGCCAACGCCAGGCGGTCCTTGGTAGTGCTTTTAAGCGCGGGCACCTACAGCTTAGTAACCGGGTTCCAGCACCGTCAGCTGGTCCTCGGTCGTGCCATTGGCTCTTGCACACTGGGGCAACGCATCCGGGTTCCAGCACCGCCAGCTGGTTCTCGGCAGTGTTCTTGTCACAGGTACTCCCTCGTGCCAAGCCTGGTTTCAGCACCGTCAGCTGTTTCCGGGTTGTGTCAACTTCACTGAGATGCCTATGCTTGCCCCGTCGTGGGGCGGTCGAGTTAGCCAACTCCAGGGTGCCTCCAGTTTAGGAGCTTCCTATGTGGGCTGCGTGAACTGGTAGTCAAGGCTGGTTCTGTAGTGCCAGTAGGCCCAGCTCCCCCTGTAGGACTGTTGGGGTTCGGTAACTGCGGCTGCCTCGCGGCCTAGCTGTTCTCTCCTCTCCTGTGGGCCTTCGGGTCCACCACCTGGTTCCAGCACCGTCAGCTGGTTCCGGGCCGAGCCTTTGGCTTAGGTGCCTCCTCCTGGGTATCCGAGTTCCGCCAACGCCAGGCGGTCCTTGGTAGTGCTTTTAAGCGCGGGCACCTACAGCTTAGTAACCGGGTTCCAGCACCGTCAGCTGGTCCTCGGTCGTGCCATTGGCTCTTGCACACTGGGGCAACGCATCCGGGTTCCAGCACCGCCAGCTGGTTCTCGGCAGTGTTCTTGTCACAGGTACTCCCTCGTGCCAAGCCTGGTTTCAGCACCGTCAGCTGTTTCCGGGTTGTGTCAACTTCACTGAGACGCCTATGCTTGCCCCGTCGTGGGGCGGTCGAGTTAGCCAACTCCAGGGTGCCTCCAGTTTAGGAGCTTCCTATGTGGGCTGCGTGAACTGGTAGTCAAGGCTGGTTCTGTAGTGCCAGTAGGCCCAGCTCCCCCTGTAGGACTGTTGGGGTTCGGTAACTGCGGCTGCCTCGCGGCCTAGCTGTTCTCTCCTCTCCTGTGGGCCTTCGGGTCCACCACCTGGTTCCAGCACCGTCAGCTGGTTCTCGGCAGTGTCTTTTGCTCTTGTACCTTCTGCTCCCCATCCTGGTTCCAGTACCGTCAGCTGGTTCCGGGCAGAGCCTTTGGCTTAGGTGCCTCCTTCTGGGTATCCAAGTTCCACCAATGTCAGGTGGTCCTTGGTAGTGCTTTCAGGCACGGGTACCTCCTGCTTAGTAACCGGGTTCCAGTAACGTCAGCTGGTCCTTGGTAGTTCCATTGGCTCTTGGACATTCGGCTACCCATCCGGGTTCCAGTACCGTCAGCTGGTTCTCGGCAGTGTCTTTTGCTCTTGTACCTTCTGCTCCCCATCCTGGTTCCAGTAACGTCAGCTGGTTCCGGGCAGAGCCTTTGGCTTAGGTGCCTCCTTCTGGGTATCCGAGTTCCGCCAACGTCAGGCGGTCCTTGGTAGTGCTTTTTAGCACGGGTACCTCCTGCTTAGTAACCGGGTTCCAGTAACGTCAGCTGGTCCTCGGTAGTTCCATAGGCTCTTGAACCTTCGGGTAGCCATCCGAGTTCCAGTTCCATCAGCTGGTTCTTGGCATTTTCTCAGCCTTCTTGTACCTTCTGCTACATTTCCAAGTTGAAGACCCTAACGTCGACAACCCGGAAGACCACCCCGATGACGACGACCCGGAAGACCACCCCGATGACGACGACGACGACGGCGGAGACGACGACGGCGGAGACGACGACGGCTGAGACGACGACGGCGGAGATGACGACACTGGAGACGACGACCCTGGAGACGACAACATGGAAGACCGAGAAGCAGAAGAACAAGAGGCTGCAGAACAAAGAGCAGAAGAACATTAAGCATAAGACTTAATATCAGAGCAAAAGATATTATCTAAATTATATGCAGAAGAAGACTAAGCAGTGTATGGGGGTGAGTCCGTTCCTCCTCGTGGTGCCCCTGGATAAAGCCTGATGCTGCAGGCCAAACTGAACGCGGACAAATGTAACTTTTGTGACTGGCAGAACGGAAGGTGTAATCTTCCAACTTTTATAGATAACAACTACGGGAATGCCTGTCACAAATGAGAATATGATGAAGAAGTAGAATAGGAAGAATAATAACAGTGGAATAAAAAGAATATGTAGAATAGGAAGAATAATAATAGTTGAAGAAAATGAATATGAAGAATGTAATAAAAAAAAAAAAATAGGTAGAAGATGAAGAAGAAGATGAATAAGGTGAAGAAGTTGATGTCAAAGATGCTGATGATGATGAAGATGAAAGTGTGGGAAAAGAAAAAAAAAAAAAGAAAAAAAAGAAGGGGAAGGGCGTGGAATAGTGAAACATCAATATCTGACAAAATAAAAAAAATTTACATAGTCAATATCTTTTTCAATCCGAACGTCTTTAAAAAAAAAAAAAAACATGCTATTCTATTTGATTGGACTAATCCTCATTGCCTTTAATGTCTCCGCCACCTCCCCCATACATCCTACATTATTCTTAGTTGTTTTCCTTCATGTAGAATGAACCTACAAGGAAAGAAAGGGTTTATTTTAATTCCGATATTTTGGTCCCATTGACTTGCATTGGGATCGGGTATCGGTATCGGCGATATCCGATATTTTTTGAATATCGGCCGATCCAAACCGATACCGATACTTTCCGATATCGGAAGGTATCGCTCAACACTAGTGCTGAGATAAGTAGAGACGACTCACACTGCTATCCACCCTATTTGATCTAATGCTGTAAATACCATGGCTGCTGAAGTAAGAAGAGGTTGCTCACACTGCTGTCCAGCCTGTCTATCTAATCTAATACTAGTGATATCAGGCATGCTGAGGTAAGAAGAGGACGCTCACACTGCTCTCCAGCCTGTCAATCTGATCTAATACTAGAGATACCAGGCATGCTGAGGTAAGAAGAGACTGTTCACACTGCTATCCACCGTGTCTATATGATCTAATACTGGAGATTGCAGGAGTGCTGAGGTAAGAAGAGGCTGCTCACACTGCTGTCCAGCCTGTCAATCTGATCTAATACTGGAGATACCAGAAGTACAGAACTAAGAAGAGGCCACTCACACTGCTGTCCACCTCTGTCTTTCTGATGAGAGGTAAAAAGAGGCTTCTCATACAAATGTCATCTCTGTCTAATCAAATAGTGGAGATACTAGGAGTGCTGAGGTAAGAAGAGGCTGCTTACACTGCTGTCCACCCTTTGCTTTTTTTAATACAGTGCTCTGTTTAAATTTAGCCACCGCTGGAGCTGATAACAGATGATCCATGGGTATGTCGGTTATCAGACCCCCACCATTCTGATTTTAATGACCTATCCTAAATAGTGGTCATCAACATTTCAGTCTTGGAAAAGTATTATAGATAGATAGATAGATAGATAGATAGATAGATAGATAGATAGATAGATAGATAGATAGATAGATAGATAGATAGATAGATAGATAATAGCATTGACTGACCAGCCTGACCAAAGAACTGAGATGGGCTTCCAGGGTCGATGAGCGGAAATGGAAGAGATCCCACTCTGCCGAGCACTTCATCGCATGCAAGCAGTCCCTCACCAGCTTCAAGTCCACATTCACTTCACTGCCGCAAAACAAACTTCTCATCTCCTCACTGTCTCCTAACCCTAAACAGCTTTTCAACACTTTCAATTCTCTACTCCATCCCCCAGCACCTCCTCCCTCTCCTCTCATTTCTGCCAAAGCCTTTGCCTCCTTCTTTAAGCAGTAGATCAATACGATCAGAGAAAGCTTTGGCCCACAGGCCCCAATGCCCCTCTTTGCTTCTCAGCCCTGTTCCTCCAAAACCAGCTTCTCCACCATGACAGAAGATCAGCTCTCCACCTTCCTGTCAAGATCACATCTCACCACTTGCATGCTTGACCCGCTCCCATCCCACCTCATTCCCAACCTCGCCACAGTCTTCATCCCAACCCTAACACACCTCTTCAACCTCTCACTTACAAATGATATCTTCCCCTCATCCTTCAAGCATGCCTCGATCACACCCTTCCTCAAAAAGCCCTCGCTCGACCCATCCTCTGTATCTAGCTATCACCTGATATCTCTTCTCACTTATGCCTCAAAACTACTGGAACAGCATGATCATCTTGAACTGTCCTCCCATCTCTCTTCCTGCTTCCTCTTTGACTGCTTGCAATCTGGCTTCCAACCGCATCACTCAACTGAAACTGCCCTAACTAAAGTCACCAATGACCTACTAACCACCAAGAGCAAGCAACACTACTCTGTCCTCCTTCTCCTGGACCTGTCTTCCGCCTTCGACACTATCGACCATTCCCACCTGCTACAAATTCTCTAATCTCTTGGCATCACAGACTTGGCCCTATCCTGGATCTCATCATATCTAACAGACCGAACATTCAGTGTCTCCATCTCCCACACCACCTCCTCACCTCGCCCCCTGTCTGTCGGTGTTCCCCAAGGCTCAGTCCTAGGACCCCTACTCTTCTACACCTTTGGCCTGGGACAGCTCATAGAATCCCACAGTTTACAGTATCATCTCTACGCCGATGACACGCAGATCTACCTCTGTGGACCTGACCTCACTTCCTTACTAATCAAAATCCCACAATGTCTGTCTGCTATTTCAGCCTTCTTTTCTGCTCGATTTCTAAAACTGAACATGGACAAAACAGAATTCATCATCTTTCCCCCATCTCACTCTGCTCCTCCACGAGACCTATCCATCAATGTCAATGGCTGATCACTTTCCACAGTCCCACACGCTTGGTGCCTCGGGGTGATCCTCAACTCTGCCCTCTATTCAAGCCATATATCCAAGCCCTTGCCTCAACCTGCCGACTCAAACTCAAAAATATTTCCTGGATCCATGTATTTCTTGACCGTGAAACCACTAAAACACTAGTGCATGCCCTTATCATCTCCCGCCTCGACTACTGCAACCTCCTACTCTCTGGCCTCCCCTCTAGCACTCTGGCACCTCTCCAATCCATCCCACACTCTGCTGCCCAATTAATCCACCCGTCTCCTCGTTATTCCCCAGCCTCTCCACTCTGCCAAGCCCTTCACTGGTTTCCTATTGTCCAGAGCCTCCAGTTCAAAACACTAACTATGACATACAAAGTTATCTACAACCTGTCTCCTCCATACATCTGTGACATGGTCTCCCGCTACTTACCCACACACAACCTTTGATCCTCTCAAGATCTCCTTCTCTACTCCCCTCTTATCTCTTCTTCCCACAACCGCATACAAGACTTTCCCGTGCTTCCCCCGTACTCTAGAACTCTCTACCCCAACACATCAGACTCTCGCCTACCATGGAAACCTTCAAAAAGAACCTGAAGACCCACCTCTTCCGACAAGCCTACAATCTGCAGTAATCCTTATTTTCCTAAACCGCCACACAACTAGCTCTACCCTCTCCTAGTGTATCCTCACCCATCCCCTGTAGACTGTGAGCCCTCACAGGCAGGCTCCTCTCTCCCTCTGAACTTGTGTGTGCCTTGTTTTGGTCATGTTTATTGTACTTGCCTATAATTGCCCATCCCCGTGTAAAGCGCCATGGAATAAATGGCGCTATAAAAATGAATAATAATAATAAATAATAATAATAGATAGATAGATTGTAGATAGATAGATAGATAGATAGATAGATAGATAGATAGATAGAAAGATTTAATAAGGTAATATGGGGGGTTGTCTTACTGGATTACCAGAAGATAATCATGATAATCATGATAATCATCAGCTCCTCCTCACTATGCTCCGCTCCATCGGCCTCAAGGACACCGTTCTCTCCTGGTTCTCCTCCTATCTCTCTGACCGATCCTTCACTGTATGTTTTGCTGGTTCCTCCTCCTCTCACCTTCCCCTTACTGTTGGGGTTCCTCAAGGATCAGTCCTAGGCCCCCTCCTCTTCTCGTTGTATACTGCCCCTATTGGACAAACAATCAGTAGATTTGGTTTCCAGTACCATCTCTATGCTGACGACACCCAATTATACACTTCTTCTCCTGATATCACACCGACCTTTTTAGAAAACACCAGTGATTGTCTTACCGCTGTCTCTAACATCATGTCCTCCCTCTATCTGAAACTAAACCTGTCAAAAACTGAACTCCTCGTGTTCTCTCCCTCTACTAACCTACCTTTGCCTGACATTGCCATCTCCGTGTGCGGTTCCACCATTACTCCAAAGCAACATGCCCGCTGCCTTGGGGTCATCCTTGATTCTGACCTTTCATTCACCCCCCACATCCGATCACTGGCTCGCTCTTCTTACCTGCATCTCAAAAACATTTCTAGAATTCGCCCTTTTCTTACTTTCGACTCTGCAAAAACTCTGACTGTTTCACTTATTCATTCTCGTCTGGACTATTGTAACTCTCTACTAGAGTTGAGCGACCTTGACCTTTTTAGAGTCGAGCCGGGTTTTGCGAAACCCGACTATGTCCAAAGTCGGGTCGAGTGAAATCGGCCGATTATGACGTAAAGTCGGGATCGACCGAAACACGAAACCCAATGCAAGTCAATGGGGCAGCATAGTCGGCAGTGAGTGGGGGCCAGGAAAACACCTAGAGTGGCCATTTTAATGTCAAAACCATCCATTCTTCTTAATGAAGCTTGTCAAGCGTAATTTACCTTATAATAATTGGAAGGCATTTGAAATTGGGGGTCATTTGGCTAAAGTTGTGGGGGGTAGGGCTGGTTCAAGTAATTAGTGGGCCCAGGAAATCTGGACCACGTCACGGCAGTGGAGCAGGGAGAGGTAAGTATTTCAACTTTGCAAGTGCTGTGAACCTGAGCAAGCAGGGGGGGCCCACTCGTTGGCATTGGCACTGGCACAGGGCCCCTCAAAGTACAGCGGTGTGTTTGCACGGCGGGGGCGCCTCCCACCGGCAGCAACACTTTTGCGTACTATGAGAGGCCCTGTGCCAGTGACGTCGCCAACTAGTATTCCTCCCCCCACCTGATGAAGGAACCTGCACTTTCATCTGCACCTTCCTCTTTGTCCCCGTGTAAGGTGGTATGGTATGCGGGAAGAGCAACCTGACTTTCAGCAGGGTCACAATGTTGTTGTGTAGCGTGCACGGGGAATGTTGCGTTATGGGTCAATGTACCAGCAGACTCATCTATCACTGGCTGGGCAATGGGCACGATGAAGTGGAAACACAGATATAGGCCCAAAGAAGAAAGTGGGCTAAATGCAGTTCAAAATTGGTAACACAGGAATAACCAGGGGGCATTGCAGTGGAGGACAACTGGAATGAGAGGCTGACACAGAGAGTAGGGCCAAATCAGTAAGTAGTCGAAATGCAGTTCAAAATTGGCAACCGTAGTAAACAGGCGGCACAGCTTTGTTCAGTGGAGGAGAACAGCAAGGAGTGGCAGACACCGATAGTAGGCCCCAAACCAACTAGTACGCCAAATGCAGTTGTTCCATTTAACCACAATTTAATGAGAGCCTGAAGATAGAAGCTCAGGAAAGGCAACCTGGGGAACACCTTGGAGTGTAACACACCATCTCTCTCCACCCCATACCCATTTTGTATGGCCTAATGCAGTGTACTTTTCTACAACTACTAAACGAGAGTCGGAAGACCGAAGCAATGGCAAGGAAACCTGGGGAACACCTTAGAGTGTAACACACCCTCTCTCTACACCCCATACCCAATTTGAAGGCCTAATGCAGTGTAGTTTCCAAGAACTACTAAACGAGAGCCGGAAGATCGAAGCTCAGGAAAGGCAACCTGGGGAACACCTTGGAGTGTAACACACCCTCTCGCTACACCCCATACCCAATTTGAAGGCCTAATGCAGCGTAGTTTCCAACAACTACTAAACGAGAGCCGGAAGATCGAAGCTCAGGAAAGGCAACCTGGGGAACACCTTGGAGTGTAACACACCCTCTCTCTACACCCCATACCCAATTTGAAGGCCTAATGCAGTGTAGTTTCCAAGAACTACTAAACGAGAGCCGGAAGATCGAAGCTCAGGAAAGGCAACCTGGGGAACACCTTGGAGTGTAACACACCCTCTCGCTACACCCCATACCCAATTTGAAGGCCTAATGCAGCGTAGTTTCCAACAACTACTAAACGAGAGCCGGAAGATCGAAGCTCAGGAAAGGCAACCTGGGGAACACCTTGGAGTGGAACACACCATCTCTCTACACCCCATACCCAATTTGAAGGCCTAATGCAGAGTAGTTTCCAAGAACTACTAAACGAGAGCCGGAAGATCGAAGCTCAGGAAAGGCAACCTGGGGAACACCTTGGAGTGTAACACAACGTCTCTCTACACGACGGAAGGGCTGATTCTTAGGAAGGAAGGCTGTTGGAAATAAGCATTGCGCGTCCGAGGGTGATTATATTCTTATTAGGTATATACTCACCCTCGGACGCGCCCTGCTTCTTTATTTGGAATGAATGTTTATTTGCAATGTGGTGTTGACTTTCTCTATTATTTTGGTAATTAATGATTTTATTATTTTCATTATTTTGCATCTTCTCGGCAATAATATAAAGAAGACGCGACAGGACAACACTCGGTGGATGCCATATGTGTGTTTTCAATTTAAAAAAACTTTCAGTTAACTACTTGCAGGAGAAAGTAATTGTAGCTGGTGGCCATTTTTAGTACTGTACCAGATTAGAGTTGTGTGTTTGTTTTTAATGTTAAAATGTCTGCATTTGATATCTCACCAGTATTTTCTTTTTTATAAGCAAAATACTTATTTTTATATTTTCTGATGTTGGTTCCAGGGGTACACGGCCAGCAGTGCCCTGGTCAGTGTAGTAGTAGTTGAAAGAATGGACCGCAGACAGGCATCGAAGGCCTAAAATAATAACACATGGCTGTAGGCAATTTTAAATTGGTTCCAGGGGTACACGGACAGCAGTGGTGTGGTCAGTGGAGGCCTAGTGGAAGGAGTGACCGCAGACAGGCATCGAAGGCCTAAAATAATAACACATGGCTGTAGGCAATTTTAAATTGGTTCCAGGGGTACACGGGCAGCAGTGACCTGGTCAGTGTAGTAGTAGTTGAAAGAATGGACCGCAGACAGGCATCGAAGGCCTAAAATAAAAAAATTGGGCTGGCTGTAGGCAATTTTAAATTGGTTCCAGGGGTACACGGGCAGCAGTGACCTGGTCAGTGTAGTAGTAGTTGAAAGAATGGACCGCAGACAGGCATCGAAGGCCTAAAATAAAAAAATTGGGCTGGCTGTAGGCAATTTTAAATTGGTTCCAGGGGTACACGGGCAGCAGTGGTGTGGTCAGTGGAGGCCTAGTGGAAGGAGTGACCGCAGACAGGCATCGAAGGCCTAAAATAATAACACATGGCTGTAGGCAATTTTAAATTGGTTCCAGGGGTACACGGGCAGCAGTGACCTGGTCAGTGTAGTAGTAGTTGAAAGAATGGACCGCAGACAGGCATCGAAGGCCTAAAATAAAAAAATTGGGCTGGCTGTAGGCAATTTTAAATTGGTTCCAGGGGTACACGGGCAGCAGTGGTGTGGTCAGTGGAGGCCTAGTGGAAGGAGTGACCGCAGACAGGCATCGAAGGCCTAAAATAATAACACATGGCTGTAGGCAATTTTAAATTGGTTCCAGGGGTACACGGGCAGCAGTGACCTGGTCAGTGTAGTAGTAGTTGAAAGAATGGACCGCAGACAGGCATCGAAGGCCTAAAATAAAAAAATTGGGCTGGCTGTAGGCAATTTTAAATTGGTTCCAGGGGTACACGGGCAGCAGTGACCTGGTCAGTGTAGTAGTAGTTGAAAGAATGGACCGCAGACAGGCATCGAAGGCCTAACATAACAAACTTGGGCTGGCTGTAGGCACTTTTAAATTGGTTCCAGGGGTACACGGGCAGCAGTGGTCTGGTCAGTGGAAGTCTAGTGGAAGGAGTGACCGCAGACAGGCATCGAAGGCCTAAAATAATAACACATGGCTGTAGGCAATTTTAAATTGGTTCCAGGGGTACACGGGCAGCAGTGACCTGGTCAGTGTAGTAGTAGTTGAAAGAATGGACCGCAGACAGGCATCGAAGGCCTAAAATAAAAAAATTGGGCTGGCTGTAGGCAATTTTAAATTGGTTCCAGGGGTACACGGGCAGCAGTGACCTGGTCAGTGTAGTAGTAGTTGAAAGAATGGACCGCAGACAGGCATCGAAGGCCTAACATAACAAACTTGGGCTGGCTGTAGGCACTTTTAAATTGGTTCCAGGGGTACACGGGCAGCAGTGGTCTGGTCAGTGGAAGTCTAGTGGAAGGAGTGACCGCAGACAGGCATCGAAGGCCTAAAATAATAACACATGGCTGTAGGCAATTTTAAATTGGTTCCAGGGGTACACGGACAGCAGTGGTGTGGTCAGTGGAGGCCTAGTGGAAGGAGTGACCGCAGACAGGCATCGAAGGCCTAAAATAATAACACATGGCTGTAGGCAATTTTAAATTGGTTCCAGGGGTACACGGGCAGCAGTGACCTGGTCAGTGTAGTAGTAGTTGAAAGAATGGACCGCAGACAGGCATCGAAGGCCTAAAATAAAAAAATTGGGCTGGCTGTAGGCAATTTTAAATTGGTTCCAGGGGTACACGGGCAGCAGTGGTGTGGTCAGTGGAGGCCTAGTGGAAGGAGTGACCGCAGACAGGCATCGAAGGCCTAAAATAATAACACATGGCTGTAGGCACTTTTAAATTGGTTCCAGGGGTACACGGGCAGCAGTGGTCTGGTCAGTGGAAGTCTAGTGGAAGGAGTGACCGCAGACAGGCTTCGAAGGCCTAACATAACAAAATTGGGCTGGCTGTAGGCACTTTAAATTGGTTCCAGGGGTACATGGGCAGCAGTGTATGGTCAGTGGAAGTCTAGTGGAAGGAGTGACGGCAGACAGTCTTCGAAGGCCTAACATAACAAAATTGGGCTGACTGTAGGCACTTTTAAATTGGTTCCAGGGTAACACGGCCAGCAGTGGCCTGGTCAGTGTAGTAGTTGTAGAAAGAAGGGACCGCAGACAGGCTTCGAAGGCCTAACATAACAAAAATGTCAAAACAATGGTATTGTCAGTGCCAGGCATTGAAGGATGTCAGCGGCTAGACTACACATTGGTGAAGCTGTGAGAGATAATTTTGCTAGTGGTAGAGCACTGTTTGAGCTGGGGGGGGGAACTGTCTTGTGGCCGGCGGTACAGGCACAGGGCCCCTCATATTACAACGGTGTGTCTGACGTTGGGTGCGCACCACCACCGCCAGAGACACTTTATTGTACTATGAGGGACCCAGTGGCAGTGCCGTCGACCAAAAGCGGCCACACCCACCTCTTCAGACAAACAGCACTCTCAAGGGTCCAAGCGCAAAGTGGCGATAGCACGGCCCCGTGTGGGGAGTTTGGCCATTTCGTGAGGTGGAAACATGTCGTATGCTGGACAATCAGGTGAAGAAAATTACGAGATTGGAAAAGTCATTCAGAATAGTCCACAGGCAAGACCTTTTCATAGGAAAGCTAGGTGTCAGCCGGGCAGGGTGGGGCAAAAGATTTTGAAATCCAGTTGTGGTTCATTTTAATGAAGGTTAGATCATCTACATTTTGGGTAGCCAGACGAGTCCTTTTTTCTGTTAGTATTGAACCTGCAGCACTGAATACTCTTTCTGATAGGACACTAGCTGCCGGGCAAGCAAGCTCCTGCAATGCATATTCTGCCAATTCTGGCCAGGTGTCTAATTTGGATGCCCAGTAATCAAATGGGAATGACGGTTGAGGGAGAACGTCGATAAGGGATGAAAAATAGTTTGTAACCATACTGGACAAATGTTGTCTCCTGTCACTTTGAATTGATGCTGCAGTACCTGTCCTGTCTGCGGTCATAGAAAAATCACTCCACAACCTGGTCAGAAAACCCCTCTGTCCAACGCCACTTCTGATTTCTGCCCCTCTAACACCTCTGGTCTGCTGGCCCCTGGAGCTCGTGTGAGAACGATCACGGGCGCTGTGTGCAGGGAATGCCAGAAGCAAACGGTCAACAAGAGTTGATTGTTTTGTTGCTAATATTAGTTCCAAGTTCTCATGTGGCATAATATTTTGCAATTTGCCTTTATAGCGAGGATCAAGGAGGCAGGCCAACCAGTAATCGTCATCGTTCATCATTTTTGTAATGCGTGTGTCCCTTTTGAGGATACGCAAGGCATAATCCGCCATGTGGGCCAAAGTTCCCGTTGTCAAATCTGCGGTTGTGCTTGGTTGAGGGGCAGTTGCAGGCAAATCTACGTCACTTGTGTCCCTCAAAAAACCAGAACCCGGCCTTGCCACGCCACCAATTTCCCGTGCCCCCGGGAAAGCTTCCTCATTAAAAATATACTCATCCCCATCATCCTCCTCATCCTCCACCTCCTCTTCGCCCGGTACCTCGTCATGTACACTGCCCTGACCAGACAATCGCTGACTGTCATCAAGGCTTTCCTCTTCCTCTGGTGCAGACGCCTGATCCTTTATGTGCGTCAAACTTTGCATCAGCAGACGCATTAGGGGGATGCTCATGCTTATTATGGCGTTGTCTGCACTAACCAGCCGTGTGCATTCCTCAAAACACTGAAGGACTTGACACATGTCTTGAATCTTCGACCACTGCACACCTGACAACTCCATGTCTGCCATCCTACTGCCTGCCCGTGTATGTGTATCCTCCCACAAAAACATAACAGCCCGCCTCTGTTCGCACAGTCTCTGAAGCATGTGCAGTGTTGAGTTCCACCTTGTTGCAACGTCTATGATTAGGCGATGCTGGGGAAGGTTCAAAGAACGCTGATAGGTCTGCATACGGCTGGAGTGTACAGGCGAACGGCGGATATGTGCGCAAAGTCCACGCACTTTGAGGAGCAGGTCGGATAACCCCGGATAACTTTTCAGGAAGCACTGCACCACCAGGTTTAAGGTGTGAGCCAGGCAAGGAATGTGTTTCAGTTGGGAAAGGGAGATGGCAGCCATGAAATTCCTTCCGTTATCACTCACTACCTTGCCTGCCTCAAGATCTACAGTGCCCAGCCACGACTGCGTTTCTTGCTGCAAGAACTCGGACAGAACTTCCGCGGTGTGTCTATTGTCGCCCAAACACTTCATAGCCAATACAGCCTGCTGACGTATGCCAGTAGCTGCCCCATAATGGGAGACCTGGTGTGCAACAGTGGCAGGTGCGGATGGAGTGTTTGTGCGACTGCGGTCTGTGGACGAGCTCTTGCTTCTGCAGGAGGACGAGGAGGAGGAGGAGGAGGGGGTGCGAACGGCTACAGACAACTGTTTACTAGACCGTGGGCTAGGCAGAACTGTCCCAAACTTGCTGTCCCCTGTGGACCCTGAATCCACCACATTTACCCAGTGTGCCGTGATGGACACGTAACGTCCCTGGCCATGCCTACTGGTCCATGCATCTGTTGTCAGGTGCACCTTTGTGCTCACAGATTGCCTGAGTGCATGGACGATGCGCTCTTTAACATGCTGGTGGAGGGCTGGGATGGCTTTTCTGGAAAAAAAGTGTCGACTGGGTAGCTCGTAGCGTGGTACAGCGTAGTCCATCAGGTCTTTGAAAGCTTCGCTTTCAACTAACCGGTAGGGCATCATCTCTAACGAGATTAGTCTAGCTATGTGGGCGTTCAAACCCTGTGTACGCGGATGCGAGGCTAAGTATTTCCTTTTTCTAACCATAGTCTCATGTAGGGTGAGCTGGACTGGAGAGCTGGAGATCGTGGAACTAGCGGGGGTGCCGGTGGACATGGCAGACTGAGAGACGGTGGGAGATGGTATTGTTGCCGCCGGTGCCCTAGATGCAGTGTTTCCTACTACGAAACTGGTGATTCCCTGACCCTGACTGCTTTGGCCTGGCAAAGATACCTGCACAGATACAGCAGGTGGTGCGCTAAATGGTGGTCCTACACTGCCGGAAGGGATGTTGCGTTGATGACTAGCTTCATTGGCCGAGGGTGCAACAACCTTAAGGGACGTTTGGTAGTTAGTCCAAGCTTTCAAATGCATGGTGGTTAAATGTCTATGCATGCAACTAGTATTGAGACTTTTCAGATTCTGACCTCTGCTTAAGGAAGTAGAACATTTTTGACAGATGACTTTGCGCTGATCAATTGGATGTTGTTTAAAAAAATGCCAGACTGCACTCTTTCTAGCATCGGATACCTTTTCAGGCATTGCAGACTGAGCTTTAACCGGATGGCCACGCTGTCCTCCACCAGGTTTTGGCTTTGCCACGCGTTTTGGGCAAGATACGGGCCCGGCAGATGGAACCTGTGGCGATGTTGATGCCTGCTGCGGCCCCTCCTCCTCCTCTGCTTCAGAACTGCTGCCGCCTGCACCCTGTTCCCCCAATGGCTGCCAATCGGGGTCAAGAACTGGGTCATCTAATAACTCTTCTTGTACCTCCTGCGCAACTTCGTCTGTGTCACCGTGTCGTTCGGTGGTATAGCGTTCGTGATGGGGCAACATAGTCTCATCAGGGTCTGATTCTTGATCAGCACCCTGCGAGGGCAATGTTGTGGTCTGAGTCAAAGGACCAGCATAGTAGTCTGGCTGTGGCTGTGCGTCAGTGCACTCCATGTCAGATTCAATTTGTAATGGGCATGGACTGTTAACTGCTTCACTTTCTAAGCCAGGGACGGTATGTGTAAAGAGCTCCATGGAGTAACCCGTTGTGTCGCCTGCTGCATTCTTCTCTGTTGTTGTTTTTGCTGAAGAGGACAAGGAAGTGACTTGTCCCTGACCGTGAACATCCACTAACGACGCGCTGCTTTTACTTTTACCAGTTTCACGAGATGAGGCAAAAGAGCTAGAGGCTGAGTCAGCAAGATAAGCCAAAACTTGCTCTTGCTGCTCCGGCTTTAAAAGCGGTTTTCCTAATCCCAGAAAAGGGAGCGTTCGAGGCCTTGTGTAGCCGGACGACGAACCTGGCTCCACAGCTCCAGACTTAGGTGCAATATTTTTTCCCCCACGACCACCTGATGCTCCACCACTACCACTACCCTCATTACCAGCTGACAATGAACGCCCCCGGCCACGACCTCTTCCACTAGACTTCCTCATTGTTTTAAAAACGTAACCAAACTAACGTTATTTGTTGCAGTCACACAACTTACACGGTGAGCTATAACTTCTGTATGATTTAGCTACCCCTTTACAGGTTGGTGAGACCACAGCGAAAATCAGGCCCAATGTTACACACTCTTTTTTTGGTGGCTGCAAATTAGAGAGATGCCCCACACGCAGGACTGTCACTGAAGCACAAATGTTAATATTAATGTCACACTATTATTTTTTTTTTATTTTTATTTTTTTCAGGAACACTTTAGAAACCCCCCAAAAAAAAAAAAATAGATTTTTGCAGGGAGAATTTAGAAAACAAATGTAACAAACTATATGCTTTCTATGGGCCACTGAGTGAGAGATGACGCACACAGGAATCAGGAGTGGCACACAAGCCCAGAGGCCAATATTTTTCTACCAATGATTGATGGAGTTATTTTCTCTGGTAGATTTTGGAACCCAAATCAAGGAAAAAAAATGTAGGCTTTCTATGGACCACAATTGGAGAGAGAGAGAGAGAGAGATGGCACACCCAGGAGTCAAGACTGGCACACAAGCAGAAAGGCCAATATTAATCTCCCACTGTTTTTTTTGGTTGTTTTTTTTTTTTTTTTTTTTCAGGGAGACTTTAGAAAAAAAAATAATAAAAAAAATATGATTTTATCAGGAAGAATTTAGAAACCAAATAAAATAAAATGATTTTTTCAGGGAGAATTTAGAAAACAAATAAAACCAAAAATAGGCGTTCTATGGCCCACTGACTGAGAGATGACGCACCCAGGAGTCAAGACTGGCACACAAGCAGAAAGGCCAATATTAATCTCCCACTGTTTTTTTTGGTTGTTTTTTTTTTTTTTTTTTCAGGGAGACTTTAGAAAAAAAAATAATAAAAAAAATATGATTTTATCAGGAAGAATTTAGAAACCAAATAAAATAAAATGATTTTTTCAGGGAGAATTTATAAAACAAATAAAACCAAAAATAGGCGTTCTATGGCCCACTGACTGAGAGATGACGCACCCAGGAGTCAAGACTGGCACACAAGCAGAAAGGCCAATATTAATCTCCCACTGTTTTTTTTTTTTTTTTTCAGGGAGACTTTAGAAAAAAAAATAATAAAAAAAATATGATTTTATCAGGAAGAATTTAGAAACCAAATAAAATAAAATAATTTTTTCAGGGAGAATTTAGAAAACAAATAAAACCAAAAATAGGCGTTCTATGGCCCACTGACTGAGAGATGACGCACACAGGAGTCAGGAGTGGCACACAAACCCAGAGGCCAATATTTTTCTACCAATGATTGATGTAGTTATTTTCTCTGGTAGATTTTAGAACCCAAATCAAGGAAAAAAAATATAGGCTTTCTATGGACCACAATTGGAGAGAGAGAGAGAGAGAGAGAGAGAGAGAGAGAGAGAGAGAGAGATGGCACACCCAGGAGTCAAGACTGGCACACAAGCAGAAAGGCCAATATTAATCTCCCACTGTTTTTTTGGTTGTTTTTTTTTTTTTTTTTTTTTCAGGGAGACTTTAGAAATAAAAATAATAAAAAAAATATGATTTTATCAGGAAGAATTTAGAAACCAAATAAAATAAAATGATTTTTTCAGGGAGAATTTAGAAAACAAATAAAACCAAAAATATGCGTTCTATGGCCCACTGACTGAGAGAGAGAGAGAGATGGAACGCTTAGTACTGGCACACAAGCCCAAAGGGCAATATTAATCTCCCTTTTTTTTTCCAGGGAGAATTTCTGAAACCCAAAAAAAAAATAAAATAGGCTTTCTATGGCCCACTATTTGTGAGAGAGATGGGACGCTCAGGACTGGCACAGATGGCACGCTCAGGACTGGCACAGAAGCCCAGAGGCCAATATTAATCTCCCCTTTTTTTCTGGGAGAATTTATAAAACCAAAAAAATATTTAAATAGGCTTTCTATGGCCCACTATTTGTGAGAGAGATGGCACGCTCAGGACTGGCACAGATGGCACGCTCACAACTGGCACAGAAGCCCAGAGGCCAATATTAATCTCCCTTTTTTTCTGGGAGAATTTATAAAACCAAAAAAATATTTAAATAGGCTTTCTATGGCCCACTATTTGTGAGAGAGATGGCACGCTCAGGACTGGCACAGATGGCACGCTCACAACTGGCACACAAGCCCAGAGGCCAATATTAATCTCCCTTTTTTCAGGGAAAATTTATAAAACCAAAAAAAAAATTAAATAGGCTTTCTATGGCCCACTATTTGTGAGAGAGATGGCACGCTCAGGACTGGCACAGATGGCACGCTCACAACTGGCACACAAGCCCAGAGGCCAATATTAATCTCCCTTTTTTCAGGGAAAATTTATAAAACCAAAAAAAAATTAAATAGGCTTTCTATGGCCCACTATTTGTGAGAGAGATGGGACGCTCAGGACTGGCACAGATGGCACGCTCAGGACTGGCACAGAAGCCCAGAGGCCAATATTAATCTCCCTTTTTTTCAGGGAGAATTTATAAAACCCAAAAAAAATAAAATAGGCTTTCTATGGCCCACTATTTGTGAGAGAGATGGCACACTCAGGACTGGCACACAAGCCCAAAGGCCAATATTAATCTCCCACTGTATTTTTATCAGGGAGAATTTATACACCCCACAAAAAAAAATACAGAAAAATGAAAAGGCTTTCTATGGCCCACTATGTGAGAGAGATGGCACACACAGGGATGGCACTCTAGCAGAAATGCCAAATTGCCAATCTTAATCTCCCACCAAAAAAAAAAAAAAAAAAAAAACAGGGAATGTCCTACAATTACTATCTCCCTGCCTGCAGTAATCTCAGCCAGGTATGGCAGGCAGCTACTATCTCCCTGCCTGCAGTAATCTCAGCCAGGTATGGCAGGCAGCAATAAGGAGTGGACTGATGCACAAATGAAATAAAAAGTGTGGACAAACAAAAAAGATAGCTGTGCAGAAAGGAAGGAACAAGAGGATTTGTGCTTTGAAAAAAGCAGTTGGTTTGCACAGCGGCGTACACACAGCAATGCAGCTATCAGGGAGCCTTCTAGGGCAGCCAATGAGCTACAGCGCTGAGGGGAAAAAAAAAAAAAAAAAAAATTCACTGTCCCTGCACACCGAGGGTGGTGTTGGACAGTGCAAATCGCTGCAGCACAAGCGGTTTTGTGGTTAATGGACCCTGCCTAACGCTATCCCTGCTTCTGACAAAGCGGCAGCAACCTCTCCCTAAGCTCAGATCAGCAGCAGTAAGATGGCGGTCGGCGGGAACGCCTCTTTATAGCCCCTGTGACGTCGCAGACAGCAAGCCAATCACTGCAATGCCCTTCTCTAAGATGGTGGGGACCAGGACCTATGTCATCACGCTGCCCACACTCTGCGTTTACCTTCATTGGCTGAGAAATGGCGCTTTTCGCGTCATTGAAACGCGACTTTGGCGCGAAAGTCGCGTACCGCATGGCCGACCCCGCACAG